>NC_142026.1:131679443-132290832 GCF_982192425.1 Myodes glareolus
CTATATTATTTGAAAATGTACCATGCTCATTTATATTTCGGTCAATTAAAGAACATATATATTTTCTATTTTCTTTCACTAATTCATTGAATTATGTTTTTACTTCTTCACAGGCATCACATGGTTTCCAAAACACATTTCTCGGGACAGACTTGAAGACAAAGAAAATAGAAATAGCTGAAAAAAAATCCTATGCTGCTTCTGACCTGGGTTACCATAACAGAATGAGTACATACAGCTAAGACTGTACACATCTCTGCTCCCAGCACTCATAAAACTGCAATATCACAGGACTGCCTTGCACGCACTCTGTAGTCAAGGGGTTAAGCAAGCTTTCTATTTTATGGGCCCTTAAATCTTAAGTGATATTCTGTGTTGTGCATTACAAGGACAGCCATGAGAGGGTATATATAATTTTTTTCCCCCTTCACATCACCTAAGTGAGAGTTTGAAAGCCTTGTAACATCCCAGCAGCAGGAAAAGCATAAAAGCATTTTCCAGACACGGGAAGTGAGGAGCTGCATTATGACCCCCCCCCCCCACATACACTTCAGAAACTACGTCTGCACACATGCAAGCATACATGCATGCACAATCCCATACATAAGCACATACCTGCACACTCTCATAGAAAACACATTTAGGAAGAACAAACTGAAAAAAAAATGTCGCAAAGATTCTTTTTTAAAATGTCAGTTTCCTTATAAGCTGTGAACACTATCTAATGTAGAAAGATCTAAGCCTAAGAGAATAAATAATTCCTTCTTGGTTCTTAGACATTTTTGTGACCGGATCTTGGTCCTTTTGTTTATTTCTTTAAAATTGAAATTTTAATTTTCAAACCCCACTAAATTTCTCATGGTTTGAGAATCTATAAGCCTTCTGGATATTACTTTCATTGTCTCTTCTTTGCAATTCCTAAGAATGTACAGCTGTTGAAGTCATGGGTTCTGTAGAATGTTTTCATCTTCAGTGTGAGAAAGCATTCCCTTCAGTGGCTAAAGATTCTAAGAGGCTACAGGTATGAGTGGGTGGAATTTATGCACTTGTGCCTGTGTAACACCACCACCATCCTTTTATTTTGGAAAAGAAAACCAACAGTGTTTGTGTACATGTATGTCCACCTATGTGGTGTGAGAATGTATGTGCATCCGTGCATGTGTCTTTGTGTGAGCATATGTGTACCTGTGTGTGCAGGTGGATGTGCCTGTATTCTCACACTGAGGTCAGAAGAAGTTGTTGGGTGTCCTTCTCTATCATCCTTGAACCTGAGGATTGCCTTTTCTTGGCTAGGCTGGAAGCCAGCAATGTTCCTGGATTGATCCTGTGTGACTGGGGTAACAGATGTGTGTACAATACTCAGCATTTTACATAGATGCTGGGATCCAAACTCCAACCCACGTGTATAGCAAGAGCTCCAAACAACTGCGCCATCTCTCCAGCCCAATGTTTTTGAATGTGTGTATACGTACACACTCTATTAATTCTATTTGTTTTGTTCACTTTTATTGAGGATTAAAAACTTACTTGATAAGTGAATAAAATATAGCAATCTGAAGTAAATTGTTCAATATATATATATATATATGTGTGTGTGTGTGTGTGTGTGTGTGTATCTCAAAAAGTGTAGAGTCATAGACAACACAATAATATCTTCAAAGACGAAAGAAGGTTGTCAATAAAACTTGGGGCACTTCCATGTGTTTTTGTACAGGCTCTATTCTATTGGACTATTCTTACTATGTTTCCTTTGTGTTGTGTCTTTGTTTGGCCGGAGCTAGGTTGAGTTTACTCTTTAATCATTCAGCCTACTTTGTTATCATGGAAACTAGTGACGAATACATTCTGTAGCCTTCAGTTATGACAGTTTTTTGTTATTTTTCTGTCAATACTGCCTTTTCTTCATTGCTCTGTTGTCTGTGTTTCTTGTGATGATGTTTTCTATGAGCAGGTTAGTTAAGGTTTTAAACTTTCCTTCCCAGTCTTCCATGCTGCATAACTCTCAGGATTCCTTTTAGATGTTTTCTGCTTCCATAATTATCCCTTCAACTAAATCCATAATTGCCTAGAAACTGTTATTTTTTTAACTCAGGTTTTATAACTATATAATAAATTATACATTCATTACTTTATTTTCTTTTACTGTTGTATTTTAATGTGTATTGCTTCTATGGTCTCTTATGGCTTATATTTTTTACTCCTTCACTTTGGAGAATGTTGTGTTTTTTTTTAAATCAAATAGTGGTTAAATTTACTCTCTGTTATTACATTTTAAATTGTCTTATTTTCCTAAAAATATCTGCTCTATGGCATATAACCTCATTTGTACATGTCTCGGAGACTTCGGTCTATTAATTCTCCTGATTCTTCCTTATGTGTCTTTGTCTTTCACACATGTTGTAATTTGTCTTGGTCATCAGACAGGCATGGTGCTGGGGCAGTAGCTGAGAGATCTGCAGTTAGCAAGGAGAGAGGAAAAGAGAGAGAGAGAGAGAGAGAGAGAGAGAGAGAGACTGGAGGCATGGGTTTTTGAAATCTCGAAACTCATCCCCAGCAATATATCTCCTCCAACAAGAACACACTTTCTAATCCTTCCAAATGGCTCATCAAGTGGGGACTGAGCATGCAAATACATCAGCCTATGGGGACATTCTGATTCAAGCCACCAAATGACTAAAAAATATCCTAAGCTGGTAAAATGGCTGAGTAGGTAAAAGTGCTTGGTGAGCAACCTTGACAAATCTCTGTGGCTCATAGTGGAAGAAGAGAATTGGCTCCAGAATGCTGTTCTCTGACCTTTAACCTCTACACACAGGATATAACATGTAATAGGAGAGACACACTCGCTAATAATAATAATAATAATAATAATAATAATAGAAACAATAGAATAACTTTTTTCTGCTTTTATTCATAAATTATTTAAGGCTTGCTTTAAGTATGTTCCTGTAGGTGGGCTTGGTCTTGAGTTTTGCAAAGTGCCTGGGGCATCACTAATCCTAGATAATTTTTTAGCTGCTGTTTTTGTTTGCTTTATTTCCCTTTTGATTTTAATATTATTGCCCTATGTAAGCTGCCTGACACCTTCTTGAAGTCACTGGACCAATTTAATGATGAGTAGAACTGGGAGAAGAAAACTTTGGGTGCACGTGGGAACCCTAGTTATATCATATCCAAATTATATGCAAAGTATCAATATTTCTATTTTACCACGACAATTACTGCAATGCTACCCAAAATTTTCTACCTGTTCTCTTTAACTCCTCATTCTTGCCACTTCCGATGTCATTCTGTACCTCAATACAAGAAGAGCACCATCTGGCGCAGTGTTTAGGGCTGGCTGACTGCTTTCATCACATACATTTCTTTAGATAATTCCCTTCTTCTGATGTCATAGACTACTCTCCTGTCTTTCAAAGCCAATATAGTTTAATTGCCCAAATCATTAATTATGACATCACCTAGCTCCAGTGAATTTCATATCTATATACTAGAGAAAGAAAGAAAGAAAGAAAGAAAGAAAGAGAGAAAGAAAGAAAGAAAGGGGAGATAGGTTAAAGATAAATTATAAGGTCCCAAAGCCAGAAACAAGTCTTTGATTTTTTTCAAATTTTTTTATTGATTTTTAAAAGCTCTACATTTTTCTCTGCTCCTCTCCCATCCTCTCCCCCTCTCCTTCAACCCTCTCCCATAGTCTACATGCTCCCAATTTACTTAGGAGAGCTTGTCTTTTTCTACTTACCATGTAAATAAGATCCATGTATGTCTCTCTTAGGGTCCTCATTGGTATCTAGGTTCTCTGGGATTGTGAACTGTAGGCTGGAGATCAGTCTTTGTAATTACATATCCTTCGCTATCTTATTCACTATGGTAGGGACCTCAGGTACATAAGGAAAGGGATGCTAATGGGATCATGGTCCATCTCTGCCGTATCTTTCTCATCATCCAATGAGCACCCACATCAATACATGGTTGACGATTTGGTTGTGATGTGTGTCTTGTTATCTTTCTTCCTGTGCAGGCTGGCTGTTTCTTATTAAACCCAAATGCCTAATCTTCCAATTCTCTCACTGACTCTTTCTTCAGTTTTCCCTCTTTCAGAAAAAGCAGTCTTGGCACAGTAAGTATCTTCATATAACCTAAAACAATCCCAGTTGTTTTTTATTCCAAATGCATATTTTTGTTACTCTTGACATTGTTCATTGAGGTAGATGATGAAACAATGCTTTATTTGGAGTACAAATCATTAAAAGAACAGAAGAAACTTTGTAGACCCAGGCAACAGCCCCGAGTTATAAGAGCTTGCTTGCCTTTCTCTGCCTGTAGTCTTATAGAATTATGTTACCCCCAACTGCATGCTTTGAATGCAGCTGAATTCAGGAACCTATTCTGTTTCTAGGTCGATGCACACATGTAGCCAAGACACCTGGCACTATTGTCAATATCCTACTGGCACAGCCCAGCACCAAGATCTCCCCTGAGGCCCACCATTTGCACTGTGTTGCTTTCCCACCTAAACTTAACGAGCTGAATTGTGTTCAAAAAGGCTGCTGGCTATTAAAGACTGTCCCCCACCAAGCTGCTGAGATTGTCAAAGAAATAAAGATTCAGCAGTAGGACTTCAGATCTTGATGTCTGAGAGGACTCTTGAGTCCTATCTGGAATGGGTAATATGACTGGGTTACAATACAGCTATAATTAGAAACACTTTTTAGGGAACATATATCTTCCTTAAAATTTAATGGGTTCATGAAACAATATGCCAATTAATGCCTTGGTGTCCCTCTAAATTTAACCAAGTTCTTATTCATTCATTCATTTTATCTGTGTAGGTTGTATGTAGGATCCACTGAGCTGTGTCGTATAATCAAAGTTATACCGATGCTAGGGAATGACAGGTCCTACAATAGCTTGATTGCTCATCAATAACTGTAATAAGCCATCATAACTGTAGTTTAATCCTCAGGTCTCTGATGAAAACCATAAAGGCCAATTCCCCCTTCTCAGACGTGAGGGATTTCCAGGCACATCGCGGATGACGTTGTGCTGGAAAACAGAACAGGGTCAGGGCAAAGGAAACCAAAGCAGAGAGCAATGTCCGACACATGGTGCTTTTGGCAGACGTGGGACTCAATCGATACAAAGCTCCCAGTTTAATACTTTCTGCTCCACATAACGACATGATACCAGATTTTTGAACTGCAAGGCGACATATTAAAATCAATATTAAGCACAAGTGTGGGCTGGTTCCAGGAAAATGTCAGAAGAAAAACCTATGGAGGTCAATCTTTGTGACCAGATTTTTAAAGCTATGCCCTATGCAATGTTGCTTCTAAGTGAAGCGCTTCGCATTAGTGCCACTGATGGTATGCAGGACTCTCATTAAGGAGTGCTGCCTAATAAGTGCTTGCTACAGTCTGGATTTTCTCCAACCCTGTCCCCACCTTTTTTGGCATTTACTCACTCTGGAGATTTTGATGCATCTGGTGAGCCCTGTTTCTGTTATTTTCAGTTCCAGAGTGAGAACAGTAGAATGTATGTGTTGGCATGTCAGCCTTGGCAGGGGACAGGGGATGGCAGGCTTGATGTTTACATACATTGGTGACATTGCTAATGTGTCACAGAGGCAAACAAACTTGAGAAGCACAATGCCTTCCCATGGAATTTATTCTCTCTTTTATAATCAAAGAACCGTTTCTCCCACTGAGTATCGGATAGAAGCATCACATACTACCCCATCTTAACCAGAGATAATCTTGTGTATCTGAGCACAAACTTTAAATAAAGAATTCAATTAGGATACATCTGCCTTGATGTATAGACTTCAAGACTTGAATATATATATTCAAGATAGACTTGAATGTCTATCTGAAAAAAAATTATATTGACGTGCTTTGAAATTTTTGGAGTTTTGAGCCCCAAGGTGTGTTCAAATGTTTGCCCCTAGGTTTATGGAGTGTGTGGCATGAAGTCCCACAGTTTGCAACCTCATTAGGTGATAGATACTTTCTCATCTGGAAACTGGGGAGAGCAGTAGCCACAGATGCCATGAGTCTTAGAGGAGAAAATTTAAGTGGGCTTTTAGTGGAGTGTTTGGAAATCACTAGGGCTCAGTGAATATGGGCATCATATCAGCATATTCTTGTACAAAGTGACCCTTAGCAGCGCTCGACATGTTGATTATTGTGATTATTGATCTCAGAGCGGTATTCCAATACCCCTAGTTCCCTGCTTGTTATTTTGGCCAAGTGTTAGCATCCGCATCGAAGTCGTGCTGATGGCTCTGCTATGCAACTGTTCCTCTCACTAGAAGTCTTAGTGAGACATCTGCAGTGCAGATCATGTCAGGCTGTTCAACCTCTTTGTTTCCAGATGTATAAAATTAACTGCACAGGTAAGTGATGTGCTTCATGGGCTGCCATGTGAACAAAAAGGAAAGCGTGAAAATACACTTAACATAAAGAAAGTCTTTCACGGAGAAGATGCCATTCAGTGTGGCACCTACAGCCATCAAAGCACACAAGCATAATAATGCCGTGTTATTGATTGTATGGAAAGCAAGAAATGACTTCTCAACAAGGTCAGGTCCTCTTGAGTGGCAAGTGAGTAAGCTCCAGAGTAGATGGTTGCGGGGACAAGAGTGTCAGGGTTCTGTCTGTCTTGCTCTGTGAGGATACTCTCTGGTTCCTAGACCTCAGTTGCCTGAAAGCTGCCCTTGTTGCTCAAGTAGTTGGAAGAGATGCCCTGACCTTTGACTCTTAGAATTGTTTGGTGAATAAATCCAAAACAGTCCCTTCCAACTTAGAAAGAAATAAATGTGATAAATATGCAAAAATTGAAAAAAAAGTTCCACTTGAACACATTTTCAAATCATGTTGAAAGGGATTCGTAATTTGACAAGGATGTGTGAATCTAGGTTCTGATGCAGAAGGATGGATAAAGCAGTTTGCAGCCCACATTGTAAAGACTAGAGCTGTGCATCCCCCACCCGAAAAGTGTCCTTTGTCTTTCCCCATCACCATAATTAACTAGTTCCTATTCATTAAACAATGAAACAGACAATTAAATAGTAATAATAGTCCTTTAATTATGAAGGTATTGTTATCTGCACAGAACATGGAGGGGGGATTGCTTTAGCTGCGTTTCACATGCTTGCCTCTCTGCTTTTTAAATACAGAAGCAGAAAATGTTCACCATTTCAGAGTCTCTAATAAGATAAAGGGGCAGAATCTCCACTGTGCAGACGACCGTTTCCAATACGCAGAAGTCGCACTTACTAATGGAGTAAGCATTGATCAGGACATGTGAACTCTTAACGAGCGTCCTCAGTATTTTTCAAGAGGCATCTCTAACCGTACTAAGCATCATCAGCGAGTATTTTTAGGCACAAGGATGCATGATTACGATCAAAGTCCTGTGCTTGACGACTTTCAGAGTTTGTTAAGCACCATAGCATGGGGGTGAAATTCAATTTGAACTGCTCCTCAGCTTGTCTTTCTTTCTCCCCTTTGGGTAGAGTGGGATTTTAATACCAGAGTTGGCTCCAGCGTTATTATATTTTGATACAATGGAATAAATTATCACATCTCCTGTTCTACAAAAACAAGCTGCATTTCCAAAATGTTTTGTCCTCACAGCTCACAGTTCGCCACATTGGAGATTTGATTTCTTGAGAAAAAACTGTTAATATAAACAACTTGGAATAGAACCACAGAAAAATTCCTTCTTGTCCACCCAGCCAATTAGAAAGAAACACACGGCCTTTATTTCATAATTAAGCATACACTTAGCATCTACTAATGGTTACATATGCACCAACAAGCAAGTGGGTGGCCACTCTACTGAAATCACAAACTCTGTGATCTCTCTTAGCCTCAGTTTCCCCTTTGTAATCAGATGCTATCCTATAGGGTTTGATGACCAAGTAGTCTTCCCAAATCCAACACTTAGCATGCCCCAGATTTAGGGCACACTCAGGAACTTCCCTTAGAGGTACATTTTATTTCTTAGACTTGGTCCTCTGATATAGAGTTTGATGTTTTCATGCCATGAACCACTGACTCTTCCTAGAAAGATAAAAAGAAGCAATTATTCTAACGGCGAATCAATCCCACATCAGTTATGTTTTAAGGGGTTATTTATTTTGGGGGGTAAAACTTACATACACCATAAACCGTCAGGAAGGGAGCCTAGTCGCTGGAGCAGAAGCCGGGACCAAGCACCGGAACCAAGAGGCCCGAGCCGAGCTCTGTGGCTCTTTTTAAAAGAGAAATATACCATGCCCCAGTGGGCTGGTATTTCAGCGGCTATTGGCTGACGGAGCAGAAGGCGCTCCCACAGCACCGTGGGCTCGTGCTTCAGCGACTATTGGCTGAAGCAGCGGAAGATACTCCCGCAGCAGCATTATTCTTATTTTGCTCTCTTGTTTTCTTAATCAAGTATTCGCTGGCTTTTGGGTGTTTCTGAGAGCAATGCCATTTTCCCATAGAAGGAGCTTCACCTAAGACTGCTGGCTTCATAACCATTGGGCAAGAAACAGTGGTTCTTTGGAAATCCGTATCAAGCTCTTCAATGTGCCTCAGCTTCTTCTGGAGAGGACTGATGATCCATGGGACCACAGAGTCTCAGAAAAAGACCCATTAGAATGAAGGTTGAAGTCCTCATCTGCAGGACAACAGCCATCAAGGCTCCCCTGAGTCCAAACTATGTTCCAATCTAAGGATATAATCATGAAAGGTAGTTCCCTAATCTAGCAACTAGCTTCCAAGTCATGCTTTCTAAAGCTTAGCACTTTTCCCATCCTCAATAGAGAGGCCCTTACTTTATTTTATGTATTCATTTTACATTCAGTTTTTGCTCCTTCCTTTCCTCCCAGTCCCTCCCTCCTACCTCCCATTTTACCCTCCCCCCAACACATCCAATCCTCTTCCATTTCTATTCAGAAAAGGCAGGCCTCCTGCAGATAGCAACAAAACATAGCATACCAAGTTGCAGTAAGACAAAGCACCCCTCCTTGTGTTAAGGTTGGACAAAGTGACCCAGTATGGGGAATAGGGTCCCAAGAGACAGCAAAAAAATCAGAGACAGCCCCTACTCCCACTGTTATAAGAAGATCAAGCTACACACTGTTACATATATTTGGGCCTGGGTCAGTTATGTAGGCTCCTTGGTTGTTGGTTTAGTCTCTGTGAGTTCCTATGAACCCAGGTTAGTTGATTTTGTTGGTTTTCTTGTGAGGTCCTTGACCCCTCTAATTTCTAATATCCCTCCCCAGTCTCCTCATCAGGATTCCCAAAACTCAGCCTAATGCTTAGATGTCTCTGTTTCCATCACTTGCTGGATAAAGCCTCTCTGATGACAGTCGGACTAGGCACCAATCTATGAGTTCATCCGACTAGAGTTAGGCATCATTTCCTTGACACACTTTTCCTCTAGGCATATTTGCTTCTAGCCTAGGTCTCTGAGTCATCCAGTCTCTGGGCCTGGCCCTCCAAGCAGTGTGATGGGGAGGCTTACTCTCACGGCCCGAGTCTTAGGCTGGACAAGTCATTGGTTGATCACTCCTACAATCTCTGCACATTCTGCAGACAGGACAGACTGCAGATCTAAGGTTATATGGCTGGGTTGGTGTCCCAGTCCCTCCACTTGAAGTCCTGCCTGATCATTGGAGCTGCCCATGTATCCTCAATTGCTTGGAGTCTTAGCTGGGGTCATCCTTGTAGAATCCTGGGAGTTTCCCTTGTACCAGGTATCTACCTGACCCTGAAATGCACCCCCCAAGAGTTCTTTCTCTTATCAGTCATATATGAAGCAGTTATTTGAATAGAAAACCCGAAAAGTAAACCAGCCACAGTTCCCTCAGGAGTTCACGTCTACTTCCGGTTTCCCTGCAGCTCCAAAAGACACACCCTAAGGCTCCTTAGACCTTCCTGGTCCACAACGTGTGGGCAGAATACTAGCTCCAAATGGTTAATAAGAACGAATCAAAGAATTTCCAAAGTAAACTTAAATATTAGAAAATGTGAATGTGTGAAATTTTAATTTACAAGGTTGACTGTAAAATAAGATAAAATCACAGAACTCAACGCATATTTAGAACTCTGGGTTATAGTTCTGCTCTTACAGTCTATTAATGCACTAGTCGTTAGAATCCCTCCCCCCAGGCTGATGGTGGCTAAGTACAATCTTAAATACAGAAATAATCTTCTGTGCTTTTAAGAGAACAATAATGGTTCTTTCTAAGTCTGTGCCAAAACTCTTCAATGTGTCTCAGTTTCTTCTGGCAATGAATGTAAACAGTCCAAGGAACTGTGAGACCATGGTATCTCCTAAAAGGACCCTTAGGTTGAAGAATGAGCTTCTCATCTTTGGGACAATAGCTATCAAGGTTCCCCACTGAGTCTGAGAGACATTCTGAATTTTAAGGTATCACATGACTGCTGGAAACGTAGCACGTGATTTGTCTTGTTTCTGGATCCTACCAATAAAAAAGGGCTTTGATCAATTTGTGGACAATTTCCTTGGTCAAGGTTGTATCATATTTCATTATTCCAATGCCTCAAATCTTCTCTTGCTAATTAGTGAGCTCAAGAAATCTGAAGGAATATCGTCATTCCATTTATCTGCACAATACTACTCTTAGCTGATTTTCAATATTCTGAACTATAGCTATTCAATTTATAACCTGTTCTCTTGCATTTTGTGTATTTGACTAACACTCTGTGTGCATTGACTTATAGCTCATTATTATCTTAGTTCATGAGGACAATTTTGTGTGTGTGTTTTGGTGTTCTTTGCTTTGTTTTGAGTTTTATCGTTTGCTTTGTTTTAATTTAAGACCTTTTTAGGAAATATTACCTAATTCATAAAACGTAAGTCTTTCCTTAGTTGCTTGATTTTCATCAGGGAAGTAAAGACACAGTACGTTTTAAGAGAAATAGAAAAAAAAAGTTCTTTATATGCATTGCCTCATAACCCGCCCCCCCCCCCCACCAATAAGTGATATGTTGGGCATTTTACAAGTAACAAAACTAATTCAAGAAATGGAATGACCGTCCAAGGCTCACCCAACCCAGATCAAAAGAAATAAGATTGAAGTCTTTTTGCAATAGAGTGTTCCTTCCCAATATACATACAACACCCAGACACAGTGTTACAGTCCTAGAATAAAGAGCAGAGATCCTGAAAGCAGGTAAGCAGGTGTCATCCAATGCAGAGAAGAGACTATTTACTGAGGGTTCCAGCTGCCCGGGGATGCTGCGCTGAAGTGTTGACGTTAATCAGAATCCTGATTGGGTTTGGGTCGTGTTGAAACAAAGAACATTCTAGGGCAACAGTTTAGTTTAGGACAGGAGGAGATCTGAGGAGGCAAGGGATACCATGGCTGGGAAAGATGTCAGTCAGGCTTGGGGTAGGGCTCAGTAGGAAAGCAGACTGAAAGTTGTCAGAGGCTTTGACATGGGGTTAGCTCAGGGTTGCATTTAATTTGAGACACAGCAGAGCATTTTAGAAAGCTTGCTATCAGGGGAATGGTATGATCCCAACTGGGTTACAAGAAGATAGATCAAAGACTGCTTATTGGTTCTTTAAAAAATGAGAGCCGATGGGTCTTCCCGAGGCATAGCTTGATCAGTATTATCATTCATGTGTCTGAGTATTTAATTCCCTGGTTAAAGCTGACCTACCCTTCGAACCTTTTTGTTAAGTACATCAGCTTCATTTTAAAGATTTATTTTTATTTATGTATATATGAACACCCCCCGCCAGTGTGTATGTGTGTGTGTGTGTGTGTGTGTGCATGCGCACTTCATGAGTGCAGGTACTCATGGAAGCCAGAAGGGGGCATCAAATGTCCTAAAATTCCCCAAGGCTAAAACTACAGGGAAGCAAGTACTCCAAAATGCTGGGTCATCTCTCCAGTCCTATAAACTCCATTTTAACCCTGTTCTTGTATCGCAGAGATTCTGCAGGTAAGGCACAATAACTCTAGCTCCTCATAGTAGAGAGACGTTCCTCTTAGCTTTCTCTTACGACATTCAGAGGGAAACAGACCATTCTGTTCCAAGTCTTCACTGGCTATCACTCTCTCCTGTTTTTTTCTTGTTTGAAAATCAAGTCTGAGACCATTCTGCAATCAGCCCTGACCTCCTAGTCACTTTTTCTTGCAATTACGCTTTGCTGAACGCCTAGCCTTGGAATCTAAACTCGTCTCCCATGCTCTAAAAAGCATGTGTTTTCCCTAAAATATCTTCTCTCTCTCTCTCTCTCTCTCTCTCTCTCTCTCTCTCTCTCTCTCTCTCTGTCTGTCTCTCTCTCCACTACTTTTGACAATACAATGCTGGTAATCTCACTAATTTATGAGGAATTATGCCTAACAGAGAAGATATGATAAAGGAAAGATCTTTTGTTGTTGTTGCTAACTGAAAAAGAATTATATCATATCATAAGATTTCTATGTTCCTCAAAGGGAGCCATGCATTTTTAAAACTTTAGGAAAATATTTCAAAGTCTGAATTGACAAAGACTATGGAAGAAATTGGGCAAGTGTGTGTTTGCTGTACGGCTAACTGCTTCCAGGCAATCTCTGCCCTCGTTTTTAACCTTCTGGGATCACTGTTCCTGCCCAGAATCCCCAGCTGCAGAAACCAATTATGGCTAGATGTGGGGATGTAGATGGCCTTGATATCGCTGTGCCTGCAACTAGGTAATGGTGGCAAGCATAGCTTGGGATACTCCGCTGGCCACAGAGCTCACACTTTCACAAATTGTCGCTTCTGACTTGATTCCAAACCAAGTCCTCATTAAACTCATTCTCAACATCAAGCCCAGATGTGAAGCCAATGTGGGCCATTTGGAAATCAACGCAACTCCAAAGAAGAGCTTCTGGTCAAAGCTGGTCTCCAATCATGGTTTTGAAACAAAGTAATAGAAATGACGACTCTCTCATCCAATGCTTGCTCGCCTGCAGGCTTGAGACTGTCCCTGGGAACCATATCTCACTCAGCCCCATGCTTCCCAGGCGTTGGGATTGTCCCTCTTGCATAGGTTGTTTACCCTAATGGGATTTGACCCAGCTGGGATGCTCTCCCAAAGCCTGGGTGTCTCCGGATGAACAAGATGACAAGTCTATGATCAGCTTTGATCTTAGACCAGCTTCAGTTTTTGCCTTATATAAATCTTCAGGGAATTGTTAGGGAGGGAGAAGACAGTTTCTCTCAAGACACAAAGAATTCCGCTACATTTTGTAGAGGCTTCCTGAAGGAAGGAACACAATCAAGTGCCATGGGGTCACCCAGAGGAGTCCTTTTTTCTTGTAAGTCCTCAACACAGTTATCCTTGGGTGAACAGGGTTCCAGGCTGTGGGGATGTTTAAGGGAGTTCTTTCAGTGCCCCAACAAAGAGTTAATTCTTGATACCAGAAAACAGTTAGATGTGATGGGAACAGATTCCAACATTTAATAGGATCTTAGATGACATGTTGTATAAAATTTTCAAAGTGAGATTCTTACATACATAATTTATCTCTGTAATTAAAAAGCCTAATTTAAAAAATAATACAGATGCAACACATAATGGTGTGATTTTTTTTGTCACAAAAACAAATTATTATCTTGATAACGCAATACTATAATTTACGCTTGCTACAAAACACAGCCCTTTCACAAACTGCATGATAAATGTTGCCTAATTACTTCCCTTTACGTTCTCCTCCTCGTCCTTTGGTTTGCTTGTGAGATGATAAGACTTCAGACCTTGGCAGCGGGTTGAGTCCTCTCTGTCAGTTTTTATGGGGTGAGGCCAGAATTGACGAAGGTTCCTTGGTTTTATCCCAACGGTTAAGCAAAGTGAATGCCATTTCTTGCTTTAATATGAATGGCCATGCTGCAAAAGGTCTCCAGGGAGGCTATGTTGTGTGTGTGTAGGTTTCATTGCTAATTCTTCATGCGTTCTGCAGATGAGAACGAGGGACCTACTGTTATGGGGGTACTTTAGCTGTAAATGACCATTATATTTCCAAGCAGCCCCTTCAGCTCCTCTTGCTTCCTTCCCAGTTACAGCACCATAATTCTTGGGCGGGAAGGGAGTGTAAATAGCTCTCCCACTGCTGATGCCACTTTGCTGCCTCCAAATTGATGTGGATGGCCCCTTAGCTCTGGAGACCCCGTGCCTTTCACCTTCACAGCGCGAGCGTTCATTGGCCTGCGGCTCAGGGCCTGAGATAAATCCTTAACGAGGGTTCTGTTCTACACTCCGCAACGTATCAGAACTCAGCTGGCGGATGGAAATTTCAAACATTTTGGAAATTTACACCTTGTCACTCTCTGAGGGCAATGATTTCAAGAAATTATGCCGTCCCCACCCACCTTTGCATACTGAGGCTGAAAACCCAGGGCTCTTCTAACTCCAGCTAAAGTGCTGAAGGTCAGAGAAGTCGAGGTGAGCCAATGCTTCGCGAGCATTTCCCATTATTATGCTAATCATATGCATGGTCTTCCAGCACTTACACATCCATTTTCATGGCCAAAAGGAAAAAAAGAATACATTGGCGTTTTAAACAATGCTAAGATTGTAATAAAACAGTGACAGATGACGGGAAACCTCAAGTAGAGACACATTTTGCCCTTGGCTTGTGGCCCTAGGGAGAAAGAAGTAAGGAGAGAACCTAAAATGTTATTTTTAAAAGTCAAAGTGCTTTTTCTCGTGTTTTGTTTTATTCTTGACTTTGATATTCACACTGAAACTCACATTTAAAAAGGGATGCTAAATCCTAACAACCTATTTTTTTACTGTTGTCTTTCTCTCTCTCTCTCTCTCCCTCTCCCTCCCTCTCTCTCTCTCTCTCTCTCTCTCTCTCTCTCTGTGTGTGTTTGAAAATAAATTTTAGGATACTTATTAACACATTTTCTATGATTCTATCTTCTGCCTCTGACAGTAACACTATTTATGATGAGTTATCTGATTTTGTGAAAATCCAAACCAATCATGATTTTTTCCCCTCAAATGTTCTGAAAATAGATACTAGTGAATTAGCTTGCTTTTTGTAGATTAAGAAAAAATATAACTAATTTAACTCCTTTTATCCTTTTTAATTCTGTAATATGTCAGAAATAAATAATCTTTGTGTCATACAAAAAAAATATACAAACAAAGCAAAAGTAACCTGGCATTTTTTTTTCCTCCTATAACAGGGCGTTATACAACCCAAGTGGGGCTAGTAGTTAATCAGGGGAGGGAACTCACTTAGCTTTTATCCCAAAGTAGACACTGACTTTGTTTCATTTTGTTTGTTAGAGTCTGACCTTGCAGTCTGATATCTGTTAATCAGAGTCAAGGTGTGATAGATAGTCTCCATAATGCCTAGGTGTTGGGCAAACAGGTACATTCCAAGATACCTAAGGTTTATGAAATATTAGTTCTTGGTGAACTAGCTCCCTTTGACAGAAAATAGCCATCTTTCAGAATGCCATTCATTTCATAAATTTTCTTTTCTTAAGCCCTACAGGTGAGTTTAATCAATGACTTTTATTCAGTATATTATACTGCTAGCTGAGTCTCAACTTACGATGGCATAAGAATTTTTATTTTATGGTGATATAAAAGCAACAGACTCACCAGAATCCACACTGGGACTCTCCTGCTTGGGATTTTTCCCAGGTTAGCACTGTGTGTTGTTCTTGCCTTGATACTGGCAAAGGCAGTGAGTCTCACTTCCCAGAAGCCCAGGAAATCCCAAAGGCTGGACTTTGTCATCAAACTATGAGGTTCATAGGTTAAGCATACAGATGCCCCCTCAACATGTGACAGGGTTACAGCCCAGTGAGCCCATTGCAAGTAGCATATATGGGTCCCCGAGACATGTAACAGAGGAGAAAAGAGTGGGACCTGCATATTGTGGTTTCCAGCCATGGATTCCGCCAAATTTGGATATCTATTTGAGAAAAAAGCAAGGCGAAAGAAGAGAAACAAGCATGAGAGCACAGAGGGTCAGGGGTAGGAAGAAAGAAGGAAAATATACAACTGGGCGGTGGTGGCACATGCCTCTCTAATCCCAGCACTGGAGAAGCAGAAGCAAGTGGAGTTCCAGGCCAGCCTGGTCTACAGAGATTTCCAGGGCAGGCTCTAAAGCTACACAAAGAAAGAGAAACAAAATATGAAGAACAACAACAGACCAAAAAAAAAAAAAAAGAAAGAAAGAAAGAAGAAAGATAAATTATTGCACCTGTATAAAACATGTATATCTTTTTCTTTGACATTTTTAGCATAAAAACGCTTGTGACAACCTTGTGTACTGTATTTACACTGTGTTAGACTTTATAAGTAATCTAGAGGTGACCTAAAGTACACAAAGGGACTGATAGGAAAACATTATGCAGTTTTCTGCATGGAACTTGAGGATCCTCAGATTTTGGCATGGGATTACTGGCACAGAGTCCTGCAGATCCCCAGGGATCACAGCGCGCTAGATAGGGTATTGGTTGCTTCCTGGCGGGGGTGAGATAAAGGGGAGCTGCTGTTTTAGTGCCTGGCATTATGGTGGAGGTGGTGGGGAATCTCTGCACATACTGCCGCCCTCAGGAAGAACCAAATCCAAACTTCAAAGCATAGCTCCTGTTGTGTGCACACAAGCCTCACTAAATATAAAATGAATCTCAAATCCAGCGATAGGAAACAGGGTACTATTTTACTTAGCGTATGTTGATTTGTAGTATTCTCAGTTTACACTGTATGTGTCGAACCAGAACCCCGTCATCTTAGCGTCTTTCTCTGCTGTACAAAAACATGCGAACAAAAGCAACTTAATGGAGAAAGGATTTCATCTGGGTCACAGCTCAAGTCTATCATGACGAGAAGTCGGAACAATGGAGCTGGAAGCAGTGGATTACATTGTATCTGCAGTCAGGAAGCAGAGGTGCAGGACGAAGATGTATTAGGGCTTTCTTCCATTCTATACACACTGGGATCCACTGCCCGAAGGGTAATTCTGCCCACAATCAAGCTAGATCTTCCTACATCAATTAATGTGAGCATGATAATCCCTCCCAGACATTCTCAAAGAGTGACAAACCAGATAATCCCTACCAAGTGTGCCAAGAGATTTGTCTTACTGGTGGTCTAGATTCAGTGGCGTTGATGACACCATTCATGAAACTCACCATACATCAAGGACCTTCTGGAAGTCCTATTAACAAAAAATGAAAATTAACATGCAACAGGTGCCCGTGTTTCTGATATGGAAGGTAATTATAAGAGAATGTCCTAGAACATAGCAGAGAGCATCACTTCTACAGTATGAAAGGGGAGGGCCCTTTAGGGCTTCTCGGAGTCGGCATCCAATGGTATGAGCCCAGCAGATGAGTGAAGAGGTCCTAGTAGAGAAACTGCAGAAGAAAAGCCATAAGCAGAGCAATGGGTGACTTCTGGGACAGACTGAGGACATGACATAAAAGCACACTACCGAACATTTAAAGAAATGTTTATTCTATCAGAATCCCTCAGGATGCAGGAATGGTAATGAATATCTATCATTCCATCACTGGGAGACAGAGAACAGAGAGTAACACACAGGTCCACCTTGTCTCAGCAAAGCAAACCAAAACAAAATGGAGACTGTATGGGCTAGCTGAAAAGGCTATAAGTGTTTAGCTCCAAGTCCTAGAAACTTCACAGTGTTACCCTTGATTTTCTCCACTCTCCTTGAAAACCACAGCCCCTGGTGTTTACATTAGCAGTGTGGTCACTTATGCCTGTCTCTCCATACTCCTATCCTAATAGCTCCTCCCACAAGTAGAAAACATCACTACTGTTTCTTTTCTTTTCTCCCCACAAACGTGGTGCTGTGTCATGCGTGGATTCAGAATACTGTTAGAGCCAGCTCTAAAGTGTCCACTGTCCCTAGAGCAGAGGGTACCGCCACAGGACTTCTGTGAGTGCTGTTGATGTTGAGGGGTATCTTGCAGTGGACACACTAAATTTGCCATCCATTCTCAGGACTGCTGAATTAAGCAAATTTACAACTTCAGAGATCACATTTCTGGATCAAAGTGAGATTGGGGGAAACCACAGGGAAACTCGTATTCCCTAGAGGAGCATAGTAACATGTCAATTCATCTAATGTAGCTTTGCCAAACAAACTGTTTTTCTCCACTTGGAGAGCAAGCATGATGGGTTACATCAAGATTCTGCAACCCAACCCTAGACTGCTACCTAACGACAAAAGTGCAAGGTGTATGAGAAAGCAGAGAGGAAAGGAAGGCTGGTCTAAGGTATGGTGTTGTATACTCTGGTACATGGGAGCTGGCTTTCCCTGTCTGCGTAGCCTCAGCAAGCCCCACCTGCATGCACACTGCTCGGTATCCTCTCTGATGACACTCACGATCACGCTACGCTTCTCTAAGCCTCCAGTAACCTCTCCTCCTGGCCTCATAGCCTGTTTATCCCCTTCTACCCTCAAATCACTTTAAAATAGGGATACAACTTGGCTCACAGTCTAGTACCCCAGACACCCCCCAAGTTACTATGTTTTCAAATTCCAACGGACCAGGTGCCTGTAGTATCCTAGGAGAAACTCTACAAGACCATTTCATGTTAGTAACCGTGTTGTCTTCCTGGGTTTGCTCTAATCCCCACCCTCATGGCAAGAGCCTTGTGTGTTGAGTGAGGTCAGGGCAAGGGTGAGACCTGACAGGCAACTCAAGGGCATTAAAACCCATCCAGATTCAGAAGAAATCCTATTCAAAGTAAGTTTTTAAAAACCAAAATTAGTGTTACAGTTTACATCCAGGAGCAAACGTTCAGCATTTTAAATAAAGACGAGATCAGTATTCCTCACTTTCCTTTATGCCTCAGGCTCCAATATGGTTTGGCACAGCCCCATGGCAGAGCCTGTCTTTATTTAAAATGTTGACATTTTGTTCATCATGGCGTTCTGCATTAATTTCGCATTTTAAGAAATATTGCATTAAATTTAGCTCATTGGAGAAGGATTTTTCAGTACTCTTGGGTTAACTCCACACTTGCCTTGACCTAGGACCAGATGTGGTGCCAAACCCGGCTCTTAGGTAGACACCTTAAAGCCGGATGCCAGGGCTTGCCTTTGATAACTGCGCATTAAATCCTGCCCTCTCTACTTTTAGACTCTATTGAGGATAACTCCAAAATATGAGCCCACAAATTTGTAAAATTTAATCTAGGCTGTGGGTTGGTTATCAACAGTCAGCTCAATTTCTTCCCCTGTGGACTCTCAGTGGTTGAGAAAATGGATTATTATCTGAAGGCACGCTGACTTCCAAGGCCCGTTCTTCAGTCTCATGCACGGTAACTGACATTTCTGGAAGGAAGGGTCCCAGATGCTCTTATTTCCTTTCAGTATGTATTAACTACCTGCTCCGGGTCAGGGGCATCCACAGGCGTCATCTGCTGTCTTATGGACCTTATTAAAGCTGGGAATGGGCCAAGATGAGCAGAGTGATGGCCCATGAAATCACAGAACTAGGTACAAGATAAAGAAGGAATCCTGATGGGCGAGCAATCGCAAACGTAAATAAAATGGGTCCCCTAGCTTCGCTCTCCACTCCGATAGCCAACAAGCATAAAATAAAGATAAGTTTCCGTTCCTATTTACCAATTGAGAATGGTTACTTACTTTGGAAGCGTATTTGCAAGGTGGAAGAATATTTGCAAGGCTGCTTTGGTGATATACAGCTACTTTCACCTCAAGTCAAAGCATTTCGGAGATCAATTTTCACAGCACCAGTGGAAGACAAGGGATATATATCTGTTAGTTGCCCTGGATTTCACTCCTGACAGTGATTGAAACTGCCAAGACCACCTCTACGGTAGCCCGTTCCCACCTGACATCAGTTACCTGAAAAATGACTGTAGATTATCAAAGGCACGCGAGGCTTCCAGAAACGCCACCGGCAAGTCGATTTGGCATCTCCCTCCTGGGGACACGGTTTGGGTCACATTGTGTCAACATATGCACAGAATGCCACACGGGAGGGAAGGGAAGCCGAGCTGAAAATTAGATGCACAGTGACGCCTCCCTCACCGCTGTGCCTCGTGCCCTTCTCCCGAAGCTGAGAACAGTTTGCTGCTAAGAAACATTTGTTAAGCACGTCCTATGACCTGTCACTGTGTCAGGACACAAACATGTATCAGGCATGCTCTGAGGGCCTTCAGGATTGGGAGGGGCAAGCGAGCAGAGTAGAAGAGTCCCAAGCCATGCCAGTGTGTTTTGTTCATGGACAGAGTGGAAGTGTGTTCCAGGCTGCCTTCAGAGCCAGGGGCAATTCAGGTGCCCTCTTTTCTAAAATGAGACTGTTTCTTTATCTCACAGTTTGTTGGGAGGGTTAAATGTCACATACGCAAAGCACTTCTTCCAGTGGTTAGCACACACTAAGCCCTTGGTGAACATTAGCCGTCATTATTAATATGCTATTGTAATGAGAGGATTATGTGCAGACTTCTGTGCCGGCACCAAGCAGATGGATTCCCCACCCCCTTGGGACGGGATGGAATTCCTGGGGCCTTAGAGGAAGCAGCATGTGCAAAGTCACAGAAGAACGAGAAGAGCTAGTGTGTGTGTGTGTGTGTGTGTGTGTGTGTGTGTTGGACAGGGAGGAAGGACAGGTAGGTAGGCGGGATTGTCCACTTTCTCCAGTCCTTTGGACTGGAGATTCACATGGGAACCAAAGTAAACTGTCAGATTGCAGACCTGAGCAGGCCGTGAGTTTGGCAATAGAGGTGTGAAAGTTACTGACCATGAAGGGGTCAGATAAATGCATGGCTATACTGAATGACCTGGACATCCCTTATAAGAAAAGCAAACCACAAGGCTCCTGGGACTTCTTCCTGCTTCATACATCTCTGACAGCAATGCTTTGCACTTGATAAATATTACATTAGCTGATTTGACAATCCATTGATTATTGCTCCTGAGCTATTTATAAGGTCTGACACTCTAACATAGAAAGACCGTTGCCTTCATGGAATCTCTACTTCGGTTGTTGAATAGGGACACCACAGCCTCCCATGATTCCCTCACTCAGCTCCTAATGTCTTCCTGCGCTGCAGCTCCACATCTTTGTTATTGAAATGATTACCTTGAAAACGGCCAATTCAATTCTTCCAAAAATAAAAGAAAAACATTCTTAGAAAATCATTAGAATGGTTAGCATAAAATTAAAAACGTAAGAAGCGTCTCTTATTAGAGGGAGCATTCATCAGGAGGAGATGATGTGTGGTAGGTGATACGGGGGCTTGGAGAATATGGGTGGGGTCAGAGGGTTCATTTCCTTTACAGATTAAAATTCTCTTTCACATTGTCCTAGCTCATTTGTCAAGCACATTCAGGACACACGTTCTGCAAATTGCTACCTTAGTCTCAAATTAGGCGGCTTTAATCAACTTTCTCTTTCTGTCCACAGTGTCTAAGTTGTACCAAATTTGGGAATCGGGTTTTAATTATGCTATCATTATTAAAGCAGCAGGTGGCTTTTAATGAGATCTTGAAACAGAACTGTTTCCTCCGTGTCCAATCAAAAATCCACATTTGCTGCCTTGACAGAAAATACGAACTGTTTTCTCAGTTGTGGGGCAATGAATCCGTGAAGATGATGCTTATTCTGAAAACTGAAGTTTCTGATTGAACTTGCTTCCACGCTTTGACGAGGGGTGCATAACACTTTTTGGAAATAAATAATAGCTATGCTTGCCCCAACTAAAAGGAAATTCATGCAAATTAGCTTCAATCTGGGGTGAACAATTAATTCTGAGCTGTGACTAAAAAGCTTTATTTTTCAATTCTCTAACAGTTTTATTGGGAGAAAAAGCTGAATATCTGTGAAAATGCACACACTGGTTCAGCACGGAAAAGAATCCTAGCAATGAGGAGTCGAAATAGTTTGGCTGAACCAGGAGCTGCTGTCATCTCCCCAAACCCAAAGAAATCTGTCAGATTTTTGGTGCTGTTGCTACATTTTTGTAGCTCAGAAAGTTCAGTGAAATTTCTCAGAGATTATCTTCTCTGTATTTTTGTAAACGCTTGTTAGTTTAGTCGGAAGAGCAGCCCAGATCTTCTGCCAGGGGGATAAATGCTCAAATTGAAAATTGTTTTCTTCAAGTTCACCATCAAAGCCTCTGCATAGAGTGTGAAGTAAACAGATATCATTTAACACAAGAAAGATCTCTTAGCTGCCAATGTAATAAGAACTTTGATTTGCCAGCTTTTGGGTATTTTTTTTATGTACACATTCCTGATTAATTCTAGATCAAAAGATGTATAGGATGAGATAATCGGATTCCTGGGATTCCAAGTTGGTACCGTACATGAGGTTTATGCCTCCTTCTTTGTGTGTGTGCATACGTGTTCCAGACTGTAGGTGCACGTAAGCCATGCTGCCTTTGTGGAGGTCAGAGGAAAATCTCAGGACAGGATCTCATGTTCACTGCTGCACTTACGACAGCGGGGGACGCTGTTGCTTGCCAAGACTGACCTGTCTTTGCCTCCAGTTCTGCTCTAGGTGTGTTGGTGCTAAAGGAGGGTGATGACACATCCGGCTTTTATACGGATTCTGGGCTTCTGACTGAGTACCATCTCCCCAGCCCAGTTTAAGCTCTTTCCCACGAAATCCATTTCCCTTCTCGGTCCTTCTGTCTTCGCCTATTTATTTTGTGTCATTATATCAGCAGTAATCAATAAACAGTATAGGTCTGTTTGACTTGTCACTGTGGAAGATGGGGTGTCTGAGACTGAGAGGCCACATCTGGCAATCCACCATAACAAGGGAAGGACATCTGTGGCAGGAGGGGATGCTTCCATAACACTTCATGCTCCACACTGCTAGGATGTGGCCATGACATTGAATCCACTCACCTCTCATCTGGCCTCACTCCCAAACAATTGTATGGGAGATTCTTGAACTTTGGGAGACATATTCAGACTGTTCTACCCTCATAGCATGTAGCATACTTGCTTAATCTTTCATTTATTTAGTTTGCCATATCAAGAAAAATACTTAAAATTAGTGATTTGTTTGATAAAGGAACCATTGGCAGGGGCTTTTCAGTTTTTTGATCAATTCAAACAGCATAGTGCTAAATTTGTGAGTGGACAGATGTAGGTCCCCCAAACAAATGAGATTATCAAACAAATGAGCCCAAGACTTTTCCCAATTCTCTTTGCGGTGCCTTACCATGCACCTGTTTGTACCAATACCCCCTTCCAATAAACGTCAACAAGAAAAGCCTTAGTAGGCACTATATCAGTCAAGAGGGAACATTTGGCAACCTGAAAGTAGTTAAGAGGGACAGAGAGAAGAAGGCAGACATTAGCGAACTGGGCAACTGTGCTGGGCAATTCTATGGCAACTGACAGAAGCTAGATTTATAAGAGAAGAAGGAGCCTCGATTGATAAGATACCTCTGTAACATCAGCCTGTATACAAGCCTGTAGAGTATTTTCTTGGTGACTGGTGGAGAAGGACCCAGCTAATTGTAGGTGGTGCCATCCCTGGGCTGATAGTCCTATGTTACATGAGAGCAGGCTGAGCAAGCTTATAAGGAGCAAACCAGTAAGCAGCATCCCTCCATGCCCTCTGCATCAGCTCCTACCTCCAGGTTCCTATCCTGTTTGTGTTCCTGTCCTATTTTATTTCAATAATGTACTATGGAAGAGTAAACCAAATAAACCCTTTCTTCCCCAAGTGACTTTGGTCATGGTGCTCTATCACAGCAAGAGAAACCCTAGGGCCCAGACTACTCTGAACAGTGCCAGTCCTGGAACCAGTGGTTGCAAGTGTAGAAAGCCAGGAGCAGTATGTCAGTGAGCTGTATTTCTCCATGATCTCTGCTTCAGTTTCTACTTTCAGCTTCCTGTCCTGGGTTCCCTCGATGATGAACTGCAAGCTCTGAGCTGAAATAAAATCTTTTCTCCCTAGGGTAAGGTTTTTGTTAGTGTTTTATCACAGCAACAGAAAGCAAACTAGGGCAGAGAATGACATAAGAATCATTCGAGAATTCAGGGATCGAGACGGAAAACAAGGAGCTGATGTGAGAGTACTTGAAAGTGTAGAACTAAGTCTTATCGGTAATGGAGTGGCTAGTCACAGGGACTGGCTGTAACCCAAGACCACTTGAGCAGCTGCACGGAAGGTCACATTCAATAACTTTATCTTGGAAAAGCCTATAGCAGAACAGAATTTAAGCCTGATTGAACAAGGGGAAAGCAGAGAAGAAAACAACAACAACAAAAATCTCAGTTAAATTCTTAGATAGGGAGATATAGCCTACCTATGGTGCATGGTGCTAACTGTGGATTTATGGGGAGGGGATAGTGAAGACCAATTATTGTCTCCAAGTTTATTTCTTTCCCTTTGAGTATTTATCAGTCTCCACACCTCTCCTTTTCTCCCTCTTTCTTTTAAAATCTCTTCTACTCATTTTTTCCCTTTGCATTTGAGTAAAGAGCACTTGGTAAATAATAAAATTTCTATTCAAATACTTTGACATGTAAGTATCACAGATATCCAGATACATTTTTTTTGTCTGTTAGGGTACAGTTTTAAGCCACATATCCACCAATTGGTCAATGACATAAAAAATATTGCCATTTTTTACATGATGCATATTCTTTTTAGGATGTAAAAATGACACAAGATGTTTCAATAATGAAGAAACATAGGTTTTTGTAAAGTTGTGTTTTATGGTATAATTTTAATAATAACATCACCAATAAAAAGAAAAATATGATTAGTTTACTTCAATTATATGGGAAAAGAAACATTTTTACATTTTATCTGACATTAGAAATTTAAATGAAAATTATAGACTTTCCCATAAACATGTTAGTATTCTCATAAATCTATCTCATTTTTAGGAATTTCCAAGAGTCAATATTATGTATAATATTTCCCCAATTTCATAATGCAAACAATTTAGAAAGCTAAATTTTATTGGTATTAATTGGCTGAGAAAAATTATAAGAAGGCACTCCAATGATCAGAAATATTTGAAAACCTGTGGGATTATAATTGTCATGATATGATTTACATTTGAATCTCATTCATCTACTGGCTTATTTAGTCTTTTATTTATTTGAGACATCTTTGTATTTACTGCATGTGCATGTTCCTGGCTGCATAGTAACCATTCCTATTTCAAAGAACTGTTTGTTTGTTAGTTGTCCTCAATTTTGTTTTTCTCCAACTTGACATAAGTTAGAATCCTATGTGAAGAAGGAACCTCTTGGGAAAATGACTCCATCAGTTTGGGTGCAGGTAAGTCTATAGAGTATTGTCTTTGTCGATGATTGATGTTGGAGGGCCAAGGCCATTGCAGGTAGTATCACCCCTGGGAAGGTGGTCCTGTATTGTATTTAAGGAAAAAATGTTGCCTGAACCATGGGTAGCAAATCAGTAAACAACCCAGTGATGAACTATAAACTGTAAGATGAAATAAATCGTTTTCTTCCTAAGTTGCCTTTGACCATGGTATTTATCAAAATAATAGATTACAAACTAGGACAAACGCCTTAATTTTTTTTAGGTACATTAAATTGCCTCCACTGTTTGTTGTTGGTGAGTTGAAGCAGCCCTCTCCCACCCCAGAAGCCTATTGCCTCCAGTGTATTCCTTTCTCCACACATTCCTACCATCAGCATGAAGCATCCAATGTCAAGACACACGATGCAAATTGTTCAGTCAGAAATTCTCTTCTAGAGGGACAAGCTTCAAAGAGAGTAACACATTCTCTGGGTATCTGTGGTCCTTTCATTCTCACAATGTTGGTGTGCCTAGGGGAGGGGCATGCCTGGAAAATGGCCTTCCTCTGAAACCTTCTACTGTTTCTTGATTCCTACTCATTCTAAATCTTCCTTTCTGTCATTTCCGTGAGACCCTTCTCATTCTTACAATGACCTCCTCCCCTTTCCCCTTAACCAGAATTCATCATTGATATGGACACAGTGGGAACAAACAGTACTCTTGAACGGCTGGTGGTCTAGTATCCTACTATAGATAGTTTTATATTAGACTTCTTATGAGGGGACATGGAGATTAGGTTCCTCCGCATCTGTTTCTCAAGTCACCAACATTTAGGTTTCTCAAACGCCAAGAGAAGAAAGTTCCAATTAACTCCCTACGTAGTAGGACTCACATGGCATGTTTGACCCTCTCTGTTTCTTCATGTAAGTGGACTTATCTCAGACACAGTGGGACATAAGAACCCGTTCATCCACATAGGCATGGCTAGAGTTAATATTAAAATTACCTTTATGTCTTCTCTAGCTCTCAGTAATGGATAACAAGCATGATTGGCTGCCATGATCAACTTGGACATTCAACAAGTTAATGTAGGGACCAATTACATTTCCTTGCCCCTCAAAAATATCCTTCTTGACATTATTTTTGACATTTGATTATAGTTAAGAAGGTTTATAGAAAAGGAATTAAAGCACTCAATACAACTTAAAGAGAAACAAATCTACTACAGCATATGCTTTCACTGTTATGAGAATATGTCATGAAGGGTAAGCTTGACTTTCTCCCAAGTGTCTGTAACTGGATCATTTTCCCAGGCAGCCCCTGTTCTGGAGCTGAAAAGATTTTATGCACACATGCCAATAATGGTTTTAAAATAATATAAATACCTACTTGAAGCTGGATAGTAATGTTCTCTTTGGAACTATTGTGGTCTATCAGGTCAATAATATTCATTTAAAAAACTCTCCAAAAGTATTTTCATACAATGGTCCCTGAAGATAATGAAAGGGCCATTATGGTTTGCTGAGTCAATAATCTATATTTTTAAAACATACTCCAAAATTCATTTCCTTTTCTATGTCAATGTCAGTTTAAACTACTACAATTAATTATTGTTAGGAGGGAGAACTGTAATGGCTTTGAACTTCACCTGTGACTTTAAGTTCTCACAGTGGTTTCCCTGATGTGCAAGGCAAAGCTAGCACCAGTCGCCCAGAACAAGATAAAGATGGAAAAATCACAGGGTAGAATGGAACTATATATATATATATATATATATATATATATATATATATATATATATATATATATATATATATATATATTAAAGCAAACCCAAAACTTGGGGACTAGAAAGATAACTAAGTGATTAGGATCATGGACCATTCTTGCAGAGAACCCTAGTTTGGTTCTCAGCCCCTACGACAGGCGGCTCACAAATGGTTGGGACTCCAGCTCCAGTGGGACTACATGCTTTTAGTTTCCATGGGTACTTGCATCCAAGTGCATACACATAGATGTGCACAGAGAACTAAATATAATTAAAATACATATTTTAAAAAATTAAATAGAAAAACATTCTGCAATTTTAGCAGTAAATTGGGTAAAAGTAAGCTTCTATGCTCAATTGCCCAGGCTGTTGAAGGTGATTTCTAGTATTCTGGATATTTTTTTCTAATACTTCATTTTAGAAAATGCTTATATCAGATCCTTAAATATAGCCAAACCAACATAAGCATGGCCAGGGGGCTCAAAAATAGCATCCTCTGAGCTATAATTTCACATCTATTTGATTTGTGAGAGTCAGAAACCCTTTAATGTTTAAAATATAGAGATTTAAAATACAGCTTATGTGTTTGGTATCTGACAATTGAGACTAAAATCGCTTATATTTTTATGGAAGCCGTGCCAAAGTGTTAAGGACTAAATTGCTAAATTTATTCTAGAGGGAAGCATTGACGATTGGAAATAAGGTTATTTTTTTTTAAAAAAAAAACATCTGGTTTACATGAGTGTGTGCATGATTTAAAGTGCTGGAATTCTGTGATTTACTGTATCACTTCTGGTCTGCAGTTAGTGTTGGATGCTCATGAACGTGAGTCATTTTCCCTTCTTTCTCTACAGTAGTATTTCAATGGACAGTTTCTTCACCATTATCTCTATTATGGGTTTGGAAGGATACTACTTACTTTTTATCTTGGTAGAGGGCAATGTGTGTGTGTGTGTGTGTGTGTGTGTGTGTGTGTGTGTGTGTGTGTGTGTGAGAGAGAGAGAGAGAGAGAGAGAGAGAGAGAGAGAGAAGAGGTCCTCAGTTTTAAGTAAGATGTATTTCTAACCTAACCTTCTGTTCTTATTTACTGGCTATAGTAAGACCCTGGAACAGAGAGATGGGCTGGTGCGAGAGTTATGTACAAGGAAAAGAAGAGGAACTTTGAGGTATCCTGTATCCAAAGCATGGGGTCAAGTGGTAGGTCTTGGCAAAGGGAGCTCAGCGCCTGGAGTGGACAATGGCCAGCTTTAGAGTGTGTGGACAGACTTTGACATCAAGCCCCAGGTCTTAGTTGGAACTGCCACACTTACCTTACAAAAATCTGCATTCGGATCACCAAGAGTCATCAGTGAAATCAGAGCCTTTGCCATGAGTCATTTGTTTTCCCAACTAAGACTTACTGAGTCCCTGCTTCCTGCTACACTAAGACTGTCGGGGGAAGGCTGGGCAAAGGCACAGACCCCTGCCTACAAGAAGCTTCCTGAGAGCGATTGATTCAGTCAGCAGAGACAGGAATGTCAAGTTATAACATCACAAGGAGAGGTGGTTGACGACCTGTTTCCCAAAGGCTTCCCCTAGGACATGAATTTCAATAAAAACAGAAGTAAGATGGGCAGCTGCGGAGCTAATCCTA
Organism: Myodes glareolus; assembly: GCF_982192425.1. Lineage (NCBI taxonomy): Eukaryota > Metazoa > Chordata > Mammalia > Rodentia > Cricetidae > Myodes > Myodes glareolus. Next base: position 131,708,107 of record NC_142026.1, read on the forward strand.
CCACTGCGGTGACAACAGTCGCTTTCTGGATATTCGTTCTATGGCATGGGCTTGGTAAAAATGCTTTAAGTGAGCGTTTAATACTGAAGAGAAAAGATTCAGGCTAAAGCCTGGCCCTGTTAGTCTTGGAGTGATAAACACAGAGTCTGTATTTCTCATGAAAGACCGGTGGGGGGCAGCAGTGAGTAGGTCAACCTGGTTGGGAGATTGATGAGCTCAGTGGAGCCTTGCTTGCCGAGCTAAGGTCCTCGTATAGGTAGCTGTAGGGATTTTAGACTCAACATTTATAATTCTTTAGGTTAAGTCTTTTGGCAACAGCTGTTCTACCTATCATAACGTCAGTGGAGTTAGACGGTGTTCATTTGAGTTCAGACTTAGGGTGGGTATAAATCTGCCCGTAGATGTCACCAGCAGGTACACAGGACACTCACATCTGTCACATTACTGGAGATGAGGAATGAAGCTTGGCAGAACACACCAACTGAGAGATAGCTCAACACATTTGGCTCAAGAATCCAAGCTACAGCAGGTGGCTGGGGACCAGGCTCCACTGAAGGGGACAAAAGAGAATGTTAACTTCAAACCAATTTAGCTTCAGCTCTGTGACATTCAAATCCATATTTTCAGCGTGGAAATGTCTGACAAGGGTGACTGCTGATTAGCTGAGTTTTCATCGTTCATTTTATAAAGAGCCCAGATTCCAGAACATGTAACGGAAAAAGCACAATTACAGATACACATTTACATTCATGTATGGGATATGCCAGAAGACACCTGGTTGACATTCTAAATGCTCTTCAAAGTGAAGATGGGGTTCTCAAGAGCTTACAGCAGAGTTTTGAAAGCTTTCTTCTGACTCCACTCTAAGACATGGGGGGGTAATTACAGGCCCTTCTCCCCCAAGACAGCCATGATCCCACAGTCTGAATCTCAGGTTTTCTGCTACTTGCTCGAGGTCTTCCATGGACAACAGGTAGATGTAATGCACTTGTAATGCACTGGAGAGGTGACGGCAAAGGCATTTGACCTTGGTTGACCTCAGTCCCTATAAGGTCTCCAATAGAGAAAGGATGATGTCCAGAAGTTTAAGCAGCTAGGAAGAAAAGTCAATTTTTTAAAAGCATATATACTGCTAGAAAACCTCATCAATATTTTCTCTATGAACAGTGTATAAATCCACCATTGCCCACAAGGGTCAGATTCTTTATAACTTTTGGGAAGTCATTTTTAAAAAATTATTTGAAGACCAATCCCAAAAGTAAGTTGTAAAGGTCCGTCATTTCTTCATTAGCTGCAATGTCTGATGCCAGCTCCCTCTTTTTCCAAGCGATTGATCTAAGAAACTTGCAAACCTCTCCTTCAGCAATGAGAAAATAAGAAGGAAGTGTGGCATTTCTATCACCAGAGACATCTTTCTTCTTTTTCACCGTGTCACATCTTGGACAATGAGACAGACAGACGCACGAATGCATGAACCCTAGCTTTCCCAGATAAAATCCTCACTAATACATTGTCACCATTCATCTTCACTACTTTGATTTTCTCCTGGCGGGTTTCCCTCATCTCATTTAGGGCCACCAATGCTTTTTTTTCTTCCCCTTTTCCTCTCAGTTCTGATAAAAAGAAATGTAAATTCCCATGGAACTGCTGGGCTTTTTGATTATTTTATGGTCAGAGAATTTTTTCCTCAAATGCTAAGGACAGTCATTTATATTTCAGTTATGAAAGACAATCTGTCTTCAATACAACTATTTCTCACATTGAAGGAAGTAACACCCACTGTCTCCCCTTCCCTCTCAAGTCGTGACATAAAATAACCTTGACATGGATTTATTGATAGCTGAATCCAAAGTAGACTGAACATTTGCCAGCAGAATTCGGGATTTCCTGAGTATACATTTTTTCCCTGAGTATATATTCAACTTTATTTAAAAGTCTAAAAAGTTAGAGGTGAGAGGGAATGCTAAGTGTTGTTTTCAAATAATGATCCGGGTTTCTTTGGGAGGTCGTGTTTGAATTATATACGCTTTAATGCTCCTAAGTCAGAGGGGAATTGTTGTTCCTGCCGACTCATCAACTTTTTTAATTCTATGAGACAAATCCCTCTGGAAAAATGAATATTAATAATTAGACAGTATCCAATTAGGGGCCACAGGCCAGTGCTAATCCCTCAATTTAGAAATCCACAAAGCACGGGGAGCAGTGGAACCTTAAGCTGACAAGTCCTATTAACATAAAGTTAATGATAATGGGTTGGTATGAGAGATTTCAGGTCCCTTCAGTAAGTTTGTTGACATCCTCTTTTTTTCCTTTTTCTTTGACTTCCATTTTCAGCATAAAATTTTCAAATTGCCCTTTGAAATAAACTTGTAATTTTCAGGTTGCATTCGTGTAAGAAGCCACTGCAGTTTGATCAATTCTTTAACATGAATCTCTTTGCTTTCAAATTAAGCATGCTCGTAGGCGAGTCTCCTGAAACCCAGCAAGGAATTATTGTGTTTCTAGTTCAGTTGGAGCTGCTGAGCCAGTTTATCCTAGTATTGTAGAATTCTGCTTGTGTATTAACTTACTCAGCATGTATACGTACCTTGTGAGGCAGTCCTTGAGTGAGCCATGAGCTCTTAGGAACTCCATTTTAGAGAGAGAGAGAGAGAGAGAGAGAGAGAGAGAGAAGACAGTAGCGGCTTCAATAAGCTAAGTGAGTTTTGTAATTCCATAAATAAGTACCAGGTGATTGACTTCTGGTGGCCATGTGTGTAAGCCTGAGCAGAGGGGATTTTCACTGCATCTCTCCCCTACCAGCCTTCTTGCTTATTGGACAGTCATGCTGCATCCTAATAAGCCTCCTATTGGTCCCTTCTTGGGATATCTGCTGCAGCAAACTAGAAGAAAACCTTAAAAAATGAGAAATAACAGGGGTGAGATGACTCATTTTCCTTAAGGCTAGAGAAACCATGGGTCTTTTAAATGTAGCTTAGAGAGTTCCAGGATTCCTATATGAATGTATTTCCTCAGCATTCTCCTTCCTCTAGCAGGTCAGATGCAAATCTGAAATTAACGCAGGTCTCCTTAATAGACACCAAAACTGTAATGGCAAATCAATCCCACACCAGTTATGTTTTAAAGGGGTATTTATTTTGGGGGGTAGAACTTACATACACCATAAACCATCAGGAAGGGAGCCTAGTCACTGGAGCAGGAGCTGGGAGCAGGAGCCAGAACCAAGCGCTGGAACCAAGAGGCCGAGACAAGATCTGTGGCTCTTTTTAAAAGAGAAATATACCATGCCCCAGTGGGCTGGTATTTCAGCGGCTATTGACTGATGGAGCGGAAGGCGCTCCTGCAGCACTGTGGGCTCGTGCTTCAGCGACTATTGGCTGAAGCAGTGGAAGGTACTCCCGCAGCACCTCCCCCTTTTGTTTAAGTAAGAGAGTTCTAAGCCTACTACGAAATTATATACAGTAAGTACAAACCTACAAAATTATATACAATAAGTACAAATATCTTATTCTAACTAGCTAAAGTCTTGTATAATAAATGACTTGGCCAAGTCATGAGAGGAAAGTAGCTACATTTATCTAGTCTTCAACCCCATAGAAGATCCGAGAAGGGAAATAATGTTACCTGAGTAATTAGGAAGTGCAATCAAAGAACTTCCCAAACATGCAACACATCACAGAGACAACTGGCTACCTGGGCAATCACCAATGACCTGTTTGCAGCGTTGAAGCAACCAACTTTGACTAAGGCCTAGAATAACTGACAGATTATTTTTAACAGGCAAGAGATTTTTCAAAACCATCTTATCCTGTCTTGGCAAGATTTAACAGCTCTGTTTATCCATTTCCGGATTTTATCCATTTCTGGATTTTAACAGGCAAGAGATTTTTCAAAACCATCCTACCCTGTCTTGGCAAGATTTGACAGTTCTGTTTATCCATTTCCGGATACCGTGTATTTGTCAGTAGTTGAGGTATGGGCAGTTCCTTGCCCAGAGGCCAGTTTTGTCAAGAAGACAAGCTCCAAGTGGAGTGTCTTTGGTGCTCAACAATCTCTTGGGAATAGGTCGGTGTTACCAGAAGTGATTGTGTCTTACTACACAGAACTCTAAGATTAAATTAAATGCCATTTTCTACAGCTCTTCAAAGAGGTTGAAGACTATTTATATATAATCTCTATGTATCTAAAGAACCTGATTAGTCTAACCAAATATGACAGACATAGATGACTATTGATCTACAATTCTTAATATGTATCTAACTTAAAGACTAAGAGAATAAACAACTGTGCAATAAATGAGGACAATGACCTCCAAATGTAAACAATAAATATCAATACATAAACAATACATGAGTATCTTAATCAGAGGTAGAAATGTACATTGTAATATGGTATACATATATCAATACAATATATATCAATACATAAAAAATGTTTTAAACAGGTAGAAGCATGCATACATACAATATTCAATATATGCCGATGTAATTATCTATAAACAATAACTCACAAATACCATTATTATCTATCCTTTATCCCCTTTTTTTCCCCAAAAGATCCCTGAGCTTATAAAATTCCTTTCTCAACTCTCAACCATAAACTAATTATAATCAATCCCTAAATATTGTTCCTAAACCTGAGGACAAACTTTGCTGAGAGAGGGGAAATCGTCCTCTAGAATTACTTCCAGCTGTCATGGGTGTAAGGTTCTTTCTGGAGGATCCTGTGAAACTAATGTAATGGTTAAATTTCAAGGTCAATGTCTTTTAAAATTGCAAACAGTCTCTGAGTATTTTGTGGAGGTCTGGCCAGAATGTTGTACAAGATGTGCACCATTTCAGCTAACCAAGTTGGAATCATTTGTGCAGCTGATACCCGAAACAGAACTTGTAGCAGCACTATCAGTATCATGACGTCATATCAACCGAGTGGAATTGTTGTTATGGGGGCACCATCTTCTTCCTGGAAACTTTAAATGTCAGTGCAGAAAAAACTCATTGTTCATTCTGGAAAATGTAAACATTAATTATATAGACATATACAAACATATATTCAATGAAAGGTATGATAGACATATTCAATGAAAAGTATGATAGATATGAAAAAAGCAAAGATGTTTTCTAAACTCATATTTCTTTCTGTCTCATATCATGGCTCTTAACATAAGACAGAAACTCCAGAAACTCTAGGTTTTTCTCCTAACAACAGGTTTGGAATTAGAGAGGGACCGAGCCAAGAGTCCAACTCCAAAACCAGCTCTATAAATTCAGAAATATGATTTAGTATATTCCAGAGCTTCATACTCACAGAACCTATTCAGTTTTCTTGATAATCCATATTAGGTAGTTATTTTTCCATCTGTCAGTATTTAAACATCCAGGGTCCTTTGAATTTTTCAAAGACAAGTGTTTTCCTGTGGAGACAAGAACAGAACCCTGCCCCCATTTTATGTTTTTTTTTTTGTCACCTGTATGGTCATCATCATTGTAGATACTGTCATTTCTCCGTTCCAAGAGGTTTCTTCTCTTTAGATCTAACCTTTATTAATTTTGATGGTATCCGCAATTTTTCTTCTCCTGTGGAAACAAGAGCAAAACCCCTTCCCCAACGCAGCACATCTCCTGGCTTCCACTGTGAGGTCAGCACATCCTTGAAATAAATTGGTTGATTTAATTCAGCAGACGTTCCAATATCCAATGTCTTTCTGCAGCCGTTGTCCCCTTCTCATTAGCACTGAGAAAATTCAAGGTTAATAAAGCATTATGTAACCTATTCCTGGGGGTATTTTCCACCCCTTTCTGTTTGTTCAACATATCTTTTATAGTTTGATTTGATCTTTCTATAACTGCTTGACCTGTAGGATTGTATGGTATACCTGTAACATGCTTAATATTATAATAAGCAAGAAATCGTGTCATTTTCCTAGAAACATAAGCTGGACCATTATCCATCTTTATCTGTGTAGGTATACCAATGATGGCCATAACTTTTAATAAATGAGTGATTACTGAATCAGGTTTTTTGAGCTTAAAGCAGTTGCCCATTGGAAACCTGAGTAAAAGGTGTGATGTATATATTTTAATTTGTTAAATTTTGGAAAGTGAAATATATTCATCTGTCAAATTTTATTCCTTTTAATACCCTTTGGACTAGTCCCTGTAGACAATGGTGTTTGGTTATAAAAAAAAAGGAAGTAGGGCATTTTTTTAATAATCTCCTTAGCTTGTTGTCATGTAATAGAAAATTCTTTTTTTAAGCCTTTGCTATTGACATGATGTTTTTTAATGAAATTTAGATGCCTGCCGCATATTATCAATCAATAATTGATCAATATCTGCATTATCTTGTGCTAGAGGACCTGGCAGACCCGTATGGGATCGGATATGTGTTATATACATAGGGTAGAGCTTGTTTCTGATCATGTCTTGTATCTGGATAAACAATGTGGTCAGTTTTGTATCATCAGGTATAAATTTAGCAGTTTTAGTATGCAAAATAACTCTTTTTGCATATTGTGAGTTAGTAATTATATTAAGAGGTTCTTTAAAATCCCTAAGCACCATAAGGATGGCATATAATTTTGCCTTTGGACAGACATAAGGACTTTGTTCCATTTTACTCAATTTTTCTGATTTGTAACCTGTTTTCCCTGATTTATTAACATCGGTATAAAATGTACGGGCTCCAGTTATTGGAGCATCATGGACAATTCGAGGGAGGATTTAAGAAGTTTTTTTTACAAAGTTAAGTCTCTTGTTTTTTGGGTAATTGTTATTGATTTCTCCCAAAAAATAAGCATAAGCTCTTTGCCATGGTTTATTGTCTTTTCATAATTTTTTTTTATCTCATCAGCAGTGAAAGGCATTATAATTTTTGCTGGGTCTATACCTGCTAATTGACAAAGTCTTAATTGTTTTATAATCAATTTAGAGACTTTTTCACATAAGTTTTTAATTTTTTACTTGGTTTGTGTGGTAAAAAGATCCATTTTAAAATAGTATCTTCCCTCTGTATTAAAATTTTCGTAGGAGAAATTTTGGAAGGCCATATGACTAGAATGCAACTAAGATTTGAATCCACCCTATCTACATGTGTCTCCTGTAATTTTTCCTCAACCATTGTCAGTTCCTTTTTTTGTTTCAGTTGTTAACTCTCTGGGACTATTTAAATCTTTGTCATCATCTAAGGTTTTGTTTAAATGAATTATTAGATCAGGTGTTATCCCAACAGCTTGTCGTAGACTGGAAATGTCTCCTAATAATCTTTGAAAGTCATTAAGAGTTCATAACCGGTCTCTCCTGATTTGTGCCTTTTGAGTTTTAATTCTTTGTAAACATATTTTATAACCTAAATAATTAACAGAATCTCCTCTCTGAATTTTTTCAGGAGCAATTTGCAATCCCCATTTAGGTAATACTATTTTTATTTCTTTAAACAGCCTTTCTAAGGTGTCTTTGTTTTGATCAGATATCAGGATATCATCCATATAGTGGTATATTATGGACTTAGGAAATTGTTTACGTATAATTTTCAATGGTTGGCTTACAAAATATTGGCACAGGGTGGGAGAGTTTAACATTCCCTGTGGGAGGACGGTCCATTGGTACCTCCTTGCAGGCTGAGAGTTATTATAGGTAGGAACTGTGAAGGCAAACTTTTCTCTATCTTTTTCTTGTAATGGTATAGTGAAGAAACAATCTTTCAGATCAATAACTATAAGAGGCCATCCCTTTGGTAACAGGGAGGGCAGAGGAATTCCAGATTGCAGAGGGCCCATAGGTTGAATAACCTTGTTGATAGCTCTAAGATCTGTCACCATTCTCCATTTACCAGATTTTTTTCTTAATAACAAATACAGGAGAGTTCCAAGGGCTGGTAGATTCTTCTATATGTCCAGCATCTAATTGCTCTTGTACCAGTTGTTCTAAAGCCTGTAACTTTTCCTCAGCTAAAGGCCACTGTTTAGTCCATATTGGTTTCTCAATCAACCATTGTAGAGACATGGCTGTTGGTACCTCTGAAGGGTCATCAATTGTGTTGTGTTTTTGTATAGCCCTAATGGCTGGTTTCTGCCATCTGTAGTATCTTGTATTATTGTCCTTAGAAATATAGGCTCTGGAAGCAGCAGGAATGTTAATTTGGGTATTCCATTGCTGTAATAGGTCACGGCCCCATAAATTCACTGTAATATTGGCTACATATGGCCTTAGTTTTCCTATTTGTCCGTCTGGACCTATACAATTGACCAATCTCATGCTTTGTCTTATTCGAGATAGGGTTCCAATTCCTAAGAACTGAATATCTACCTCCTGAAGAGGCCAATGCGGATGCCAAGATTCTGGAGTAATGATATTTATATCCGCACCTGTGTCCAGTAAGCCAGTAATAAATTTGCCATTTACACACATTCTTAGCTGTGGTCTGTGCTCATTTATAGAAGTCTGCCAGAATATTCGTTTACTTTGTCCTCTTAGATTTCTTGATTCATTCACCACATTTAACTCATCCTTCAGGCCGTTATTGCTTTTAACAGCAGGCATGGGGCATTCTAATTTCCCTGAAGAGGCATGTTTTTTTGCAGTGATCAGAAATGACTGGACCACATTTGCCATGGGGGCCTTCGAGAGGCCCCCTATTGAGTTTCCCTATGGCAACCGGTTGTTCTGTTAACTCTTGTTGACCTACATTCATTTGTCCGATGCCTGCCCTTTCCATATCTCCTACATAAACCTGAAGGCTGAGTCCTCCTATTCCTGTTATTCCTAGAAGAGGCATTATCCTGGAATTCCATTGTCTACAGTCCCTTTTCATGTATTCCATTTTGCCATAATGAAAGCATTTTGTAATCTGATGTCTCCTTTTACCTCTGAAAATTGCTTCTTGCACCCATGTTTCATTGCCATAATCAAATGTATCACCATTCATTGTATGTAAAACCCATTCATCCAAAGGCGCTGATCTGAGCTTTAAAGGCTTCAGGATCCTTTTGCATTCTACATTGGCATTCTCATAAGCCAAAGACTCAATTACTATATTTCTTGCTTCTGGATCAGATATCCCTATTTGTACAGCCTTAGTTAGTCTTTGTAAAAAATCACTAAAGGGTTCTCTCTGACCCTGTTTGACCCTGATATATGATTCTACTCTCTGACCTGAGTCTTGAACCTTGTCCCAGGCCCTTAGAGCTGCTGTAGCACATATGGATAAAATGTTTTCATCATAAAGAGCTTGTTCCTGAGGATCAGAGTAAAGTCTTTCCCCTAGAATTTGATCTAGTGAAACCTCAATTCCTTTCACTGATTCTTGTTGTTGTAAAAGTCTGGCCTCTTGTTTGAATAGGCATTTGAAATGCCATAAAGGTCCGTTCTCTAGGACAGCTGACGTGAGCTGGTTCCAATCTTGGGAGGTGGCCCTGCTGCTCAGAACCCAGGATTTTAACATCTCCCTAACAAAGGATGAATGTAGTCCATAATTCACAATTGCTTGTTTAAATTCTTTCAGATCATTCATATGTATAGGCTCCCATGTATGTTCTTTAATGACCTTAGGGTTTTTGGAGCCGGTTATCTTTTCTGATGTTATTACTGGAAAGGCAGGTATAATTCTGTTTAGACTGAGCGTTTTTTGAGGTGAATGTTGCCTTTCTACCTTTTGCTCCTGTTCTTCAGAGTCTATGATTTCCTCAATCTTATTAAATCTGCTCACCATTGCCTTCTGTAAGTCCTGAATCTCCTGTCCAGTATTATGCTCCAAAGCCTTCATTAACGATTCTAAGGCATGAAGCTTGTCAGTCAGAGACACCATTTCCTCCTTGGACAAAATCACCTTTATTGATAATTTTAAGGCGTGGAGCTTGTCCGTTAGAGATATCATATCCTCCTTAGACATAATCCTCATGGCATGTACTGTGTCTTCTTGTATGGAAATTCTGTCAATTAATCTATCATGCCCTTTTGATAAACTTCGATTTTTATATTCAATGGTTATAATCCTCTCAGCTATTGTTTCAGCACTTATAGTCATGGACTGGAGGTTACGAGTCATTTTGGTTGTCCCCTCCTCCAGAGCATTGAAGCTCCCTTCTAAAGAAGCAATATCAGACTGTACCTTCTTGATATTTTGGTCAGTCGACCGAGTCCTATCAGACAAAGATCTATTCTCCTCCTTGAGAACTCCAAACTCTGTTTTGAGGAGGTTGGTGTCAGTCTGAATTGTCCTCAAGGTTTTAATCTCTGTCCTCAGCATTGTAGATTCAGTCTGTAAGGACTGTATCTTCCTTATAAAATAGCCAAACACCAGAAAAGCGACAGATCCCAGGGATAACAAAGTAAGAGGAATATCAGAGACATCCTTCAGAATATCCTTCATAGCGCAATTAAAAAAAACATTGAACTTTTGGATAGTAATATTTTCTGACATGTTCAATCAAAAGAAATTGTATTTATTTATTTGTTTTCAACAGAAAAGAAAAATCTTACCTGTAATGACCCTTGCCTGCCAGTAAGTGGCGGGGGCACACCTGAATCCATGTGCAATGGCACTGACCCGGAAAGATTTTGAAATATATATACATTCAAATCCAGAGGTTACTTTCAGGCTAGCAGCTCAAGCCAAACTCAGCTGGGGCTGCAGGGAATACATTGCCTGAGTGGGGGTAGAGTTGCCATTTGCCTGAGTTCCGCAGTGTTTGCAGAACCTGGAAAGTCCCCGGCCCAATTCTATTGAACAGAGCTGGGATCCAGTGCAGGCTTTACTGTAAAGGCCGTGGGGCCGCCAAGTTGTTGTGTGCACTCAGGCTGCTAGGCCTGCGCCACGAGGTGGGAAAAAGGCCCCATGTTGGGTGCCAAATAATGGTGAATCAATCCCACACCAGTTATGTTTTAAAGGGGTATTTATTTTGGGGGGTAAGACTTACATATACCATAAACCGTCAGGAAGGGAGCCTTGTCGCTGGAGCAGGAGCCAGGAGCAGGAGCCAGAACCAAGCACTGGAACCAAGAGGCCCGAGCTGAGATCTGTGGCTCTTTTTTAAAAGAGAAATATCCCATGCCCCAGTGGGCTGGTATTTCAGTGGATATTGGCTGACGGAGCGGAAGGCCCTCCCGCAGCACCGTGGGCTCGTGCTTCAGCGACTATTGACTAAAGCAGCGGAAAATATTCCCGCAGCAAATACAGGTGGACGATAACTAAGAAACAGGTTTCTTCAACAAATTAGTTAAGTTTGGGAGTAAGGATATTGTCTTATGTTGAGTAGACTGTGGAGGCGCAGGTATCATTGTAGAGAGCTGGCAAGACTGAAGAGTTGGAACAGAAGCATTTTATCAATACCCATCAAAATATGGTAAAGTGGACCTAGCTTTGGGTCTGGCCATTCCTTTTCCAGGCAATAATGATTATTAGAGATAGCTATAAAGATGATTGTCCTCGGATTCTACTTACTCTGTAAAAACTCAGTGTGTTTTTTGGGTTAATTGTGGCAGACCACATCACGTAAAATATCACATTGCACAGAGACTCTGGTATAAGAAATTGTTCACTATTCTCACATAGCCCTTTTAAGTGTAAGGAAGGGTCTTTTGGAACACGATGCATGGATTATACAGCACAATTCTATAGGGATCTCTTTCTCAGAAGGAAAAAGTTATCTGAGGCTTAATCTGTACATTTTTTGGTTTGCTTAATGGTCTGAATTGAGGTGTTACTGTGTAGTGTAATCCTGCCTGTTATAGAACCTGTTTCCTAGAAGAGGCTGACCTGCAACTAAGAGAAATCCTCCTGCCTCTGCCTCCCTTGTGTTGGGATTATAGGCATATACCACCATGCCTTATTTGCACTTGACATTTGAAGCATTTTTATTTTATTAATATCTTTCTTTCTCTCTCCCTTCTTACACTCTGTCTTCCTACTCTCCTTTGCTGTAAGGGAATCTGTAAAAAGCCAAAAAAAAAGTTATCTGAGGAAAACTGCAGCAGGCAGCCATGCATTATTTATACCTTTGTGAGCTATCCGCTGCCCTTGACTTATTTTATACCTGTGAAGTATAGATGCCCTATAATGAATGTATTATCTTTAGACATGCAGATTAACTCAGTTCAGTGGAGCTTTACTGGTCAGCCTTCCTTTCTGCGGACAAAACCAGCTGTGGATCCACTTCAATTCCCTTAATTTGTGCTTTTCTGACTCTTCTCTCTTGACCTGCTTCTAACACCTTTCCTGGTTCTCTGATTTAATTAATAGGCTAACTCAAATGCCTGACAAGTACTCACAATATATCTATGCAAGAGTCATGACTTTACCTTTTTGGAAATTACCCTTTAACATTGATTTTCTGCTTTTATAAGTTGAGTACATATTACCTTTTTGTTGGGAAAGCAAATGCAATTTAAAAGAACCTTGTATCATGTAATAGCCTCGTGTTTTACTTTGTCAAAGTGCCATTTTTATGTAATATATCACATGAATTTTCTTAACATTTTAGCAAATTAACTATTATTAAACATATGGTATTCTTAGACACATATGCTTCATTGAAGCTTATCTGTAGATGAATAATATGACAGCCATCATGTTAAGCATCTTATAAGATCTATTTGCAAATCAAATATCAAAATATCTAATATTTCATGATTAAATAGTTGAAAACATAAGCTCTATAGATGTAGATTATCCATGTGGTTTTGGTCCTTGGCTCTTGGCTTTCATAGATCAGAAGTATCTCAGGCATAATATCTCAGGCATGAGAGCCATTGACTTACAGAACTCTTAGGTCCACAAAAAAGTTTACCCTCAGAAGTAAGAGAATGAAATAGAATTTTTAGGGTTGGAGAGACATTTCATTGGTTGTATGCTTATTGTGCAACTGTGAAGACCTGAGTTCTGATCCAGCATCCAAGCTAGGCATGGTGGTCTTACAAGCACCTGTAACTCTAGCCCTTGGGGGACAGAGACAGGTGGATTGCTGGAGCATGATGGGTGTCCGTGTAGTTGGGTATAAAAGTGTGCTTCAGGGTTGGTGAGGGACCCTGTGTCTAAACAATAAGGCAGCAAGTAATGTAAGACATGTGGTGCCCTTCTTTGGCCTCGACGTATTCACATAGAAGCCAAAGAAGCTCCTAAGTGCGCACACATGTACACACACCATAGTCACATACAAACTCAAAATAAATAAGTAAATAATTTAAAAAGATATGTAGTCTTTAATAGAAAGAATCTTGCATGATGGTACATGTCAGTAATCCCAACACCTTGGAGCCTGAGTCAGGAGGATCAAGGTCTTCTTCAGCTTCATGGTGAATTTGGGGCCAGTCTGGGATATAAAAAGTCCTACATTATTTCCCTTCAACCTTCCCCTGACCAAAAAATGAAGAAATAGATGAGATTGTAATTTTAATAGTACATGTATAGTTGTTTTTCTTTTTGTTGTGAGCAAATACCTGGCAGAAAGCAAAAGTGTATGTGTGCGTGTGTGTATGTGTTTTTGTGTTTTTTCTGTGTTATGGAATATTCCTTTACATTTTATGAGTTGACGATCCCCCCAAATTTGTCTATATGTGTGTATGTGTCTGTCTACATATGTGTGAGTGTATGTTCATGTGTGCTTGTGTGTGAGAGAGAGAGAGTCAAAGGAAACCTTGAGTTTGATGTATGGTATTTCTTAGGTCCACTATTTTTTTTTAAGACAGGTCTCCCATGGACAGATAGGCTCATATATATGGTCAGTGAGCCTCTCTCTACCTCACCAGAACTGGAACTATAAGTAAATGCCACAATACTCAGCTGGTTTCCCATGGGTTCTTAGAGTCAAACTCAGATCCTGTGCTTGCAAGGCAGGCATCTTACCAATTGACCTTGCACCCAGCAGTTCACTTCCTAAAGGGCCTCAGAACCTTCCAGAACACAACACCAGCTGGGTACTAAGTGTTCCACCTTCAGAACATGCTGCCTGATATAGGACTGAGTGGGCAAGGCAAGCTAGCTTGATTAGATTTGTTTGTTTTATAAAAAATATAAAATACTTTTATTTCAAAGTATATATTATGAAGTCAAAAAGTGAAGGGAAATGCTTCTATTGGATGTCTGGAAAATTTATCTTCCTAAGAAAAGTTGCCCCAAGGTCCCATGGCTCCTAGCTCCTTCTAGGCTCTTCCTTGAAGGGATAAGGAATGTTGTGGATTCTGTGGGAGCAGATCCAGCACCTTTCCTTGCCTGAGAAACACATGGGAAAGGATGTTTGTGTCTCCTGGCCTTTGCCAGGTTGACAGGCTGCATCTCAGAGCAGTCCCACTGCGGGCTCTTGGAAATGCTGTTTCTTAGGGGAATGTACTGTTCCTCCTCCTTGGGCATGGTGTTTGGGTGCAGAATACCTACCCTACTTCTAGGTACCATTCATCAGAGTTAGTAAGAGTAAATGCAAGATGTACTGTAGGCATCACTGTGTACTCAAAGCTAATGTTCACAACTAACGGCACACAACATCCCGCAGTCCTTACAGCATCCTAGGAAGTTATTTTACCCTGCAAGCATCTCTTGAAAACTGAATCCCTAATGGTACAGCTCTGGGAGCTGGAACTTAGTGGCAAAGGTTCAGGTCAAGAACAGGTTATGGTCGATATTAAAGGGCTCGATCTGTGGATCCAATCTATTGATCTCTCTTACCCTATAGTTGGCTTCCTCCGTTAGGAGAAGGCAGCAATAAGGATCTTGCTGGCTGCTGGAGTTTTGATTTTAAATATCCAAGCTTTTAGACCTGTGAGTCAATATATATCTGATCAGTGCACAGATTAATACAAAATTAATGAAGACAGTAGAAAACTCACATTTAAAGATGTGCTTTAACATTGCCACAGTACTAGATTCCTTAATATCAGTGGCTCCTTTTCTCCAGGGTCCATGAGCATCTTACTTCTGGTTTATTCTTAAGATCTAGAGACAGGAAACATCCCCATGTGGTCTCCTACCCATGCATCCTGTTGCTCCCTTGAAGTACAAGCTATGGTGGAGTTGCCTCTGGATTTGCATGAAATTTGGCTTGGAGAGAGTGCCAGGTCCTGGATTTCAGGCTCCTGTAACACCAGCTGGAAGTAAATAGCAAGCCAGCAAAGCATAGAGGTCTCAAATATAGCGATAGTCTATTCTACAGTGTCAGGGATTTCAGAAATGTCTTTCAAGTCTCTTGGAAAGTCTTGATGTTGTCTGCCATCAGAACTCTGTGTTGGTACATGGGTTAACCCTCAGGAATATTCACTGGCCCACTCTACTGCAGTTTTAGCTTTTATTAAATAGTTGATTTTTTTCTTATAATTCTTCTACAATTTAATTGATTTTCAAAAAGGTTTATTTTGAGAGAAAGATTCTCTCTCTTTCTCTCTCTCTCTCTCAGTGTGTGTGTGTGCGTGTGTGTGTGTGTGTGCGTGCGCACATGCGTGCGTGCCTGCAGAGATCAGAAGATAACATGTGAACTCTAAAAATGGAGATACAGATGATTGTGAACTGCCCAGTCTTGTAATTGGGAACCAAATTTGAATCCTGTATTTGTCAGACTTTTCTAGAGGAACAGAACTTACAGAATCAATCTATCTATCATCTATCTATCTATCTATCTATCTATCTATCTATCTATCTATCTATCTATCTATCTATCTATCATCTTTCTAATGAATTTATTAGGATGGCTTACAGACTGTGGTCCAGCTGGTACAACAATGGCTGCCTACCACTGATCCAAGAATCCAGTCATTCAGTCCACAAGGCTGGATGTCCTAGCTGGTCTTCAGTATACGCTAGAAGGTAAAAGAAGCAGATTTTAATGTCAGCAAAGGAATGGATTTGCTATCAAGAGTGAGAGCAAGTCGGCAAAGAGGGAGCCAGCTTTCTTCTTCCACCCTTTATAGAGGCTTCCAGTAGAAGGTGTGGCCCAGATTAAAGGTGGCTCTTCCCACCTCAAAAGATTGGGGTTAAAAATGTGTCTTCCCACCTCAAGGAGCTGGATTAGAAGTGGGTATTCCTACTTCAAACTGAAAAACCCATGAGAGGTGTGTCCAGCCATTTGAGTTTCAGTTAATTTTGGGTGTCAAATTGATAACCACGATTAGTCTTCACATGCCCTCTGAAAGAGTAGCTACCACTCTTAATGGTTAAACATCTCCCCAGCTCTATCTACGGTATTTTGAATGGTGGCATTTTCAACATTTCTTTTTGTGTTTTCAAGTATCTTTTGAGACTGATGAAATAGCATCCTGTTCATAACTGTAACACTTGCTTTTCAGATTTACCTAAGGTTTTTATTCCCCATGAAAATTTAGTATTTTAAATTACAGAAAAGTCAGGAAAACTTTGCAAAGTATAGCCTAATGGGAGAGGGGAAATATCATCTGTATTCTTAACTATGAACAATTTTGTTCATGATTTTGTGAATTTTACTCCAGTAACTTACACGACTTGAAATATTTTTACAACAGTGCCCACTTGGGCCCCCAGCTTGTGAATCTGGTCTTTGACAGGTGACTGGATCACGAGAAGGCTGACCAGATTGATGAATCAATCGGCTGATGTATCTGAAATCTCCAGGCGCTGTTTGCAGATAGTAGGAGCTTACAGAGGTAGGGTCCAGCTGGCAGAACTAGAGCACAGAAGTTGTGTACTCTTGGGTTCTGTGTCTGGTCTTCAGCTCCATTCTTCACCTGTTCTTCTACTTCCTGGCTGTCATGAGATGAGCAAGCACCTCTACCGATCTATCCTCAGGGTTTTGCCTTTGAAACTGTGGACAGAGACAAACCTCACCCCGCTTCAAGTTGATTTTCTCAGAAATTTGGTCAACAGTGACATTAAAACTGACCGAAACACCCACTGGACAGTGACATACTGCAAGAGTAGTTCCGAGAAAGCAGATCTGCATCTCATACACCATGTCCTATAGCCTATGATTAGCATCTTCCGTTATATGTCCTGCAGGGTTCATGGGCAGACTAGCAAATGGGAACAGCAGTAAATGACCCTTGGAGTCAATACCTGGCTTCAGGCTTTGTGTCTTCTCTTTGTTTGTTAGGATTTTGGTAATTTTGTTCTTGTTAGTTTTTGCTTTTCCCTATAGGAGGTGTGGTTAGCTGACTGTTATTTTAAAAGTAACAAGAATATAAAATTAAACCTGAATGAGTTTTGTAATTCTAAGTGACCTATGTTGGCTATTTAAAAATCACTATTTGTTCTTATTCTAAAAAGAAACACATGCTCATTGCTAAAAAGTCAAAAAAATATGAGCAAACACAAAGAATTGTTTTTCTCTCCAGAAAGCAATGAAATAAGCACCAAACTAGATAACATTGACCACCCATCTACGCAGCACTTGCTGATGTCTCAATAGACTTACTAATTACATCTGTAAACATTTATTAAAACATGTACTTTACCCCAGTTTCTCATCTTGACAAGAGAAACATTCTATTTTCACAAGGATCATATTGATGGAAGAGAAAAGATGATAGACAGCAAATAAAATGTGAACAAAGTCATTTTATGTTGTAACTAAGTCCATATGAGGAAATGAACAGAGTAAGGTAGCAATTGTAGAAGGAGGAAGATCTATCTATCTATCTATCTATCTATCTATCTATCTATCTATCTATCTACCAAGTAAGCATATATCTACTAATGATCAAATTCATGTCATTTATCTATCTATCCTTTACCTTATGTTTATTTTTCATCTGTCTATGTATCCCTGCATTTAGCACCTATATATCTGTCTACAATCATGTATCATCTATCATTCATTCATCTATATATTTATCACTTATCCATATATTTATCTATCTATTATATTTGTAGATCAATTATGTATGTATGCATGTTTTATGTGTATATGTATCTGTCTCCTATCTATTATTCTGTCCATCTGTTTATAATCTATCTTTCTATCTCTATTATTCTCCATTTATCATTATCTATGCTCTAGGAACATTTTTTCTCATTTATTACTTTTGAAATTTTTACAAGAGGAGAAAACTGTATTCTTAACCTATTACCTTTTGAGAACTCTCTTAAAGTCACAGTCTCATGCTGGATGATTCTTGTGGAACCACATTTAAACAGTGCATCTTAGTTTTTTTGTATGTTAAGAAATGACTTGTGGACCTTTTTAAAAGAGTCTATCATGAAAAAAAATTGAATAGATCCACTAAAATAGTCTATAACTTTTAAAATATTTATTGTGAATAATCTAAAGATTTTATTAAAATCTCCAGGAAATCCACAGACACCCAACCGAGTACAGCTGGACTCAATGCCCCATGCTTCTCTGTACTCCAATATTCTGTTGACATCTTTTCCATGGGAACATGGTGGGTGCTACTTATACTAACATCATAGCTAATATATTTGGGTCAATTCAGGATGGGAGCAATAATTTAGAGTTTCAAATAAATTTTCTTTCAGTTCCCTCTAAACTCTTGAATCTTCTTTTTGGGTTTAGTGGGACAGTGGGCTCCTGTAATCTCTACAGACTTTCACTTTTGCTCTCGAGGAGTGAGTGTACTAAACACCAGTTGTGCTTGTGGATGAATGAACATGCACACATGTACACACACACACACACACACACACACACACACACACACACACACACCCCACCATACCTCATTCCTCATGAACTAAAAATAGCATGACTAAATTGGATCCAGGATTGTACCCTGCAGTCTGGAAGCGATAATTTTAATTACTGATCACAAAACAAATAAAATTTGCGTATGCTGGAAGCTGTGAAAATGAGAGGGAGCTGCCTCCCATCTGATGGGAACCAGCAGGCCAGCAGGGCAGGCAGGCCCCAGCAGCAAACAATGAAGGCACTGATGATGAGACGTAGCCCTGGTTTCTGGGGTGGCATAGTGAAGACATTCTGATCCCATGATGTTCACATTGTTCATTCCGAAAAACAAATGATCCCATCTCTTTTTAATCCATTCTTTCCAATGGAAAAATGTGATCAATAGTAAATGTAATTATTTATGCAGAACTATATACCTCATTGACATCCTCAAAATGAGTTTCCAACATCTGGAAAGAAATTTCTCCAATACATATCAAGAAATTAGGTCTCTCCTCGCTGACATGTATTACACACCATCTCTGACACTGTGCAAGGTGAATGTTTACATTTATTTGAGGGTTTTCTTGCAGGCGCATCCATTTGCTATTCTATTATTGAGAATTGGCATAAGTTTACCTTTCCAAAAATTAGAGAGAAGGAGACCTCAAGTTTTTAGACTAAGAAAGAGAGCTTACAGGTCCGTGGATTTTAGTGACAAGGAAGAAAGAGACTCGAAAGCTCAAGCTGGAAGCCTGCTGGTGAATTGTTTTTTGTAGCCCATTGTGTTAATAACTTTAGTTCCTTGCATGGCCATGCGAGACATCCTATAATCTATGCACATATCAAATTGTTGATTCATATTTTATACTCATCTAAAGTCTCCTTTCCCAGACTCTATGAGGGCAGGTGTTGGGTCTAACCTGCTCGCTGTTCTGCATACTAGCATAGTTTCCGCCAGCTTTGGAAACCTTAATCGTAATCATTTGAATGAATAACTAGATGACGGCTGAGTGAATGAGTTAATTAATGGTGATGTCTAGACACGTGTATAATTGACATTTCTAGTGATTCTCTTTTTGATCTTTTTTTTTACTTGTTTATTACTGGTTTGTGGGACTGGTTTTGAATCCTAAACCTTGAGTATGCCTATAGCACCAACTTCAGCTCCCTCCAGCAATTTTAATTTCATGCATACATATTTTCATCACATTAGGTTCTCAAAACTCACATATATGCACTAACTATTCTTTTTGTATTTGTGTGATGTGTATGTTTTTGGGTCAGCACATGAATGCATATGAGTGCGGATGCATGTGGGCTTGCATGCCTATGGAAGTCAAGGACAATCTTGGTTATCGATCTTCAGTTGCAGCTCATACTGTTTTTAGGGATAGGGTCTTTTCCTGGACTCACCAAGTCTATGCTAGCTGGCCAGTGAGCCTCATAGATTACCTGTCCCTACCTCTGTATTGCTGGGATTACCAGTTTCGTTTTCATGCTTGGCCTCTTCTACCCATAGGCTCTGAGAAGCAGAACCAATTGTTCTTACTATCAGGGTGGGCACATTATTGACTGAACCACCTAATCTCCTTAGCCCATAGGTTCTCTTCTTAGAATTTCTTTTTTCTCTTCTTGGCTTTTTTAGTAGCCGAGATAAACTAAGATGTTTTGCAGTGTCTCCTCTTTAGGTCTTATTTAGATGGAGACTGTCGAGAATTATAACCAGATGTTAGCAGCTAAACTGGCAGGACACCAGACAGTTTTGTTAAGTAGTATGTAGTTATTAAAACATACATACATACTTAATTCATACAATGCTGAGACCAGGATAATGAACATGGGAAACTCTCTGCTTGTAGAGCAAGCTTTCAGCTGTAGTGAATTACTCCAAGGTTCTTGGGGATCTCACCTTGGTTTGCGATATCTGTGCTGTAAATTGATACTCTCAATAGACATGGGTCTCACTGCTGTGCTCAAAATCAAGTTGATGATGATGATGATGATGATGTAGGTCTAACATTGATGGAGATTGTTATAAAATGAAGCTGACCATGTGACAAGACACCAACCATAGAGCTTCTATCTCAACCCACATTACTATGACACTGTTGAGTAGCAGGCTACAGTTTGGAGGAGGAGGAGGGGCACAGGCACTAAAGAGAAAGTCAAGTTTCATCCTGTTTGGTGATGCTGAGCACATGCTTTCAGATGGTAAGGCCAAGTTCATGCTCCATGTAGGTTCTGCTCTGCCTCCTGCCCCATTTGAGAATGATCTGGTATAAATGGGGGCCTTTTGTCCCACCCAGTCCCACAGACACTTTTAACAATAACCCCTCTGAGGTTTAATATTGATTACAAACTGTTTGACCTATTAGCTCAGGCTTATTATTAGCTAGCTCTTACAACTAAATTAACACATTTCTATTAATTTATGTATTGCCATGTGATCTGTGATGCTCTGACATGCTGTTTCTTGGGTAGTTGGGTGGTATCTTTCTAAATCTAACCTTCTTCTCCCTGTATCTCTGCTTGGATTTTCCACCTACCTTTATTCTGCCTGGCTATTGACCAAATCATCTTTTCTTTATTAACCAATGGTAAGAAAGCATATTCACACTATACAGAGAGACATTCCACATTAGCCTAGGAGCCAAGAGGATCTTATCTTTAAGTAAAGAGCCCTGGGCATTCCAGCTAAGGTTTGAGATTAGTACATCTAGAAGCTAGGACCAAGCCTTAGTTCCAAGGATTCTCATCTGTTTATAAAGAAGATCCAAGTAACCCCGCTGACCATCATGGAAAAGTACACACCTCTATATACAACTCAGTGCTGTTCCTCTCAGGAACATTGTCTATTTGTTTAGGCTCCTCCCCAGTGTAGCCTTCAGGAAGTAGCTTGTCAATGAAAAACAAACTCTGGACTTTAGGGACACTTATATGCTGTTTAGTTACTTTACTAGTTGATGTGACCAAATACCTGACAATAGGCCCTTAAGGGAGAAAGCGTTCATCCTGATTTATAGTATGAGAAACTGCAATCCAGAATTAAAGGGAAGGCATGGCCACAAGAGCAGCAGGCCAACAGGCCACACTGTTAACAGTTAGGAAGCCAACAATAAATTGGAAGTGGATCAGGACTGTAAAACATCAAGCCATACCTACCATAACCCACTTCCTCCACTCAGTCTCTGTCTTCTAAAGGTTCTATAACCTCCCAAAACAGCAACACCATCAGGGAACAGAATGTTCAAGCACATGCAGCAATGGGGATTGTTTCATGTTTAAGCCACAGAAAAGGCACTAAGGTTATCACAAGACATGTCAGGGAGAAAGGGAGATGCTGTAATAGTGAGAATGCCTGACAGCCCTGCAAGTCTTCAGAGTTAGGCAAGAGAGAGCGCCACAGAGAGAAGAACAGAAAGCTAGAGAACAGTGAGCAGGGAGGTGATGTGGGATGCCCCTCTGCATGCTGTGAATACCATTGGTTAATAAAGAAGCTGATTTGGGCCTATTGCAGCACAGAGTAGAGCAAGACAGGAATTCTAAGCAGATAGAGGAGAAGAGAGTAGGCGGAGTCAAAGAGAAGCCATGTAGCTGCTGTGGGAGACAGACGCTGAATGCTGGATGGAACCATATGTGTAAGCCACAGCCACGTGGTGACACACAGATTAGTAGAAATGAGTTAATTGAGGATGTAAGAGCTAGCTAGGAAAATGCTGGATTCATTGACCAAGCGGTGTTGTAATTATAATATAGTTTATATATTATAATTTATATATAATATAGTTTCTGGGTCTGGGCATCTGGGAAACAAGTGAGCAGCCTCCACCTACAGGGGAGAAAATGGGGTGTCTTGCCCAGTGACTGGGTGAGAGGGTGATTTAACTTAGCCTAGTCCATTCTCAAGAGGTGTTGTGTACTGGCTTGGCCAGAGGGCTCAGGAACCTGGGCAAAAGGGAAATACAATCTATTCTAGTTCATTTGTGTGGAAAGCAGATCAGGTACAAGTTTATTTCATTTTATGTTGACAGTACTGGGGGTTTAATCTTGCACATATTAAGCAAGTGTTATGTCTCTGAAATATACACCAGACCTGATGGTTACTTTAGATTTTGAGACGGGGGTCTTGCTAATCTGCCCAGGATGAACTTCAGCTCACTCTACAGACAAGGGAAGATTTAAAATCATTATCCTCCTGCCTCTCACTCTCATTTACCATTCATTAATGAATTAAAAAACAATGAATTTGTGTTCTGTCATTTGTCAGTCGTATGTTACCCCTAAGCTGAAGGGTGGCTGTTTGCAGTAAGCCCTCTTCTGTCACTAGGATACAAGATTATTTGAATGCCACTTGTTGTTGTAGGACACCAGTGTTCAGGTGAGATCTGATGCTAATAGGCTCATAGTTGGAGTAGACTTTTCTCCACTGGCGTCTCACTCCATCCCACACAGCGTAAAAGCTACAGCAAATCCAGGACTCTGCTTCAAATGACAACTTTCGTTTTAGGAGGTGACAACGGGCAGGGAAGAAGAGGCCATGTCATGATGGCAAGAAGGGCTTGTTTGTCCTACCTCCTCTGCCCTCACTGGTAGAACCTTCCCACTCAAGCTCTGCACTGCATGTAAACTGCCTTACTTATATAACTTCGTAAGGCTCTCACTACTGCACACGTTCCCAACAGTGAAATCTCCTTGAAGCTAAATGTATTGAAGAAATCCAGAATCTCACCATTAGGAATACTACATTGATGGGGGACTGAATAGACTTTTGCTTTCTTTTCTTCATCATGTTAACACAAGGAGTTGACTTAACCAAGCCCAGCAAGAATGGTTCTAAAATTCTCCTTACCGTGTTCTAATGATGGGCAAAAGAAAATAATGACAGTTGTGTGTGAACAACCACAAGGAGGTGGAAAAGCAATTCTTTCCCCCCCAAAAGCATTTTAAAAAAATGGGAGGTAATTGAGGCTAGATCAAATTCAAGCACACGGTTTCTGATGAAGGCAAACCTTTTTTATTCATATAAAGTATTTATTAGGTATTGGATTTCATAAACAGCTTGGTCTGGGGTCTTTATTTTAAAAAGGTTATCCTGAATGCATTTCCAAGCTTCCTGTGGAAGATTTCTCATAAAAGGAAGCAGAAAGTGTATAAATGTAAACAGGCTAATTGTATGCAGACATAAATTATGGATGTTGGTCTTATGAAAAAGCGCTGCAGATTTGCAGGGGTCTTACTCAGCAGCTCCGTGTCTTGTCTAAGGGGATATTTAGTATGGCTGTGATGTGCAGAATTTAAAACAAAACTTTGAATTCTGGAGCATAAAATATAGCCCCTTTGTGTTCAGACCACACCGGTGGGGGGATGAGGTTTTATCTCATTTTATTACTGTTGGCATCGGCACTCATTAGCTCTGGCATCCCATGTGGACGCTTGTCTTTAGGTGCTGAGTAAGGCCAAGGCTCAGGAAGGGTGTGGCTATTCTGTGCTGTTTCTCACTGACCCCCCTGAATAGTCTACTTAGTGACTATTGTTCAAGTGGGCATCTGGAATCTGGGGTGACCTGAGTTACTAAAGTTTCTCCCTTATTCACAGAACAAATGGAAATATGGGGTAAGGATTACTTGTGACAAAAGTCGTGTTAGATGGTGCAAATGTGTAAGGCCATGATGTGACTGTCCTTTGTCAGATTCCTGTCTCCATGTTTCTGATGTACCAGCTTCTGCTGATGCTTGGCTTGGTTATACCACCCAGTTCAAACATGAATTATTAAAAAAATGCTTATCATACCCCAATATACAGAAAAGACATAGAAAATGAACAACCTCCTAACTGGACGTGAACACACAGATTTATGCGGGCAACATAAGCCTTAAGCTGATATGGGATACAAGTGCTTCCTAGTAAAGAATTATGAAAGGCTGACTACCATTCTAGGTGTCCAGGGGGGAAAGCAAATATGTCTTAAATATAAACTCGGGTGTGGGGAGGGGACAGGGTCTCAGTATACAGTCAAGGCTTGCCTGGAACCCACATGGGTATGATTGTTTAACCCTCCCAATGCTGGGATTAAAGGCGTGTGCCACCATGCCCAGCCTGAAATATAAATTATATTCTAAGTAGTGAGTACTAAAATCAACATCTAAAGATGGGGAAGTCTAGAATATATGGCAATAAAAATAACACTCAAATAATTGTATTTTGTCATATGGCACACAAGGGAGGGTGTGTAGTGGGATGCCCCCGCCTATGTGTGAGCACGTGGGAGCTAGATCTCAAAGTCACGTCTTCCTCTGCTGTTTCCTACCTTAATTCGAAGACAAGGCTTCCCCTCAAGCTGGAGGCTCCCTGGTTCGTGTAGACTGACTACAGGTCAAGCCGCTAAGCACCCCATCTCGGTTCCTGTACCCTAGCTCTGGGACACATGCCCATGTGGCCACGCCTGTTGTTGTTGTTGTTTTTATGTGGGTGCTGGAGATCTAGATCCTATCTCAGGTTCTCCTGTTTGCCCAGAAAGCACTTCCTTCACTAAGTAGGATCATTTATAATATAGTGTGAAAATGGCAGCCTGGGTACTAACTAGGACGTGAATGTTCTGGAGTACTGAGTAGTGTGTATCTGTTTTCTTCTGTGACTGATTGAAAACCACAAGACTCACAGTGGTTCCCATGATCCACTCCTTGCCTTGTGTTGGGAACTGAGTCTCTCTCACCAGTGTTTCTTCACAAGACCGTCTTCCGAATCACGACGAGGATGTCTGGTCTTGATCACTTTCCGTTTCCAGTTCCTTGCCTACCTAGTCACAGGGTTCTTATGGGAAATTTCCCTTAGTAGTAGCCAGGCGGTGTTATCAGACCATGCCCAGTGTACTTATTGGGTTTCCTAACTTGGATGGATTGGATTGTGTCAAAGGCCTCCTGGAGCCCTTTTATTTAGATTTCCAAGGTTGTCGAAATGAAATGAGCTGGCGCTAAGATTCAACTCCTCAACGGACACTCACAGAGTGCCTATTGTGAACAAGACAGGCATTCATCTAAATTTTAAGAATGGTATAGCTTAAGGGTGGAGATGTTAAGAACTGACTGCATTACCAAATTGTTCTTTGTAGTTAGTGTTCTTTTTATTGCTGTTGTTCATTTGGTTGCTTAGACTGGGTCTCACTCTGGAGCCCACGCTGGCCTGTGACTTACTATGAAATCTATGTTGATTTTAAGCTTGCATCAGTCCTCCTGCCTCACCCTCCCACGTGTTGAGATTATAGGCACTAGCCACTATGCACAGCTCTTTATGGTTTGGGGACATTGGATAAACACGCGTGTAAATGGTTTCGAAGACGTGTGAAGAATGCATGCCGTTTAGTGGCAGAATGAGTCCCTAGTGTGCCTGAAGGGCTGGGCTCAAGCTCTGGCACTAATACCTCAAAGCCAATGACGTGTAAACAACCATCTCGTTCTACTAGAAGCCTCGATACTTTAGTTGTTTATCTGAACTGGCTCAATTGTCCAGTTAATTACCAAAGAGACTGACTCATTGCGCTGTACTGTGCAGATTCAAGGGTGCTACTTAGGGAATTGGAAATATCCTTTCAAAAAAACAACAACAGAAAAAAATGATGTAAGTCTTGCCAGCTTTAAGCTGAACGAAGTCCCTGAAGGTATTGGAGAGTGGCAGGGCTTCCTTACATTTTCAGGGACTTGAATGTGTCATTCCGTACCAAGTAGGTATAGTAGGATACCCCACTCTGTCCCAAAGCAGGCTTTAACCCTGCAGGAGGAATGCACGGAGGACACATTATAGGGCATAAGGGAACGCATACAGAGTTAGACACATAATCCCAACTAAAAAAGTGAGCTCGTTTATTAAACTCTAAATTTTAAAATGTATTTTTATTACTGCTAAAATAGCTCTGTAAATATAACAGCAACGTTAATAACAGCTATTGTGTCTGAAAATTATTGTTCAAATAATTGCAATTCAATAAAATTTCAAGTAACTCAATGGCTTATTCTCCTTGGATAGAAGCTAAACTTGTATATAAGTATTTTTTTTTTTTATGTGAACAAGTCTTAACAGGATTTGGAAAGGCCACTTCCATATGGGGCACCTTGGAGTTGAATTATCACAGACAATCCCAGAGAAGCAGAAGGGATGCCTCTGAATTTGCAGTAGCTGCCACGGCTCTTCTCTGACCTCTCACCTACCTGGAGTATGCAAAGAGGCTGAGAGCTGGAGTCATTGCTCAGGTTAAAAATTCTGGGCTTCAGTGAGTAGCCACTAAAGAGCAGGTGACCTCTGGTTCGCACAAAGATGAAAAAGGAGTCCTGGGTACCAGAGATGCCCACATGATGTAAATGCGCCCTGGGATGCATCAGCCCTGAACGCAAGGGTATCTGGGTATCTTGGGAAGGAGGCCTGCGTGTTACCTTACACTAAGTAAAAACACTGCTCTTTTTCTCACGCAACTCCACTCTCTAGTTAAACTTGCACATAAATTTAGGCTCCACTTCATGATCAGTAGATTAAAAGTAGTGATCAGGGGTTTCATTGTTTCTTTTTAAGCTGTTTCCTCTTATTGGTTTAATCTAGAAACTGGAAAAAGCTGGTTATCTATATCAAAATGTCAAAACTATCAATTCTGTTATTCTTGGTTACTAAGCCAGACCAATTTAAAAGTTTAAGCCCCACCCCCAACACACAGACATTAACATTAATAATGAGGTGTGCTCACTTTCCATTACTGTAACAAACACCTCAGATAATCAAGTTATCAAAAGAAAAGGTTCTGCTTCTGTTCATCTTCTTGGAGGATCCAGTCTGTGTTTGCTGCACATTGCTTTGGGGCCTGGAGTGACAGGGTCCATCCGAGTGGTAGTGGGTGGAAGCTGCTGACCTCAAGACTGGGAAGACGAAGAAAGAATGGCTGAGCTCCCTCCAAGAGTATCCTCACCCTCTATGGCTGCAGATCTGGACTCCATGGCTGACTGCAGTCACCCTTATTCTCCCTAGTTCCCAGCTGTAGACCCTGCCTCTGACACAGCGGAGGCATTTGGGAGCCATTCCCCATGGCAGTCTTCTGTTAAAACTTCCATACCACCGGGCTTCCTTAAGAGCTGGAGATAGCTGTAAAATGCTAAGCGGAGGCCAACTGACACCAAAATGCAAAACATGTTTGTGTACGGCAGTGCTGTGAAAAGCACCCCTGCTGGTCCTCTGTCTGTACCTTATGGCTGCAAGGAAGTGAGCATATTAGTTACCCCGCTGCATGAACAATGAGGTTTACAGTGTGTGTAAACTCATGATTTCTGTTGATTTATGTGATTTGTGGCTAATGTATTCGTCAGTGAGCACTCTGAATAAATACATAGGAAACAAGTTTTTAAATATGGAGACATAATATACTAAAGGAGTTTGAGTTGCTTATCTTAACACCCGTAACCTTACAACTTAGGATGCGTCCTTCAGAACAGCGGTAATTTCGGTCCTTCTGCTATGATGCTAACGTGCTGGACACAGGATAGGCATAAAGAAATATTTATGAATTCATTAGCTAATTACAGGAGTGTGGCTTGCTTGCATGGTTCTTAAGAGGTAGCCACTAAGGCAGAAGGATTGCTGCCTGGGCCACACATAAGTTCCAAGACAACCCAGAATACATAATGGCTCTGTTTCATGTCCCCCTCCCCCAAAAAAACCCTAAACAGTGTTTCTTAAACAGACTGACCCATCTCTCCCACACATTTGTTGACATCATCCTTATTCTTCACATATATTTGTTTAAACTAGAAAAATGATGTTTGATAATTTTAGCATGTGTCTCTTGTTTTGGGGGATATGTGGAATATGCATGGATGCATACCCATTTGTGTGTGTGTGTGTGTGTATGTATGCAAATGTGTGTGTATGTATATGTAGGTGTGTAGTAGCATTTCAACTGTATTTTAATAAATAAAGCTTGCCTGGGGATCAGGAGAGTAAAACAGCCACACTGGTCAGTCTTACAGACCAGGCAGGGATAACACACACTTTTAATCCCAGTAGCCACACTAGTTTGCCATGGAAACCGGGCAGCACATGCCTTTACTACCAGTGGTGCACATCTTTAATTCCAGCCCTAGAGAGGATTATAAGATGGGAGGAGACAGTTCTCGCGCAGTCTCACTCCTGTCAGCAGGATCGCCATTTCAGACTGAGGTCGAGGTAAGAGTCAGTGGCTGGCTGCTTTGCTTTTCGGGTTCTCAGTTTAAAACCCAATTTCTCTCTCTGAGTTTGTATTAATCATGCTTCGCTGGAGCCAGGTGCCTTCCCTAATGGCTCTCCACTTGCTGAAGCGGGGCCTCTTGATGAACCTCACAGTTGTATAAGTGCCTTCTCCACTGAGCCACAACCCCAGCTTGTCTCTTGGATTCTGAAGCATCTCCCACATTTTGAGGGCATGTGAGGTGTTCTGACTGGCACGGACCGGATATCTGTACTTCCACCATTGCTCTATGGTGACTTAATACTACTAGTCAGTGTTCTCAGACCTCATTACTCAATCTCTGCTACCCACACTGGGACACGGAGAAAAATTAAGTAATCTTCTAAGTAATAGAATATTCTTCTGTACACATTATCACCAATTTTTAGATAACAAAAAACTATCATTTCATTCCTAATAAACACATAAAACATGTTCTTGATCTAGTGGTAATTAGACAAAATGCATATTCCATATAGAAATAGCCCTACTGTGACTCGCTGTTAGTGGACGCTTTTTTCCCATTCATTTATTTTGCTACTCAATCGTTTTTATCATATTCTTATTTTATAAATTTAGCTTAAAGCAAAGCCAAAGAAAAATAAACAGCAATGTCTCCTACTGGTATAGGAACTCGGAAAGCAAGGGGAATGTTTTACACATTTACAATTGCCAAAACTTTACAAAGTAGAAAAGACAAATGTGATCACCCCTGTTCTACAGACAGAGGCATCTGGAGAGGCCTATGGCTTTTCTGAGGTCTCCTGCCTAGGACATGGTAGAGTGGCTTCTAGGGTCTAAAGGTGCACCATAGTGCTCACAGGGCACAAGCAACCACTGGATAAACCCATCCACTGACACATTAGATCCACTTGGTTGTAAATTCTCCACTTTCCATCCCTATACCCTTCTCCTCTCTACTCTCCTCTCCACTCCCCTCCTCTCTCCCTCCTCCCCTTCATCCCTCCCTGCCTATCTCTCAACCACCCTCCCTCCCTCCTCCCTCCCTCTCTCCCCTCCCTCCCTCCTTCTTTCCTTTCTTTCTTCCTCCCTTCTCTCTCTCTCTCTCTCCTCTCTCTGTCTTCCTCCTTCCTTTCATCATGTTTACTATCTCCTCTCCTCATCCCTCCAGCCCTTTCTTCATTCTTCCCATCCCTTCTTCCTTTTAATAAATGACAATGAACATTTACTAGGCTATCACTCTGTACAAAAAGTGCTTGCTGGGCGAGCAGAAGGACTAGAACGCAGCTCACTAGAACCCATCTGAAGGCCAGGCAATGCCACCTGGAGTCCCTGCACTAAAAAAGCAGACACAGAGGTCCTTGGAGAAAAATAGCTAAGACTAGCTGAATTGGTGAGGTCTGCGTTCAGCCAGCCTGGGTTCACTCTTCGCTATGATGAAGAAAACTGAAAGCCTGTAGCATTTGCACTGTGTACTGTTGATGGTGGTATGGCATGGCAGATGTTAGATGGTGCTTGCTCATGGAATGTTCTTCATGTTGTCACTATATGATTTCAGAAAGGGCATCAAAACGTCACTGTAGTCAGGGAAGAAGGGAATAGAGGATACCATGGACCTTTCCTATTAAGGTAAACAATGCCCCCACCATTGCTGGCTGGAACTGTTCCTCTGGCCTCATATAGTGAAGGGAGTCTGGGACCATGTGGTAAAAAGCCCTGTTTCATGGATCTTGCTGACATGGAGTTTTTAAGTCCATAAGTAGATGTATTAGGCAAGGATCTCTAGAGAAATAGCATACATAAATCCAAACATATATATGTACTTAAATGTGTATTGTAAAATGGCCTTATTAGATTGGCTTACATTTTTAGTCAGAGCATAAAAAAAATAAAACAATGATTCAAAGATCTCCCAGCATAAGAAGAAAGACTACTAATCTCCCAAGTTACTGTGTGCATCTCCACAACACTCAGTAGACTGGAAGTAAGCCCTATCTTGAACTGTTTGCTACTCTCCTGCTTTTACCACGTGTTTTTACCACGTGGGTGCATCCCTTAAGCCATGCCCCACTTTGTTCGGCATGTCTTTGGACTTTGCAAGAATGAATCATACTGCGGGTTCTGTAAGCTGCTTTTCTGGATCAACATCATGGTTTAGATGTTAACCCTGTTGCTGTTTGCAGCTTCGGTTGTTTGGATTGTCTTTCAGCACTAGGGAGAGCTGCTGCCTCTTGTTCATGTCCCATGACTTACCACCTTATTAATTCATTTGCTTGTTATTGGATGTAACGACTGTTTTCAGTTTGTTTTCTATGCCAAACATCACTAGAATGTACGGAGATCTTGTCAATCTCCGCAAGCAAAGGAGTTGGATCTTAGTATGCAAATGTCCAACTTCCCTGGGAAGTACTGGTCCCTTCTGAGGTGGTTGTCTAGGTTCATACTCCACTGTTACCTTCCTAGAGTTCTCACTACTCTACTTCTTGATGAAGTAGTTGTACCATTGATGATCCAAATTTTTCTCTGTCTAGTGTGTGTGGAATGGCATGCTGTTGGCCTCACTGGCCTTTCCATGGTCGACAATGCTGTTGGGCATCTATTCACAGATGGTTTGTCGGTAAGTTGGATGTCCTCCGACACGAGGGGCCTCTTGAGTTTGTGACTTGAGTCAGATAAAGGTATTTGAATAAAATGATCATTTACAAAGAAGTGGGAAGTATTCTACACAGGTCACAACACTGCTTCTAGTCCCAAAGTCTGGAGAAGGAGCAGAAGTTGGGCCTCTAATTTACTTCTGGAGAAAGGATGTGAGGGTCACCTGACTCATGGAGGACACACAGCTTCACTTAAGGAAAAGGGAAAGGGTGTGGAAAGGATAGGGGATAGACAACGGCACCATCTCTTCCCTCT
The DNA here is from genome assembly GCF_982192425.1 of Myodes glareolus. Classification (NCBI taxonomy): domain Eukaryota; kingdom Metazoa; phylum Chordata; class Mammalia; order Rodentia; family Cricetidae; genus Myodes; species Myodes glareolus. The sequence continues at coordinate 131,739,795 of NC_142026.1, forward strand.
GGCCTAGCTCACCTCCCCTCAGACAGTATTGCCTTGTGTGTACCCCCAGGGAGACACAGAGCAAAAGGAGCCCCCCTTCTGTGACCCATATAGGCCCTGTGAGGGCAGGGAAGGAAAACAAGAGGACGGCTCTGGAGAAGAGACATGGGAAGTCCTCAGTCAAAGAACTGTTGTTCTCTTGGAGTGACAGAGTTGTAGTGATCTCTGGACTTTATAATGCAGATGGTCTTAAGCTTCTAATTGGCTTGTTTTTATTTCAGGACAGTCACACTAATTTTTTAGGCATTCACTTCATATTTAGTATATAACTTTTTCTTTATTGTGTATAAAATATTTGCTTTTCTGAAATATACAATGCTTCATTATGTTCCAATACCTACTAAGAAGGGTTCTTTAATCCCCAAATACACTCATGTTACCCATATTTCATTAAAGCTTCTTCTTCAGAATTCATTAATTATTCATTCATTTATTAATTTAGTCACTCAGTCATTTGACATCACTATCAGGTTATGGTTAATTTGGAGTTTGAAGTTCAGAAGGCACATGGTGCATCCTCCTCCAGCCTAGGAATTGCTCTCAAACCTAGAATACTACATCTTATTAATACAAAACTACTTTTAAGTCTGAATCCTTACTATGAATGCATTCCTGCTATATTTCATCCTATTTCATTCAAACCTTGGCCAGATTCCTACAAAAACTCACAAGTCTGACTTAATAAATGTATCAGTCTGGTTAAGTAGTCATTGGCTTTTGGTCATTCACAGTTATTATAAATGTGGACTTTGATTTTAAAAAAATACATCCAGAGTTGACTCCATGGTTGGTAGGATGATTTTGCTGAAATTTCTCATTTTTCCAAGATCCATTTTTTCATTAATAAAAAAGAAGCAATGTCTATATTGCAGGACTACTGTTTGTAGTTTTCCACAAACATCAGAGCAAGGAGAGAATGAAAGTCACACATCTAAAGCCATCTTTACAAAAGCAATGCAGTGGTATGATCATAGGAAGCTCTAAGATTAGTTTATGTTCTTCTGTGTTTCATCAGGTGGAGATCTGTGCCTAGGCCCACCTCAGCATCTGCCTACCTAAAGTGATACTGGAATTTGTCACAGCTAAAAGCAGAAAGAAAAGCCCATCAAAATAAGATTTGGCAGGAAGACAGCCATTTTGCTAGGGTAGCTACAGCCTTGAGAACATGACTTATTCTCCCACATCTCTGTTTCCCCTTTTCAGTCAATGGAAAGATACAATGCTAACATTCCTTGTAATGTAAAAAGAGACCCTGTCCATTATTAGGGACATCCCTGGAATTAGGAAATTGGGAGACTGGTAAAGTAAAGTTGTAGATGGAAGTTTCTGTCCTGGGAGTTCCCATAGCCATTCAGTCAAAAATAAACATACGGAAGCTTATATTAACTATAAACTGTTTGGCCTATTGTTCAGACTTATGACTAATTACCTCTTACAACTTAAATTCACCCATAATTCTTGTCTATGTTTAGTCACGTGGCTTGGTGCCTTTTATCAGTGAGGCATTCTTATCTTGCATCCTCTGTGTCTGGCTGATGACTGCATCTCTGCCTTCCTCTTCCCAGAATTCTCCTGGTATGGTTGCCCCATACCTCCTGCCTGGTGACTAACCAATCAGTGTTTTATTGAATCAATATGAGTGACAAATCTTCACAGTGTACAAAAGCATTATCCCACAGCATAAAGTAAACAAAAACTCTGTCCCTTTTCTAGCCATTAGTATGTACAGAAATACTAGGAAAGTGTAGGACAGTCAAATTCATGTGACCTGACTTCATGTTTTGGCCCAGAAAGGAGATGATTTTGATAATATAAAGTGGGGCATATGCGTCTGGGGTATTGGAGGGTGTCCTGTTTACCCCAAGATAGAGCCCAATTACAACATTGTAGCTTTGTGGTGAGCAGAATGAAGATGTTTTGTGTGCCATCTCCAGGCTATCTTTGTAATAGATGGATGCAGACACTACCCTGATGTAAGGCTAAAAGTCCAGATGGAAGCTGGCAAATGGGGGTTTCCATAGCAATGGCTATGTCTGTCACATGGACTTGAACTGTTAAAGTTAGGAAAAAGTGGATGGTACAACTAGTCCCAAAACAATCAAAGAAGTTTAGGAGGCCTTGGTCGGTAGAAACTTGGGTCACTGAGTGCACATTACTTCAAGAGAGGCCAGCTCAGAAGTCACTTCGGCTTGCTATTTCAGCTGCTACTCTCAATCCAGAGAAAATAAGAACTCTTCTCTTGAGGAATCAATGTACCATACCACTGCACAAGGATAGGTAAGTCACTCACTCTTAGTATACTCAGGGGTGACTTGGGTCTCAAATTGAGAGAGTATTCTTAAGAAGGACTGTTTGTATCAACAATATGGACTTATTCAAACAGAATTAGACTCACGGGGCTTGAGAGATATCTCAGAGGTTAAGAGCACACATTTCTTTTCTAGAGACTCCAAGTTCAATTTCTAACACCCTTATTAGGTTGCTTGCAACCACCCATAACTCCAGCTCAGGGGGCTTAGATGTCTCCTTCTGGCCTTTGTGAGTTCTGTATTTACATGGACATTTACACACACACACCAAAAATCCTAAAATATATATATATATATATATATTAACAAAATTTGACTGATTGTAAAATCTTCCCTCTTATCAATAGGATCAAAGGAACAACAGCTACACATAAGATACACCTGTTATCATTGTGCATCAACTTACAGTTGAAGAAGTTGTCTTAAACACCTTTAAGTAAGCTTTTCAGAAATATTAATTTGCCAGCACATATTCTTTCCTCCACCAGTAAATTTTAAAAGCTATTTCAAGTCTTGATCTAATTACAGAATACCATATTTCCTTTGCTCTCACTCCAAAAATTTTCCATGCTAAACTTCCAAGTTTCCTTCTCCAATGTACGGCTTTATTCAGTCTAGAAGCACAAGGCATATCAGCTTAAACTAACAGAAACAAAGACGATGTTTTTCAGGGTGTGTTACTTAACATTCTAGGGATCCGTGCCTGGCATGGTTGACTCTGGTGCTATTATGTATAAGCAGTTGGTATTCATTTATTTATTTATTTGTTTGTTTGTTTTGCCTTTCAGCTTTACTTCACTTGCATGGGCTCAAAGCCCAGACCGACTGCCTCCGCATGGCAACCTTTAGCAGTCTCAGATCAATATTCCACTCAAAACCCCACTCACTAGTCTGAGGGCTGAGTTTGTTGGCTGTCTGGGATATCTTGTCTACCTTGGAGGCAGTTGCTGTACCTAATGGGATAAAGTGCCCTCATTGCCATATCTAAATCAAGTGTCCATCCTGAGAGCTGTGGAATCAAGGTAACTTTATGTGAATCACATAGATTAAAGAAGGCAGGAGTAATTTCTTAAGGAAATCATGATGCTTTTACTGGAAAAGACTGCTAGTCATAAATCCCTGGCAAATATCTACCACGTGCGTTGCCACTGGTCCTCTGTTCATAGCTAGCTATATTTATTGAAGGTTCCCTTTGAACGGTTTCCATAGAGGATTCTCTCAAAAGGTTCACCACAGGGGTATCCTTCCAGAATGTCTCTCATAGAAGATTTGCCTTAGAAGGTTCCTATCTAAACATTTTCCTTAGAAGGCTCCCATGGGGGAATACTTTCAGACAGTACCTCACAAAAATTTCTCTCAGAAGGTCCTCTTCAGTGGGTTCTGGATAAATGTTCCATAGGGCTGGAGAGATAGGTCTTATTACCCCCACAGAGGACTCCTGTTCAGTTCCTGCCTATTAACTCCAGCTCCAGGGCATCTGACCCCCTCTTCTGGACTTTGCAGGCACCTGCGCCCAAATGTGCATATGTGCTTAGTCTACACTCACAAATATATATACAATTAAAAATAAAATTAAATCTGAAAACGTTTTCTGTAGAAGTCTCTCCACACAGGTTTCATGGTTGCAGCTATAACATCCATGCATTATGGGCTGTCAGGTCTCCCAAAGCTCTGAACTTCTCACTTTTTTTTTTTGAAACAGAATCTCACATTCATACTTTAACCTTGACTGGTCTGGAATTTCCTATGTGCCCCAAACCTGGCTTCAAACTTGTAGTAATTCTCCTGCCTTAGCTTCTTGGGTACTGGAATCACACATAGGGAAACTTCTCATTCTCTTGAATGGAACATGGTTCTCTGCTCTCTAGAAAAGATTTCTACCATGGCAGACTGAGCATGCCACTGTGGGAGTGGAAAATGGATCAACGAGGATGGGGTCAGCAACTTGGAAATCTAATCCAGCACAGCCAACCATGGGTCGCCAACAGGAGCTGGGCATTGCTGTTAATCTTGTTCATATTCTGCTTTATGAACTCCTTATATACTTACAATGAAAGTCTTTGTGTATATATGTGTACACACACACAAATATTTGAGATTTAAAAGATTCTTTTTACATTTATTCATACAAGTGAGTGTATTGATCCTATTCTGTCCTTCTTGTCAAATACATGTGAGTTGAACATGTATACCTATGTGCATGTAAACATGTGTACGTGTGTGCATGTGTATGGTGGTTAGAGGTTGATTAACATAGACTGTCATTATTCAGTCACTCTCTACCTTGTTTTTTGTTTGTTTGTTTGTTTGAGTATAAGCATCTAAGTGGCACCCAGGCTCACCGGTTTGACTAGTCTGGCTAACCAAAGGCCACTGAATTGTCTGTCTGTCCCTCTCAAGCACTGGGCTCACAAGCCTGCCACCATGCCTGGCTCTCTGTATGTGCTTGCTTGGGATCAAACTCAGGTCCTCACACTTGTAATAGCAAACACTTCACCTTCTAAATAGTCTCCCCAGCTCCAAGATCATTCTTAATGAAATAGAAAGACAATCTGTGCTGTAGGAATGCCTACCGCCAGTAGCCTTTAAGTTACCTGCCCACTTGGGCGTGGCCTCTTATACTACCTATATGCCAATATAAAGCGCGTGTCCAGCCTCTTTTCCGACTGTGGGATTCGGTTGCTGTTTCCAGTTCCAGCAAAAGATTGTGATCTGTGAGTCTATTCCTAAGTAAATAGCCCTCTATTATACTCAGTTCTGAGCTAGTATGGGATTTCTTTTAAGCATCCTTCTTCAAATCTAAGCTAAATATATTTGAAAAAAAAATAGTATAACATCAGGTGTTAGGCAAATCTGCCTTGCATGTATTTATTAACACTATAATCTCTGTCTCCCCAGGAAGACAATTACTGATTGATTCGTCTGTCAGGAATATCTGTAAAAGATATCTTTGTAAAATAATTTTATTCCGTATGAGGCTGAGATCATAATGGGCTAAGGTTTTCTGCCCCCATGTGGATTTAAATATAGAAAGAGAGCCATTTATAACAGAAACTGCGAGGCCACCGAGAAGATGGGCATTGCTGGGCTCACATCTCTTGAGGATTAATGTCCTCGTTTAGAAAACAAGCAGACTGCACTAGAAGGTTATGAAGACCTCTAAGCATGAGAATCTCATTTCTCACAGTGGTGCTTTGTAGTGGAATCCCTGGGAAGATGCCCTCATGTCTCGAATGTCTCTCGGCATTCTCCTCGGGAGGATCAAATGTAAAAGAGCCGCCCTGACAGCTGTCAGCTGGTGGCAGGCCTGATCCCACGGAGCCATCACATTCCCCACTTAAAACATCTTTACAGGCACCACCATCCGACGCCACCAGATGAGCGTGTTTGGTGGTTACAGTGGATCAAGGCAAAACAAGGCCCTCAGTTGTCACTGCGGAGCAGTGATCAGAAGAGCGTTGCACAAGTCACAAAGGTGTCTCCTCCTTTCGAGCTAACTTGGGTATCTGTTGCTTCTTTATCAGTCATTTGTAGCTCTCAATCGTCCCACCCCCTTGCATGGATCAAAAAAAAAAATACTGAAATACTCAATTCCAGAGACACACTCAATTTATAATTTCCAACCCAGAGCAAATGCCTGCTTCCTTAAGCCCTCGTATCATCCAATATGCCTCTTTAACTCTCTTTCCTCTTCCTGCCCCTGTTGTGTTGGAATAAAACCATTGAGCACAGGGCTGCTCCTCTGCCTCATAGTTTAAGAGACACCTCCCACCTCCTACAGCACCTTCCGATTTTGTCTTCAAGTACCATGTGGTGCCCTCCTTTCTTACTAAGGTACTGAGAACGTTGACGAAGCTGTGTGACAGGAACTCTGTTTTGTTTTTGTTGTCTTTGAGCTACTGCATCAGCCATAACCACCCTCTTAAATCTCCCACAGAAGTAACTGACTTTTCCTAATGGAGCAAACCCAAAAGGAATATTTTCTGTCTTGTTCTGTCTTCCCATTCTAACAGGAACCTACTTTCATTAGGGTTCAGTTTCCATCCTTAAATGTTAAATGTCTCATGACTTTGGAGGAACTCAGCCATAATAATAATAACTATTATTTATTATTATTATATGTATTGGTCTTGCCCACAGACTTTAACATAGAGTCAGTGTTGCAGGTGGTATATTATTTTATGAAAGATATCAGCATGTCAGATTTCTGCTTTGGATTAATGATGTCATGTTTCTCAATCATGCATCTTCCCACTCCTACCCCAGTTGCTACCATGACTTACATTCGAACTCCTTGGTACGGTTTCTCTGTCAGAGGAGTCTTGAGCCCTGCATGGCTTTTATTGTTGTTTGTTTGTTTTTTTGTGATGTTTGCACTTGTTGAATTTTAGGCCAGGGTCAATCCTGGCCCTGCTCCCAGGGGTAACATCACTAGCCTAATACTAACGCCATCTCCTTCTTTCCCCTATTTTAAATTCATGATTAATTGAATTTCTGCACCAAAGATTTGTCTGAACAGTAACTGGCGTTTGGGGAAACACTTGGAGCCTGAGACTTAACTGAGCTCTTGAATCTGGCCTGACCTTCTGCAGCACCATGCCCCTTCCAGGGACCCACAATGGAGGCTACGGGCACAGACAAATGACTCACTGCTCAAGTTTGCTGCAATGCCCACCTTTATCCCTGTACAATTGCTAGGAGCCTCTTCTGGTCACCAACATCTCAGTTTGGATGGCAGATTGCCAGATTCCCCTTGCCGCATAGGCAGGTGTGAACTGTTGTTCACTGCGGTCGTGAACCAAGAAGTCCCGAGAAAGGACAAGATGAGTTCCCATGGGTTGTCCCAGTGGCACAATTCCCTCTTTGCCCGGTATTTTATCTCCTACCTATATAGTGAAAAGCAAAGAGAGCTTTGCTTCCATTTTCCATGTGAGACAGGAAAGCATGCATTGCCGCTTCTCTCGCCTGCTTCCTCCTTTTATGAATAGGTAATCTGCTGGGGTGGGGGGAATTGGTTGCTGAAAGAGGGCTTCCTTATGCATATATTTATCTCTCTGAGCGCCTCATCCTTTCTTCTTATTTATGTAAGCCATTCTATTCTTTTATTCATATGTACACATCTTTTAAATTTTATTAATCTTATTGTTTCAATTCATGTTCCACAAACCAGATTCTATTTAATCTAGTTCTGTCACTTACCTTAGAGAGTCGAGACTATTCTTGGCCACTTGAAGCAGCACTCATTCTTTCGGAGGAAAGTCCATTACTCTGGGCACAGTGTATTGGCACAGTTGTCTGTCCCAGGCTCTCTGGTCTTGTTCTCCACATGGGGGTCCGTATCTAAGGTATGCCATCAGTTTTATGAACTGGCTTCTGAGGGACAATGACCCCAGTTTGATGTTTCCTGTTGTGCTTTCTAGTTTTTGTGTTTGTAGTACACAGTGGGGTGCTACTGTTGCCCATTGTCTCAGTTTCCCGCTTTCTAACGTTCTTGCTTTCCTAGGGTTCCAGTTGCCTGGGGCAGGGCATGGTCTCCTGCCTTTAGTGAGTGTCCAGTAGGCAGCACTGGGATACATGGCCATGCCCAGTTCCTTGCAATTCAGAAACTGTGTTTTCCATTTATTTTGTCTTGTGTGCAACATTTGTAGCGCCTTCTTCTATCCTTTCCTTTCTGCTTCCTCAGTACATTCTGTTCCCATCCACCAGCGCTTCTAAGATGAGGGACTGGTTGGAACTTGCTTCTATTTTTAGAAAGTTTGGTTAGAGTTTCTTGCATGGACTTAGGACTTTCCAGTTGTTTTATTTTTTTAACGTAGTCTAAATAACAAGTGAAATTAGTTGATGGGAGATGTTTGTGATCAAATACTATTTGTGCAAATGTTGCTCGAGTCACTTTTCATTTCATATGGGCATGCTGTCCCCTGTGTTCTCCGCTCTGTGAGCCCACCCACCCTTTGTGCAGCCCTGTAGCGCTGACTGGCCCATCTCAGCCAAACTATTTAGCTACAAATGTAGTTTTTCTCGAATTCTCTCTTAATTGTTAGAATACCTTGCTGCTGAACACAAGGCTACCCTGGATGTTTTCCATAGCATTTATGGTGCATCTTCCATTTTTGTTTCTGATGGCCCAGAGCAGAGTCACAGGATATGTGGACTTCGGGATAATGGATGTGTTACTTTCTACCTCACCCAGCATCACCCACTGTGACAAAATGACAGGGATTCTCTAGTAGAGAGAAACAGAGAGACAATATCAGCATTAAGAAGTAACACAGTTTATTCAGCATTTATTATCATTTGAAAGTGTGTAAGGTTGGTGCAGCGGTCTCAGACACGCAATAGCTGAACCCGTGATCCTAACAGATGAACATAAACAATAATTTAGTGGTTGAAATGCTAGGTCTGAACACAATCAATTTGGTCTCGATGCACAACACCAAATTGAACACTTTTTATTTCTGAGTAATGTCGGCACATGAATCTGATTTTTATTTATAACACTTGACTACAGACACAATCAAATTTCTAAGCTCATTCCAAATGACTTATTATCAGAAAAAACTACAACAGCATTTTATATTTCACAGTGTGCTGGGTTCCTTAAGGGTAACTATTTAATCATAGTTTTTAGAAATGTGAACAGAGAATGAGTCTGTTTTCATTGGGAGATAATGTTCTGTAATATCAGAGGGAGACAGGCCATATAGCACATCAGGATGGTGAGAATTCACTCTGGTGTTCCAATGGAGGGAGCTGCAGTGGCCAGCACGTGTCTCACTGAAGAGAAAGCAGTCTCAGAACACATGCAGTCACAGAAGGCAGTCGGGTTTTCCCAGGGCTAGCTTGGAAGGAGGAGCTCCTGAAATATTCAGTGATCATGATATCTGTCGTAGTCGAGAGAGCAATCAAACATTCCCAAGGCCTCCCGGGAAGGGAAATAAACAGTGGGGACTTTGGGATTTGAGGGACACTCGTCAAAGAGCCCAGTGAGTGTGAGTTAAGGGAGCTTTGGGCTGTCAGTTCCTGTGGTAAATGCGTCTCATCTACCAGAGAACTGAGTGCCCTGAATTAAAGATAACATTTTCTGCTCAACAAAACATTTCAAGATTTTGTTGTTGTTGAAAGCAATACTTAAGTCATTATGTCATATTTTCCCCTACGATTTTCGCTTGATGAGAACCCACCCCGGTGGCATCTGAGATCACCTATCAATACTGAAACACTATTTAAAGCAGATATGCATGGCATATCAATTCCTCGTCACCGCTGTGCCGTCTCCATCACAATTATTGAGGACATGCACACATGACAAGTTTCAAAACACAGCTCAAAGGGAGCAAAATCATTCGGAGGCACACACTAAAAATATTCAGCTTATCTCATACTGAACACACTGATAGATTTACTAAGCTGTAAAGGGGCCTTGCTATTGTTTACTATAGTTTAAAAAAATTCATTAAAATGGACTGTGGAATCATAAAACAGGCCAGGGCACTATAAAACATTTAAATTTATATTAAAATTGATTTTCCCTTATTATTACTTAGCTACTATCTTTCTTTAAAAAAATTTTAGTCCACTTCCCTAACATGAAATTTTACTAAGGGAAAAGTAGTTATGATAATCAATATTTCTATCATTGCCTTGTTTATGATTTCTATCAAGTTGATTTTGCTATTCAAAGTTTAATAGTTTTCTTTGCAACCCCAAAATTAACTCTCTTCATGTCCTAGTAGCTTCTTAGTGGCTAGAAAACATTCTTATTCATCATGAGCATCTTTCATAAGCAAGACTCCTAGTGTCTAGCCTTTCCTCGTGGAAACAGTTCCACACAGAGAAGCCATCATTGGTGTTGGCCAGTCAGTTATTTCTTTATCTAGTGTTGGCATTATTTTTTGTTGTAAAATTATTCATTGCTGATGATTTATCCTTTTGTTCAGATGTTGTGCTTTTTGACTCAGTTTTTACTTCTTTTTAGAACGCTGAACTTTTTACCCCTCAGCTAAAGAAAACGATGTAGTCAACTAGAAAATGGCAAGTTCCTTTCGTCACCTTTTATCTTATTTGTAATTATTAATTGTGTGAAGTTTTCAAAAGTATCCCCTGCTTACTCTACCTCTTCACTAGGGCTCCAGGTCGGTGTGCTGTGGGTTCATAGACTGTGCCCCATCAATTGACTGGATTAGGAAAGGAGGAAATGAATGCTGTCTGCTATCTGTACGAGCCATAAAAATGGAAAAAAAAATCCTTCCTAAAACAACAAAACAAAACTAATGTCATTAGGCAGGACATGAACTTTTGTTCCCAATTTTACTTTCTGAAAGCTTTTTATTGCCTTCAGGCCAAATCATGAACAAGAGAAGTTCAAAAGCCGAATCTTAACCACAAGACCTAACCCCAAGGCTGGCAGTCTCCTGTGAGGTTTTATCAGGGGTCCTGCTCCTTCGGGCATCTCTTTCCACAGCGCCTCCTATGTGCCTCCTATTTGTTGATGTGACTTCCGCGTAGCGACTCCTGTGGCCGACACTCTCATCCTAAGCTGCCAACAAGTCTCTGTTGGACTCCTCTTTGTTAAAAGCTTGTCTCTCCTCCTGTCTATTATTAAAGCTGAAAATACTCAGAGGAAAACTAATTAATAATTTCTCCGAATTAAATGTCTAGGAACTAGGAAAAAGAAGAATAGATTTCAACTTGATGGTTTTCTTTGGGCTTGTGCACTTCAGTCCTGCTTCTGAAAAGCAAATGCCCTTCTACAATCCTGCAGTCCAGGCCTCATGGAATATACCCTGTTAGTAAGACCAATAGAAAATTAAGGCTCTTGATTGCTGTGTAAACACCAGTCGACTTTTCTGTTTCTGCTGCAGGAGATATTGAAGCTATTTGTCTTTCTAAGCTTTGCAAATGTAAAATATATTAATGCGAGTTACTTTAGCCGGTTACGAATGCTCCTCACCGTCTATTAACATATCTCAGCTCTAACTCATAGCACTTGTACCTGTGCTATTCATTATTCATTACACTATAATCCAGGGCTCTCGGCTGAGACTATGAAACACAACTATCTGGACCACAGTCAGGGATCACTGTCTCTGGGGACACAGATTCAATCACCCGGTTATTTCTGTAGGCTAGACCAGCCATCACCCATCTGCAGTGTGACTATTCATGCGCCTTGGGCCACCATCCATGATGAAAATGTTCTGATTGCTTTAGCACCACCTCGAGCTAACTTGCCCAAGTATTGTGAAATTTTAGTGACTTTTCCAATAAATGAATGGCCCCAAACCCATTCTGGATATTTCCATCCAGTTGAGTCTTTCAAACTTCTGTTTCTGCTGGGCAGGGGTGGTGCAGGCAGGCCTTTAATCCCAGCACTTGGGAGGCAGACACAGGCGGATCTCTGTGAGTTTGAGACCAGCCTGGTCTACAAGAGCTAGTTCTAGGACAGGCCCCAAAGGTATAGAGAAACCCTTCTCGAAAAACCAACCAACCAAACAAACAAACAAACAAAAGCAACGAAAAGCAAAACAAACAAAAACAAAATAAAAAACCCTCAGTTTCCACGGAGAGAGTTCAGACTGCGCTGAAGACATCAATCCTACACACTGCCCACCCTAGGACAGAACCCACCTGTCAGACTCAGACCTCTCCCCTTATAGAGAATTCCAGCAGTGTGTTTGAGGTGAAACCATGCAACAAGCGTGGTGATCTCCAGCGATTTCAAACTCTAGAATGAACTCCATGTCAGGGCAAGCAGCAATCACCTGTAGATGTGAGTTTCTGGGCTCTAACAGAACACCTTAGAAACTATACCCTGGGGATGTCTAATGATCCAGTTACAAAGGATGAGCTACTAACCTTATTGTGTCTGTTCACTGGAATCAGATCGCTGCAAAAGTTAATAATACAATTCAATTTTTATCCACTTAAAAAGCGAGCTAAAGAATATTTTGCTGTGAATGTATATGTACAAAACTTTAACGTATTATTAAAAGTGCTTTTTCTCTAGGTTAGAAAATGTCAGATGTTACATTCATCTATATCTGAATATTTATTTTTATTAAAGACAGATACATGGACAACTGCCTTAGAAGTGGTTCTGATCCTGTGGGTCTCGACCCTCAGGTGTCACATATCAGATTATATGCATATCAGATATTTATATTACAATGCAAAACAATAGCAAAATTACAGTTATAAAGTAGTATTGAAATAATTTTGTTTGGGGACATCACTGCCAACATGAGGAATTGTATTAAGCAGTCACAACACTAGGAAGGTTGAGAAGCATTGACTGCTAGCCACGAAGGGAAATAGGAATAAGATTTTGTTACACAACTGAAAACCTAAATAACATGTAGAAAGCAATGGCTTTTCTGTCTCAGGCAAGAGGCAATGAGGAACAACCATATTCCAGAGAAGGAGAACTAATGTCAGCTTCCCAGGCCACAATGAACGCCTCCAGCGCTTGGTCAGGTTAAAACAAAGAGTAGAGTTCCTGCTTTGAGGGACTACCAGGGAGTTCTGGGTATGCAGAGCCAGCAGGACAGAGAGTGGGTGAGAAAAAGCATAGCAGAGAGCAGGTCTCAACAGTCTGTTAAAGAATCATCTAGAAGTTCTTACTCGGCAATGCGAAATTCGTGTTGTAGAGCAGCTACGTAAGGCCAGGGGAAGAACTGGGCTAAAAGCACGCAGAGCTGCGTATGGCTCTTGTTCTCCACTGCTGAAGTGGAAAATCTCGCGATACATACATCGGGCTGATGGAACTGAGGCGAGTGTCGCAGCCAGAGTTAGTTCCAGAGTAAAGGCTGCTCCCATGCTGCCTATATGAACTTGAAGAATGGCCTCACAAGGGTCAATCTGTTTCTACAAAGCTCAAAAATATTTAAAAGCATACAGCAGCCAATAGTGTAAATTCACAATGTCTGTCATCTGTGAGGAATTTGGGAGACCCGCAAGCTACCAGGGAAAGTCTATAATAAAGAGAAAACTATAATAAGGGTGAGAAAAGACAGAGACACAGAAAGTGTAACAGGATCAGCGTAAAAGAGATTTTTAGAAATTATAAACAGGCTCTGTATGGTCACATAGGCAGAGAAAAACACACAAGCTAAACAATATGGATGGGAAAAAAAAAAGATCCAAGTGAGACTTGTAGAGTTAGAACTAACTATGTGGAGATGAAAATTACACGGGATGCACTGATAGCTAGAAAGGGTGATTGGAACGATGGCTAGAGTCAGTCCCTTACAGTAAGGCAGAAGAGAAAGAAAAGGAAATAACAGCAACAGAAAAAAGAACACAGGAAAGGTCATAGCAAGGTGATAGATTATTGTGCAAGAGAACAAGTGTTCACATCTGAGGTATATGCTTAAACAGTTCATTTTAAATGTAGACATTATCAGATTCTGTTTCCAGAGAAGGCATATCAGCAAGATAGAATTTGAGCTATAAAGAAGCAAATACACTGAGAGTAAATGTAAGTAAACCATATATGCTCACACTCTATAAATATTAACCGAAATAACACTCAAGTGATTATATTACTATCAAGAAAGATAAATTCAGATAAAAATATTACCCAAACCAATATTATCATCATTCCATAGTAACAAAAGTTAATACATTTATAGGTGCATGTCTTTGCACCTGGTGGTGTATAAACATTTATCAATATATAATATGTGAGCTTATAAAAATACATAAATGAAATGGATAAATCTACTGCTAAAACAAAAGGCTTTCATATCTTCTTCTTCTCAATAACCAAGTGCATAGACACACACACAATAACCCTCTCCCAGTAGTGTGTAAATTATGAAAAGTACATCTTAAGACCAGCTTGGAATTAAGATAGAATACAATAACAGAAAAATATCTGCAAATTTTCAAGTATTTAAAAACAAGCAACAAACTCCAAAGTAGTCCTCAAGTAATAGAAAACTAAAATTTGAATATAATGAAATTAAAATACTACACAAAAATTTGGGCTTGTGGGCTTTTTAAAAGCAACAAATGCTGTTTGTACATACACACACACATGCATACACACACACGCATACACACATATACACACATGCACACAGACACGCACACACACACGTGCATGCACACACATGTGCTCACATACACACATATGCACACTCACACGCACATATTCTCTCTCTCTCTCTCTCTCTCTCTCTCTCTCTCTCTCTCTCTCTCTCACACACACACACACACAAGTGAAGAAGCCTATCAGTGGTCTTCTCTCCCAATTCAAAGAACCATAAAATTTGCAAATAAAACAATGAAATCAGAAACAATCATTTAAGAGAAAAGCAGAAGCCAAATAAATAAACAATAGTAAAATATCACCAAGCAACAAGATCAACAGAATCATTGAGAAATTCAACAAACTTTCTAGCTATTTAAGTAGACTTAATGGAACCAAAAAGAAAAGAAAAGATTAACAGCTACAAATTACCAATATTAGAAACAAGAAAGGCAATATATTGTCTACTTCTCAGAGTTGATGAAGATAATTCAAGAATATTGTGAGTGACTTATCCCAACTAGACACCCAGACAAAACTGGGAAGTCTCTATTTAGAAACAAACTCCCAAAGCTCATTCCTTAATGACAGGGTGATGGCTTGGATATGGTAGAGGCAGAATTTGTGTTTTAATAATGTCATAAAGAAGAATGCTCTAGACCTAGCATCTTTACTCGTGAATTCTGTCAAATACAGAAAAAAAATTGCACAAACTTTTTCTCAATCTGTGAAGAAAGGACAGATGTTATAAGAAAGCAAAACTATTGTCCGATACCCTCATCAACACAGAAGTGAAATTTCTTTGAAGATTTATTTTTAATTATGCATATGTGTTTGAAGGGTGGGTAATAAGCATGTGTGTGCAGGTGCCCTTGCAGGCCAGAAGAGTGTATCAGATACCCTGGAGCCGGAGTTTCAGGTGATTGTGAGCACACCATGTGAGTGCCAGGAATTGAACTCATGTCTTCTGGAAGTTCAAAACACATACAACCAATAATACAGGATGGACAACCTAGAGCTATTTAGAAATACAAGGATGATTTAACGTCCAATGCATGATATTGGCAGGCTAACACACGCACGCATGCACACACACACACACACACACACACACACACACACAAATGTACCTTATTAAAAGCCAAATTTGGGGGGTGGGCAGTGTGACTATCTCAGAAGATGTAGAAAAACTATTTTATATATCTGAGAGCAATTCATGATTTAGGAACAAAAAACCAAAAATGCCAGCAACCAAGAACTAGAGGACTAGAGAGAAACATTCTTTGGTTGATAAAGTTTGCTTGGGAAGAATTTGTAGCTCGGCTATAGTTAGTAGAGGCTTTCCCACGAAGGCTGGGCACGTCAGCAGCGTACTCTCTCTTCTAGCTTCCACAGTATTCTGCTGGCCAGAACCAGGGCAGAAAGGAGAATGAAAGTAAAGCAAGGTATCCAGATTAAAAAGCAAGAAGTAAAACTTTCTTTAAGATGATGGTTTTATGCTGAAGCTCTCAAGGAATCTGCAAAATAAATCCTGAAACTATTGATTGTGGCAAAGGCATAGCACATAGATTCTGCATGCACCATCAATGGAATGTCTATACACTGTCCTTAAATACAATTGAAATTAAACAAACAATATTTGTCTAATTTCTCAAAATGAGAAAGTACCAGGGATACATCTGCAAGTGCTTATAAGACATCTATGCCCCAAAACTACAAAAATTCATGGTCAGATGCAAGATCAGGTACAAAGATATAGAATCTTTGTTGATCAGAAGAGTCAACTTCAATTTTAGAGAAATGTGACAAGAGAATTAACAGAAATGACATATTTAAGACTAAATATTGGTATTATGAAGACAAATGAGTCAATTAAAATGGTAATCTTATTAATAGACATTACCATAGAAAGTTTACAGATTGCACATGAACACATAAGATGCTTAGTCACAGTCGTTAGGGGGTGTAAATTGAAATCTTGGGCTTCTATGTTCCAGATGATCATTCTGCACTACCCAGGATTCTAAGATGGCTTCTGACGGCCTCAATCCTAAAAGATGTGTGTGAGCCGTGGTGGGAACTCCTTATCTTGAATTGGGTGGGGGCGATAATTATGATATTCTTATAGAAGAAGAACTTTTGAAGATTTGTCTATGAGTCAACTAACCTTAAAAATAGGGAGAGCATGTAAATTATCCTGACTCATTCACATGAACTTAAAGTCTGTCGCAAGAAGTCCATTTAGTAGGGGCCGTCAGAGAGCTAGAGACAAGAGAAAGCTCTGTACCTGAGCTGACTTAGTGGATGGAATGGTACCACGTGTTGAGGAATGCCAGCAGCTTGGAGCCAAAGGAAACACGCGGAAGGACATGAGCCCGAGAAGGATCTACAGCTCTGAAGAGAACACAGACTGCATGGTGACTTTTTACTTAGTCTGGATGTCTCTGATAAATGATTCTGCCACACTGGACCTGGCCAACATGACTGTGAACTGATAAATGGAAATTTTTTTGAAACAGCTAAGTGTATGGAAATTTGTCACATGACTGGAGAAAACTAAGGTAATCATGGCATATACCCGAGGACCTAAGGAGCAACAGGAACTGAAAAGCACTGTGGGTAAGAATGCATTGGTGCTGCTATTTTAGAAAACAGGTGGATAATGTAAAACCAGCCTCCTGAAATATGACACAGCTTACCTACTCTTTGGGATTTACCTTCCTCAGATGGAAACATACATCCTAAACATGGTACCCTGACATTCACAGCAGGTTCATTTAGACACCATTGGACCCATCGACAGCTTAACTGATAAACAGAATATGGTACAGAATATTACTTAGCAAAAAAATGAGATGATACGTAGACAAATGAATCCTAAATAATCTTGCTGAGAAAAAATGTCAGACTAAAAAACTACATTTTATGAACATATGTATGATTATTCCATTTATGCAGAATCCTAGATGATTCGAACTGATTTAAAGCCAGTCTTAGTTACAGAATGTAGACCAGCCCAGTGGTACCCAAGATGTGTAATCTAGGCTATTGAAGAAATGTGGGGGCAGTGGTCTGTTGTCATTCCATGAACACATGCATGAATCAAAGCTTGCATCCCTCAACTGATGGCAGCTCAAAGTGTAATGAATTTGCAATTCAGCATCTCTGTCACATAAACACAAAGAGGGAGGTAAAAGTGTTATCTGTCTATTCCTGATTCCAGCTAGTTCAAAACTTTCCTAAGTACAGTATTTCTTGTTTTAACACATTCCTTCCTAGATTGAGCTGCCAGGATAAAATAGTCAAAAAACTTTGCTATGTCCTTGAAGTAACATTGACTGTCTTTTATTCTGTTTATTAAATACTAATCATCGCATTAACTTTACATAATTAAATCTGACTTAGGGGAACCAGTGACTCTTCCAGGTCCACAAAGAGAAGATCTGAGGTCAGTCCTCACAGCTTTACCTGTGTGCCGCTTGTTGGCTGACCACTTCTAAGTGTGATCGCCTGCCCAGTGTTCACTCCCCAGTAACCTTCCTTCTGGCCTCGCTTTGCTCTGCTCTCCGAGTTCTCATTTGGTCGCATCCACTTCCCAGGAGGTGTCTTTCCCCAGAATTTCACATTCAGTGGAGAGATTTTTCTGTGATCTGCAGGATTTAACAGCACAGCTCTTGTTAATGTTAATGGGAGCAGAGTCGTGGAGCAGAACTGGATCCATTGTGCTGAGAATTCATACCAGACACAAAGCCATCACTAACATAACAGCTCACAAATTGCCAGGGTTTAATATAATTCCAAGCCTCACTTTTATTTTCTATCATTTCCTTTTCACTCAGGAAGAAAAGTGGAAGGAAAAACCATTGTATACAAGATAATATGTAATTTTTTTTTTCTCCTGTGGAATTTAGCTTCGCTTAAAAGAGATGGTTTAAATCCCTGAGGAGACCTCTCGCAGAAGGGGCTGAGGATAAGCATCTGCCTTGTGCCTGCGTGTATCACTCCAGAGAGACTGCATATGACATAATATATAATAAAATAAACTGTTTCATGCTAACTAATAATTATTAATCTTTTGAAATAGAGGAAAATAGGCTCATTAGAATATTTCAGCCTTACAAACCAACCCTAAACCCTCTTCCTGCCATAAATGCCCCTTATTGTCACAGAATTCAGACTTGTCTGGAGGGTGAACTGATTGATAGCCATCTGTTCAGCTTCAGAGCAACCTCTTCACACCACAGTTCACACTTAAAACTATAGTATTACTGCATGCATGTGAGTGCGTGTCCCTACTGTATGTGTATGTGTGTTGTTACTGTCTCTGCTATTATTGTAATACATGTGTTGCTATAGTACGAGTGAGTGTGTATATGTTGTAGGTGTGTGTGAACGAGTGTGTTGGTGTGTGTATGCATGTGTGTGTATTGAGTTCAGAGGTCAACGTAGTCAAGTCCTATCTCTCCTTTTTCTTTTATGTGCGTCCTGAGGGTTGAACTTGGGTCATTAGGCTTGGTGTCATGCATCGTCACCCTCTAACCCATTTTACTGGCTCCATGGTGACATTTTTATGATGAATCTAAAATAAGGATGGTGAGAAACAAATTGCCAAAAAATATCCATAGAGACAGGATGGAGCATCATGGAATGTGTTGCCAACCAGACCTGAGCATGCATCTCTTATTCCTTCTCAGCTTCTTCTCTTTTCCTTCCTTATCTATATTCTTCTTTTTCTATTTCAGATGATCCCACTAGCTCTTAATTACTTAAAAATGGGAGCATGAAGAAACTTGGGGACTGGAGGTTGGTTTCATGGAGCTAGGGTATTATTATTATTATTATTATTATTATTATGCTGTTGTGTTGTTGCTGCTGCTGCTGAGTTCTGCAGAGTTCTCTGGTGTCTCCTGCTACACTCACATGCCCATCCCACACACATATTTTAAAAATTAGAAACAAAACATAAGTGTTTATTTGGCTTGAAGGTAGCACATTTCCAACCTCATTAACCACATCGTAGAAGTTCCATGTTGATTGTATGGGTAATGCAATTGCTAGGTGATTAAGGCAATCATTCTCACCCATATATGCATGTTTGAGCCTTCCATTACAGCGCATATATTGACATCACCCACCGCAAGGCTCGCTTTATGTGTTGGTTCTTGTGGAATCCACCGTCTCGGACACTCCACATACTCCTCATCCCAACACTAGTGCCTGTCGGGCTCTTCAAACATCACATGAATTTCTCATTTTGCTTTTATTCTTACAGAGGGATCTGCAGTTCTGACCCAGACAGCAACCTACCCTTAGTAATGCTTTTGTGTTTGAATGGGGATCTATCCAAATTCTGCCCACTGCAGCTTCCCGTTCAGGACGTTTCCCACATAAAGGCTATGCCCTTTATTGATTAAAGCTCTTCTAGCTAAATTTCTCTTGTTCCATTGAGTCGTTGATTAGTGTCCATTCTATATTTGAGTAGAAATTCTTACATTTATGCTGGACTTCTGTTGAGAAAGCTTCATGCTACAAGGCTTCCCCTAAATTAAATGTGTTAAGGTTTAGTGCTGTTTTTACAGTTGCAAGCATGGGAAAATGGTTTATTTTTAAAATCCAGTTCTGTTTTTAAAGCCGTCATGTGAATGCTGACCGTGTTTAAAAGTTCTGTGTGCCTCGGAGATTAAGGCAATGAAGAATAGCCCTGTCTATTGCAGAATTCCATGGTTGGCTGGGGAAGCCTCGGAACTATATGGGGGATGCCTAGAAACTCTAAGAGCATCTCACTTTATGGAAACAGCTTAGACAAAAGCCGGAGTGTGAGTTATCCCTCCCCATTTTCCTCCTGAGAGGAAAGCCTTGAGATTGGGGACTAGGCAGGGTACACAGAGAACAGTCAGATGCATGTACTTGCCTGTAGCTCCACCTTTGCCAGAGACAGGAGGGGATGTGAAGTCAGAAGTCAAATGTGACATTGTGAAAGTTTTAAATATCAGATGTGAGGAGTCTGGGTTTCCATAGCATGTAGGTAATAAGAGTCATTAAATACTGAAGGGTGATGGTTCAAATTGGAAATAAATATTTGGACATCTGCTATGTCAGCCCTTCATCAGGGGAACATTTACACATGGAGTTTTAAGGTTAAGGTAAATTCACCCCATCTCTCCTTCCCGCCTTTCTTCCCCCTCCCTTCTGCCTTCCTGTCTCTTTCTATGACAAAGCACTCTCATTTATCTGTGATCCTAAAGGTAGTTTCAAATTAGCAACAGGGTAGTGAAGACCCACAGAAAATGAGCTAGAACTACAAGCTAGAAAATCCAGTCCCCCGGGATGGGAATTTTGTAGCATGTTCAGAATTTATAGGGCTATATAATGCAGAGCACATTTTACTTTTTTTTAAAAAAAAACATACTGTTACATTTGTTTTGATCTGCTATATAATGTGACTCCCACCTAGAAGGTTCTGGACCACTGAGGATGGAGCCCATTATCCTGACTACTCTGCTGCATCTGCTTATATTTTAAGGGCTGGTGTTTGTGAGCCCAGCAGAGAGCTAAGGAAGGCAGGGTGCAGACCACAGGGTGACTGTGCTAAGACTCTTCCTGTCGTCTTCACCACACTGATGGATGATAATAATTTTCTTTTTTCCTTGCTGATAATAAATCCAGTCTTTCTTCTATTGGGGCATAAGTGTTTTCCGACTTTTTTCTCAGCTTAGCCTTGATAAAATTAGCCATCGGAGGAAACCAACAGCGTGCCATTCCCTGGCCTCCTGGGGTTAACCCTAGGGACTGGCTTTGCTGTTTCATTGGTTGGGGCAAGTAAGTAGCCTGGAGATGCTCTTAAGGGTGGGTACCCCATGTCTAAAGTGAACAGTCCAAGACCGTTGTCAGGGAACCAAGTGTAAACTGAGGGATTTCTTCTCCAACGAAGGGTGCTCTGACTGGGTTTCATGGTCCAGAATGAAGCAGTCTAATGGCCCCTGTGGGTTTGGCGAGCAGCTGCTTGACATTCTTTGTCCAGAAGGGAACCAACACTGTCAGGAACCGAAGGCCCCAACAAAGAAAGCTATCTTCCCTAACTGGACCTGTACGGAGGTGCAAGAAATAACCACAGTTCACATGGTCATCACAGAAGGGCATCTCAGGCTTCTTCCCATCCTGAAGATCTACCTGCGTTTATTATACAAAAAATCTTTTATCCCCCAGGTAACCCAGGGTGGATACCTCATTAATATTCTCTTTTCAGGGAACACAGCTAGGGAAATACCTGCAACTTAGTCATCAGCTTTGGCAAACACCTCTCCCAGGGCGATCTACATTTTTAACAAAAGACAAAGGAGCAGCACATCCTGGCTATTGTTAGGGCAGTGACAGGCTGTCTGCAGGGCTACATGACCACCTCAGGTGGGCGTACAGCTTCAGAGCCTGGCTGCCAGACCATATAGAAATATGGGCCTACACAACACCAATTGAGAAACCTTTCTGGGTGACAGTCCTTCCCAGGATGAGTCGTGTTCAAGTCCACGACACTAATACCTGTTCTGAAAGGCTTTTGCATGCTATCAGTGACTGTCAAATTAAATCTCTTTGTGTTCCAAGATGGCAGTTTTATGACGGTTTTCTTGCTTAAACTAATTCTCTCCTTCCCTTCTTCCTTCCCTTCTTCCCTCCCTCCTTCCCTCCCTCCCTCCTTCTCTCTATCTCTCTTCAAAAAACACACTGGGCACATTTTTGTGTGTGACATGTCTTAGCTGGCTAAATATTAAGCCTGGAGTCTATTTTAAAGTTTGACCTTTAATGATGACCTTGACCAGACATCTCAGTGGGTGGGTGGTGATGGAATCGGGGGACCAGTAATAAAGTCAACAGAGTAGAAACCCAGACATTCCACAGTGTTCTAGAGTTCTCGCCTCTTGACAGCTGCCCATCTCTGGTCTTCACAGGTCGTGAACAAAATCCCGTGATAGACATTCACTGAGAGATTCTTGTCTGTACACAAGCAACTTCACTCTGCAAAAGAGAACTTCCAAGACAATTACTGCTGATGAGAACTTCTAGCTGGAAAAGTTAAAATATTTAATGAATATAATTTCATAACCGAAGAAACCATGAGCTGAACCTGCTCACAATGATAATTTCGGGTTTAATTAATTAATGGCTAAAGTACTTTGGAAACACAAAGGACTATATAAATGCTAAACATTATTAAATGTTAATAGCCATGTTCTCGAATAACACTGATATTAATTTAAATTCCTAAACCTTATTATCAGAATGAAATGCATGCTAATGAGGCTTTCCTAATAAATATTTTGTTTATGATGTATTTAGAGTGGTGTTACTTATCTTACCATTGCAAGTATAAATTACTGCGCTTGGCAAAAGGGTGGCTGCCTTTTCTTCATGATAATTAAAATGGAAATGTAGAGAAATATAATGAATATATTAGGCAAAAAAGTTTCTGTCAAAGCCACGGAGGTTCACTTTACACTGAGCCAATGAATCTATTTCTTCTTCCAGCTCTGATTACAATATTTTGTTTTTCCACTTTTTGTGTTATTGGACTTTCTTAATTTATTTAATGAGTTGTAATGAAATTTTCAAGTAAATTGAATTAAGAGTTAAACATCTCAGGGAATTTTCTGGAAATCTCATCTTATCTCTTGAAAAAATCCAGATTATTCTGGGTGTTGTCAAGCAGGATCAGAATTGATTTTTATTTTGCTTCCTTCTTAGGATGACCATCATGGTCATGCTCACTGACACCCAGATGGGCAGTAAGTCTGCCTGGATTTCCATTCCAAACATGCTGATTGGAGCATGAGGCTAGAGCTTGCTTCTCAAGTGTAGACTCATTTGTAGTTCAATTAATAAAGACCCAAATGGGATCTTCAGTTAAAATGCATGTGTAGTACATGTATATGTGCTGTGGAACAATCTTTTATGTACACTGTGGATATTATATTACTCTCATTGGGTAATAAAGAGCTGATTGGTCAATAACTAGGCAGGAAAAGGTTAGGATGGACTTACTTGTTAAAAGAGAGCTTTGGATAGAAGAGGGTTGAGTCACTAGGAGATGCAGAGAGAAACAATATGAGTATGCTTTGCTGAAAAAGGGTACTGCCACATGGTAGAGTATAGATACAAAATATTGGTTAATTTAAGTTGAAAGAGCTAGTTAATGACAATGCTAAGCTATCAACCAAGCTTTTATAATTAATATTAAGTCTCTCTGCTGTTATTTGGGAGCTGGCTGGTGGACCTGATGAAAAGCTCTGCCTATATATATGTATATATAGATTAATATTTTTTAGATTTTTTTCAAAGTAGGTGGTTTCTGTTTATCATGGCTTAGTCTAGTTCTCCCTCAAGTTTATAGATTTAAGTTACACATACTCTTGACTCATGTGAAATGTAAAACTTTTTTAAACTTTCTTCTTACTGGTAGAAAGGTTACACTTATTCTATGGGTAAAATCTAGAAACCATGTTAAGTTATGTGCTAGCCAGCGCTCAACATGCAACCATCATCATTCTCTGTTTTTATGATGACTCCATGAAGTGACCTCCTTACAAAAGCCTTCATGCACACATTGATTTAAAATCTTTGCAAATCTAGAATAACAGAATCTTAAAGCAGGGTTGTGGAGTTGCTTCATAAAGTGAAGGGGTGAGTGGCTGTCTATCAGATCTGTATGTGTCAAGATGTAAAGTCCTGTACAGATGTAGATAGCCAAAGGAAGTCCCCAGACAACAGACCAACAGTGCATCCACCCAGGATGCAGCTGCAGTGTGAATGACCAAATAACTCCCAATGCAGTCAGAGTTCAGTTGTACCAGATATGGCTTCTTGCTGCCTCATTGATTCCCCTCCTAAAAATGCAATTTTAAGGCCTCTACATAAGAATTTTGCTGTTGAGTTTAAGTGGGAAAAAGGGTTCCTGTTTCTCAAATCATATTTTAGATAAGGTAAAAAAGAAATTAATATCCACTCTATCTAGCTGAGACTCAACCACACTGACAATGACTAACATACCCTGACTACTCACAGTGTGTACAATGTGTATTTGACATGTGCTGTCCAATCCCACATTCTCAGCATCCCACTATCTACCATTACCTGCAGTAATTTATCCTAATTCTATAGATACCTACTCAGGAAGCATTGAGACTAATTCCAGAGTGTATGTGCTGAATCCCTGCACCAATGGCTTGAAGTAATTTTGGGGAAGAACTCTTTAGAAAGGGAAAAATATCTTTAGCTGATTGAACAATTGAAGCAACACATATACACAAAACATCTGCAAGGGAAAAAAACTACATATTATTTTCATATTTTAATAATATAAAATATAAAGAAAACATTTCAATCTTCCATTTGTAGTTTTAAAATTTGAATTCAAAATTAGATTAGTGATCTTTAATAAGGAATTTACAAAGAAATGGTTATAGTATGGTATATGCAACCCAAACTCATTGGTAACCATCATGTCCTAAAGTCAAAATTTTAGGAAACACAGAGTTTTACATTGTGAAATTGATTTTTGAAAGGAAAAAGAAGAAAAGCATTTAGGTGTTTGCTGTGTGATTTGCCATCTGCTTAAAATAATAAAGTACAAGTATTTTCAGATCTCAATGAGGGGACTAACAAGAACCAAGGTTCAGCAATGTGTTGCTTCCTACCATTGTGATGCTGGACACAGACTCACCAATACAAGATTGCATTAAAAATTGAGAGCATCGTGATAATAAAGACGTAGCTTGCTAACATACAGAATATAGGATGTTCCTGTTTTTCCTCAACACAGACCTTTGGAGAGGCTACAGAACTTTAAAGGAAGCAATGATGAATGGCATCCTTGAAGTAATTGCCATGTGATTGAAACACTGGTCAGGTCTTCTTTGCAATTCCCAAGGGTCCAGAATGAACATAGGGAAAATGTGTTTAGGTGATCACTTGAGATAACATCTACCTATCCTTATAAATTACTAGCCTTTTTAGCACTTTATATAAAAAATTAGATAATGTATTCCTGACGTTAAAATTGTAAAAATTCCTAACCCACTTTTCTAATCAATACTAACATTTCTTTTGTCCCTCTTTTCCCTATTTTCTCCTTTCCTCCCTAGCTCTCGTTTTCCCTCCTTTCCTTCCTCCCTTCATCAATCATCCATTTTTTTTCTATTAAGGATTCACATTGTGCTTGATTTCATTTTACTCGTGGTAGAAACACTCACAGTCCAAAGTTTCTGCCATCTAAGATTTCAAATTTAAGGGGAAAATAGATAAAAAGTAATACCTAGGTATAATTAAAGACATCACAGTGTGCCCAACTGGAAATAATTGTACTTGGATGAATCAAGAAAGGAGTCTTAGGGATGGGTCAGGATAATGCATCAATCCACCAGCTGGACCAGAGGTGAGAGATTTCTGAGAGTATAGGAAGCAGGAACCAGAAGGCACTTCTTACAGTCCAAGCAAAATACCATTAAAAGAAGGTTAGAGATGGTTTTAGACAGGTGAACTAGTCAAGGACAAGGCATACATTCTACTTTCCTCCTCCATCCCACCAACAAAAATGAGGACCAATTGAAAAGTTTCACGGAAACCTTTCAGGTCTCCATCCCAGATGTTAAACCTACTAATGGTTTAGCTTCAGGGAGTATACAGGGCAAGAATGGCTGTTTCCACTTCCTCTTGGGTGAAAATTTAACTATCTTTCCTCCACCTATATCCTTGGATGGCTTTCTTCATTTGGAATCTTCTTTCTTTACATTCTTCTTTCTTTACATGGGGCCAGGAGGCAAACGGCTGTCGGACTGCTCATCCTAAGTAGTCTACACATCTCTAGCTCCCTTTTCACAAGCCTGAAAGTCTCCATGGAGCCCAGGGCTCTAGTCTCCTGGCAATGTAATATCCCCAGATTTTGACCACTTCTAGCCTCCCATATAGATTATTTACAGTGAAGGGGTTGGGTACCAATCCAAGATGCTGAATGAGTAAAAGACATTAACACACCTGTGAGGTGTAGGATGTAGGATGAAAGATGTATGCTAGTCAATGGGTTTTAATGATACTTAGAGTGTGGAATCTTATCAGAAAAGTGGATGAATGATTCCCCTCACCAGATAGAAAATTTGCCCTGTGTAGAGAAAGACAATGTCTTAACTATTTCAAAATAAGTAAGTTTAGGATGTCCCTGAGAAACCATCTGTGGAGGTCTTTAAAGCTATAGATTTAAGTCATATTAGACAGATATGGAGGTAATATTTGAAATATTAAGACCCATAGAGCTCCAAGTCTCGGCATTTGTTTGTGAGGAGATTAAAGAGAGAGAACAAGGAAGCTTCAGAAGCAATATCTAAGATATACGCTTTATTTAGGGCTTCAGACTATGGGCTGTAGGCCAAATCCTGTCTGCCACCTGCTTCTGCAAAAATAAATTTTAAAAGTTGTCGGAACATGGCCACTCTCATCAAATTCATTAATTTACATAAACCAAATTGGATATATTGTGACTCACAAAGCCTAAAATACTGACAATCATTTCCAAAAGTTTTCTGGGTCCTGCTTCATCCAGGTGTGAAAGGGTCTTGTGAAATGGTCATTATTTTTTTTTAAGTGTCAGATGTAGAAAGAATGAAGCCAGCCTCTTGGAGGTCTCATCTGTCTCCATTGATTTTGCAGCTAGCTACTGGGGAAACAGAATTCTAATAGCTATAAAACAAAATCTAGGACTTCAGTGTTAACTGGAAACAAAAACTGGAAACTAAAAACATAAAGTGTTTTTATCAGAGTGGATGGAACCCTCACAAATCAATTCCCCATCCAAAGGGGAATTAAACTGAACCAGATCTTTAGTGGAGTGGCAATCAATAAATTGTAGCCAACTGTGCTAAGAGATGCTAAAAGAAACATTGCAGATAGGGTTAAAAGACATCGGATATCTGGGGAAGTATCAGAACGAGAAACTATGAGCTTTGGAATTATTGTTATACACAGGAATCCAGCAGTGGAGAAAGCCACTGTGATGTTTCTGTAAACATGAATGAAAAGACATAGAACTGTTATAAAACAAGCCATCTCAGGAACTGAGCAGAAGACTGAGGAGGAAGAAAGCTGTAAATACAAAGCCCGAACCGGCTAACCAGATAAATGCATCAGCCAGATACATGAAATTCTAACAATCTTCTCTGCTTTGGCCCTGGGCTTCCAAGGGATGCATTTGACCAATAAGGTATCAGTGAACACTCTGGGTACCATTAGAAGATGCCAGAGTGTTTGCACACACTACTGCAACAGCTAATGTCTTATCTGTAAAATGTCAATGTCTAAAATTATTTGGAACAATACAGATGAATTTCAATAACAGCAAACTCTGTTCTCAGAAAGGCTTAAGAACATTAATGTGAGCTGGTTCTGAACCTTAGCTCCTTTTTCCCTCCTCTAGTGTGAGTACCTGCTCTTAGAAGCTGCTACTTGTGGCTTGGAAAGAAAAAATGCAAAGGAATTCTGTTGTGGACATTTATGAAAATCGTGTCATTAATCAAGCTGTAGAGAAACAGTAAATAGCTTCTTGCTACCTCTTCCAGACAAGTATGGATACAAAACCTGCAAAAGTAAAGATGGATACTTATTCAAAATGCAGGGAAACAGAAAAGGTATAAAAATGTGGATATTTTAATTTTCTTTTCTTCAATTTTGCATGGTGAGATTTTTACTCGTTTTCTTGCTTTTTTTCCTTTTTTTTTTTTTAATGTGGGACAGAGTCTCCTGTTAACCCAGGCTGACCTTGACCTTGAACTCCTTGTCCAGACTTTCTTTCCAGAGGGCAGGAATTTTAGGTGTGTCCTACTGTGGTAGAGTTGTGAACTTGCAGCCAGAATCTGGGATCACCTGGGCAACGCCTCAGAGAAGGTCAGGGGAGGCCTGACCTTGCTTCTGTTAGCGTCCTGAGACAGCTCATGATCTCCACTGTAGATGAGCATATTCCCGTGGATCTTGGACTATATCAAACAGAAAAGGTGGCTGAAAGCTAGCACCCATCACTCTCTGCCTCCTCACTGTGGATGCCCCATGGCAAGCTGCCTCAAGCTCCTGATGCGTTGACTTCCTCCCTGAGACAGACACTCTCCAAGAACTCTAAACCCTCTCTCCTTCTCCTTTGTCACCAGGCCTGTGCAGGAAACACACTCACTGAACCGCCTCTCTGGCCCCACTGCTTTTGTTGGGATATTTTTTATCACAGCAAGAAGTCAAGAAACTAATATAGCCATTACTCCTGGCCATTATATTTTTAAATTTGATTGAAATTTATTTTATATAATGCTATTCTATGTAAATAAAAAAATCAAGAGTGTCATTCATTATGATTGATCTACTGGAGTGGGATGGATCCTGGAGCCTTGCACATGCCAGTCAATATTCTGTCACCGAGCATCATGACCAGCCCTGCTTTGCTTTTCACACTGTAGGCTTCAAGTTTTAATCCAAATATAAGACCAGTTAACTAGTACACAGAATTGTAACATGAGGGGCCGGCTTGTTGGTGTATCTGTCCCGCCCAGCACCCCACAGCTGTTTAGTCCCAGAGAAAATCACAGAGAGATCTCCATAAGTTATAAAACTGATTGGCCCATTACCTCAATCTTCTTATTATCTCTTGCAGCTTATATTATCCCATTATTCTGAGCTATGTTAGCCATATGGCTTGGTACCTTTTTCAGCTGTCAACTCACATGTTGCTTCTTCGGTGGTCTGGGCAGGAATGGTGGAATGGGCTTCCTCCTTCTTAGCCTTCTCCTGTTCTCATTGCTCCACCTCTACTTCCTGCCTGGCCAATCAGCATTTTATTAAAATACATGATTGACAGACTACAGATAATTCTCCTGCACCACAGAATCACTCAAATGTGCATGCATGCTTGGTTCTTCCAGGAGAATGGGAGTTCTACAGCTGGTACAGCTGGTTATTTCAACTTCACTTGTTGATTTACATACATACATACATGTATACATACATGTGTGTAGGTGTGTGTGTACACATTCTACCACAGGTCTCCCTCTCCCTCTTCCTCTCTCTCTCTCTCTCTCTCTCTCTCTCTCTCTCTCTCTCTCTTTCTTTCCTTTCAGGTCACCCTAAGCAATTAGCTGATGTAGGAAAGCAATGTATGCAAGGGTGCCATAGACTACCAAATCCCCTCGTTCCCAGAGACAACCATGTCCTTTTTGTTTGGCAAGCAGATTGGTTCAAATGTTAGGCTGGCCCATTAGAACTGACACCCTCACCCTGCTTCCCTAGTCACAGATGACACACTCTTATCTTTTCTCAGCTTAAGTTTCTTTGAGCACTACCCAGCCAGGCCTCACTGAATTTCCATACTATCACAGCAACCATTTCTGAATAGGAAGCCAAGATCTGAGGCCTCTTATCTCCTGTATACAAGTATAGACTACATTATCTCATAGGGTTTCATTCACAAAATACATGTACAGAGATGAAGTTAGGAATTTAGGAATGACTGGGCATTAAGTCCTAGTCACACAGGGGCCTTCTATGGACAGGTAGCTTCATGGACTGTGTATACAGTGAAGGGAATTGGGCCTGTGAGTTGTTGGGGAAAGGCTGCTTGCTCTAGCTGTGTCTTGTTGTCTCTAGGATCAGACTCTTGGGGAGATGCTGAGCACATTCTACTTCTGCACATCCTCCAGCCTCCAACCCAGTTCAGTATTCTGCGTTACTTGATAGCTCCTGAAATAGGGCTTCATTCTGTTCCAATGACTTTGACGGAACTGTGTATTACAAACATCTAACTGTTTAAGGGGGTTAACTTTATGGGGTGCTACATGGAGATTCCCTGGGAGAAAAAGGAAACCTTCCTAAGTAGCCTTATTGTTGGTTCCACTACCCTATGGTTGCCTTGAACTTGGAAGTCCGACAAAGCCCTGTTCCTGGTCCATGGGAGCAAGTGAATCAAGAGTTCTGTTCTCATCCAAACATCCTGTGTTGTTAATCTCTGTGCTCAGATGCTGCCTGGCTTATGAAATACCAGAGTGAGTGAGCAAGAGTGTTTCCTTTGAGATGCACACCCAAGCCTTATCCAAGGGCTTTCTAGATGAAGTTCCCCAAGCTTTCCTGTGAGGACCCTAGCCATGGGGAGGAGATCTGAAGGCAAGACTGGAGGCAGCTGCCTGATGAAACCGCTTTGAAGTTTCAACTTCTAATCTTACAAATTGGTGAGAATTTTGCATTCCTTCCACAAATTGCCCAACGTTGGCTGACTGGAGGTCTACTTTAATTAACCTTGTTCAATTATTTAACTTTCCTCCCAAACTTTTCAGTAGAGTTCATTCCTATGGAAGGTATTTATCCACTCTTCATACAGCAAGCCCACCCAATCTGCAGAGTACAGATGCAAACTATACATTCAAATATTAATTTTCCCAGCAAGTATTAAGTGAGTAAAGTTTGAAGTAATGTGCCGGGAAGCAAAAATGCTATGATTAGCAAATGTAGACACCATCCCTGGAATATCAAAGCTTACCATCCAGATTGGCTGTCACTAAAGACTGAATAAAAATTGTCCTACTTTTTCTCTAACCACACAAAACTGCATCTTTGGAAACTGAAGGCCATAGTGGGAAAACTCACATCCCAGATCCCAGTCTTTATAATGGGAAATTCTTTCTTTTGTTATGGGAAATGTCCACATGGGTGTGGTTGGGAAGGGTGCAAAGTGCGATGGGAAGAAACATTTTCAAGAGCCATGGTTTCAGCGTTGATTCATTAATCAAAATGGAGTCCTACCCATGCTAACTGAGCTGTATTTAATCAGGATGAAATCATTCAGTGCTGACAGACAGGATGGGGCAAATGACCTTGCTCCTTGTATTCCATTTCTGGACTTTTATGAGACTTTCCACCTCACTGGAAAGTCATCTTAGTCAACCAGTTTTATGTATTTGGTTTGGATCGCTTTCCTAAGGTAGATTAAGATCCAAGGGTGCTTTTGTGTTTTTAACTGTATTAATTGCTTGATTGACTCCCGTTTCAGAGAAGCTCAGGGAAACACAGACACTTGCATCTCTGCCTCTCTGGAAGCTGCTCCTGGGTCTTTTTTCTTCTCATTTATTAACCCCACACTTGCCATGCAAATTATACAAATTTTGCACTTCTGGCACTCGTCAATTATATTTATATTTGAATTCCATTAGATGCCTTCATGCAAGATTGGGCTTGTTTGAGTTCATACTTGCTAATCAAAAGACAGAGATGCAGTCGAAATCTGAATCAATGGTATGGCAAACAAGTTTGTATCCTTACAAAAATAATTTCTGAATAGTTCAAAATGCAGTAAGAAAAGGAAGAAAACTGTGTTACTGAGTGCAGTCTTTTTTCTATTTTTATGAACAACTAAATTCCTAGAATGGGGAAGTGTTAAACTGAGCATTTTGGAATAATTACCAATAAGCAAATGAAAAACATAAACACAACCATGTTTATATGTTCAGTTTATACTGAAAATAGCTACATTAACACAAAAATATATGTTTTTGGAAGGGCATAACAAAACAAATATCTCCAAGTAGATTTCAATATGCAAAAGATCCATGTCTATAATAAGAATTGACCACAGTCTTGCTATGAAAAAAATACCATCCTCCTTTTTAGCAGATAATAAACCATGGTATTTAGTGAAAAAATATCTGGCAAATTATCTCTAGGGAATTTTGAATAATGAGAACATGTGAATAAACAATCTATTGTTTATTTTGTTATAGTGTTCCTAGGTGTTAAATATGTTTGTTAATATTCTAAAATAGCACAGGTTCAAGAATGAATACGTGAAAGCATTTAAATTTTTAATACTTTCTTCCAAGAAATACAAATTAGTTTGGAGAGCCCTCATTATAATAATGACTGTCACTTGAGAAGGAAAAACAGAGAATATTAATAACCTAACTAGCCTCGGATGATGACTTGAGATTTCACTAAGCTCTACTTAGAAAGTTAAACTTTTATTATTTCTTTAGTCCTGTTACCAAACTCTCAAATTCCTAATAACGAACACACATAATATAGCAATGACTATTCATGGTCTTTCTTTGGGTCCTAACAATCTTTTCCCATTTCACTTTAGTCATACTGGACTGTCTACTGGTCCTCAAATCTCACTACAGCCCCAACTTCTTGCTTTGCCTACGGCTAATGTCTCTATTTGTCTGAAATGGTCCCCTCTTCTCCCGGGTGCTCTATCCAGTGAGCTACCCCTTCATTTCTCAACACAAATGCCAACTTCTCAGGGAAGTCATCCCTATAATAAATCATTCCCTTCTCTGAAACACACATTTAGGATAGTCTGAAGTATAATATTAAACAAAAATTATACAAACATGGGATTTCAAGCCAGATCTGGGTTTGAAATGGAGCTGAGAATTGGCTATATATCCATAAGTAAACTGAGCTCTTAATACCCTGCTTTTATCTATAAAATAGGAAAAGGATGCCTCCATGGCTGTGGAGGAGAAATAAGATAATTTTATAAAAGTCGTGGTCCAGGGCCAGCCCAGTAGACAGGGCTGAAGATCGTCAGCTGTAGAACTCCATTGCTCTTTCTCTTCATAGTTCATCCTTAGCACATGCCCACTTCAGCTCAGACAAGACAAGTCTATTCAATAACTGGCAATTATGGTAAGAAACCATTGTTTCTTTCCTTTTTATCCATCATAATGCAAAGTCTTTTGACTTAGTATTTCTTGCCCCCCCCCACCACATAGTATTTTTATTGATTGTTTGGGAATTTCATGCAATGCACCCCATCACACTGGAAGCCCAGAACATGGGCCTTAACATGGCCCCTTGTGGCAATGTGGACCAAGGAGTCAACAGGGCCTCAGGCAGGAGCTCAGACCTGGCAGTAACAGAGTGTGATCATCAACATGGCCTT
Organism: Myodes glareolus; assembly: GCF_982192425.1. Taxonomy (NCBI): domain Eukaryota; kingdom Metazoa; phylum Chordata; class Mammalia; order Rodentia; family Cricetidae; genus Myodes; species Myodes glareolus. Next base: position 131,773,126 of record NC_142026.1, read on the forward strand.
CTTCAGTGACGGTTTCTTCTTTGAATATTTGAAACTCGTGGTGGTTGATGGTGGTAGTTGGTGATGGTAGTGGTGATGCTTATGGTGACAGTGGTGGTGGGTTGTGTGGGGGGGTAGTGGGTGGGTGTAGGTGTGTGTTAGAGTTAGAAAGACAAGACAAAGTATGTATGTATATTGAAAATGAGGTTGGCTTAGGTGGAACTTCTGGATTGAAGAGTCAACTAACTTTGTATTTTCATTGGAGAAAAAAACCACTCAAACATTCAAAATCAAAACAAGCAAACATTTAAAGACCGGTCATTTTCACCAATATATTTCCTAAATATTATTAGGTGGGCAGGAGAATTCTCCTAATAATAAAGTCCTCTGGTGTGTGCTACTCAGTGACACTTAGCTTAGGATCAAATTTTCAAGCTCTCTTTTTCTTTTAGCTTCAAAAAATTATAATTTCTCAGTAACGAAAACTTGAGAAATAAAAGACATCTTGCTAGCATAATTTGTAAAGCATTCGGTGGTTAAAATAAGAAAAATTAGCCTTTGAGTGAAACTTAAAACACGTTTGTCAGAAGCTAGCAGCCAAAACACAGGAAAGCAATTTATCCAAAATTAGATTGCTTTGAAATACTAAGGTTAATGGAATCAAGGGAGGGAAAAGGTGGTAAGATAATTTGGCACCCTTAAAACCTTCATCTTGGATGGGAGATAATCTAAGTTAAATATGTGAACATTAAATCATGTCTTAAAAATGCACCAAACAACCGGGGATGGTTGGAAAATCTGAAGAGAAGGAGGAGCAGGGAAGGCTGCCTGAGTTACCTCTAAGAAGGACACCATGACAGTTATCAAATCTCTTCTGTTTGCTTTTAGCTTAGAGGTGGCATAAATGACTTCACTGAAAACCAAGTCTACAAAAGAAAGCAGGAGCTCACGCTGATGGGTACAAGGATAATCTGCAGAGCAATTTGTGGAGAAGAAGAGACTTTTATTGGGGTTACAAAAATAGTCTCTGGGAATATTCAGAGCTTTTAGGATAACAGGAAAAAATTATATATATAATATATATATATATAAATATGTAGTTACAAATTATATCTATATCTCTCTATATATATCTATTTATATGTATATGTAGGTATAGGTTATATATAGATATAGATAAATAGATAAACATACATATATCTCCAATAAAACTCCTTGATGCAGGATGAGTCTACCACTTGGAATGTGCATTGTTTGCTTATATTAATTTCATTTATCATTTTACTTATAACCATTCATCCACAGATGTTTAACTATGTCCTGAGAAATACGCCCTCAAGCAGCAGAAGTGAAATTATGAACTTTGATTTAATAGAGGTGAATAATGTTCATGTTTATCTTAGTAGGTCTCTTGGGACTAATTATAAATAAATATTTAATATTTTCTTATCAAATAATTGTGGCACTGTGTTCTTTCCTCCCATTAGCAGGACTCCTAAGAAACAGCGAAGGTGCATACTAGCTGCGTTGGTATCCAAACCTAAAACATTAGCATGTTTTGAAAGGAGTAGCATTGTTTCTTAAAGACATCGTGTCCAGTCATTTATAAATAGTTACCTTTGTAGAGCAAGAAATAACCTTGTTTTAGAGAACACTAACAGCGTTGTCCGATTGTCACCTGCTGGTAATTGAAAATGTGTTTCTGTCAGTTCTGCCTAAGATGGAATGTAATTCCCTCTAAGATCTTGATCTTCCATCGCTAGCAAGAAGGCCAAGAAGGGAAGGCAAGGAGTCTTTGCTGTTCTTTGCACAAGTAATTTTGTGCTGCCCTTTCTCATAATGTGAGTTATTATTCTTCCTGACTCTTGGAAGGCAACAATAGGCTTCTATTTTCTCGTGTATTTTTTTATTTCAAGGCTCTATTTTACTCGATTGATATGGAAGTGAGCCTCCACCTGGCTTTGGAACACACATTTATAATGTTTATTTTCAAATGAAATCCAGACTGCTTTGTTAGAACAGGCTACACATTAAGCATCCGGGCTACCGTGTCCACAGCTTTTCATTTCTTCTGAGACTGAGAACTTGTTCCAGAACATCATAAGCTCATACTCCAGAGCGCAACCTTGACCATGGGGACTTAGTCTTCATTTAAATGTCGTGGACCCAGAATAACTCTGTCACCAGGCTCAGTTAGATAACTACACTGATCAGAAGGATCCCACTCCACCATGCTCAGCTCTGTGTATTTCAAGGAGCGCAAACAGAATTTTAATTACACTTGAAACACTGCCCGAGGTAATCACACTGCAGAAACTACAGAAGCTCTCATCTGAAATTCATTTTTTTTCCCTATTGCAGGCAACACAGAAAACAGCTGGAATAAGAGTAAAACTCTTGACTGTCAGAGAATTTGAAAAATAAACAAGCTGGTTCGGATGGACTCTATCTTCTCATTGACCAAATTCAAGTCTCTTAGTGTTGGGGGCAAAAGGGCCTAATAAGGTCACGTGATCACATCCCTCCAATAAGTTCCATCCACATTATTCTAAACAGAGGTGGACTGGGCATGTCCAACTTGGTGAAGCATTCTGGCTCAACCGGTTTACAAAGGGTTCTACGTTTATTGTGTTTCCCTAGACAGAGCTCCCACCAAAACTTTGTATTGTTCTTTGCACTGCCCGGTGGAATTAGCCGAATAAATCTAATTAACTCCTGTTTCACATGACAGTCTTTCAAATATTTGATGATACCTTCCGTGACCAGTTGTCTGTGGGCTCTGTGGTTCAATGGTGTTAATTTTATTTCTTTTGATTTTCTCTGCGCTGCAAGGATCCAGCAATGGGGCTAGTTCCCTCTTCTTTCTGAACCAGAATAGAGGTGTGTTGTCTAATGGTTACTTTTCTCCGGCCTTTAGCGAGGCTTTTTGCTGAATTAGGCACCATGCCCACTTTTACCATGCCAGTGTATAGGTGGACAATTGTGCCATCTGCTGTGTAAACTTTCTGATCGTGGCTGATAAGCCTTGGGATTTTAAACAAAAGATTATCCTGATGAGACCATGTATAATAAATATAATGAGACCATGTATAAAAACTATAATGAATAAAGCCTCTTCTTGTAGTTCAGGCGAAGTGGTAGCTCCTGTCTGCTATAGCTGAGTGATGCTTGCTAGAGTGTGCTCATCAGGTGTACAGGTATCATAGATATGTATGCGGCTGACTCAGCACGGACTCACAGACCTCAGGTTACAGTGACAAGAATGGCAGTTGTCACTCACACACTTGAATCTGTTAAAACCAGAAAGATAGAAACTTGGCAATAGCAATGGAGTCTCACACCTGTAGCGTGTTTTTCTCAGATATGCAAGCAGACATATGGCCCACGCCTTAGAAAATCACTTGGTAAATTTATTTGCTGAGACTTTCTACTATCCATCCATTGTAGATGAATGGTTACTTTTCTGAAGCCTGGACGTTATTCCTCCTGTTAGTCTAAGTGACAGGTAGGGGGCAGTGTGGCCAGAAACTTCCCAAAATTCCAGGTCTTAATGGTGGCCAGGCATTCATCAACCAAATGGCATTACGTGTCTTGTGTGTTACTGTAGATGAACCAGTTCTCTCAAGTGAGATTCTATGTACTTGGGAAAAAGAAAAGAAAAGAAATCTGAGCAATTGCATAGGGGGCTTTCCTAGACTGCTTCGGCGATGCCCAGTTTTGTGTGAACGTTCATGGTTTTCCAAGTTACTGTCTGAAGACTGAAGCTTTCAAGTCCATGAAAGCGGAGGAAACTTTAATTTACTATGGACGTTCCACATATCCAGAAGATAAAACTTGATTCTGTGGCTGCAGCAGTGCGGAAATCCCATAAAGCTACTCAGCCCTTAGCTAATGGCCTGACATCACTAACCCACTGGTTAGAGTGCGGGAGAGAAGCCTCATTCAACTGGGCATCTAAGGGGCTTCGCTGATGAAGCAGGACCAACAGCTCTGTCTGAGAAATCACTGTGTGGCATTCCCATGAACCTAATGGGGATTTCTGTACTTTTATTAGCCTTTCTACCAAGCACCCATTTAATGAAGCTTTGGATAGGAATTAACATTTTTCCTCCTTTGGTACTCAAAGAACTTCAATGTAGTTAAAGTCACTCCACTTAAAAGCATTTGTCTCCCTACTCCTCAAATACAGAAAAGAAAGAGGGTGTCTACTGCTTGCCTTTATAGAGTCCAAAAGCCGTCTGATAAACTTAGAGCGCTCGCAGACAATACACAGAGCCAGAGGGAAACAGACTCCTGAAGATGAATGGTTCAGGAAGATGCACCATTTTGTCAAGCTGGAAAAGTCAAAGATGACATCTCTCTTCCACATAAAAAATTTAAAACCAAATTCTGGATGCTCTGGAAATCCTTAACTGTTTTTTCCTTAAGGGAGATATAAAACACAGAATCAAAAATACAAGTATTTAGTATTTTTAAAGTGTTAGTACAGATTTTGGATGATGTAATAGACTATAAATATTAATTTAGAGACATTATGATTTATAGTTTGGTATTTTAATCTTCCACGACATTCACATATGTGTTGGCACCAAAAAAGTTAAGGAATTTAAGTATATAATTAACATTGGTCAAGTATGAATCTTTATAGCATGTATACCAAGAACAATAATGTTTAGAGGCTTCATTAAGAAAAGAAATGTCAGGCAAGGTCTTTCAAAGTTACCTGATCTGTTGGAAAATAACAGCAGACTAGTAAATAACAATGAGACATGTATAATGCTGAATGGCCTGGAATAAGGTTTTAACAGAGGGGACAACAATGCAAGGAAGATGTCACTGTGGGATACAGCCGCCACAGAGCACTGACCCTTTTCACTTGAGAATTCTTCTACAAAATTTACAGGTATATAAAGTAAGTATATAAAGCAAGCAATTATTGATAATAAACCCCAAGGAAATTCACGTTAAAACAATTCTTTGACAGTCAAGCACATTTACCATTAGTTGAGAGAAAAATCTGCATGCTGTTGAGACGGGTTTGCTTGTGTATTCTTCCATAATTAATTGTGACTTGGCCAGGTATTGAATACTTCAGGATGCAGGCCTCCTTCATTGTTGATAGATACTTTGATTTTATTGGAGTTAGTGCTGAGACTGTCACTTCGCATAAACATGTAGCTCAAAATGCTAGAAGTAAGTTGAGGGCTGTTTTAGAAACTCAGTCCTCAATTTATGATAAAATCTTGTTAATGAAAGGTTTATAAAATTCCTGTCAGCTACTCAAACAGGTAATCCTTAAATAGGATATTACAATACAACACAACCCAAAGAAATACTAATTTAACCCTGTGTACTGAGAAATGATCTCGGGAAAATAGCAAGACTGTGTTTTCTGTAATTAAACCATTATGTGTCTGAATGAGCAGAGGATTTACAGATAACAGTAGAGGCCCTGCAGTTCACAACATACAGGCCTCTTGAATCTGAGCCTAGATTCAGGAACCTTGTGTTGGAGCTGCATGGCAAGGCGGCACACACAGCGCAAGGTGGGTGTGGTGTGTGTTCAGAACGCAGACCCCAGGGAAGTAACACAACACAATATGGGTAGGTTCTGCCAGCAACAGTTCTGATTCGCTACACACTTGGTCTTGAAATAATTGTTGCTCACTGCACGTCTAGAAACCTTTTATTGTTGTCAATATACTGCAAAGACACAGCTGTGTGAGCGGAGTGGCGATGTGAAGGTTTTAAATATCGAGGGGCTGATCAATGTACGTATCAGAGAACTTCGGAGGACTTAGGAGTAAGGTGGAGCAGCGTGGCAAAGAGCAGAGGACAGACCATGTCCTCCTTAACCCTCCACATGCCTGTGTAGTGTAACCCAGGTAGCACCCAAACGTCCCGTGACCAGGATGCCCTAGACCGTATTGTGAAGATGTAGGGTGCTGCCTGAACTACAAACTGATACACTGCAGGGTAGCAGCTGGCTTCAATTACTCTGGCCATAGTGATTTTATAAAAATGTGTACGGATAGGTGTGTGTGTGTAAGTGATGTGCGAAGGATACATGCGTGTTTGCATACACGTGGATGCAGTTTTCTGTCCAGTATGTAGATAGAAGCAGACAACCTTGGGTATGAGCCTTAGGAATGCCATAGTCCTGTAAGAAGGAGTGTCTCATTGGCCTGGCACTTGTCATTAAGGCTAGATTGACTAGCCAATGGGCTTAACAGATGCCTCATGCCTCCTTCCTTCAATATCTGGAGTACCATGAAGCTCAGCACTTTATAGGGGCTCAGAGATCAGAACAGGACCCCAGTCTCCAAGCTCCAGAGGCAAACATTTTGTTGACTGAGTCATCTCCCCAGACATGAGGGTAGCGTCAGCAGGAACAAAGAAGGAAAACAGGAGGTGGTTAGAAGGGTGCGCGCACACGAGGCGAGGAGGTTCTGAGCCATGGCTTTATAAAAAACCTGAGATAAAACAGGTTTTCAATACAAGGTCCAGAATGATTTAGTCCTGTTGTGTTCTAACTTCTGATTCTGATCTAATGAGGTCAATATCCTTCCTGCTGCTTGGACTCAAATATACACTTTAGTTCAGAAACTTCTCTGTGGCAACTGGTGTTTTAAGTAAAAGGTACCCATTTGTGATCATTTACTCAGTGATTGTTGAGCAAAATAGCACACAGCTAGCGGCCAAGGACATGTTAGTTAATGCCAGTTGTGAGTATGTTTAACAGCAACAACAAAAACAAAGAAACAAGAAACCATATCTGAGCAAGATCCTTACAATTCAAATGAGCGGAATGCCCCAAATGGTACTAAAAATGTCTGTGTCTTCATTTTGGGGAGAGGAGTCAGAGACCGCTCAAATCTCTGATGTTTCTCAGAGATGGTGTGGGGAGGGACATAGAGCACACTTCAAGGTCCCCTTCATCCTGATTAGTGGAGAAAATGGAGCTGATTATGTTAGTGAGCATTTTATCCCTGAAAGGAAATCACCGAAGACTACTTTAAAACACATTCCATTAAGAACGTGCGATAAGCAAAAGTCTTGTTTCTAATCCATACACTTTGCAGATGCACCGATAGCCAGGAGTGTAATTCGACGGCCTCTGTGTATTTGCACATATACTCTCAGGTGGGGGGTGGGGTTCAGGTAGGAGTTTTCTTTTTATTTTAGGGGTCCTGTACATGTGAAGCTGTCAAAATCTATCACATTTTGTGATGGTAATGGGAGATAAGAACACAAGGAAAGGACGCCCTTATCCTGAAAAGAGCTTTACAAAGTCACATCACACAAAACTGATGAGAACCTAACATGCAGGGCACCACCCTAGACCCCACGTTCAGCAGTTGATTGCCATCACAGGCAGGCTCAAAGATATTTTTGAAAAATTTTTGTCTCATATCGCTTTGTTTGGACATTAAAAAAATTTTTTAAACTTATTGATCTTTTGCTTGTATGTAGCTTCTAATTCTGTGACTTTTTGAGGTGTGTGTATGTGTGTGTGTGTGTGTGTTGCCTGTATGTGTTTTTCATCTTCTCTCTTTGTTTCTTTGTTAATCTGTTCATTTCACTTTATTCTTTTTGTTTAATTTGTATGATTGTTTTCTTAAGAAAGGAATAAAGAAGACGTGGAATTGGAGGGGTGAGGAGGTGGAGAGGCTCTGGGAGGAGGCAGGGGTGGTAAGCATAATCAGAATATATTGAATGTAAAACTTATTTTCAGTTAAAAAAAATGTCAAGGGCTAAAATGAAGCTCCCTGTCCAACAGAATCAGCAGTACAATGAATGCAAAGCCGAGAATGGTCGAGGGCGAGGACACAGAAAGGAAAAGGATTCTCTCATAGAAGATTTGCTGTGGTTTAAACCCCTGCACCCCAGGATGTGACCTTATTTGGAAGTAGAGGTTTTGTAAGCACCATTAATATATCAGTTGAAATGGGGTCAAATTGGACAGGATAAACCTACTTAACCCAATGTGACTGTTGTCCTTTGAAGAATAGGAAGGAACACAGAGAGACACGAAGCATGGGAGCAGTGCCAAGTTGCAGTAGAGGAAGAGATTGGAGAGCTGTATTCAGAAACCGCAGGTCAAGGATTTCAAGAGTGATTAGGACCTAATAGAACGAGCCTGGAATGGATCCCTCTGCAGGGTGCCAGCACCTTAATTTCAGACTTCCAGCCTTCAGAACTGAGAGATGATAAATTTCCAATACTCCAAGCCATATTGCTTATAGCATTTTCTTCTTTTTTTCTTTTCTCTCTCTCTTTGGTATGTGATTGTGTGTACACACTTGTGCAGTTGAACTTGTGTGTGTGTGTATGTACATGTAGAGGCCAAAGGTCATTGTCCAACCTATATTTTTGTACCTCTTCTCTCACTGAACTTGGTGATCATGGATTAGCTAGACCAGTTAACCAACAAGTTCTCTCCTCCTGTGCTGGTGTTGCATGTCCAGGCCACCACACGTGGACTTTTACATTGAGTGATCGGGATCTGAACTCAGAACCTCTGAGTTCACCAACGGATGAATCACCCGTCCCTGTGTTATTTTCTTCCATAGCGCTCTTAGTCTACCACACTGATCAGGATTCCCCGTGAATTGTTTCTCATAGCTTCTCTCATGCGTCCCTAAGGGGCAGTAAGAGACCTCCATGTAGGCAGGATGCTTATTCTACATTTTTCTCATCTGTCCCCGCACCCTAAGCACTTAGCTCCCTGGGACAATAGAAATGAAATTCTTTATTGAAATCCCCAATGCTGAGCCGTGTTATGGAGTACAAAGTTAAGACAGCAGAACAGGTGGCAAATGGGCGCTAAAACCTGCTGGATGCTAATTGCCAAACGAACGAAGCCTCCGGAGTGTATTGGTCCTAAAGCTGTCTATTTTACTTTCTAATTGTTTGCTAATGATTTCTATGTTGCCTGCTTCCATAAAATATTTTCCTTAAGTGACACAACTAACAAGCAAACAGAACAATTAGAAAAAAAATTAAAATGTGGTGGGGGAAGAAGGACAAGGAAAGATCTAGTTTCGGCAGAAAATTGGTTACTATAAAAGAGTGTTAAATATACTTCTGAGATTCCTGGCAGCCAAGGAAAAATGGTTCATGAATGGTTTTGACTCCAGGGAAAATGTTGAACTTCTACCTGAAGAGATGATTTTTCTCATAAATAGTATTTATGTGAATTCTTTATGTGAAATTGCATAAATCTAATGTGTAGTCAGTCGACTAAAGTGTTGGATTCTTAGATAATCATGCGGCAAAAGGAATTGGTGTGTTATATAAACAGAATGTAAATAATCTGTGAAAGGTCTTAGAGGATGTTATGTTTAGTCGTTCATTTATCTCACGGGAATTAGTGAGTTCTTGTGTGTGGATGTGTGCCTGTGTGTGTGTGTTCATGCATGCACAGGTGCATGCATACATCCAAAGACCAGAGAACAACCTTAGTATTATTTCTCAGTCACTGTCCGCTACTGTTATTGAGACATGGTCTCCCCTGTGTCCTGGCTCTGACTAAATGGTCTAGACTGGTTGCCTGGTGAACCCCACCATGCCTCTGCGAGCCTATGCCTTCCCAGGGTGCATCATGGTGCCTAGATGTTTTAAGCTCCTGAAATCTGTTGGCCATATACAAGGCGCTAAGCTATAGCTTCAAAATGTGGACACACACACACACACACACACATACACACACACACACACACACACTAGGGCCTTGAGACACACAGAGTCCATCTAGAAAATGCCATCAGGGTAAAGTTTTAGGGTCTTAGGGTCCTAGGGTCCAACTGCATTTTCCCCCAAGTAAGCTGGTAATACTAGGAGAGGTATGTAGACAGTCCCTAAGGCTACAAATTAATAATCTATGATCCTAATATGACCACCAAGTTGGATTCATTTACACGTACAACCATGTGCCACCTTTTGGTAAATGTAAATGGTACAGTTTATTTTTGGCTTCTATTAAAATGTTAGAGACCTGGATCCCAGAGCAACAGCTGGCTTCATGTAGTGGTCATTGGTGTTTTATGTGCCAGTAGCCTGGTGAGATCCCAGAATAGCTGAAAACGCTAGTGAGCTTATGGGGTTTGCGTAGTGGGAGCCTGGGACACGCTGGAGCTCTCTACCTCTTGGTGAGGTTGTAAATCAAGGTCCTTTAAGATGCAGATGCTTCACTTGGCTTTGGAAGTCTCAGCCTTTGCTCCCTTTGTTGCCCAAGTGCAAGGTCCAGCTGCTGTCAACCAATGTGAGCTGCAAAGGCCCTGCAAAATAAGCACTCAATCTTCCCACGAGAGAAGAAGTTCCCCTCCTTTTCAAGCACTAAGAAAACAGAGACTTGGAGCCCCTGAGCCCTCCCACACATAGCACAGCGCATGTTACACAGGGAGCAGACATACAAGGCCAGTCACACTGGGCACTAACATATCAAGTGTTATGATTTGTGTGTGGTTATCTCATTTTTCCCGTTTCATCCTTACAACCAGCCCCAAGAACCTGAGGCTCAGAAGTCTAGCCATCTGCTCAGGGGCCCAGTATTAAATGAGAGGCAGAACTCAAACCCAAATCTGTTTGCCACTCAAATCCAAGCTTCCCAACCCAGGATGATTCCACCTTCAAAGCTAAAGGTCACAACAAAGCTAATATGGACACCAATCATATATGTGTGCATATATGTGCGCATACACACATGATATGTGTCTTTGTTGCTGTTCTATTGCTGACACCATGAACCATTCTAATAAAGAAAAGCATTTAAGTGGAGACTTACAGTTTCAGAAGCTTAGTCGGTTGTCCTCAGGGCAGGGAGCGTGGTGGCATGCAGGCAGGCTCTGCAGGTGAGAACTTTACACCCTGATCTGCAGGCAGAGAGTGACAGAGACTGGGTCAGGCATGAGCTTAAGAATCCTCAGCTGCCTCCCCCATGCCACACTGTCTTCAACAAGGTCACAGGCACTCTAAGGCTATCTAATCCTTCTAATCTTTTCAAACAGTTCCACTCCCTGGTGACAAAGCATTTAAATATGTGAACCTATGTGGGGCAATTCTTGTTCAAGCCACCACTGTACACAGCATACAATCCTATTATTTCTGTAATTTGCCAATGATGGAGGACACATCCTGTCTCAAACGATTCTCATAATTATGGGTTGAATGAAGATATTACGAAATGAGGAAATTTCCTGTATTCCAGTTTCAGACAGCTTGGCAATCTACAGGGAGATAAATCAATGAGGACAGTCAAATTGTTTAGCAGACAGTATTGAGAAAATGGATTCATTATATTCAAAGAACTAAGCATATCTATAGAAATCGCATTAGAAATATTGATATAATATAACACTTCTATTGACAAAATCAAAGTCTGGGGAAAGCCAAGAACTGTTAACAATGTAGACAAAGGAAGAAAAGGGAGTAAGAAGGGGAAGGAAGGAGGGAGTGAGAGAGGGAGGAAGGGAAAGGGGGGGCGCAGAAAGCTGTTTTCAATCAAACATGTCTGACCTCTTAAATTGCAATTGTATGACTCTAAACTCCCACAGACAAATGTCTTATTTATTTTCACTTCCTATTCTAGAAATCCGTTTGGAGTGTTTTGCAACAACACTGAAAACAGGAGCCTCAGGAGACAGAGACTATGTTTATAGCTATGACAGAACTTCCCCATCCTGGTCCTCATGACACGCAGCTGTCATGGAGAGATACTTGCCTCCGTTCTTTCTTGTTATCTTGATTCAGAGTCCGAGTTAGGAGTCAGAAACCCAGCTTGGGCTGAGGAGACAGGTCAGCCAGTAGAGTGCTTGCAAAACAGCCCTGACAATCTAAATGTGCTCCATGAAACCCATGTCATAAGTCAAGAGTGGTGGTGGGCATTTGTAATTGCTGTGTTGGGGAAGCAGAGACCCAAGAATGTTGGCGGGTTCCCTGGGCACCTAGCCTAGCCAAATGGGCAGTTTTCATGGCAGTGAGAGACCCTGTCTCAACAAACAAGGTGAATGGTTCCTGAGGAGTGACAGGCATGCACACATACACACACATGCACTCACACACACTCTCATGCTCACATACACTTATGTACATACACACAGCACACACAAAAATGTTCCCTGCAGTGTTTGTGAAACAGGCTGGGGACATGCCCTTTTGCACCAGTGGCGCTGATGTTTACATTAAGTAGATCTTACAGCCCAAGTGATTATGTCAACCCAGTCTAAAAGTGACCGCCCAAGGATGGAAGCAGATCAAAGCTAATTATTAAACAATCAATAACACTGTCACTTTGGTTAGAGATTTGGGTCTAACTCCCCCTAGGACAATCCTGTATGTGCTTTTAAAGTAATTGTAGCAGTAATTGCTTACAGAAGACACAAAGAATTTTTTTTTTAAAAAAAAAAGACACCGGAGAGTCAGTCAGTATGGGAAGCATGATGAGATGGCAGCCTGCCCCACCCAAATAAAGGATTGGACAAAGCCACATCAAAGCCAGTGCCTTTAGGCATCCAAGTCAACAGACTCATTTAGATTGAAACGAGTCTGGAGGTACCAGCTCATTCTAGACTGTCTGGGCTCTGTGTACACTTGAGAGAATGTATTTTTCTTTCTCAAGTAGCAGTCTCTGGACTTGGAGAAATACATTTTTAATGAATGTAGCAGCTAATCCTTTAATAACAAAAACCAGTGTAGTGGCTGACACTTCAATGCCCTAAAAATGACTATACTCAAATGGTAGCTGTGAAACTGTGTACTTATATGCAGGAGACGTGCATGAAGAGGTGTGTCTTTAACATGCCTGATCTGTTAGAAACAGTCTCCTCAATTTGTTCTAAACACAGTCTCTGACACTTGAGGCCCCATCATAGCCATATGAATTCATGTGTGCGTGTGCATGTGCGTGTGCGTGTGTGTGTGTGCGTGTGTGTGTGTTATTGAAGAAAATGTACCCCAAATTATGCTCTAGAATAGGAAGTAAAAAGCAAAATATTTGTTTTGCAGGGCTTAGCATCATGTGATTACAGTTTAAGGGGCCTTACTTAATTTAGTTAAAAACACAGATTTCTACTCTCCCTTATCCCTAACTCTTTCCCTTTCTCCTCTCCCCTTCTCACTCCCTCCCTTCATTGCTTCCCCCCTTGGCCTTCTCTATATTAGTTATTTGGAATTGCAAAAGAAAAAAAATACTAGTGGACATGAAGGTTATCCTCAAGTGTGACGGAAAATGTATTTGTGATGACTAATTCTTGTTGGCAGCTTGACTGAGTCTGAGGTCAGCTGAAACACGAGCCCCTGGGCATTCCTGGGAGCAGAGTTTTTGATCAAATTATTTGAAGCGAGGCAACCCACTCTAAATGTGGGTGGTACCTTCTGGTGGCAGACGGGAGAAAAAGACACTGAAGAAGGAAACCACTTTCCGTTTGCTTGCTTTCACTCTTGATGGCAAGTTCATTTAGCCCGTTGCTGCTGCTGCTGCTGTGTTCTGTCTATGATGTTAGAATCGCATTCTTTGGGTTTCCAGCGTAGACTAAAGCCCAGCAGCTCTCCAGAAATCTTCCAGGTCTTCAGCGCAAGATTGGGACTGCTGAGATGTCAAGCCATGTGAACTGTAACTGCTAGGTTCAAACCCTCCAGTGTGTGATAGCCTTCATTGGACTACACAGACTGTATTGTATGAGCCAGTCTAATACATTAACAAATCACATATATTATGTATTCTGTCGGTTTTGTCTCTTTAGAGATCCCCTAATACCATATTAAAGAATAACACAGAGTGGGCTATTAGAGAGAAATAAAATTCTCTAAGTGAGCAAGTGAAGGATCTCCTAATGTGAAGAAGAGCCAAGACCTGGGTATGTTAGAGAGTTTTCAGGCAGAAAGTGACACTTTGGTTTGAATGATTGGAAGGTAAGAGGTGACCAGATTAAGAGAACTGATATTAAATAATAGTGTGGCGACTCAGGGAACTTTTAATGGCATATGACGGGCCTTCTCAGACTGGACAGTTTCATTTCAAAATGTAATGATTCTGAAGATGTTGCATTACTTTTGATAGCTAATGTAAGCTTAATATCCGCATTCTGGAAAATCTTAAGGCCCCAGTCGTGTGTGTGTGTGTGTGTGTGTGTGTGTGTGTGTCTGTGTGTGTGTGTGTGTGTGTGTGTCTGTGTTAAGATAAATATTTTATTTATTTTCAGTTCCCATTCTAGCACGTCATTTGTGATGTTTTTCAGTAACGCATACATCAGATGTTAAAGCCATAGAGTGCAATTATCAATTAAAATAAATTACATCAAATATAGACTACAAAATTTGAGGGGACCCTCTTTTGAAAAGACCAGCATTAAGAAGTAGTTTTAAAGCCTGCCAATGGAATATGGATCAGTCTTCTATGGGCAGGGGTACAGTTGTGTGGGATTTTCCTCCTATCAAGAATGACCATGTTCTCTTGTCGACATAAGAAGATGCTATTTTTCTTTTCAAAAGGGATATGCAGAAAAGATTTTTACAAATACAATATTATGGTTTATGTAACCTACCTCCAAGTGGTTCCAAAAATATAGACGTTGGATTTGTATTTAAATAAACCATACGTGGAAAAATATGAGTAAAATTATTAACTCTGGGAGATGGATCTGTAAGTGTTCACTGCATCAATCTTTTAAATTTTCCGTATTCTTACAGTTTTTCACAAGAATACATTGAAGGATAAAAACCTCCATTCAACATTTACCAGCAGTTGCAAAGCCTCTGAGGAAGAGCAGGCTTTCGTAGTACCGCCTGCTCCCAGAGCATTGGCCATTTTCTTTCCCTCTGGAAAAAATATGAGATAATTTCCCGTCTAATCTGCTTGGATCTCTCCTATCCGAGAAGCAATTTTTAAACGCCATACATGGCTCTGAATACAGACTTAAAAAGTGAGACCAGAGGAGAGGCGTTTCTATTGTCTCCGGAACCTTGCACTGAAGAGAGAGCCTGAGTTCACACACCTAGATGTAAACATCCCGTCTTTCTGCCCGCTGCATCCGTGGCTTGTTAATGCACAGCACAGACCGCCATGGACCCCAGAATGTTGCAGCTTTATTCCATTTCAGCAGACTGAGGAGCGCTCCCTTTGAAGGCATTCTATCAAGGGTTCTCTTGCCATTGCCCGTGGAGGTGCTTTCCCAATCCTACTCCTCTTCATGCCGGAAATAAAAGCCATTGAATTGTTCAATCAGCCTCATTAGGTGGCGAGTGTCAAGTGCTTTTACAATCTCTGTTGCGATTTGATGGTATCCCCTCACTTTGTTATTTTTTTTTCAGCTCCTAATTGCACCCTATACTTTTGACATCTCTATTGGACTGATGTTAATGTCAAGTTGCCCCGATTCATGTGTTCCATTGAAATCTGGGACTGAAGCAGCTGAGATAGAAATCGGCTGAAGATCGTTTGAAGTGCTCTGCCTACGAGCCTTTCTTTTTGACTTCCGTAGAACCTAGGAGTATTTTTATTTTTTTTTCAGAAAAGAATAAAGGCATATGAGTTTGAAATCATACACAGTGCTAAAAGTGCACCCACTTACGTTCAAATTAGTAAGGGAAAAAGCAGAGAAAGTGGTACTTAGTAGCATGTATGTTTGAAGAAAATGAAAATGTTTAACCAGAAATTATTTTATAAAGTTAGTACCTTCTTATGGCAGGGAAATAGAAATTTGTGTGCATGTATGTACATGTATGTACACACATATAAGTTTTAAAAAAAATGGAAAATTGGTCATAAACCCCTTCTCATTTGTCACTCTTGTGGAACAACTTCAGAAGCTTTTTCTCCTATGCAAACATCAAATTATTTATTTTTAATAAAAGCTAAAATTGGAAAATAGATATGCATTAGCACCTGTAATGCATACATCAAGTGCCATAAACCATTGCATACAATTTAATGTAGATATTTATAACTTGAGTTCTGTGGTAGTCCTTCAAGAGTGAAGTCTTGCAGTTCCGTGCTGATGTGTGACTCTAGTGTTTGAAAGCGTTCCTTTAACAGCTGCATTTGTCTACAAACTCTTCCACTCCCACCAAGCCAAGAAGTTGCTCATTTTTCACGTTCCTACTGTGTCAAATTTTAGTCCATGTCCTCCCGAAATGAATTCTATGACAATTCTTCCTCTCCTCATGTAAATTTGAGGACCATTCACAACAAAATAAGGCCAAGTTCATTCTTCTTGGGATCCATGGAGTTTTACTGTGGTAATAATTCCTGAGCATCAACAAGAACAAGACAGCAACATTATCTCCCAAGCGTGTTTCCTCGCAGCATTTGGGAAGGACTCTGTGTTCCATGGAAAACGATTGGATACACCAAGTTCTGACCTGCATGTGACCCCCCACCATAAATTCATTTTTCTAAAGATATCTTGCTGCCAACTCACATTCAAACTTCTTCCCCATAGATTTGTCATTTTTATAAATGGTTAAGAAAGAAGAACACCTCCATTAAAGAAAGTTTAATGGGTAGCTCTTACAGCCAAGAGTTTTCTGAAGTGCTGGGATATACGAGAGAGCCAAGTCCATATGATGGAGTTTGTAGTTATAAATTAATAGGTGAATTTATAACTTTAATGACATTTAATGTTTTGCTGTCCTGACAAAGACACAAATACTCAGTCAAAGCCAGTCACTTGTAACCTGGGGCTGTTGGTGTGCCAGCTGGGAAACAACTAAGTCTTTCTTTTTTTCTTTTTCAATCTTGACCGTCATTCTTGTCACCCACTTTCTTTGCTTTTGGTAGGACCAAAGGAATTGTTATTACAGTAATTAATAGCTTTCTGGTCACCATATTTTCCAGGGACGTTAAGTCTTATGGTCACGGAGACTTTTGGGCACGTCTCGTATCTCTTGATACTTCTAAAGCCACAGAAGATATGTATCAATCCTTCCGTCCTTCTTTCCTTTCTTTTTAAAGATTTATTTTATTAGGTATTGTCTGCATGTATGCCGGCAGGCCAGAAGAGGGTGTCAGATCTCATTACAGATGGTTGTGAGCCACCATGTGGTTGCTGGGAATCTTACTCAGGACCTCGGGAGGAGCAGTCAGGCTTCTTAACCACTGAGCCATCTCTCCAGCCCCAAAACAGCTACCTCTTACTGTCTCTGTCTTTAGATCAGAGAGAAGCAGGTTATGAGAGTAGTTTTCATAAAAACTCAAAGTCTGGAGGTTAAGTCAAATCCCTGGTAGCTGAAATAAAAGATAGAGGACAGGTTCCTGCCATCGACGATGTGGAATTCCATCGCATGAACTAACTTCAGTTGCATTTTCTGTTACTTGTATTTATTAAGGTCCTCACTAGTATTTTGTTTCTTCTTTTAATGAAAACTATCCAAAGTGCATTGGGAAGCTTCATTGGTTGTGGATGAACAAAACTAGGTGCAAATGAAATTCTCTTTTAATGATTTGGAAATGTGTAGCGTGACTCCTAAAAGCTGGGATCTTAAAAACTCTTTGAGCTCAGCTTTTTCCCCTTATATTCTATCTAATTTTTTCTAGATGGGGAAGCACAAGGAATTATGATAAATTCAATATTTTGTTCTGGTTGTTTTTAGCTGCTGGAGATTTTACTTTATATAGTCAAATAACCAAACTGTACACTCTTACATAAAGCTACACTTTACAAAGCCTGAATGAATACAAATGGGTTATCACAGAGGTCCCTGATTCTGAGTACCCTCAATATTCAGCACCAAGCCCCACCCCAAACTCAGTAGTATGTTAACTCATCGTCTGTTTCATTCAACCCATCCTGTAAACCCTTTTAAACAAGAACTCTTTCTCTAGCTGCCTTCTGCCAAATCTCCATGTCAATAATTGATAGCATTTTAAATTTTACCTACTTTTTAAACAATTCTTTCAGTTAGCATACAAAGGAATGAGTTATGGTATGGTATTTTTATATATGCTTTGTTCTTAGTTCTCCTCCCACCCAATCCCCGCTTTTGTCCCCTGTGTGCCTGCCTCACAGTGGTCTCGTTTCTTCCCCCAGTAACCCTTCTTCCTATTTCCTGCCATATGTAATTCAATACCCTCCTCACCTCCACCTCCTGCTCCCTCAAGCCTCTTCTTCATTTCATTTGCTACTGGTGCTGGAGAGCTTTATGTCAGCTTGACACAAGCTATGGTCATCTGACAGGACCTCTTGATTTGGAAAATGCCTCCTTAAGATTGGGCTGTAGGCAAACCTGTAAAACATGTTCTTTATTAGTAATTGATGGGGGAGGGCCCAGCTTATGGTGAGTGATACCATCCTTGGGCAGGTGGTCCTCGGTTTTATAAGAAAACAGGTTAAGTTAGCTCCGAGGAGTAAGTCAGTAAGCAGCACCACTCCATGGCCTTTGCATCGGTTTCTGTCTCTAGGTTCCTGCTGTGTTTGAGTTCCTGTCCTGACTTCCTTTGATGATGAACAGTGATGTGAAAGTATAAGTCAAATAAATCCTGTTCTTCCCAACTTGCTTTTGGTCATGGTGTCTCATTACAGCAATGGAAACCCCAACTAGAACACTACTTTTCTAGTTCATGACCCCCACCCCATATATACACACCCTCACACACTACACAAATTTTAAAACTAGGTTCCATATATGAGACAAAACACAATGTCTTGCTTCATATGTTTTATTTTGTTTAAGGTGATGATTTCTGCGTGTGTTGTTTTTGAAAAATCTTTCTCCAAAATGGCATTTTTCTGAATCTCCCTGCTGAAGGTTGAACCCTTTGGACTGTTTCTTCTAGGTATTCACTCTTGGGTTCCTGGCACTGAGATCTTTTTTATAGACTGATTGATGCAGACATTTTGAATAATAAAACATGTTATATTGTGTTCTTTGTCAGTTCAGATGAAATGGGCCTGTAAGCTTTTCTTGTACAATGCTAATATTCCAAGCTGTAAGAACTATATCAGATAGGATCAAACTGGATAGATCCCATGATGTCAGATGAGTGAGTGTATATCTTGCAAACTAGACTCCTGTTCTGAGTAATCAGAGCAAGGCTTTGATTGCAAAGGTTTCTATTAATTTCATTTAGACTTGAGATTGAGTTTCAAGAGTTATTTATCTTTTTTCTTTTTCTTTCTTTTTTTTCTTTCTTTTTTCCTTCCTTCCTTCCTTCCTTCCTTCCTTCCTTCCTTTCTTTCTTTCTTTCTTTCTTTCTTTTCTTTTCTTTTAGATAGGGTCTCCTGTATCCCAGGCTGGTCTCAAACAAGTAGCTGAGAATTACCTTGAACTTTTGATACTCCTGCTGGAATGTCAGGACTTTTCCATCAGGGTCTTATGGAAGCTAGGTAAGCATTGTATTAACTGAACTACGCTCCCGTCCCCCCAAGAAAATAACTGAGACCCCTCCATTTCAGGTCTTTTACCCACCCCCCCTTATTTCCCCGAACTCATGAGCAAGACACACTGAATTCTAAAGCAAAACAAAACATCTCGCTGCCTAGGTGCCTTTGGACTCATAAAACTGACTTTCTTCCTTGATCCAGAAGGAAAAATAGGATACTTCACTTAGGAAATTATTTTATTATTTTGTGTGTATGGATGTTTCACCTGTATGTACATCTGCAAACCAGGTGTGTGCCTGGGGTTCACAGAGACCACACGCAAAAAAATACCATCAAATCCCTGGAATTGGAGTTACAAATGGTTGTGAGCTTCCCTGCGACTGCTGAGAATTTAACCCAGGTCGTCTGGAAGAGTATCCAGTGCTCTTAACCACTGAGCCATCTCTCTAGCCTTGATGTTTACATTTTTCGATCCATCCACCACCTTGCAAGCAAAAAAGAATATAGGTTTATGACATACATTTGACCATCTTTAGAGCCACATATATTCATGTGCTCAATGACTCTACAAGATTGACTGACATGTCAGATCAGGGAATGCTGTGGCCTGTGGCTTCCCTGGAACAGGATGGAAAGAAAAATCAGTGTCTTTCTGGGCTAAGTCTCTAGGGCAGAATTAAAAAAAAAATAGACCCTTTGGTCAAGAGTCAAAGGGAACAACATGTTTATAAGACAGAAGAAGAAATATAACACAATAAAAGAAGGACTACCTTTAAAGAGGAAAATAGAAATACAAAGAGAAACCAGGTAGAGGTCCCTTGAGAAATCTTAACTTTAACTGTTTTTCTCCTTAGAAATTTTGCAGTGCAGGGCTTGATCCTTGGCTGCATTATCGTGGGTAAGTTGTATTTGAGGCCAGAGCTAGACATGCCATGACTTCCAAAACAGAAATTACGGCAACACAGTGCTTACCAATATCAGTAGGTTAACTTTTCTAGTGATGATATTCCTGTTTCCATTTTCTTTGTGTAAAGGGTGAGCTTTGTAGTTCTTTTGTAAAACATAATATAACTACATTAAGTAAATGTGATGGCGTCTGTTTAAAACAGATATTAAAATAATATGCCTTACTTCCAATGAACAAGTTGACTTGTTTATCTGCAATTTCTGAGATGGTTTTTACTGATACAAACTGCTTGGCATAAGGCAGACTATAAAATGGGGTTCAGCATTAGCCAATCAGGGCAGTCCGTGCATGTGAAGCTGAGGTTAAATAATATACAACTTATGGAATAGGGAGGGTTTATTTCAAATCCATCAATGCTGTATGTTGCATGCAAACATACATGGTTTGTCCCTCAGCCACTTAAAAGTCCAAAGCAGTATCAAGTAATGTATGTTGCACAGACACACGCATGGGAGGGCAATTAGAGGAAGTTCTCTCCTCCCTTCAGAGGGAAGGCTCCTCAGTGCTTATCATGCCTCATGAGACTGTCCCCTGGATGGTGGAAGATGCTGGCCTCAGAATTCTACTGGAATACTTTCAGCCACTTTGCCTGGCTCTAAGTCAACAAGTCTGCCCCATTATTTATTTTGCTTGACCTGGGAAGATGGCCAATAGTGCATGGGAAGGCTTGGGACAGAGTTGTTTTTCCAAACGTAAGCAGCTTTCACAAAAGCCTTCCTTGAATTTTGAATTTCTATCACCTCCTTCTAAGCCCTAACAAGATCTCTCTCATCTTTCTGCTGAAGGACACATCCTCTTGGATTTTGAGGACTGGGCACATCCCATGGGTCATTGCTAGCTTCTGATTAGCGAGTGCTTCAGATGAAGGATCACAGGGGTTCTTTCTCTTTGACTTAACTCCAGCTAGGTTCCTCTGAGTCCTCTTTCTGACAAAGTTTCAGTTTGAACTGTGCCTTTGGCTCACTTATTCCAGGCTTATCAAGAATTCTGCAGGGTCAGTTTATCAGGAATCCTTTAACCACCCTTGGGATAGTTCTCCCTATCTCAGCATCTGAAAAAAATCCTGCTAGATCAGGATGGCAAATTCTACCCTTAGTACATTCCCCTTCCCTGACTTCACACCCCCTCCTTGGCTATAAATTCCAACTTCTTATTGTGTTTGGAGTCCAACCCAGTCCCACTCTGCTATGAGAAACTGCCTTGAATGAGTCTCTCTTGTTGTCCTTACCAAGTGGCATTGGTGTTTTTTTTTTTCTTTAACAATAAGAAGTTAACCCCACAGGAATGCTGCCAGCTACCAGGAGGACCCAGATGCCTGGGTAGAAAGACCCTGGGCTTTGCTATCAAAACTCAACACACACTTTGTCATCTGTCGAGTAACTTATTTTGAGGGGCAGGTTCTCATGGATAAATTTGGTTTAATAATAACAGCCTTTCAGGTTCTGTGAGCATTAAAATAAGTCGTACTTGTTAACTTCCTTTGTGAACTCAGAACGAAGTTCTAAGCTTTTGCTATTGTTAAAGGCATTTTACTCGTCGACATTTAGAGCATGTGTTTCACGATAAAACAATTGCCTTAGGAAAAACTCAAATAATACTTAAACTTGATTTAAATATCTAAGCACATAATTGAGTTCTATGTTATAGGAATAACAGACATTAGTCTGTATGGCTGATGTATGAGATTCAAGACCAAAACGTCTTCCCGTACCTTAATGACAAACAGTTACATAACCCAGGAAAACAAGAAGAACAGAATGATCTGCATCCTTTCAGGGGCTGCTTCATCTTTTAATAGTAAAGGCCCAGATTTTCAGAATTTTTATGGCTTGAGTTGTGCAATAACACAAACTTTTTTCCTACTTGATAAACCGCCATACTTATAGACTCCTTGGACATTAAATCTATTTCTTCCCCCTCCCTTCACACACAGAATTTAGTGGTCCTTAGCTGGTTCCCCTGGTTGAGCTCTTCTGCACAATTCTTGCTTAATGAGCTGATTAACCACTGTTACGGAGAATTAATGAATCAAATCACAGTGGTAATCGCCATACTGCAAATCACGCCGTGGTATTAGGTTGTGATGGAGGCATGTATTTTATATTATGCAGAGAGGACTCCTTTGAATGATGAAGTCATGTGAGCAGACTGCTGCTTAGCTCTCCTTGAAGCTTCAAGGGTGCTTTGACTGTGAGAAACCTTTTAGGAGTCCCTAAACTGAAAGCAACAAGCAATTGCATTTGTACCATTATTGGTCCATTATCATGGAGAGTACTTTTGCAATCAGTTAGCGTCATACCCTTCTCATGATCCAAATACATCGACATGCTGACATCTGATGGGGTGCCTGCTTTACCATGACTTGCAGCCGGATGGGGAAGTGGAAATTGTCCCCTGGGAAGGGATTTTAGTTTTGACAATTTATTACATTGCAAGATAGTGTTCCGCTAAGATATATAATAAAATCAATTTCCACATGGAAGATAGCTGTTGAAATCCTAGTCTTGAGTTTTGAATTCTGTCAGGGATGCTATAATAACATCACAGCTTCTCAATAAAGCTGCCATTAAAAGATGGGAAAGACGATTCTGCTATATAAGCAGCCAGTGCTATGTTGCTATGTGCTAATATCTAAACTTTGACGTTATAGTTTTCTAAACACTTAGTTAAAAGCAGAATTATTTATTAACTCATAACACTTCCCATTTGCACCACAGCCTCACAGTTTAAACATTTAAGAAAGTCATTCAAAATGATTTATTGCTATCATACTGGGAAAACTGCTGATTGAATTTTTTTTAAGTTAATGTTGAGTTACATATAAGAAGTTTATCAAATTCAGAATATTTGAAACAGTTTCAATGTCTATAATTTATTCTAATATATGAACAAGATAACACAAGAAAAAAATACATAGAAGACTGGTTTCTAAGATGGTTCCTGGGAAGTACTCAGAGATGACCAGGGTTTCCTGATTGAGGAGCAGCTAGCTAAGACTGTCTGACACCTTTGCTAAATAGTATACATTTTCTAAAAAGACATTATTTCCAAGAATACCTCTATCCTGTATTTCATCGACTTAATTTACTGTGAATATGTGCTGAATTTTCCCTGGGTTCATCCCAACACCAACTATTTTTATAAACAAGTCACCAAAACCTCTTCCAGGAAGCAGAGTACACACCATGAGTAGAGGCTCCAGGACCACACTACCTGGGTCGAAATCTAGTGGCAACATTTATTAGCTGTGTGACTTGGGATGCATTATGGAATTTCTCTATGCCCAGGTTTTTGGTTTTTTTTTCTTCACTTACAAAGAATTTTTGGTAGATAACATGAGCCAATATGGAGTCACTGCTTGGCTACTCCCAATATCAAACACACATTCACTACAGACTAGTCATAACTAAGGGAGCGAGAGTCTGGTAGGTGGCAGAGATAAACCTGCCTACAGCACTGTGTCTGATTCTCACAAGAGTCTCACTCCTGGCTTTGTATTAGCTTCATAGAGCTGTTAAAGGCAACTGATGTAGGCCGCTGTTTTCACCTCTGATGGGTAAAAGTGTGGGTGCTATCACCCCTGTCCTCAACAAAAATGACAAAATCAAGCACAAGGTGGTGACTTTCCTGGATCCCTCAGATGAGTGACGGAAAGGAGCAAACCAAAGCCTGCAATGTAGACAGAGGTGTGAATGCAGTTGTTTCAGCTACAGTCTGCTCACCTGGAGCAAGAGCTTCAGGAGCCATGATCTGGAAGGAATGACTAAATAACAGGCAGCAAGGATGCTTTACTAGGGTCTGGGTATGGGCCAAGGTGAAAATGGGGCTCCTGAAGCAGAAGCCCTGGGAATGGGCACAGCTGTGTGAACCTCCAGGTCATGGTGAGGTGCAGAAAAAGAGTCCCTCCTGGTTCTGGAGGGAGAGGTAAAGGGTGGGGGTTTGAACATGCTGAAGTATCTGGAATGTTCTCCAGAACAAAGACTTCTCAGAGGAAATTTTTGTTAGAGCCTTATTCCACCCAAGAAAAGCCATTTCTTTCATTTCAGCTTTTTCTCTAACTTTCCTATCTTATAAAAGAATGAGGAGAGAGGGAGAGAGAGAGAGAGAGAGAGAGAGAGAGAGAGAGAAGGTCAAGGTGCAGCAGAAAACATGGACCACTAAAACGAGGAGATTTATTTAGAATACAGAACACACTTGCTTCCACTCATCCTGGCCTGAAATATAATAAATAATAAATCTCAACAGCATGGCTGTCTAAACAAGATTTGAACAATACAACAATAGTTGATGTCCCAACATTCATGGGGAAAATCTCAAGAGATCCCAGCCCTAGATGAAGAGCTATGAGCAATTAGCACCTGCTGAGAAAGGGGGGTTTAGTTTTCCCGGGGATGAATCCCCTGACTGTAATCCACTATCAAGTAGCCAGCCCTCGAAACATGGACATCCACGAAACAGGGAATGGACCCAGCAAGATGCATTTATTTCCTTATGTGCATATACAAGAATTCAGGTTATCAAAGAGGAAGACATGAATTTGTAATGGAGGGAGGGACAGACATGAGAAGGGTAGGAAGGAAGAAAAGGAGGAGGGAGAAAATGCAACCACACTTTAATTTTCTAAAAAAACTGAGATTTCAGATCTACAGTGCACAGGATCCTCTAGGAGAACCTTAGATGAGGCACTACCACCAGGAAAGAAAACACACACTAATTTGGAACCTAAGAAAACACACACTAATTTGGAACCTTCGCAGATGCATTTAATGCAAATATTTATTGTATGGTTGCTACCACTAAAACTAACAATAAAGCTAACATAAAGCCTGACACCTAGAGGATCCTTCCCTCAGTTCCCAGTCCTTCAAAGCAGTGCCTAGTTTTTAATGAGTTAGATTAAACACGATCTGAAGAGGCAAGGCAATGCTCGGAAGCAAACTTAAATATGGGCAAAGTCTTTAGGGACATCTGCTTTGCTTGTGTGTTAACCCTGGAGAGAATCTAACCTGCCACCATCCTTTCCTTAACCCAGCACCAAGGATGCTCAAGGAACAGGGTAACAATCAGAGTTTGTGCCAGTCATTCCCTGGCACTTGTTGACATCTCTCAGGATGGGTAAAGGCCTTCCACATCTGAACTGAAAGAACTCAAAAGGTTATTTTCTAGAACAAAGCTCCCATCTGGGTCTCTGTGGCTTTAAACGCATTCTGGTGACACAGCCTTTATAGCTATAGTTAAAAGAAGCAGGCATCCTCTATGAGTTTGAGGCCCACCTATCTACCTAAAATGTCCCAGGTCAGCCAGGGCTACTTAGTGAGTTGTAACCCCCCATAGGGATTATAGGTCACATATCCTGCATATCAAATATTTATATTACATTCATAACAGTAGCAAAACTTCAGTTATGAAGTAGCAACAAAATGATTTTATAGACATGAAAGTCACCACATGAGTCACCACAACATGAGGAACTGTATTAAAAGGTCTCAGCATTATGAAGGCTGAGAACCACTGACATAAGAAGACTGTTGAAAATAATAAAATAAAATAAAATAAATAAAAAGTTAAGCAGATGATATCTATCATATAAGACCTAAGAACTCTCCAGAACCAGCCACCTTATAACCTCACTTATCCAAAGAGAGAAAGGCAGAAAATAAGGTAGGGGTATTCTGAGCCCATGACTCGATCACTACCAAAATGTTACATATGCTAATGTTAAGCTAACTAATTGCAACTGTCCTTTGTGGAGTCTGTATTCACACTTGACTATGTTCTACTCTCAGCAGCTCTTGCTTAGAGAAGGCCATATCCATGCTTCTGGAGCTTTCCATCTGATCACCTCCATTTCTCCTGAACCCCTACTCTTATAGCTGATATTAAATCTCTAATAAAGTCTCCAAATTGCTTTATATGTCCTTCTCTAAAACTTGTTTCTGTATCTAAGCCACTACTTCTTGTTTGGCCTGAATCAAGGTCCCTAACAAACTAAAAGAATTCCTCAAGCTGTTGAGGGCAACTCTGTGAATGGAGCTGGGTTTTTGTCCCCTCAATGCCCCCATTAACACTTAGGAAAAGAGCCCACTGAACATGACCCATACAAAACTTGCAACATGTCTGCTATAGAATATTACTTAAAGATGTGTTACATTTGTTTATGCTGTGGAATATTTAATAATGCAAAGACATCTTGCATTTGTTTAACCCTGTGAAGCTGTGCTACTTTGGTTGCCTAAAACACCTTATTGGTCTAATAAAGAGCTGAACAGCCAATAACTAGGCAGGAGAAATGATAGGCATAGATGACATGCAGAAAGAATAAACAGGAGGAGAGAAAGAGGAGAAAAGGAGGAGAAGAAAAGCAGAAAGAGAGGAGGACATCAGAGGTCAGCCACCCAGCTACACTGCAAGCCACAGAGAAAGAATTAAAGAAAGGTGTATAGAATAGAGAAAGATAAAAGCCAGAGGCAAAAAATAGGATAATTTATGTTAAGAAAAGCTGTCTAGAAATAAGCCAAGCTATGGCTTATGTATAAGAAAGAATAAGTCTCTGTGTACTTATGTGGGAGTTGGGTGGTGCGCCCCTACCCCATAAAGAGTAAGGAGTAATAAAAATTCAACTACACATGTTCACTGAACAAAAAAGTGATAAAGAGAATCCTTCTCATTGTTTGATGTAGGAGGATCATCTGTCTATGTGTTGCTTTCATTGGTTAATTAATAAAGAAACGTCTTGGCCTGATAGGTCAGAACATAAGTGGGTGGAGTAAACAGAATAGGATACTGGGAGAAAGATGCAGAGTCAGGCAGAGGCAGAGAGCCACCCGCCATGAAGCTGCCAGGTCAGACATGCTTAATCTTTCCCTGTAAGCCACGACCTCATGGGGACATATAGATTATTAGAAATGGGTTGAATCAATATGTGAGAGCTAGCCAATAAGAGGCTACAGATAACGGGCCAGGCAGTGTTTAAATGAATACAATTTGTGTGTTGTTATTTTGGGGTATAAGCTAGCTAGCCAGGCGGCTGGGAGTTGGGCTGCCAGAAGCGGTCCGCCGCTCCTGTTACACTTGTTTATGTAGTAAGAGCTAGAAATTTCTTGTACCTCCCATTGTTCCGCGTGCCCATACTCTACCATTCGTCCTCCTGATATGCTGTGGTGCTCTGTGAATTTTCCTAATACGATGTATTATAATACCTAGGTGATTGACAGGTTCCATCTTCATATGATATAGACCATTATCACCATTTCTGTCAGCATCTGTCTGCTGATTGGTTATTCTTTTAGTTACAGGGTCGTTATTTGGTAAGCCCCACAAGAAGACTGGACAATCTGCATTATAATGGTTGATTCAAATCATTTTAAGGATCAGGCAATTACAGAGACTCTTGTGCAAACAACAGGCTCTGGTAAGGGAGTGTTTCTGCCATAGTGGAAAGCACTTTCTTTCTAGGAGGTACGAGGTAGGGGTGGGCCTCTCCCCAAACTGCTGCCACACTTTCAGGATCCAGAACAATCTACAAGCAGACACAGAATTGGTATCGGACACACCTTGCTTTGTTGTCCCAGCCTCAACTTCTGGCAGTCACGGTAAATCCTGTCGGGGTCGAGAGTCCTCACTTCCCTCAGCTGCTGGCAACTGCTGTATTGTTCCCAGAGCGCTAGACTTTTGTGTAGTGTCTATATGGGCATTTGATTTATAGTTTATAGTTTAGCCCCAGACCTGCTGACGCTCCCTCACCTGGCTGGCATTAGTGGATACACTAGGACCTCAAATCTACCCACTAGCCAGAGAGTCATGGATGTCTCTTCCAAGTATCTTCATTATTGCCAGATGGTTACAGCCTGGCCTTTGAAAGACTGACTTGAGGGGCTAACTAGCATTTATTACCTTGTGTCTGAAGGAAGCTTTTGTCTTGTTTTCCAAGAGAATTCCAAGTCACCCACTGGAATCCAGCCCAGTGTGAACCCCGAATACTTGCTACTCACCAATCCGAAACTCCACAGAAGAAAAGACGACATGAGGCCAACCCATGCCTAGCAATCAGCAAATAGGAAGACAGGCAATTGGCAAGTCCACCCACACGAGCACGGAGGCTGGAAAATAGCAGCCAACAGAATCCTTCAAGGACACTTTGGGGCAGTCTAGGAAGCTCAGCATAGCTGTCATTAACTGGGAGGCTGCAAGAGCCGAGGGTGGTTCAGGGGCTCAGCAATCAGCGATAGGGTGGCTTGGTTGCCACAAAAACCTCATGCTGATCATGCAGCCTGAAATGAAGGCCCATGAGTAGCTGGGAGTGACAAGAGCCCTTAACCAAGCAGCTCACAATACCCGAATCAGTGCGAGGGGCAGCAGGTCACAGGCAATCTTTCGGAGACCTGCCTTAGAAAGGAAGAAACAACATTAGTATTTTGCTTGCCTCTCTGTGAAGACATGACTTATGTACTGCGGTTTAAAAAAGAAAAAAAAGGGGGGGGGATAATTTAGAATCTCATGTCCCTTTTGTAGCTATGCAAGTTATAAATTATAGTGTTAGAAAATGTAGCCGTTTTAGTTCCCAGTGGGTCCTGTTCTTTGTGTGTGTATTTATCCAATTGTCTGATTCACTTAAGTTTCTAACTACAGGGTCTTGTTCCGGGTTTTCCAAATGAATAGCTCTAAAAAAGTCAAAGCAACAATCAATTTTTTAAAACCCAGATTTGCCGTGCTTGAAGTCATGTGAGGATAGTTACATGATTACCCAGCACTGCTCCGGCCTGGAGACAAAAGGCCCTGGCAGCACCCGCTAGCAACCACAATCGTCATGTTTCTTTGCTTTGAATGGTTCTCCATCCTTCACTGGGGTCGGAGCTCAGCCTGATATTGATCTCCTGGGCCCTGTTCAAAGTCAGATGACAGGTCTATGTGGGATGATAAGTAGATAAGGATTATAAATTCACCTTGAGAATAAACAAAAATAGCTCTCTGACATCTTTTACAAGAAAGGGAAGTTAGCTGACTTCATAGCAAGCAATCTCCTTCCCTTCCCAGCTATTACATTAGCTAACAAGCCACAAAACAGGCTTTCTCATTGGATTTTAATAATTTTTAAGCCGCTAAAAGAATTGTAGATCTCCTTTCTTTTTTAACCATCTCCCCCAATCTGTACCAAGAATCTTTCCTTCAGACTCCTTTTGTATTACGCCTATTTATTGTGCGTGTGAGGGGAGCGTGCCTGTAGAGATCAGAGGAGTACGTTTTCCTTTCCCACCACGTGGGGCCTGATCAGGCTATGCCGCCACCCCATCTTATCACCTCAAAACTGAAGACCTCTGAAAAAATAAAGAGGTCTTACAATTCCATATGTGCAAAATAATGTTCTCTGCTTCTTCCAGATTCCTACCTTTCATTTATGAAATAAAAACTGCAAACACGAATTTGATTTAACCTTACAGACTATGCAGCATCAAGAATGCCTACAACTCTGGGCTGCAGCGAAGCCAAATTATTAATAAATGGGGATAATTTTATCACCCCTTAGCTGTTCAATCATCTTGTTTACCAGGGTTGGGGTCAATCTTGATTGGAAATTTGATGGGAATTAGAATTACCATGGAAACCAAGCTCTGGGCGTGATGGTAGGATGATATTATCTAGACTAGCGGAGCTGAAGTAGGAAGACATACCATAAACATGGGCAGCATCATCCCATGGGCTGGGGCTCAGAGCTGAATAAAAAGGTAAAAGTGAGTTGAGCACACACATCCCTCATTCTCTGGTCCCTAACTGAGAACATAATGGGCCCAGCTGCCTCAGTGTCCTGCTGCCACAACCCCACCTCCACCCTCCAGGGATGGACTATACCCTCAGATAATGCGCTGCAATAAATCTTCCCTGCCTTATGTTTTCATCAGGTATTTTGTTGTGGCAACAGCAGAAGCTGTACCTCTATCCAGCTTGTATTTAGTGGATGTATTTAGTGGATGTCTCTCATGTTCCGGATACTTGCCCGGGTCTTGAGACTGTTTAAAAACAAAGCAGGCGCTCCCTTGCCTCTAACAGTTAATGTATCGGTGGACTGAGAGACGCAAGCCTGACATGAAAGGGTGATGTTTTCTGACATATGCTTTAATAATGTGAGATCAGGATATTCTTGAAATGCAAAGAAAGGACATCAGAACACATCAATCAAGGGCAACCTCTCAAGTCTTAGGTGTTGTGGGAGCTAGGATGCACCTGTTGTCACATGCCAGAACTCAACAGCAAGAATAATTATCCCCACAACTTGTGATTATTTTTAAAAATCCTATTAAAAAATAAATAAAGGTGAAGTTTGCAGGGAGACCTCTCTATTACATTTTTCAAGGTCTTGTGAGTGTATAATTATTTTTAAATAAGTTTTAAGAAATGTCACCATGAAGTCAATACTGAAGGAGTGTCCTTTCAGCACTGTGTTATGCAGGTGTGACTCTTGTGTGCGTGTGGCCTGCACAGTCACATAAGTCAGGGCCTTGCTCAAAACATCTAGAGATATTTTTAATGCTCACCAATAACTGTCTCTATATTTATTCAAGTGAATTTTCTCCAGATCCAATGGATTTATATTCCCATAGATTCACACCTCACTTCAGGTAGCAACGGATGTTCCAGGTTCTTTTCTGTTGCTGTAATGAAACACTGAGCAGGAACAACAAGAAGAGAAAAGGGATTGGTCTTCCATTATATATTACATTCCATATTTAAGGGAGGGCAAGCAAAAATCTGGAGACAGGAACAAAGGCAGAGACTATAGAGGAATGGAGGAATGTTTCCTACTGGCTCTGTACCCTGGCTTGCTCAAATTCCTTTCTTATACAATCCAGGACCACCTGCTTGGGAGCAGCATGGCCCACAATGGTCTGGACCCTCCTCTATCAACTAGCAATCGAGAAGATGCCCCCACACTCCAGAGACCAATGTGATGAGGGCAACTCCTCAATTAAGGATCTTTCTTCCTAGGTATATCTAGGTTTGTGGTGAGGGGACAGAACTATGACAACCTTCTCAGTTATTTTAACACGGTACCTGCCGATTTGTCTTGTGCATTGTCTCAAAATTATGTAATTGAGTCTGTTATCTTCAAATGAGTTTCTTACATTTTAAGAAATGAAGGTTTGATGGGGGGGCCTCCAGAGAAAGAGGCTGGGGTTAAGAACTGCATAAAGAAAGAACTCAGAAAAATTGAGTGTGAAATTAGATACCCAAAGGCACATTGGTTCCTGTAAGTCACCTCTGTCCAGTGATGACTCTCCCCACAGCATTAATCTTCTAGAAGGGACTAAAGGACCCTGTATACTAGTCTTAATGAATAGTCATGTCCTGCTACTAAGTCCAGAAATATGGACTTTGAGTTGGGATAAAATAACTTTCTGTGCTTGTAAGCCAACAAATTTGTGGGAATTTGTTATGGCGTCATATGCAACTGATAAATATCTTATAGATTGCATTTTAAGAGGTGTATTTGTATTATTTTTTAGTTAAATATGAATAAAAATATAAATATAAACAACACCACGCTTATGCATGGGTCTGCCGGTGCCCAAGTAGGCCAGAAACACCAGATCCTCAGGGGGTAAAGTTATAGACAGTTGCGAGCATAGAATGGAAGCTGGGAAGTTAACTCTGATCATCTAGAGGCGCATACACCTAACCTCTGTGCTATCTCTCCAGCTCCAACATATGGCTGGTGTTTAAGGACGCATAGTGGACAAGACCACTAGGGCATAAATAATAGTACAGATAGAAAACAGGATTGGGGGGAGGTAAGCTGTGGAGTCTCCAACACTTAAAAATAGGAAGAGAAAAGTTGTCCCAAATGGGGAAGTAACTACCCTGTATGCAACACCATAGGTGTGCAGTCGGAAATACTCAAATAGAACTAATTCTCTAACATGGAGATTGTAGGTGAATTTCTCAGGAAATTTGCATAGTTCTTAGGAAATACACACATTTCTGCTAATTATGAGTGCTAACATTCCATCCATCTCATGTGGCGCCCAAGGGCAGGGTAGCCTAGCTAAGACCTTGGTGCCTCATGTGGGACAGTCACCTGATAACTATTTGATTTGTCATGGTAGCAAACATTCATTAAAGAGAAAATGTTGCTACCAACACTGAGAAACAGGGCAAAGGAAACAACTCACTGCTCCTTAATGCCAGTTTGAGAACTAGAGGGCACAGACTATGCTATGATGGCTTTAGGTCCTAGCTCTAAGTAGAATTGAGCCTTCTCATGCATCTGAAACATTTGTTCTTGTCACAATTAGACTTATACTAGACTATGTAAATCTTTGGCAAATTCAATCTCTGCTTCCAAAACTGAGAGGTTCCCGACTGAGTCAGGAGTCTGAGTGCATCTTCACTTTTGGTGATTTGGGTTCATGTTTTCTTCGTACAAAGCAGAATTAGCTGATGGTATAGGCAGTCTTTTAATGAAGTAATATAAGAAAAGTTCAGTGAGTAAAATGTTCTTGCTTAAGTCAGGTTGCCTCACTGAGGTGAGGGAGATGGGTGCCGGGTTTGCTCACATGCTTAAAAGCTAATTCGTCTGCCAGGGACTCTACTACTTAGGAGGCAGAAAATTCACACACATTCCCAACTCCACAGCAACCCATGCAAGCCAGAAACGATGCTGAAGATGACTGGCTGGATGCTGTAATGATTTCAGATTCTTATTTTTTTCCTTTTGCTTCTTTTCCACTATCTCCACTCCTTCTCTTTCTTCTAAAAAGAAAAAAGAAAGAGAGAGAGAAATAAAGAAAGGAAAGGAAACAAAACCAGAAAGAGAAAACCTTGCTACCACAGACAAACGAGGCAAGGCCATAAGATCCTCCCAAACGACAGGGTATATTGAGCCAATTCAAAGGTGGGTGAACAGCAGCTGTGGTCCCGCTGGGGAGATGAGTTCAGAGGTGGCTTCTGAACTGCCAGGCATCAGCAGACTTTCATTTACTCTTTCCTATCAAAACTGAACAAGTATAGACTTAGGGAAAAACCTATCTGCTGCAGTTTCAGCAGCTAACTATGTCTGTGTGGCAACATAGACAAGAGAGGAGAAAAGGAAAAGAACTGGAGAGAAATGAGACTTTTCAGGGTTTCATTTCTTTTTTAACAGACAGATGTGAAATAGATTGACCTTTTATTACTTCTGAGTTGAACAACTACCTCTCTTTAAAGCTTCAATTATATTGTAGGCTTTAATAAAAATGATGTTGGGAGATACCATGGTAACTTGGGCAATGAACCCAGCCAGGCTGTTCCATGGGTTGGGGCCATGCACCATCAACATCTGCAGCTTTACCAGGCTGGCATCAGAAAGGACTCAGACACAGCGAGTTTCCTTAATTTTCTAAACACAATTAGAAAAATGGATTTTTAATGAAATATTAAGTATAAAGAGAGAGAAAATAAAAACAATGTGTATATATGTATATGGCAGATTAATTCATTTTATGTATTTTCTAAAGTGTGAAGGAAAAGATTAGGGTTTAATCAGATATGAAATCATTTATAATTCTACGGGAATAATGTTATGTTCACAGTTAAAGAAAGATTTAGTAGTCTACTCATTTAAAGTCTTCTTGGTGGTGAGAAATTATTCCGAGATCTGAAAAAAGGTGTTTAAAATAAAGTTAGAGGGGATAGAGGTTATTAACCAGAGGTATTATAGTCACAAGAATCCAATTGATAAAAGCAGTTGTGTTATATGAAATCATATTAATTCAATGTATAAAAACAACAGGTATTATCATTGGAGTCCAGTTGAATTACATGCCATGTTCTACATGGCTTCAAGTGTTGATTGGTGTGGCAAGGAAATGAAAAACAAACAAACAAAAAGACAGACAAATGGACATAAAATGCTGGGAATCGGTAGTCTGGGCTCTCAGATGGAGAGGCTGCAGCTCCCTGGAGCTCAGCATGTTTATTACATAGAACTGCACAGGGAGGTGAGGTTATTACATGTAACTGAGCAATAGGTGGGGTTACACATACAGAAAGATAAACAAGGAGGCTGGGTTAGTCTATCCAGCTGATCAAGGAGGCAGGTTTAGCTAATCTCAGGAGGTGCAGTCTCTGTAGGGGAGCAGTCTTCAGGTTGTGAACATCCAGGGAGAGAAAGCCATAACAGGCATGTACTGTAGATACCATCAATATTCTTTCTCAGACCCAAGGAAGGCTTTGCCATTCTTCCGAGTCTTTCCCAGGGAAGGTTTTGCCATTGCTATAGGTTTGAGGCATTAAGGTCCCTATAGCTTCGTTCACTCCCAACAATTATATGTATGAGTGTGCCTGCTCAAAACACAGGAATAATGTTCATGTTAGCTATCTTGGATTTTATAATTAGATGTTCTCTTTATGTACTTTCCTGTTCTGTTTGTTTTACAGATTTATAGAAAGTCACAGTTTTGCCTGCTTGCCCTCACTCCTGATGTCAAGTCCATCCGTCCTGCTGTCACAGCACCCTTCACTGATACCAGAAATGGATTCTTCAGGTCTCCAATGCAGACTGAAGACTAGTATCTCTCCAGGAATTGTTCAGAACTCCAGTACTAGATTAGGACCCCAGTGACAGCTAGCATCATGGACTGAACGACTCCTAGGTTCTCAGCTTCTCTATTGTGAGACAGCCATTGTTGTACTCTCTAGGCCATATCCTGAAAGCTAATCTAATAAATTATATAATATATATATATGCATATGTGTGTAGGTAGGTAGGTAGGTAGGTAGGTAGGTAGATAGATAGACAGACTGACAAATAGGTAGATATCCATTCATTATAACAGTGCTATAATCTTAGGGAACCCTGAGTAAAAGCAATGTATCTGATTTGAGATGGAAACACAAGAGTGTGGCCACAACTCCAGAGGCTTTCTGTGAACACAATGAGAAACCATGCAAAGCATATAAGGAGAAACATGCCTCTCTATGTTTTGTTGCTAAAAGAGACTGAGTAAAGTTTGGGGAAAGAAGATTTCACTGTCATTTTTTAACCGGATGCTTTACAGCTTCTATCCGGCCTCTAGAATTCTGTGAGTTAAAAGGGGCAGGACTGCATCATGGTGGTGACATGTTCAGTGCTGTCTGCTTCACCTTTCTCTGACCAAGGCTGGAAATAAGTTAACACGGAGCTGCACAAAAACTGTTATTGCTCTGTTGTATTAATGCCCATTTACCCATCCTTAAAGGAAGCGGGGAATCAACCATTTTTAAAACACACTACAAGAGAGATGATGAGACTCACCCATGCCATGGTCAGTCATTAAGTATAAATGAGTTCGTGATGGGAAAAGCTCCATTATATTAGTCTAAATTTGAGTGCTTATTTTTGACAGCTAATTTGCCTTCACATTCCTAACCTTTGAAGTACAAGCAGCTGCTGATACCTTGGTTTGACCTGCTGGGAGTGTCACTGGACACTCTCCTGATGGAGCCACAAAGCAATGAAGACTGCTAGATTAAAAAGAAATCTCTTCATGTATTTGTGATTAACTGGTGAGTATACTAAGGAGTCACGGGGAAGCAGAAATAAACAGAAAAGGTTAACAAGATAGGTCATGGGGTGATCACTGACCTGGCAGGAAGAAGACAGACGGTATACCCCACGCTGCCGTCCTGTATTAGTCCATTTGATAAATAAGTAATGGGAGAAAGGACTTCCGCCTTAAGATTTACACATTTCACACTCTTCTGGTTCTGACCTTTGTACTCAGGCTCAAATACATGCTAAGGAGCAAAACTACTAATTATGGAAACAAGAGGCAGTTCAAAGTAGTTTTGTTAGGAATGAGTTGTACCTAAGTAACCTGAGGAGGCAGTCTTCCTAATAATGTCTATTTCCAGTTTTAAGGATAATATGCACATATATAATTATATGTACACGTATATAATTACATATTTAAATTAAATTTGTATTCATATCAAATTTCTGACAACTTTCTTACTTCACATATCACCCAAGAGATTTTCTTTAAGAAAGCTCTTTTGTCTAAAGTTTGAGGGGAATAAAAGGCTAGGGTGAAAGAGCTGCCAATAGGAAATGTTGTTAATATCATAAGATAAAATTTAGGATTATAACTTGAGGGGAAATGCTGGATGAATGACAGACATTCTAAACAGAAATATGTTCTCTCGTCAAAGACGCCTATCAGGAAAGTTTCGTTGACTCCATCAAGGTCTGGGGGAAGGTGTTCTTGCTCAGAGATCTGCTATCAGAGAATAGGCATGAAAACAGCAGGCAGTTGACCACAACTACACATCTGAGTGATGGGCAGAGTGTTTATGATGGCTAAGTTTAATTATCTTTAAAAAAAGAAAGAACTGGGCAGTGGTGGCACATGCCTTTAATGCTAGCACTTGGGAGGCAGAGGCATTCAGATCTCTGTGAGTTTGAGGCCAGCCTGGTCTACAAGAGCTAGTTCCAGGACAGGCACCAAAGCCTTGTCTCAAAAAACCAAATAAAGTAAAATAAAATGAAATAGAAAGACAAGAAGGAAGGAAGGAAGGAAGGAAGGAAGGAAGGAAGGAAGGAAGGAAGGAAGGAAGGAAGGAAGGAAGAAGCTGAGGGTAGACGAGATGGCTCAGAGAGTAACGGAGCTTTCTGATGACCTTAGTTGTTTGACCCTCACATCCTACGCAGTAGGACAGAACTGGTATTCACAGCTGTCCTCTGCCTTTGACACTATGGCAGTACTACATGCTTTCATACACGCTTACAAACACAGTAAATATATTTTTTAAAGACATCTGAGTTTTCTAGCTACATTTACTAACAGGGATTCCAAGACACTAAGGGAAGAGTGATAAAAACAAGCTGGGTATGATTCCTGTGAAATACAAGATCTCACAGCATCCCACCTCATGGAGTCCAGAACATCTACTTGTAAGGAAACTGTACATACAAAGACAGTGATTCTAACTAAAGAAATACCCCCTACTTATAACAACACTGCTTTACCTCAGCATTTAATTGGCCAAATGTTGTTTTCCACATAAAATATCCTTGTCATTTAAAAATAAAAATGTTATGATCTTTTTTCATAGCCAAGGCTTGTTGACAGAAGTTCCTATCCCACACGGTCCCACAGTCATTCAGTACCAGAGAAACACATAACAATCTACATTAATCATAAACTGGCTGGCCTATTAGCTCAGGTTTCTTATTGATTTTTACATTTTACAGTAACCCATAATTCTTGTCAGTGTTAGCCACGTGGCTTGGTACCTTTAATCAGTGAGGCATTCTCATCTTGCTTCCTCTGTGTCTGGGTGACAACTGCAAACTCAGCATTTCCTCTTCCCAGAATTCCCCTGTTCTGGTCGCCCTGCCTAAACTTCCTGCCTGGCTACTGACCAATCAGCATTTTATTAAACCAATACAAGTGACAAATCTTTACAGGATATAAGACCAATTTTCCCACAGCAGAGACTGACTCTAAACTTTCAATTCTTCTTTGATCTCTTTCTGGGGTTTCAGGTGTGGACCACCACTGAGCCAATATATAATCCTCATGCGTAGTTTCTATAACCTATGAGATAGTAACAAATAAAAGAGTTGTACTATAAAAGTTGTAATAACACCACCAACGTCATTGCATAGAATCCACACCAGACCCCAACTACTCAGACTGAAGCTGCTTCTTCTCCTTCCTTCTTGGCCTCTAAGGGATTTCCTTTTATGCAGAGCCTCAAATCCATGCTAATGGTGCAGTTATTAATATTGTAATTAGGAAGTTCAGTTTGTAGAATTCCAAGACTCTTATTCTCTGTTTAATCCCAGTAATAGATTTCTTTTTCTGGGGCAGCAAGGTGACTGTTTCTTCTCTTTTAGGTTTCTTGTCTGAGACCATTGTGGTTTTATCACTAGCTGATATCTGAGTGCTCTACACTTGAGCACTTGTCTATACTGCCCTTTGTCCACGGTAGATAAGGAACACCTCGTTCCCCAGCAGGAACCTAAATTACAACTACCAACTCCACAGCACTTGGAAGGATTTCTCCATTCTGTGACTTTTTTTTTTAAATTGCTCCAGTGTGTATCTGATTTTATACCTTGGGCAACTCATAGCCTAAGGTTAGGCCTGGCCTATCTGGAGGCATCTAGGTCTCCATGGAGAAAACCCACGGATCCAGCCCTTACCTAGGCTTAGTGTGGATCAGATGGTGATATGTGAAGAGAGGTCTGTATGTCCACAAAACTGCCTACCTGGAGCCTAATTCATAATGTTAA
The DNA here is from genome assembly GCF_982192425.1 of Myodes glareolus. Classification (NCBI taxonomy): domain Eukaryota; kingdom Metazoa; phylum Chordata; class Mammalia; order Rodentia; family Cricetidae; genus Myodes; species Myodes glareolus. The sequence goes on from NC_142026.1 coordinate 131,811,641, forward strand.
CTAAAAATAACTTTTAAATACACAGAGACCTAGGAGACCAATAGGGTGATCAGTGAAGACCACTGAAGAAAACAAAATGCTCAGGAGATTTTGAGAATTTCTTTCCTATATGTTAATATCATATCCTTAAAGAGTTGTATTTTATTAAATCTTTTCATATTACTTGTGTAGTTATGAGTCACCTGGCAATACCTAGAGGAGAGAGATTCTCCACTAGGTCCTGGTTGAGAAATCCTACAATGGGTAGACTGGGCAGGAACTCAAACCTGGGGACGAAAATCCTGAGCAGTGTTTTGATTTGAATCTGAAATGAATTAACTTGAATCCTGAAACAAAAGATTGGGAATGAAGATAATGCTGCAAGAAAATGGCTTAGGTGTTTTCCATGCAGTTAATTCACACAAAGCAGAGCATAACATCACATTCAGCTTTGGTTCAACTGAATGAGCACTTTGCCGAAGGGTTGGCAGGCTTACACAAGTTGTATGTCTTCAAGTAAATTCTGTGTCTTGCCTCTTGTCTCCATGCTCTTGCTGGATGAACTTACTGGATTTGTCATTTTTTGAGGCACAATATTAATTCTATTACATTTTAGATGATTCTTAATGAATATATCAGCTCAGTGAGATGAACATCCATTTAGGTGGTTGTGTTATATTGTACTGTGTCATTACATTGTGCTCTGGGTAATGGGTGCTCAGAGATGCTTTAAAAAATCTGTTTTCCAACATGTATGTACCATGTGTACTTTTTAAATGAGTCCTGGGTTTCTCTGATAGATATAGTGCTCCACCCACCAAAACAAAGTGCTTCTTTGGTTTCTAAACATAAAAGCTCTTTGAAAATGATCTGTTGTTATTATGTTCACATCTTCTAATGCCTGGTTTGTCGGTCCATGTAAGAGATAATGCTTGGGAGTCTCTCCTGAGCTAGCTGAAGGACTGTAGTGTACAATGCTTTCTGTGCACAGAGATCTGGCAAATATTGGTAAATATTTGAATAATAAGGAAACGAAAGTTAAATAGAAATACCGAGTAAGAGAAGTAAGTTTGCTTTCAGTTGTTTGATTCTATTCTGTCTTCCCATCAGGGTCTCTTTGCACTACAAACCTATGTGATAAAGGTGTTTTACCACAAGACCTCCTAGTTCAAATCAGGCTTGAGCATGGGTACTGTCATATTCTGATGCCCCATATTCCTGTACTGGGTACAAATACATCTGTTTTCGAAGACAAATAGGAAAAAATAAAGTTGAATTAAAAGTCTAAAGTATAGACTCTAGCCCCAAATAGAACACGGGCTCCACTGGGGAACCAGGACTCCCTTCCCCACTCCCCCACCTCACCCCCTTGTCTGTGTGTGTTTTGTGTGATGAGAGTGTATATTTGATATATACTTGTGTGCGCATTAACACAGTTGTATCTGGAATCACTCATCTTTGTGTATACCTGTGGACCTAGAGGATGGTACTTTTTTGTTTGTTTGTTTGTTGTTTCTTTGTTTTTATTTAGTGACAGAGTTCCTTCATGAAATGTAAAGTTCCTTGTCTTGCTATTCTGGTTGCATAGTGAGCTCTGGGTGTCTCTGCCTCCTTGTAGTGGGGTTATAGATAGGTTATAAAAGGCAGGATAGAATCAAACAACTGAAAACAAAATAGGTTGTAGACTAACTTGGGTCCTCATTCTTACACTCTACTCATTGAATCATCTGCCTAGCCCCAAATTAGGAATTTATGATGACTTTATCATTGATGTGTCTCAGTATCTGGACCAATTATAGAAAGAGGTAGATGGTCAAAGTATTTTTTAATGTGAAATATTAACAACCTATATAAAATAGGTATTTCACGATGAAGAAATGCTTAAGACAATTGTTTTCAATGTCTTTCACAATTTGTAATCAAAGAAATTTATTTAAAACAATGGGATGTGGTATGTCATCAGTTAAAGGGGTAGATGCTCAAAAAACTACAGTATATCATCTGTAAGTTATGAAAGCCTATCATTTTTACGCTATTTCAAAATCACCTTCCTGAAATTCAGGTTGGCACTATTTATCCAAAGGTTTGTTTGGTTTTTGTTTGTTTGCTTTTTGTTGATTTTCAAGACAGGGTTTCTCTGTGTAGTGCTGGCTATCCTTTTACTGTGTATGTAGACCAGGTTGGCCTAGAACTCACAGAGATTCTCCTGTCTCTGCCTCCTGAGTACTGAGATGAAAGGCATACAACAGCACTGTCCAGCTCGAAAGGTCTAATTCCACAAAGAGATCTACATTTCAAGGAAAGAACTGTTGCACATAGATTTACTTTGAATGATGCTGGAATGAAGTTTACACCTGTAAAGTTCTGAAGCACCCCAAATGTTCAACCTCCAGGCCATTGGGTAGATAAAAGATGATAGGCGCTATAGAATTGTTATTTTATTATGTATACATGTGGTGTGCATGCACATGTACTCACATGTGTGTGCATGCCACAGTGTACATGTGGAGCACATATGACGACATTCAGGAATTGGTTCTCTCCATTAACCTCATGGAGGCAGGGTCCTATGGGGAGCAGAATGAATGCACAAGGAATAGATGAAGCTCTGAGTGAATATATGTTGTTGACAGGGGCATAGCCGTGTCACAGACACTAATGCCTCAGACTTATGGGGATGTAAAACCTTCTCCGGGTCAGGCTTAGGAAGAGACCAAACCTTCCTCTGGTCCATGCGCATCCTATGGATAGTGTGTGCAGAAAATGTCCACCATAGCTTCCTTCTCTGGTGTGCTTACAGCCTGGAACTGCTCCCCAACAGAGACTTCTCTGCTGAGATTAGATTAAACCCTCTACTTTGTTCAACTGTACACAATAAACCCATATCCTCCACTCAAACACATAAACAGTGAGTCTCCCTGATACTCTAGTTGGTAGTCTCCATTAGCATCCACATCCTGCCCAGTTTCTCTCTCTCTCTGTGTCTGTATGTAGTTTCATCCCTCGTTGTCCCAGTTAGGTCAGACCCTAAACCATGCAGGTCATAACAGCGTCCCTCTTCTTTCTCCCATGCTGCCTACTCTAAGCTAAGCTTCTGTACAGTTTTCTGCCTTCCACCTCTCTGCAGGAGTGCTGAGATGACATATGCATGTCACCTCATACAGCTGCGTGTAGGGTTTATGAATCGAGCTTGGATGGTCAGGCATGAGTGGCAGCTGCTTTTACCTGCTACCCATATAGCTTGCTCTAATATGGTATTTTATAATGAAATGCAAGTTAACCGTTAAAACATTATGTATGATTACCTGTCTTCGGGTTTCTATTGCTGTGAAGAGACACCATGACCACAGCAACTCTTACAAGGAAACCATTTCATTGTGGTGGCTAATTTCAGTTCAGAGGTTTGGTCCATTATCAACATGAAGGGAAGCAAGGCAGCATGCAGGCAGACATGGTGCTAGAGAAGGAACTGAGAGTTCTTACATCTTGGCTTACAGGCAACAGGAAGTGGTCTGGGACACTGGGTGTAGCTTGAGCAAGTATGAGACCTCAAAGCCCTCCCCCAAGTGACACACATCCTCCAAAAAGGCCACACCTACAATAACAAAGCCACACCTCGCAATAGCATCACTCCCTTCAGGGGCCATTTTCTTTCAAACCACCACATTACTTTTCATCTAAAAAAAATCTAATACATGTAGAAAGGTGAGAACAACACTGTTCGAGCAGCACAGTTGTACACCGACACATGGAGACCACTAGATAAAGTTGTCATAGCGTGTGCATCACAAATACAAGCGTGACTGTCACGTTTATTCCTCTCTCTCTCTCTCTCTCTCTCTCTCTCTCTCTCTCTGTTTCTACAGAACCATAAATTACTCTGATAATGATCTGGTAATGAAACAATAAATTACTTTAACCTAAAATTTTTCCGTTAAGAAATGTAGACTTGCAGGTTACCCTGTTCTGAGGAATGCTGAGACTTTCTTACTATGTCATTAGCATGGATAAATTAATCGGATCTTAAGCTCCTTAAGGGCAGGGTTTATATCCTTTCTTTATTCTTGAAAGTATCTTGTACTCCTTCTGGCTGCTTAATAAAAATCCACCACTCTGAATTCAGTCCAGTGCAATTTCAATTTCTGCTCTCATTAAGTGTCCCCAATAAATCAGTTTAAGCAGTCCTAGCAATAGCAGTTGCCCCAAGGTTTCTTCTCTCCCTCTTTAGTCTAAGGCAGTTCTTCACAATCCCCAAACTAGGGAGTGGACCTAGTGGAGCCAGAAAGTATTAGTTTTGTGTTGCTACAGGTTGGCTGTATGAAGAAATGGGGAAGTCACCCTATCTAGTACAACTCAAAACTTATAATTATTAAAACAGGCATCAGAAGGCAGTGGTTGTGTTATGGGTCATAAGTTTCTGTTCACTCAAGAGATCTAACGTACAACATAGTGCATTGCCAATGATGCTGATCCTATGCAGAAGTTGCTGTACCTTATTTGTCTTAAGCCTCATCTGCTGCTAGGGATCCACGCCCAGGGGAAGTCAAAGTACATAGTGATTGTCTTGTTACGCAAAACCGGCCTTTGGATTCTAGACCCAGAAGTCTTTCCAAAAGTCCCACCTCATCTTACATGGTTTCCACAGACCCCCTCCCCCTGTTGTCTGCCTGTCAAGAGCTCTTGTCTCCCTTCCTCCAGCAGCTATGACAAACAGGAGCTGTCATAGGCAGATTAAGCCTTTAAACTGTTATTTTCTTAGCTAAGCGCCCTGCCAAGCTATGGGTGTAAATTGCTTTGAGGCACACTCTCCACACATCTTTGTGAGCTTGAATCACGTAAGTCAGAATACTGAGGAAGAGTATAAAGGTTCAATGATGTATCTGAGCTATTCTGCTCCTATGAGTAAAGATAGGATTCAAACTCAGGAAGGTTCTACTGGAAACTACAGACATAATGATGAGGTTTAGTGACCAATAAGTGCTGTCAGGGTTTGCACAGACCTCAAGCAGAGCTTTGGGGAGCTGCCCTGCAGATCAGGTGGAGGTCCCCTTGCCTGTTCCATCTCCCTCCTTTCTCTTCCTTGGTTAATTTGGCATTCATTGATCTTCTCTCCCTCCTGCTGCAATCTTCACTGAACTCCCAACTAACTCTGACCACAGTGTTTCTTCTAATGCCAAGGTGCTAAAATCACCCTTGATTATCGACATGATAGTGTCTCTGAGAGGTGCTTGAAACTCTGCTCATGGGCTGTAGGTTGATGTTGTAGTTTTGTCCATCAACTTGACCTGGCTTCGTAAGTGATGCCCAGATGTCTGGTAGAGTGTTGCTTATAGAGTGGAGATTGCACATGCTTTTAATCTAGCAGTCAGGAGTGGAGGCAAGTGGATCTCTGCGAGTTCGAGGCTAGCCTGGTCTACAAAGTTGAGTACCGGGACAGCTAGAACTCTAGAACTGTTAATCAAACAACCCCTGTCTTGAAAAACAAGCAAACAAAACAGACTAGCAAAAACTTTGGAATAAATGAGCTCTAGGTTTGTTTTGACTCAGTTTCAGGGGATTCAGTTCACAGTCATTTGGCTTCATTTTCCTGGGTCTGTGTAGTGAGGTGGACAAAACCAGTTGGGGAAAATTGCTCCCCTCGTGGTGGCCAGAATGGAGAGAGACAGATAGAGACCAGAAGTGAGAGGGAAGCTTTACAAGTTATCCTCTTCAAGGGGCCCACTGACCTACTCCCCAAGTAGGCTCACCTCATAGATTTAACCACCTCTGAATAGTCTGCTAAGCTATTGATCCATTAATGGATTGATCGATTGATAAAATCAGGATCATTATCTCACCGGGGTTCAAACCTCCAATGTAGAAGTTTTGGAGAGACACCCGGGATTTGCTCCATTCCACTGAGCTATGAGGTTTGTCATTTCATTATTGCCTTCAGGCATGAGAACTCCAGTGGTCTCTGGGAACCCCGCCCCACCCCCAGTTCTCAGGCCTGTAGCCTTAATTAGGAGTTATGCCATCAGTTCTCCTAGCTTCTGGGTCTTTGGGTATAGACTGAATCTCACTGTCCATGAATACTCCCTAGTTCTTGGATCTGCAGAGAACACAATTGGGAACTCTTGACCTCCATAGCCATTTGAGCTTTATTCCACAACCAGAGCAGAGTCTTCTAGAATTTCCAGCACACTTCAGCATAAACTGACATCTAACGGAATGAGCTATACATCTCTTCGCAGATGGCCTTATGTATCCTTGGTGACATCTTAGCTCCTTGAGGCACAGGACCTCCCCAAAAGGCCACTGTGTCATTCACTTTCTTTTAACGAAACAGGACGCTCTGGCTGGAATCCTTTTCTGGTGCACACAGTTCTTGCAGCCCTTTTCCAGGGAAACACAGTGTATCATATCCATTCCTCAGTTCTCTCCTTCTCTCAGACATGTAGTACATTTCTGTCTGGAAACACTCTTGCTTCTGTGAGAGGCAGTGCTAGATGTCTGAGCATCTTCCATTCAGCTGTGAACTCGTGCCCTGCTTTTAACTCTGTGTGCAGTCTAGAATCTTGGGCTATGGTTCAGTAAGATATACCAGGTTTATCTGCCACAGCCAGAACAGCCCAGGGGATACTCATTCATAGCTAGTGCTGGGAGGATAAACTTGTTTATAAATATTGATGGATCTTGATGCCCTGTTCCCGAGTCCTTAAAAAAAAAAGAGTGCATAACTACCCTCTAGGTTTTTTCATTTTGTAGTGATTTCATGAAATTAATGCAACAAATTCCCTTTAGTACTACTTAGACAGACGCTATAAAGTGTAAAGAGAAAGATGTCCAAAGAAGACCTTTAGGAAGCATGAAGCCAGAGAGGAAGCTTAGGGGATTCTAATCCAGTATCGCCTCCAACACAGGGGAGTCGCCTGTCTGCTTCCTGCTCTTTGTCCTTTTCACTACGGTGATTTCACAGCGGGCTCGTTCCAGGGTGGTGCAGCTGTGGTGGTTACACCTGTGACGTGTGCACTTAGGACACCGAGGCAGAGAAATTGCATAAGGTTACATTCTTCTTCACAGTAAGTTGCAGACCAACTTAGCCTGTGGAGAGAGAGTTGGTGTCTCAACGACTGCTCTCAGAAAAAAGAAGGACAGGAGGGAGGGAGGCGGGAGGCAGAGGGCAGACAGATGGAGAACCCAAATCCTTAGGGATCAGTTATGCTCCATGCCATGTTTTTTTATGATGTCATATTGAAATACATTTGAAAAAAAAAGTATGTTTTTGTAATCTTACTTAGTTGGCAGTTGTCTCCTAGGAACTGGGAGTGGTCTTATATGTATGTCTTTTCCTGAATATTAATATCTAATATTTCATAATCCCTCTAGCTGTTTGTTTGTACCAGTTTCTCTGTTCACCCACACTGGAGTGTAACTTTGTAAATATGAAGATGTTGACAGGTTGACTCCTGGATGTAAACTTATTGCCTAGAGAAGATAATCGTGAAGAAGACTCATCTCCGAAAGACAATAATGATAGACTGAAAGATTTATTAAAACATAATCCATCCTATGAATGAGTGAAGGGGAGGCCTGCGATTATCAGATTAGACGCAGAAGCATCATTAAAGTTTAACACTCAGTCATAGGAGACTTCCTGGAAATTCGGGGGGAAAACACATTGCAGGTCCTGGTATAGCCAACCTGAAGGAGCTGGTCTCAACCTATGGGTGGATACCTCTTTGGGGAAGTCAAAGAACTCCTTCACAGGGGTCACATGTCAGATATCCTGTATATCAAAAATTTCCATTTCAATTCATAACAGAAGCACAATTACAGTCATGAAGTAGCAATAAAATAATTTTATGGCTGGGGGTCACCACACATGAGGAACTGTGTTGAAGCCGCAGCATTAGGAAGGTTGAGGACCATGGGCTTAGAAGCAGCCAGTGAACATAAGCATCAGCATAGTTGTACTGGATGGCTTTGTGTGTCAATGACACAAGCTGGAGCCATCAGAGAGGAAGGGGCCTCAGTTGAATAAGACCACCATGAGCTCCAGCTGTAAGGCATGATCAATGCGGGGGAGCCCAGCCCACGGCAGGCGGCGTAATCCCTGGGCTGGTAATTCTGTGTTCTATAAGAAAGTAGGCTGAGCATTCCAGGGAAGGCAAGCTATCAAGCAGCACCCCTCCGTGGCCTTTGTACCAGCTCCTGCCTCCAGGATCCTGCCTTGCTTGAGTTCCAGTCCTGATTTCCTTCAGTGATAAACAGTTACATGAACATGTAAGCCTAATAATCCTTAGCCTCCCCACCTAGCATTTTGGTCCTGGTGTTTCATAGCAGCAATAGAACCCCTAAGACAACAATCTTGCTTAAAATGTAACAGGACTTGCTTCTCTAAACACCTTCAAAAGATACATAGAATAGATACTCAATTTAATTGCAGCTTAATTTTCAGTAAGGTCTGTGTGCTTTGAAAGCAGATTCTACGATTTATAGAGCAGAGCAAAATGACCAATTGCAGCCAAAAAGTGATTTTAAGAAGGAAAAGGTGAGGGAATGAAGTGACATAAAGCCATGTAATTAAAACAAGGAGGTATTCATGCAGAGACTGAACTGTTCGGGAAGCTCAACGCAGACCAGGACAGGCCTCGTGCGTGAGTGGGAAAAGGTGGGTCAGCCCATGAATGGTTCTGGGAAGCCTGATTATTCATAAGAAAATAACTAAAGCTGACTTCTTCGTAATATACATAATGAAATACCAGAAAAATTTAATATCTATATTTGAAAAGGAAAAAGAAGTTTAAAATAGAAAAGTTTAATATGGAAACATTTTATAATCTTGAGGTAGAAAGAGATTTCTTATATAAAATACAAAATTAGTATCCATAAATGTTTGACAAATTAGATTTTGTTGAAATTAAGAACTTCTTTGCACTTTTACGGTCATATCTAGTATTCAAATTATATTTATACAATTATGAAAATACATAAAATAATGATTTAAAATAGAAGATAGACATGAGCGGAAATGCAAATGTCTGAGAGGTTTATATAAACATGCTCTGTCTCCTTAGCGACTTAGAACTCAGTGCAGGGCATCGACTATTTAACTGCAGGTTGTAAACTTATTTTCCAGAAAAGCAGAATATCATTAGCAAGTCATGTTTCCCATAAGAGAATAGCAATAACTTCACATCGGAAAACCTATTAATGTAATCCATCTCAAAGCAAAACACACAGAATAGTATGTTTAAAAATACTGTGTAATGCTTGATAAAGTAGAAGAATACTGGTGATGGGGATGTGGAGCTCGTGTCCCTCTATTTTCTGTCCATGGAAGTTCAAATGGACCCAGCTACTTTAGAAAGCAACACATTGTCTTAAAGGCTATATCCCACAATATATTATGATTACATTCTTTCCCCTCCCTCAATACTTCGCAGAGCTGCACCAACCTCCCTATGCACTAAGGTTATGCTATTTCTCTCTCTTAAATCCCCCAAGCCAAACCAAAACAACAACAACAACACATGCACACACACACACACACACACACACACACACACACACACACACACAAATATGGAGCCCAATTTGAGTTGGCCAACTACTCCTGAGCATGAGGTCTGCCCTAGAGTGTGGTTATTATACCCAGTGTCACTCCATTGAAGAAAACGAATTTTACTTTCCCCAGCATCTGTCAATTATAAATAGCTTCCTGTTTTTTTTTGGGGGGGGGAACACTTTGTACCTACTTTCCATTCTCTGTGCTTGTGTTTTGTGTGTTGTGAGATTGTGCAAATCTTATGCATGCTGCCACAGTCTCTATGAGTTCCTATGCGCATCAACCCTGCTGTATCTGAAAAACACTATTTCCTTGGCATCATTTGCCTCCTCTTGCTCTTTCCACTTTGTCTTCTACATAGATACCAGGGCCTTGAGGAGAGGGGTTTGATAAAGACATTTCAATTAAATCCAAGTATTCGAAAGTCTCCCAGTCTTGGAACATGGTTCAGTTGTGGGTCTCTGGTTAATTCCCATCTACTGATGAAGAATCCTTTTTGATGAGAATTGAGTTAGGCTCTGATCCATGAGTATAACAATATGTCATTAGGTCTTATTGCTATGCTTATTTAGAAAAATAATAGTGAGTTTTCCCCTACATTAAAACCTATGTAGTCTTGGGGTCTTGATCTCATTTACAGTGTTAAATATGGGTTCCATAGAATGGTTCCATCTTATAGTCCAGCAAAAAGAGGTTGATTATTCCTCTAATGTTAGTGCCACTATTGCACCAGTGACGTTGCAGCCAGGTCACTATTGTAGCTCTGTGGGTGAGATTGGTGATTAGTTTTTCCCTTTCATGGTGTGTATCAAGCCTTCTCAACACTATCAATCCTCGTCAGTAAGGCTGAAGTTTCTAGATGAGCACCAACTCTATTTCTCCATGTTTAATGTTTGATGCCATAGGTATGTGGTAGCTTCAGCAACAGAGTCAGGTTGTGAAGGGTAACTTATAGCCTTGACAATAGCCTGTGATGCTTCAGGTGGTCCGTTAAACATACAAAGCTCTGCAAGAGAGACTGTCAGTGCTCTATCATTACCCTTGACCTAGGCTGCAGTTGGCACCAATTATCACACATCAGTATCTGCCAGGACTTGGCATTCTTCGCTTTGTAAACTAGAGGGGGTTGTTTAGTTTGCCTATTTCTCTCAAGAATCCCGTAAATATTGAGTTTTAGGGAGTAGTAGATCAACAGTCCAGCTTTCTTGCCCCTCGGAGGAACAATTATGAGTTTTTGAAGATTCCCATGAGCGTTATCTCCAGTGGTAACTCACTGGTAAACCATGCAGTGTCTTTCCTCTTTTCCCACCCCACTCTCCTGCTTTCTCACTGAGATCCCTAGGAGAAGCTCCTCAATAAATTCATGCACCCAAATCTGTCTCATAATCTGCATTTTTCATAATATAAACTAAAATACCTTATGACTGAGCAGATCCGCCCCTAGATAAACACTCTTGAGAAAAGTCTGTATGAACAGCCGGTCATGGTGACACTTGCTTGTAATATCAGTATTGTGGGTGTAGAGGCAGGAGGATCAGGAATTTAAGGCAGTCGCGATTGCTTAGTGAATTCAAGATCAGCCTGAGCTATAGAAGATACTATCTCAGAATGTTCCCCTCCAAAAAAATAAAAAAGAAAATTTTCTTCACCCATACCTCCCTCCACAATTTTGATTTGGTTTATAGGAGAATGTGATAAGAAAATATTCATGGATGACTTTTAGTAGAAAATGGCTGTTTGAATTAAGAATCTTCCCCTTTGACTAATATATTTGCATGCTTGGTGTGCAGTTGATACAACTGTTTGGGAAGGACTGGGAGGAGTGGCCTTGTTGGAGGAGGTGTGTCAGTGGAGTGGGTCTGAGGCTACAAAAGCTCAAGCTTTTCCCAGGTAAGTCTTTCTTTCTGCCTTGTGGCTGTCATAACTCGTAAGCTCTCGGCTACTGCTCTAGCACCTTTTCTGCCTGCCTGCTGCTTTGCACCCCACCATGATGGTCAGAGAGTAACCTTCTGGAAACATGAGCCTCAAATCAAATGTTTTTTTTTCATAAGTTGCCTTGGTTGTGCTGTTTTATCATGTAATAGAAAAGTAGCTAAGACAATGGTGGTGGTAACAATGGTTTTAGTTTAAGTATTGTGTATGAGTAGAAAATAAGATAACCATAGACATTGGCCTCATGTTTTGGAAACATAATGTTGACCAAAGTAATAAGAATCTGAGAATCCATACAGTAATTTTGTTAAATTTAAAGACATGTAAAGTATTTATTAGCAGAGGTTGGTATATAATATATATCGTATATCACATATATATTATATATACAAATATATTGTGTTATATGTATGTTGCACATATAATATTTAAAGTATATATTAAATATACTATATAAATAAATATATATATATATATATTAAATTAAAGCAAGGGGATGCCAACACACCAACATTTATGGCAGGAGTTATTTCTGAGAATGAACCAAAGAAGGTATTGGCTGTGTTATATTCCTTGGTGGGGTGGTAGGTTCATAGACACTTGTGGTAACTAGTAGTTGAATATCACACCCAACAGCTTTACATATTTTTCAGAAGATTTTTCTGTTTCCATGGGAAACTATGTGGTAAACATTTCCACTGATTTCATAAGTCTCTTCAAATAGCATTCAACACAATGTCATAGACTATCCTGATCAAGACACATACACAATAAATATTCTGTAAGTGATAATATGTCCAGTATGTCCAAATAAGTGATTTTTAGAATTATTTCCTTTAGTGCACTCCTGACTTAGTTTGAAAATAAGTGTCATTTGCGCAATGGTAAGCACTCAGGTATTATACATTAGGAGTACAGGTAAATCCTGCAGAGTACAATAGCTTACGTGAAAGGTACACCTTGACATTGCTTTTCTTTCTGTTCTACTTGAAAGTATATGGTGTTAGAATAAGTGTTTATGTGCATAACCATTCTTTTACAATGGTTATAAATTACTATGTCATATTTTATGAAAAGATTTGTCTAGATTTCTAAGTATAAATCAATGTTTAAACCTGCATAAAATACCACATGATATATGTATATATGTATGCACATATATACATACACATGTCATATGATATATGATGAAACTGAAACACACTATCCAAAACCATGTGGCTGAAGTTACAAGGGAGTTGTGTGGAAAGGGTAAATTGGGCTTTATTTGTTATCTGCTGCCTAAATACTGTTGCCAATCCCAAAATGCCATTGAGAAAATCGATAAGAGAAATAGGAAATACCTAACTTGAAGCATGTACTTTTTAATAATAAGATAGAAAGGATACAAAGTAAAGAAATGAAGTCTGAGTATCTACCTAGATAGATAGTTCCATGGGTTGTGTGTACATAATTAATTCAGAGAGAATCAGCAAAGAATTAAGATGGAGGAAATCTTGCATTTGTGACTTTGAGAGTATTGATGGCACCATGAGTGGCCAGGAAGAACAGACACCCTACCTTGACCTTGAGCAGATCTTCCTCTAATTTCTGTAGGGATGAGAAACTGGCAGTACAGCCAGGACTTCTAAGGAGGAAGATGTACAACGACAACACCCAGTGCTGACCACTTCATGAGGTGGATGAGAATAACTTTACCATCCCTTCTTCTGAATTCCAGACGTATAGAGACATCCCTTATTCCTGTCCAAGAAGAGGGGAACTAAGATCTACTGATTTCTACTGTGTTTATGAGCTTTCAAAGTGATTATTTTTCATGTTAGAAAAGAAAGACAAAACAGAAGGATTGCTTTGAGATAGGAGTGCTCCCCCCCCTTTTCTGACATGATGTACCTGTATTGTGTATTTGGAACATTAGGAGAGAAATGACTCTAATTGTGTGTGTGCTTGTGTTATGGCAGGTGCTATAAGACAGTGCCTAAATTTCTTTCCCATTTCTAATACAGCTTTATAAAAATATGAACCTTGAAGTGGCACACTGTTAATAAGAATGTCTTGCATTCATAAAAAGCTTTGTAATTTATGAGAAAGCCCTTATCAATGGGGAGGAACACTACCACTTATTGGATGTGAACAGACTACATGGGAGCTTCAGGATTGTGAACGTTTTAAGCATTAGCAACGTATTCATGATATACTTAGCAGAGCGGCGCTATTTCTTTCATATGTCAGACTAGGAAACTGTTATCAGAGAATATGACTGATTCTTTGGAAGTCCCACCTGGGAAGCGTGGAAAGCGGGCTTTAAATTCAAACTTATGTAGACCGTCACTAAAGCTACTAGGTTGCTGTTCAGCTACTTAGTATCTGCAACTTACAAAGAGGGTACACTGCAGGGGTGTGTTGACTGAGTCTCTGTACTTGGCCGTCCAAAGATCTATTCTCTCTCACTCACCCTCTTCTGTGAATGCCTGAAGTAAATGCATTAATAAAAGCCACAATTATGAGGTCTAAGAAAAAAACATCTCTTATTTTCAATTTTGCAGATGAGACTCCAGTGTCTTTGGACGAAATCAATGGCTTGTAATAATCTTATTCTATCTGGTTAAAACACACACAACGGTAAAAACAGAGACCTCACAGATTTGTCTCAAGGGAGGGGAAAGGCCATGGTACAGAAATAAATGGGCAAAACCTGTCACTGAGAATACTGAAAAACTGGAGAGCAATGGAATGCAGTGTTCCTATGTAAATAATATTGAAAACTGATCCCTGAAAGTCAATTAGCTCTGATAGCTCACCAGTTGTGCCTCTTATCTTGGCAGCAGTAAATTTGCTAGCACAAACCACAATTCTTAGCTCCAAGTATTAATTACATTGAACTTAAGAAGGTCTCAACCCAACCACTATCCATGTCCTTTGTAAAACAATGCAATTCAAAGCCCATTTGCTATACAAAAAATGAGGACAAAGTGTGGTTGGAAAGTGTAATGCCCTCCCAGGCTCCCATGTTTAAGCACTTGCTCCCTAGCTGGAGGCTCTTCTTAAGAAGGTTCTGGAATCTTTAAGAGAGGAGCCTCACTGAAGAACGCCAGCCACAGATGACAGACTTTGAGACTTTGTAACACTGCTCTACTTCCCATCCTCTGGTTACTTCCTGTGTGTGGATGTATTTTGGTCGACCAGCTTCCTGATGCGGTGTCTTTCCAGCCTGGGTGGAAGGTTACTCTGGAGCTAAAAGCCAGAATAAATGCTGAGTCCTTTAAATTGCTTCCTGAAGGGCAATTAGTCCTAGCCATAGGTAAAGTAACTAAAACACGTGAAGAGGCATATCTCTTTTCAAAAGACTCTCCCGGGAAAATAAGATTTTGGAGAAAGCCTGCCACAATGTTTATGTATTTGGTGATGTATTCGGTCTTCCCAGTTAGTGTTTCTTTGATTTTATCACTTGAATTAACTTAGCAAAGGGTTTTTCTAGAAAGTCTCCTGGCTCTGATTCTAAACCATTCTCGTCAACATTTGCCCAGATTTAACCCTAGGATATACAGGACCGATGTGCATAATTCAACTTCACCTAGGTACCTGAAGGTTACCTGCTTTGTCAAGTAGGTATGGCATCTTGAAAGGAACTGTTGGCACGCCACTTTGCTTATTTGTTTGATGAGCCAGGCTTCGGTGGTAGAAGATAGAATACTATGAAATGAGAGAGCCAGGAACCATAGAGGCTGGAGAGTGACCTAGAAATCTTAATATTAGCAATCATAGCTGTGGCTGAATTCAAGTTTACAGCAGCAGGGATGAAATTATGGTACAAATTACCATGCTAGGCCCAGGAAATTATTCTCTGCTGCACGGCTATTAACTGATAGATAAATAAATAGCACTCTATGACTGATTGACAAAATAGGAGTGACCTAAAAGCTAAAAGGGGCACCATGCAAAGAGTAGCATGTAATCACAAGGCATTTTGAGTCTGAAATGGGACTTGTCACAGCGGAGAAATCTAATGCGATCTGCTCGAGCCATCACTAAGACACTTCATTGAGAGTCCTTAATCCCAAGGAACTTGCCACCCAGTGCCACAATTTTGTCTTACTTTTGAAAAAAGACAACTGATGACCGAGGGAGGCGTTTCTATCAGAGATGCTCACAAATATATTTTGGCAAGGTGAGAGCAGTTCCCTTTTCTTCACAATTTGCCATCTTTTATTCTTAGCGATTTCCTAGGTTTGATGAGATAGGATCCTAGAGACAGATACTTGTGTATTCTTAAATATTTTTCTGCCATCCCAGTTAGAAGAACACGGTACTAGTGAGCCATAAACGCGATAGTTCTACAATGGATGACACTGTGTTTTTGCTTTGGGCATTAACCTCTAGGGGCTTTGCCAGCTGACAGAACCCTCTGCCTCCAGGCAGCCTTAGAATGCAGTGGCACGGTGAACCAGGATAGACGGTAAGACCAGTGTTCACTTTGGAATGTCTTACCAGTGGGCATCAAGGGTAACTTCTTGGAAAAGCACCCAGCTTGTGCCATTTGTCAATTTAGATTCCTCCTTACGTTTCTCAATTCTCAGTACTATCCAGTGATATCAGAATGATTTTCTATCAATTATCTGGCCTCTGAATTTTATCACTATAACACTGATTGTATTAACCAATGAACAAGTGTTTGGATACTTGGGCAATGTTAATAACAACCCCCTTGCTGCCTCTGTGTTTCCAAAGCCATATTCAGAAATACAGAATATACAGCATTGCAGAGCATCTCTAGAGGTATAATTAGGAAGTAGTTTGTCAAAGATGAGTCCTGTGTTCTGGAACAGGGTTCTCTGAGAGGAAATGCATTCATTCTTGTGTTGAGGCCCGTGGCTCATGGCCTGCCCGTACAGGAACAAGAGTGATAGGAAATAAATGGTTCATTAATTTGTCAAAAATGGAGAGGCTTTGAAAGGTCAAAATTACCAGCTGTATCTACTATAATAAAATATTAATCTTGGATTTAAAACATATCTGAAGGTCAAAGCATGCCATAAAATCATGTTTATTGAGATTTTCTCAAAGCTACTGACTGCAGATTGTCTCACAGCCACTCAACTGTTTCGTTCTCTGCTACTTGAAGGGAAGTACGTCTGGGAGCAAGAGGGGGTGTGGCTGAATTCAGTGCTGTGCTTAGCCACAAGGCAGGAGAGCACCAGGAGGGCGAGGCCTGTTCAAGGTCAAGGTCAAGAGATATTGATTTGGAAAATCTGCCTCAGTGCTTTGAAAGTACATATTTTTTATTTGTTAATATGTGTATGTGGCAGGTGTGTGCGTGCATGTACGTGTGTGTGTGTGTGCACGCATGCGTGCATGTGTGTGTGTGTGTGTTGGAGTTGGTCTGTGTGGATTTTTACAGTTGTGCATGCACATGGCGGCCCACAAAGAATGCTGGGTTTTCTGCTCTATCCTTCTCCTTGTTTTTTAAGGCAGGGTCTCTTGCTGACCCTGGAGCTAGGCAGGCAGCCCGCAGGCCCACCTGTAGTCCTATTGCCGCTTCCTAGAGTGCTGGGGTTATAGGCGTGTGTATGGTAGCCCCAGGCTATTTAATCAGTGCTGGGACCTGAACTCAGGTTCTCAAGTATGCACACCAAACTCTCTTTTCCACTGAGTCCTCCCATGAGTCCCACGCCCCTCGATTTTGCCCACATTTGGAGGTGTGGACTGCGGGAGGAACTTGCGATGCTTCTTGGCTAACTAAGAGCAGATTTTAATAAGCTACGACTTTGGCTTCACTTCACACCCCTTCTGCTACTCTGCATCACTCCTATTATTTTATGTCCCTTACCAACAAGTTGTCCTTGCTGCAGAATGTTGAAATGTATTTTCTTGGAACATTATAACTCATTAATGTCAGCTATCCTCTGTCTTTTAGAAAGGTTCAATTTGTGATTGAGAAGGACACAATTTACTGCAAGCTCAGAAAACCCATAATGATGGATAATGCTTCAGAGGACAATTGGGGAGCAATATTTTTGCCCCTGGAGAAGGATGTATCTGACATAATGACACACAGGCTGGGCCAGTTATACTTTTGGCTTTGAAACGCTGAACTTGATTATTTAATGTTAAAATGTAGACTTGCAGAAAAACAAACTTTATTTCTGATGCTGAAAGTAATTTCCTGCACACGAGAAATCCTGTGCAGACATCTTGGCTCACCCTACCCCTGCTGCATGTTTTCACTCTCTTCTTTTTAACACCACACACCTAGCAAATACTCAGCACCTCCATCTTCTGTGATCATTCTAGGTTCCTACCATATAAACAAGATCTTCAAGGTTTAGAATTTTTTTTTCCGGCTTCTCCTCATTTCCTCCTACAAGTTAACTGAAAAGTCGTCAATGATAACAGCCTAAGACTTATCCACAAGCCTGGTCTTACACTTGATGACAGTGTCACTGGACTCTATTTAGTTGGCATATTCTTGGTGTGAAGCAACTGGGGACTGTTAATCATGTTTACACACAAACTGCTTTCTAGGAGGTGGTAACCATGTTTGCCTTTGCAATGCAGCCTTCATGTTACAGTGATAACATGGTAGAATCTTATAGAAAAGCAAATGAGGGACCCAAAAACCCGGCAAGTTAGATAAAATAGAAGGCAGAGATTTGAACCTCTACTGACTGAGTTTCATGAATTTTCCTCCCTCTATTTCTATACAAACATTTTCGTTTTGTGCACTTTGTTTCACAGTCCTTACTAGTAGTGGAGATGGTTCATTATGTGGAGTTTTTCTGAATTTTACTTACACTCTTATCTGTCTAAAGGTCACACTGGCCATACCACCTGTTTTTGTTTATTTGTTTCCTTTCTTTCCTTTTTCTTCCTTTCTTTGTTCTTTTATTTCTTTTTTGTTTGTTTGTTTGTTTGTTGAGACAAGATTTGTTTTCTCTGTGTAGCTTTGGTGATCCTGGAACTCTTGTAGCCCAGGCTGGCCTCAAACTTACAGAGATCCACCTGCTTCTGCCTCCCAAGAGCTGGGATTAAAGGTGTGCACCAGCACTGCCCGGCTCCAACCTGATTTTACAAGGAGAAAAATGAGTAGTATCAGATCTGGAGGGAGGGAAGGAGAAAGAGACAGACGGGGGGGATGGAGAGATAGAGGGAGAGGAGAGATGACAGAGGGAGAGGAGAGACAGAGGGAGAGAAAAGGCAGAAGTAGAGGATAAAACAGACAGAGACAGACAAACAGAGAGAGGTCTTTGCTTCACCCTTTTCATGCCCTACATTCATGTTGCTAATAGCGCAATTTAAATCTTGATTGCCGAGTTCTTGCTTGAGAGAATGACAGCAAACATATCTTCCTCCTAGTATCTGCCTTTTCCTCTAACAGTTGGCATTACCATCTTCTGTTTGAAATGTCTTCAAGATTTGATTGATTTCATCCTTAAAACATTATCCGTTGTAGACTACTGCTTTTTCCTCCACTTACTGTCCAGTTCTCCTTCCTCTGCCCTTTCTCGCTGGTCCTCCTAGGTCCATTTTTCCACTTCTTCCCCTTGCAGTTTCTTTCTTCCTACAAATTCTTCTGACTCCATCATTGACAGTTGCTTGTTTGTTTATTTATTTATGGCACACAATGAAATCTTTATTGAGTGTCTCTGATTAGTGATGAGTAAATTTTTTTCTATGAGTATTCACTGAAACAGCGAATAGCTCGTTTTTCATAAAATGGACCAGCATGTTCATTCTTTCTACTCCAGCGTTAGTGTGTGTTCGTAGCTCTCCTCTCCTGAATGCAGTCTTTCCTTGAATCTTCAGAGGATTTGTTCAGTTTAGTCTCCTTCCATGCTGGAGTCGATCCCTTAATCTATGATGATCTTGATTGGCATTCAGATTGGGAATTAAGCACTGAGAAGGTAGCTGAAGTAGCCTGCTCCCACGGACAGAGCTGTGCTCTTCATGTAGATGTGAAATGCCAATTTCTGTGGATCTATTCTAGGACTATTCAGCTTCTCCCACTATAGAAACTCCCACAGGACTGTCAGTTCTCATTGTGGGCTCTAGAAAGATCGAAATCCTTTTAGAGCATGAATTGATGGACCACTGCAAGGTCCAGGACAGCTTATAGTCAGCTGTGTCGGGGAGGAGGGGTCTCCGAGAACCAGAAAGTTCCACATGTGGGGATTCAGGCAATCCCTCTGTGTGCTTCCTTGAGTCCCAAGTCACTTGATTCAGCATGTGGCTTTCTCATGGCCTGGGGGAGTGGGCTGCTCTGATTCTACATTCAAATCACTAACCCTCAATGAGCCATTTTTTCCTCAAAATTTGATATTATTTCTCAAAGGTGCTTGTCTTTCCCCCATTCTCATTGTTATAAGGGAAGAAAGAAAAGAAATGGCAGCTATCTGCTTGTGTTGGTGACATTCCCAAGAAAAGCGTGCACCTCCGAGGCCCTTTCCTGGCAACCTCAGCATGGCTCTGTAATTCCTGAGACAGCCTAGAGTCGCAGCTACTGATAGTGCCTTCCTATCACAAACTTGCACCTCTCAGCGGCGGGATAGCTGTCTGGGTCACAATGTTGAACTATGTACCATCATTAAATTGTGTGTTAAACTTATATCATTGGCTTTTTAAGGACCAAAGTCAAGCTTGAAGTTCTTCGTGAGAGAGGTTTGTTCACTTATGTATATTTTAGATTTGGGATTATTTTCATTTAAGGATACTCTGAAATCACAAGACAGTCTATTTAAGGAACAAAATAGGTTACCACCTACAAGTTCTAATTAATTAATGCAAATGGCAATCATCTCTCACGCTGTACAACTAAAAATTATACAAATCAACAGGAAACAGAAGATTCAGTTCAGTTATAAATAAAGGAAGTAAAGCTTGATTTGTATTATAAATATATATATATAAATGTATATGCCTATTGGCATTCCTAGTCACTTTCAAATATTAGATTTGTCCAGGCAGCCATACTGTTATAATTCATTATTTAAAGAAAAAAAGTCTTATTCATGTGAACTGAAAATAAATATAAGAATGACTCTTTGATCTGTTTATGAAAATTATGAAAATATTTTTCTTGGCCAGTAAAAGAGAGAGGGAGAGGAATTGAGGAGAGAGAGAGAGAGAGAGAGAGAGAGAGAGAGAGAGAGCCTAGCAAATCTTTCACAAACTAAATGATGATCTTCAAGTTCCTTTCCGCTCTACAATTTTATCTTTGTAACTCTCTTACCTTGCTCTGTCTCACCTCATCTGTAAAATTGCTATAATAATACCTGAGCGCAGAGAATTATGAGTGTCAGAAATTAGGAGCTGTGTGAGGAACCATAAATTTCTCTTGATATATGATTTATTATTACTAATCAAATCTGTGGAGATAGAAAAGGGGGGGGAAAGGAAAAAGTTCAAAGAATTACCATACATCTTGCTCCTGTCTCTCTTCTGCTAGCATTTATATGTATCATGGCATCTGCTTGCCTTCCTGTATCCGTGAGTCTAACTTAACCAGTTGAGCAAGTTGACACACTGGTTCGCTGCCACACACCACACCTCCCCAGGAGAAGCTTGTGGGCTATAATTATGCAGTTCTTAGATTTCTCAGGCAGTCTCTTCTGTGCCCTAAGCTGACAAAGAAAACCCACTCCAGAGATGGGAAGCCTGTTCTTTGTTCTTGCCGTGATCTCTTTCATGCTCACTGTACTGGGGGCGTGTGTGTGCTTAGTACAGTCATAAAAGTTTGCCTCAAATATTTATGGACTCCTCCCATGTCACTCCAGTCCAGTTTTTCAGCTCATGTCTGTGCCTTTAGAAGCCCCTCCCTCGAGCATATGGAAATTAGAAGTGTTCAGTTGATATGGGTTTGTGGTTTTTACTGAAGCTACCAGAGATTCTGAGCTTAGAAACATATTTCATATTTTTCTATACAGGTTTTATGCAACACACAGTGGTACAGTCGTTTTTCCTTCAAGTCCCAGGAGAGTTCAAAGGTGATTTACTGTGGGAGGAAAAGTCTGCAAAAGAAATCCTCCCTTCCCTTCTCAAAGTCCGTTAAAAGCAAATCCGAACATTGTGAATTGCCCGTTTCCCACCAGGGATACATACCCAGTGCAATACCCCAAACAACCAAACACCCCCAAACCTATCATCTACTTTCCATGAAAGCATCCCATGTGACATCCATCTTTGTCAATGCAGATGTGTAGATTAAGTATTCACCTTGTCTTGCTGATACCCATCTTGGATCCATCTCTATCCCAACGTGACTTGGCTCTCCCATCCATTTTAAGGTGTGTTTATAATGCGACCTCTAATGACAGCAGATAGCTCCCTCTCTTTATTCCTGGTGACATGGCAAACTTGAGATAAGGCTGTTCTCATCAGAGAACTCAATGCCGATGCACTAAGGAAACACTGTATAAGAAATGTGTCCAACCCGCACAGCAGGGGTTGTTGGCATTTGTCATTTATAGGAAACATTCTGACTCGCATAGGAGCTTTCTTTCTGCAAACAGATGAGCATACAAGCAAAAACAAGAGTAACAACAATGAAAGAAACCAGTAAATTCCATCAAAGTGTCATAGAGTAAAAGTATTAGATTCCAGGACTGGAGAAATGGCTCAGTGGTTTAGAGCAATGGCTGCTCTTCCAGAGGAATGAGGTTCGAGTCCCAGCACCCACATGGCAGCACACAACCATCTGTTACTCCAATTTCAGGGAATTTGACACTGTCATTTGGCCACTATGGGCAATTCATACTTATGATACATAGACAAAATATGGGCAAAACACCCATATACATTAAAAACATATTAACAATAACAAGAAAATGACCTCTACATTCCGTGACCGATTTCCTAGAGACAGTCTTCTATGAGACAAATACACTTACTTCATGAGCCCAATATTTCATTAAAAAATAAAAAAACCTCTTGATAACAGAGGATACTGATGCCTGGGTCACTCTGGCAACACTTGGATGATGCATGGTGGACATTCCTGCTCTTTATACATGAACCAAATGGCCTCACCACGATGAGGAAGCCTGGGAATTCTGTAAACTCTACTCTGCTTCATCGTCCATATTAATTGAGGGAAAATCTCCAGTTAGCATTTTACTGTGTTGCCAGTTTCTAATTTCATAGAACACTAAAAGGTGTGCAATCTACCTACAATATTTTATTTTAAGAAAATTTAGGGGAGGAGCTATGATTCTTAAAGTATGCAGAGTTCTTTTTAGCCTCTTCATACACATAATTATGTAGAGAAGCTGAGAAGGTAGCCATCACAAGGTCTGAAAAACTTAAGCATTGAGAATTAAAAGTCACTTATGGATGTCATTTTTCACCATAGGAAATCATTAGGAACAGAAATAGAGTCTGTGTAATATCTGTTTAAATGCCTTTGAAGGTATGTTAAGTGATGGATGAATGGACAACTGCCTGATGCTCACTTGAAGTTCATCTGAGTACAAGCCACATGGTGTTTACTGTAATGATGAGGGTCAGGACACCATGGTGTGACACTTTCCAGCTTGGATATCTTGAGTTATTCAAAATGCATTCTTTCTACTAAAGGATTACTTGTAAGCCATAATATCCCCCTCTCTTCACTCTTTCTTTCTAGTCTAACAGTTTAGAGCCAGCAGAATGTTAAATGACCATCAGAATTGCAGATAAGTGACTCAGTAAAGAAAACATAAGAAGGGAAAAACAATAAAGTCCATGGCCATGTTAGTAAGAACAAAGCAGAGTATTAAGTTGTCCATACTTGCTAGCGTGATGCTTCCAGTGGACTATAGCTCTTGTCTGTAGGAGGAAGGCCCTTTGTTGGTTCCTGTCTGCTTAGCCCCAAAATAATCACACAGAAATTGTATTAAATAAATCACTTCTTGGTCCTTTAGCTCTAGATTCTTATTAACTAATTCTTACATATTAATTTAATCCATCTCCATTAATCTGCATATCACTATATTTTTTCCATTGGTTTGTTACTTAAAAGAAGTATGCTGAACAGATATCAACTAAGGGGCCTTAAATAAATCCAGGCATCTAAAGCTATGTTCACAGCAGCATTAGTAACATAACAATCTCCACAAGTTATAATACAGCCATAAATGAGCTCATATGATCTGGACTGAGAAGGATCAAGTTAGTCCAGAAAACACAGTACTTGATTCAATTTGTAGCTTCAGTGGAACATAAAAAGCCTTAATAATCCTCTCAAAAAGAAAGAGACAGAGATACAGAGACAGAAAGATGCAGAAAGATAACACACACAGAGAGACACAGACAGAGACAGAAATACAGAGAGAAAGATAACAGAGAGAGAGACAGATACAGAGACAGAAAGATATAGAAAGATAACACACAGAGACAGAGACAGAGAGACAGAGACACTAGCTAAATAAGCTAACATAGTAAAGCAGCCAATGTTCTGCCTCACATGATAAGAAGCTGAGGCTGATCACCAAATCCCCATCAAGTACTATATCTACATATTAATTTAACCCATCCCCATTAATACACCATAGACGTGCCTTTGACCAGATCTTTCAGCCTCAACTGAATCAGGTGATGTTGTAGTATCATGAGTCTGAGTCAGAATACCCCAGCTAAAGTACAAAAATGTTGATTATAAGAAACAATATTGTTAAATAATATAATTAAATCTACAAGGACAAATATTTAAATTATAGACAGAAGTATAAGAACATTAAAATACCCATGGAAAAAATGTATAAAAAGAGTTACTGAACTATAGGTTGCCTACAATAAACTCATTTAAAACATAAAAGCATAGTTAGATGTAATGTAAATGACTATGAAGAGACACCCCATACAGACCTAAGTGATAAAATTAATTTCAAACAAAGTAGATGTCTGAGCAAAAATTTCCAGAGATAGAATTCTATAATGGTATTAATTTAACAAAACTATAACACTCGTTCATAGGCTTAGCATACAACTGACAGCAGATGTGAGAATATGGGAAGCAGAACAGACAGGATCTAAGGAGAAATTGATACAGTCTTAATTAGAATATAGATATAACTCTATGCTTATATTTATCTATGGAAGTAGAAGATAGAAAATCAACAAGAATATAAAACGAATGGATGACATTCTCAACCAATGTGTTTAACTGAATTTTATAGAATGTGTTGCTACATAGCAGGAGAACATAGATTTTTATCAAGTGTACTTTGAACAGCCACAGAGCTGCATCTCATCCATGAGGGGGGAAAGAGTGGGAGTTTAAGAGGCATCTTAACATGTGGAATTAAATTGTAAAAGTAGACTGCCTGCTCTATGAAGGTAAAGTGGAATCAATAACAGGGTAACAGGGAACATCTCCAAGCCTTTGCAAACTAAAAAACATCTTTGGAAAAATAGTTCAAAGGTCAAGTAAAAAGTAGTGAAACCAGAAAATGCATTGAGTTCAAACAGTTGCATCAAATTTTGTGTGCAAGCACTAAAGAAATGTTAACGAAACAAAAACACAAAACCAACAGGGGAATCAGTGAAGATTGACTCTTTAGGAAGATCTGCAAGATAGGAAAATTCAAGCAATACTGATGAATTATGAAGGAGATAAGACGGAAAATGCTTAGATCAGGAATATAAGAAAGGATGCTTCTATACGCTGTGGTCACTAAAGTAATAATGAGAATAAAAGCCAATCTCAACACATCAAGTCATCAAACACAACATATTTAGGTTAAATAGATCAATCACTTTGAAAGCCACTGGCTTCTCAAACTCATCTAAGTTAGGGAAATACCCTCACGATCTTATATCCACTAAGTAAACTTAATTCATAAAAATACCCTCACCATCTTATACTCACTAAGTAAACTTAATTCACAACCAAAAACATTAAATAACAAATTCCCAGATATGTGAGGCTAAGTCTATCAAATATTTAACACATAAATAAAATTTACATCATTTGACAAAAATAGGAGGAGATATTTAATAATTCATTGAATGAAAATAGTGCTACTCTGATAACAGATTAGCTAAATGCACTGCAAAAGAAAAGAATTGGAGACCAGAGATCAACATCTGGTGCCTTTATTCAGCACTCTATTTTTGAGAAGACAGTTCTCATTGGACTGGGAGCTTGACAATCAGCTGTCTAGCTTGATCTTGGGATTTTGGAATCTTTTTTTTGCTCTGACAACACATGCTGCCATGTACTGGGATTGTGGGCATGAGCTGCATGAACCCACATTTTAGTTTAGTGCTGGGATTTGAACTCATATCATCATGTGTGAGTGCTAAGTACTTTATTGACTGAACCATTACTCCTTCCCCTTTACAAGAATGTGTGTGTGTGTGTGTGTGTGTGTAGAAAAGTTGATTGTGAAATTATAAGTAAATGAAGACACTAGAATAGCTAAAATATTGAAGACAAATAAAGTCGGAAGGATGAAATTATCCTTTACAACTTACAATACAGTTTTGTATAGCAGAAGAGAACACTGCTGAAGGTACAGTGGCACAGATGAACCGACAGAGCAAATGGGTGTTCTGTGGAGATAGACTCCAGTGTGGCCAATTAAATTTTGAGAAGTATACAAATGTTGTTGTAAAATGGAGACTGCATGTTCGTTTCCCAGGCACCCAGACCCGAATAATCACATAAAAACTATATTAATTACAACACTGTTTGGCCAATAGCTTAGGCATATTCCTGGCTATTTCTTATATTTTAAATTAATCCATTTATATTAATCTGTGTATCACCATGAGGCTGTGGCCTATCAGTAAGGTTCTAGCATCTTTCTCCTTAGGGAGCCACATGGCAGCTCCCTAACTCTGCCTTCTTTCTCCCTGCATTCAGTTTAGTTTTCCCACCTAGCTCTATTCTGCCCTGTCATAGGCCAGAGAAGCTTCTTTATTAACCAATGGCAATAAAACATATTCATAGCACACAAAAGGGAATCCCAATCAGGTTATTAGTAGAAAATGATAGTACTTTTCATAAATTGAATTGGAAAAATAGACATTAACACTTGGATGCAAAATGGTAAATCTTTATCTATATCCATACTACAAATAAGAACTAATGTGTACTAGTTGAATATAGAGTTGAATCGTATAAAATATGTAGAATATAACAAGAAATTATTTGTGATCTAGAGGCAGGAAAAGAGTTTGTAAACTAAATAAAACAAAAAAACTCTCACAAGTCATAATAAAACTGATACCTCTGATTTCATTAAAACAAAAAACTCACAAGCCATATAAGACTGATGCCTTGAACTTCATTAAAGCATAGCTTTTGTTGTGCTCAGAGAAACAAAAGAGAAAATTTCGAGCAATCTGTATACTGGAAGAAGGTGTTTCCAAATCACGTGTCCAACAAGGTCCTCACATTTAAAATATATTTTAAAATATTTTCAAAACATAATTAAAAGTTGGGCCTGAAATGGCTCAAGCCTGAAATCGTGTTTACTTGAAAGGCTAACGCAGAACGCTTATGTTCAAGACTGTATTGGGCAATATAGTGAGATCCTGGCCTCAAAATAAGAAAATCACATGAGGGTTTGGAGAGATGGTTCAGGGGTAAAAAGCATCTACTGCTCTTATGGAGGACTCAAGTTTAGTTCCCAGCACCCACATCAGGTAACTCACAACTAACTGTAACTCCAGCTCTAGAGAACCTGGTAAACACTTCTGGCCTCCTCAGACACCTGTACTCATGTACATATAACACATGCACACAACACATACACAAACATGGTAAAAATACATATTTTTTTAAAAAAATAAACAATACAGGTAAGTGAAAAAGAGGGCCCAAGATGTCAATCAACACTTGCCTAGTTAGGTGAGGCTCTGGGCTCTGTTCTTGGTACTGCAAACAAACAGCAATAAGCAAAGAAACAAATTGAATAAGAAACAACCCAAATAAAAGTAGTCAAAATATTTTAATGTGATACAGCAAACATCATAAAATTCAAGTACACTCCTATGACAAAGGCTTAAAATAAAAATGGAAATCTGGGACATCGCTAGGGTCGGGTATAAAATAGCATCTCCACAGAAGGAGGACAATTGGGAAGTTTCTCATAAAATTAAATTTATGCTTACTCGGCAGTCCATTCTGGGCTGTTTACACTAAACAGAGAAAATAGTGGGTGTTTACAGCCTCTCTTTTCATTACCACCTAAAAATGAAGGGACAAGATTGTTCAATAGATGAATGTATTCACTAGGGCATATCACTACAAATGAAAACAATGTAAGGACTGAGGAGATAGTTCAGTAGGGAAAGTGTTGGCTTAGCATGCACGAGGATTTAAGTTCAGAACCCTAGAATCTGCATAGAAGCCCAGGCATGACGGTGTGGGGTGTGGAGACAAGGGGATCCTTGACGCTTGCTGGCTTGTCAAATCTGAGTTTGGTGAGAGACCGTCATCAATAACAACAATAACAAGGTGGAGAAGTGATTGACGAAGATATCTGGTGTCAACTCCTGACCTCCACATGCACACAAATAGACGTGCTTATGAGCCTTCACACACACACCAGTACACGTGCATGCGTGCACACACACACACCTACACACATGTGCATACACACACACACAAATGAAAGAGACTCCCTACACAGTAAACATCTTGAATTCATATCATTTAGGAAAATAAACTCCAGGGATAGAGAAGACATCACTTGCCATGGTTTGGGGGCTTAAGAGGAGTCATGATGACCCAAGACTACAAAGGGACACAGTGGGGAATTGGCAGGTCATGGACCAGTTGTTTCTATAGTGTGGTGATTATTTGAGCCTGTACAAGCGCTAAAAATCTATAGGCCTACACATCCGAAATTTTTTACTGCTATTGATGGGGGGGGGAGGGAGGAAGGATGAATATGGGATCAGGGAAGAATATATTTCAACTAAGGGAGTCATTTTAGGGTTTACAAGAGACTTGATTATAAATGGGATCCCAGGTCCAAGGAGAGATCCCCAGATTGTTCTCTGGACAGAGGAGAGGGTGCCTGAACCGGCCTTGGCCCATAACCATACTGATGAATATTTTGCTTATCACCATAGATCCTTCATCTGGCAATGGATGGAGATAGAGACAGAGACCCACATTGGAACACTGGACTTAACTCCCTAGGTCCAAATGAGAAGCAGAAGGAAAGAGAACGTGAGCAAAGAAGGCAAGACCAGAGGGAACCTTCATCCGATGATGGATGGCGATACAGACGGAGACCCACATTGGAGCACCGGACTGAGCCCCCCAAGGTCCAAATGAGGAGCAGAAGGAGGAAGAAAATGAAAAAGTAAATCAGGACTGCGAGGGATGCGATCACCCACTGATACAAGGGGACTGATCTAATGAGAGTTCACCAAGGCCAGTTGGACTGGGACTGAACAAGCACGTGATTCAACCAGATTCTCTGAATGTGGCCGGATTCTCTGAATGTGGCTGGCCCGGAGTCTTTCTGAAAAGCCATTGACAATGACACTGGGACTTGTTTCCTCTGCATATACTGGATTTTGGGGATCCAGTCTGTTTGGATACTCACCTTCCTGAACCTGGTGGGAGGGAGGAGGAACTTGAACTTCCCACAGGGCAGGAAACCCTGACTGCTCTTAGGGATGGAGAGGGAGGAGGAGAGGGAGTGGGGGGAGTGGGAGGGTGTTGGGAGGAGGGGCGGAAATGGAAACTTTTATAATTTAATAAAATTACTTTCTCAAAAAAAGACACCAAAATAAAAATTAATGTAAAAGCTACACACTGCATAAGAATGGATATTTTAAAATAAATGATAAGCATTATCTTAAAATCTAATGGTGCTTGAAAACACACAGACACACAGACACACACAAATCCTTGCTGATAACTGGAGACGTGGCGACTCAGAGGGCTGATGAACAAAGTTGTTGAATCATGGTCCTTATTCTACGTACTTAGCTGGAATTGAGGACATTCCGGGTACTTTTCCTGATGAAAGGACAACGGTACCAGTGAGTTGTAGATCTGACGAGGTGCAAGTCAAATCTGCAGCAAAGACCTGCACACACCAGACAGGCAGTTGATGGGCACCCAGGAGCAGACTGCTCTCAAGCAAGGCTCATCTGCAGTACACTGCTGATCACAGAGGAATCATGGGACTCTGGGCATTGCAAAGGGACACTAGAAGGCTTGGCCTGCTCACTTTAAAATTAGGAAATAGCCTATGGGCAACACTGCTCTTCCCTGGTTCTCTATGGATCAGTGTCTTGACCTAAGGATACCCCCCAAAGTTTCTGTGTAGGATGTGTGCATGTTTAAATAGCTCATAATTAACAGAAAGTCTAGGAAATGACTCCAAACACATAGGTAGTATGAGCAGCCATATCCAGATAGTTTAACAAAAGAGATGTACCTTTATACAAAATACATAACTTGGAGCCACACTTTTATTTAAAAAGTATATATGGTACAGTCATTAAAGCAAATGAGACAGCCTTTTGTGTAGTGTCATAGAGATTTATAGTGCCTGCAGAACAGATCTATAAACTCATTCTTGTTAAAAACAATTTCATGTGAATCTATGCATAGATGCAGGCACTATTCTCTATAGGTAATATAGAAATGTGTGTGTGTGTGTGTGTGTGTGTGTGTGTGTGTGTGTGCAGGAGAAAGGCAGGGTGTTAATGAGATGATCTCAGAGGTGGGCTGGCTTAGAGGAGAAAATAAATGCTGGAAAGAAAATCTTTTGTGCCTTATAATTTAAGAAATTACTTCTCGTCCTAAATTTGAATAGCACACTTATAATTTCCTTGAAATGAGGGAAAAGACAAATGGATACCCATCAGACGATACCACTGACTCTCTCAGTCTGGTGAAATGAGCCGGAAACTTTATCTTCTTTTATCTCCTGTGATTTTCTGCATTGCCGACATTTCTGTAGTAAATAACTATAACATTTTAGAACAGTAAAACATTGTTTAAATTGCCCTCCCAAAGAACAAAACTTTACTACGCTGTATCACCCCTTCCCAGAACACCTCCACTGTAATTAAGGGTGGCATGAGCTTTTTCAGTTCCTCGCCACCCAGGTTCTCCTCCTAAACTTTTCATTTTAAAAGTAGGCAAACTTTCATCTCTTAAAACAACAAAAGAACTTATAGCATTGGTTGAGAATTGATTAAAAATTATGAATCAAGTACAAAGTGTTCTCCAGCTTTAGAAAGTTACCCCCTACGTCTTCATTACTGCATACTATAGGAAACATTTTTCTTCCCAAGTCTGTGGTTTATTCGTGGTCATGGTCATATAGTTCAATAATTTGATCACCACATAGACAGCTAATCAGAAGTACTTTCATTGGCAAAAGTTTTTAAATATTTGTATTGATTCCATTTATTGATCTAGCTATCTGCTTATGTGATTTGCCCAAGTGTTTTTGAATGCCTACTAGGAGCAGTGAGCCAAGCCACAGGCATTTAGAATGGACCCTCTGTCTGTCTGTCACAAATGCTAACATTTAACCATCTGAAGTAAAGGCTAACCACAGTTTCTCTGGAAATGAGCAGAAGTTGGTTTCTGGATTGCCTTAGCCTGGGGCGTGTGGCTTGAGCAGAGCTCTCTGAATTTTAACACAGGAACGTAGCCAGAAGCTTAAAATTCTGAACAAATATTTATGAAAATGTATGTGCTCATGGAAGTCAAGAAATTATGACTTGATTTGAGTTCATCTTCCTATAAAATATTGATAAGGTGCTCTATATTCCTCTTCTGCCTGTCTATCCTAGAGAGATCGCACCAACTTACAATCCTTAGTACTGTCTACTATCTTATGGTCACCCCACTTTTCTATGGAGAAAAGTCACCTATTTCAGACATGAGGACACTATCTTACAATCCTGAAGGATTTATCAAAATTAGAGATCTTCATTTAATCAAGACACAGAGGCAGTGGCTGTGGCTCAGTCAGTAATGTGTTTGCCACACAAGTCTGAGAACCTAAGTTCCTAGCATTTATGTAAAAAGCAAAGTATGACAGCATGCTCCTGTAGTTCTATCTGTAGGGAGCTGGAGAACGGAAATTCCTTCAGGCTTGAGGAACATGTCCGGTGAAGGTGTCTGCTCTCTCCATGCTTGGGCAGATATATCTATGTGCACATGTACACATGTATACTCACACAATCACACATATAAGCATCTCTCTCTCTCTCTCTCTCTCTCTCTCTCTCACACACACACACACACACACACACACACACAATGGGTGAGCTTCCTATTCACAAACATCAGAGGAAACAATTTCCCAAGAGCGTTTCTGTAGGTGACATTGTTTTCATGTAGATTCATGCATTTTATTTTTAATTAGACCACTTCTCAAATGTTCCAGAGTCCAGTCTCAAAATCAATCATCACACAATAGACCCTATTATTTGGGAATAATTTTTCTTTAAAAAAAAAGATCATCCATTGAAATAAAAAAAAGAAATAATGGGAAATAACGTGTATCTAATTATTAATGTACTATAGAAATTAGCTTTTATATTGCAATTTATATTGCAATTACCTTCTTTGTGTTATAAAGCAGAACAATGCCAGCGAAAAACTTCTTTATTAATGCCTAATAGCATGGCAATTTAAAATATTCAAGTTTCTTTAATAAGGTAGTATATGAAATGTTACTTAATTTGACAAGATTAATTATACAATTAATTTAAGACTGCTCTCAATTAAATTAGTAAAATTTCTTAAGCTTGCTGCTTTTGAAGAGTTCTGGAATCTAGCATGAAGTGAGATACCTATTAAATATGATATTAATTAGTCTGAGATAGAATAATGCGTGTTTGCTTAGGATAAAGGGCATTGTCAGCGAGTTAGTAAAGAGCATTGTCTTATTGCTTTACTAGTAACAATGCCTCGGCCCTCTCAACAATACAGAAGTTTCATATCAATACTGAAACAGACAATGCTCAGGAAGGAGAGTGTTCAGAAGCATTCAAGGCAACAGCTCTGAACAAAAGCTCTGTACTCACACTCCTGACCTCTTACATCTTGGGGTTCTGTTCAGATACAGGTATTGCCAAGGTTACCCAACTGTCCAGTTATCTCCCAGGTACAATGGACCTTGCTGAATTTGCTGTGCTCTCTGATCTATACATCAGGTTTTAGGTTCAAAGATTGCCAAACCTCCAGAGATACCTAAATCCAAGGCTGTCAGGTGACTCTGATTAAACCCACTGAGTGAAAGCACAGGATCCTCCATTGCATTCCTCCATGGATAATGGAAGCGTCTGACCAACCACTGTGGGAATCAGGTACACACTGAGAGTTTTAATGACAACAGATTACCTGAAAATCACTCCAGTGACCACAACATCTTTGATGGACAAAGCGGTGTCACACACAACTCAGCCAGGCTATAGTAGAGGCCAAAGCATCATTCCTGTCCCTCCTCAGACCCATGAGAAAGCAAACTTTGCCCAAATCAGACTGATAAGAATGGCAAAGACTTCCTCCGGCCCAAGTGTGGATACTATGAGCAATTGACCATTAGCGAACAACAATGTGCCTTGCACAGAGACTTTCAGTCATAGCTCCCTACTCTTGGATGACAGCAACCTGAAAGTGTTCCCCCACACAGACCTTCCACTGAGATTATCTTAAACCCCTCTTTCTTGTGCAACTGTGTATAATAATCCATTCCACTGTATAAAATCAACACAGTTTCCAGGTTATTGCTAGAGCATCTCCATCAAAGAGCATTACCCATCCAATCCCAACTTTTCTGTACCCATGTCTACCATTTCTTCATTCCCTTGTCATACCGCAGCCAGCATAAATTCCTAAAGCCATGAAGATCTCAGCAACCTAGGGTTACCCCATGACTGAAGGACCAGATCACACATGTGTGACTGAGACTGTGTTTGTCTGTCTGCACTGGGCAATCAGAATAGAAAAGAGCTGCTAAGAAAATTCTGATCTGGATATCTTCTGACAGTTTTACCAAATTCTACATGGTTTGTATGGTACATAGTGAGTTCCTTCTTAGGCTTTATACTTCTAGGGGAACCCAAAATCCCACCTCTTGAACCTAATGATTCCTTGAGGTTGGTTTTGAGTACAGGGACATCACTGGACTCTCACTGGTTTCTATGCGAGAAGAGTACTCTTCAGAGTGATGGGAAGCTCATTCTGCTCCAGGTTCCTTAAAGGAGGCAGACTAGACTCATGCCCTAGACTTCATGATTCTTAGCTCTTCCTTGCCTATTGGTAAGGGAGCTATCATCTCTGCCTGGAACGTGGAGACTAATGTCCAGGGTATTAGCTCACTGGAAAGAAGGTGCAGAGGGAGACATAAGGACGTCACAGCATCACAAAGAACCCAGTAGAAATGGCTCATTAAAAAAAGGCTAACACAGAGGAGAAACACAAGAAAAATCTCTTACCGTCAGCGCTGTAATGAATCCTAATAAGTATTAGCCTTTGAATTCAGGTTGATCTCAGTTGATAAACTGTAATCCATATTTCAGAAGAAAATAGCTACAGAGACATTGTTTTTTTCTAATTTCATAATTTTTAGATAAGAAAAATTCCCTGCCAATGGAGTTCACAGAATATGGGGTGGAAGTGCAGCTGGAGCCCAGGCTTTCTGATGCATGGTCTTATACATTTTATGTTACATGCTGTCATTAGCTGCACACCACAAGCACACCATGTACATAATAATAAGATAATTCCTCCAATTGCAAAAACTACTGAGAAATGTTGTTTTTATTTAGATTATGCTTGTGCAAAGGATAGTTATCCCAAGATGATGGTCACTGTGGAAACAATAGATTATAGCCATTGAGTGTCACTGTGTGTCCTCTTCCTAGGGACAGGTCACTTTGCTACTGATGTCCCCTATTAAATGGGGCCAGGCTTCTTTCAAGACAAGCAATGGATTTAAAATGTTTTCCTCCCTTAAGTAAAATTCTTAACATACAGTAGAAAGAGCATCTCATTAGTATTTGCAGTCTACATGCATTTAACTCTTCTACCCAGCCACTTCACGGGTATTTAAAGGCGAACTGATTAAAATGCACCACACATGCATTAAATTTCCATCTTAGAAGGAGTTCTCCCTGGCTCCACCTGAACAGAATGCTTAAGTAAAAATAATATCACCATCCTAAGTAAGAATTCAGCATGAACTAAAGAGAGATGTATCATCTATATGTTATCTGTCTGCTATCTATCTTATCATCACTATCTATCATCTATCTGTCTGTCTGTCCCTATTTATATATCTATCTTTCTACTTACCTATCTACCTACCTGTCTATCCATCCATCTACCCACCCACTCACCCACCTATCTACTTACCCTTCTATCATCTTCTGACTTTACTCTGTTAGAAATTGTCAGACAAACACATGCATATACATTGTGCACATATATCATACAAGCTCACACAGAGACACAGACACACATGCACAGAAGCAAACACACACACGTGCACACACACACACACACACACCACTGCCACCACCATTGAATATCAACTTTGAGACCCTCAATATTTAGAAGGACATCTTGCTCTACCACCAGAACTACTCCAAGAATACAGTGTTTATACATGTGAAAGAAAGAAAACAACTCAAACGCTACTCACCAGGGACTGACATGAAGTAATTCTAGACAAATGTAGAATTAAAGAGTGAAAGTCCCTTGATGCCGGTGTCAGGACCTTTAGGGATAGTCTGCTATGAAAAGAAAGAAAAGTGGATGCACACATAGATGGCATTTGGCCTTAAGATAGTGAAACACACATTTCCTTAAAACTGTGCCAAATAGTATTGAATCAGGACATAAAATATTGTCCTCCAAATGGGTAACAGACAAGCCTACTGGCACAGGACTGTGATCCCACTTCTCTGAGAGGGTGGATAGGACAATCACAGTTCTTGCCACACTGGACTACAAGTTCAAGGCCAACTCAAGCAGCTAAGTAAGAAAGAATTATATCATGAAATGTAAGAAGCTTATATAGAACTGAGACTCATAAAAAAATCACATAATTCTTTGGGTGTATAATTTAATTCTATAATTGCTTACAAAGATATAATGAGCATGGACAAAACCATATGTATTTAAAGACATTATCAGACAAGTTGTGACTAAGAAATACACCCACCTATGCCACCACCTCTATAAATAAGATAACCAACCCAATGTCCACCAGCATAACTTTTTCTCTTGCTCCCTTTAGATTCTGCCTCCTGCCTCTGACCTTTCCTAGTCTCCTAGGTACCCAGCTTCCTAGTTTGCTTTCCGTCATTTATTACTTTATATTTTCTTTGCATATCAATGTAATCCTAGCATATAAATTTGTATTGGACTGATTTCACTCAGCATAGCTACTTTGAGATTCATGCATATCTTTGCATATATTAATAGTTTGTATCTTTTTATTGTAGAGAGTAGTATTTTACAGTCTAGTTGTACCATACTGTTCATCTATTCATTGACTGATACGTATTCCACTCCTAGGTATTAACAATTACAAATGAAGCTGCCATACTTATTTGTGTATAAACAATTTGCATACACATTTCTTCCTTTCTCAGCTATAAATATGAAGAAGTAGAATCTCTGGGTCATAGGATGGGTCTATGCTCAACACTTTCAAGAAGAGAGAAATATTTTTCAAAGTAACTTTGCCATTTTACCTGTATGACAGCTATGCATGAGAACCTCCGTTCCATCGTGCTAACATTGGGAAGGCCAGTTGACTCAGCTTCAATCATTGACATAGGCATCTACATAAGATCTAATTTTGGCTCTATTTTGCATTTCCCAAATGCCTAAAGATGTTCATGTTTTCATATGTTTATTTGATACATATTTTCTCTTTGGTGAAGTGTCAATTTACTTCTTTGTCTAGTTTTAGTTGGGGTTCAAGAACTTCTAATAGGGGCCAGAGAGACGGTTCAGCAGTTAAGAGTACTCTCAGAAGACTCGAATTCTGTTCCCAACTCCTACATGGTAACTCACAACCCATCTGATTCCAGTTCCAGAAGATCTGATGCCCTCTTCTGGCCTCTACAGGTAGAACATGCATGAGGTGCACTTATACATACATGCAAGCATCCATCCATCCATCCATGCATGCATGCATACATACATACACACACATATATATACATATATACACATATATATCCAAACACTTATACACATAAAATAAAAATTAATAAAACTTAAAAAAAAACTATTGTTGTGTGATGTTTTACTTTTTCGTCTTTTGGGGGGCCCGCCACCCAGCTCCCAAATAAACCACACATGGAGGCTTATTCTTAGTTAAAAACACCTGCCCTTAGCTTGGCTTGTTTCTAGTCAGCTTTTCTTATCTTAAATTATCCCATCTACCTTTTTCCTCTGGGCTTTTAACTTTTTCTGTATACCTTAATTTACTTCTTTTTCTGTGGCTTGCTAGGTGGCTGGGTGGCTGACCCCTGGTGTCCTCCTCTCCTTGTTCTCTTGCTCTTCCTCTGCCTCATCTGTCCTTCTATTTATACTCTGTGACTGCCAGCCCCTCCTACCCTTTCTTCTGCCTCACTATTGGCTATTCATCTCTTTATAGGACCATCAGGTATGTTAGACAGGCACAGTGACACAGCTTCACAGAGTTAAACCAATGCAGCATAAACAAAAGTCACACACCTTAGAATAATATTCCCCCAACAAACTATATATTCTTGATGTCACTTTTACTAGATTTATGATGCACGTATTTTCTTGTTACCTTTATACTATTTTAACTATACACCACTTTAATATTCATTAGGAATCCTATATTGAATTTATATTGAATTATTATCATTTCTGTTAAATAGAAAGTATCTTTAAAAGAGACAAGATATATATATATAATTTTAATTATATAATTATATATAATTAAATATATATAACTATATGTATATATAATTTTAGAAACATGTAGTTACTATTTCCATTGTTCTTTGTTTTCTTCTGTGGATACATATTTCTATCCAGCCTCATTTCCCTTCTGCTTGATGTGTTCACACCCAACTTCTCAACATTGCAACAAGGCAAGATCTTCTACAAAGTTCAAGCTTGAGAAGTGCATGATGGAATTAAAAAATATTTGAAAAATCTTGATAGCAGTTGAAATAAGTAATAATTTTTGTATTGGACTCTATTCTTAGTTCTTAGCTAAATGTGGCCCACAGGCAAGTCACAAGTTAATATGCCTGGTACATTTCTTTGAACATTTCTTTTAGTTTGATTGAAAATAACTGAAAATTCAATCGATTAAAAAATTATTTCTCTTGGGTTTTTGAAGAATACTTTAGCTAGATATAAAATTCTGAGTTGATGGGCTCACCTCTACCCTACTGTTTTAAAGACACTTTTTAGATGAGCAATGAGTTCTAATTCTGTTTATAGATGCCCTATTTATAGTAGGTCTTTCCCCCTTTTATTTCCTTCATCCTTGGTTTGTGCAATTTGGTGACAATGTATTTTCGTGTACTTTTCTCTGTGTCCCCAGTGCTTACAGTATGCTCTGCCTCCATGATCTAC
Source organism: Myodes glareolus (assembly GCF_982192425.1). Taxonomy (NCBI): domain Eukaryota; kingdom Metazoa; phylum Chordata; class Mammalia; order Rodentia; family Cricetidae; genus Myodes; species Myodes glareolus. The sequence goes on from NC_142026.1 coordinate 131,849,653, forward strand.
TGATTCATAATTTTTACCAGATATAAAATTGTATTTATCTCTTTTTTCCTCAATTACCATTCCTGAATCGCTCCCCTCCTTGGAGAATTTTAAATTATGTGTATCCTTGTCTTTTGGAAGCTATTCCAGGATTTACTGATAATCTTTGTATCTAGTTATATGTCTACTGTGTTTTTCTCTGCTTGTTTCATTTTGTATAGCTTTTGATGCTGTACCTACATGATCACAAATCTCTTCTTGCAAATTCAAACTTGGCATTTATCCCACTCAGTATATTTTAAATATCAAACCCTGTCATTGTTAGCCCTAGACACTCAGTCTGGTTCTTTTTTAATATATCTTTCATATCTTCCATTAACTTCTTCAACCTGTGGTAGAATACAATTAAAATACTTTTTTAAAAGTCCTAGGCTGCTAATTTTAACACGCTTGTCATTTTTATATCAGTTTTAATTGCGTTTTTTTTCCCCCTCTCGGAAAGATTTTTACTTTCCCCTTCCTCTGAATACCTTGTAACTTTTTATCAGATACGAGAGTGTGACTTTTTGCTTTTCTGGGTACTTCATAGTTTTTGTCTTCACCAATAGTCTTGAGTTTTACTGTGGGATGGGGTTAAGTTTCTCGGCAACAGTTTTCCATCCCTGAGTCTTGCTTTTAAGATCATGACACGGCTATATGCAGTTTATAACTAATTATGCCCAGCTAAAAATTGAAGAAAGATCGTTCTACAAACAAGACTGTTCTGTGAATTGTGGCACTCTTAGGCTGGCTGGGGAACTTCTCTGGGCACACTGAGTGCAGTTGTTTCTAACACCTGAGAAGTGTTCCGTAGACCTTGCCTAGTGTTTCAGACTTGGTGTGGATCAGTTCTCTGATAACACTCGGAGGAGGTTCCGTGGGTATCCAGAGCCCTTTCATGCTGTCCTCTCTACTTAACATACATTTCCCTGGAGCCTCAAGCCATGCTGGTCTTCCTGGTCCATAGCTCCTCCTTATCAAATCATGGACTCTCTCACACACACTGCCTGCATTTCCCTCCTCGGGCAGCAATTTGGTCAATCATGGGCCAGACTCCTGTGTTATCTGTCTCTCTGGGACCAACATTAAGATACCCAGGATCCTGAAGAGCATTACTTTGCATATTTTGCCCATTTTTAAAAGATCTTGAGGATGTGAATTCGTTCTCTGTGTCTCTTGCTTGCCCTGAAGTTATTATGTTCCTTAGTTAATTAGAAAATTTAATCCAAGCGAAAAAAGATAGTTTCAGAAAACTGATAAAAGACTGAAAGGAATTAGCATAATTTCATTCCAAGTGAAGGTCATAATAGCACAGAATAATTGTAACATGTTACAAAAATGCAGAGTTGTGCTCTTTAGGTTCCACACAGATGCAGGAAGACCTCAAAATGTTACAGAAGAAGAATTGTGAATGACTGATAGGAATGTCATTTCAATCTATCTCCACGTTCTAATATAACATAAATTAAAATTAATGTTAATGTGATTAAAGATCAATGTTTCCAGCATAAAATTATAACAGCAAAAGAAATTAAATTTTAGTAATATTTTGATCAGAAATAGAAATATTAATAAAATCTCAAATTATTTTCTTTCAAACTTACATTCCCCCTAGCTTTGTCCATTGATGAGGCCTAGAACAAATGACAACCCAAGGGTATTTAATGTTCTAAGGGTCCATAATTTGGATTCAGAAACCCTTGGAGGAAAGGCTGATTCTCTGGGGTCTGGCCAGGTAAACAGTAATAATGCTACATACCATTTTCAGAGATGGGGTATTGTTAGCTAGTAATTAGCCCTGTGTTGAAAACACCAGGGCATCCCACTGACCTGCAATAAGAAAATGTGAGCATAAAAAAGAACAATGAATATGTTTGCCTGAGGTATAGTACCTCCCCAAAGCTTATCTGTTCATATTGAAGAAGGAAGAGAAGGCAATAGATAAATTGATAATTAATTAAAATGTATAAACCAAAGCTAATTGTACTTTCATGAGAATTATCAACTTTTTCCCCCTCTAAAACCTAGCAATAAAATGGATAGAGTTAAGCATTTCAGAAACTGTACACAAACTTCATTCTTGAGAGCAAACTCAAGGTAAGGATAAGATTTTCTTCTAAGAAATCAGTATGTTCTTTATTCCCTGACATTTAACATTTGAGAAAGGGTCTTACTACATAGCCTAGCATGGCCTCAAACACGGGACCTTCTTGCTTCAGACTTCTGGACTGCAGGTCCATGTCACCACCATCTTGACAAGATCTTAGTCTCTAAAGCCAGGAAAGCATGTATAAGAATTATGATTTTGGCCCCTTGAAAGAAAGCTGTAAATGTTTACAGAATAAAGGTAGACACATGCCTTCGTGTGCTTGATCTTATATACATGTCACACTGCCATTCCATTTGTAAAGAAAAATATGTAACTGTGACAAATGGGTGAGGTTATTTTAAATCTAAGATTCTGCTTCCTCTCTGTGCTTTGATGAGTGTTGGTGGCTACATGTAATATCCCATCTCTTCCTGCACATTAGTAGCAAAGAATAGTGGACTGGCAAACAAAAATGAGTACTTGTTTGAAGGGCCTGAGCAAATCTCAACAGCCCACTATAGTCTCTGAGGGATGGTAGTTCAACCAGGGCTGATATGCAAAGAGGATATATGTAAGAAAATGATAGAAATAGTTTTGCGTATAACTCAAGCACATTTTGAGAAATTCTAGTAACAAAGTTCTTTATAAAATAAGAGCCAGACATGAACACAATAATATAATAAGTAAACATTTTAAAGCACTAGAAAGAACAAAACATAAAAAACACTTTTCTTTTCTTCTAGAAACATCCTTAAGATCAGACAATTACATTGTTTTGAGCGCAGGACTCTTGAGGGACTAGTTGAGAATTGGCTTTGAGACGAATTTGGGAAAGCTACTTAGATGTTTCTGGGCATCGATTTTCTCTCAGTTAGGAGGGGTCCGTTGCTGTGAAGTGACTCCATGGCCACAGCATCTCTTCTCAAGGAAACCATTTAATTGGGGGCCTTTACATTTTCAGAGGTTTAGTTCATTATTATCATGGTGTGACAAGATGGCGTGCTGGCAGACATGATGCTGAAGAAGTAGCTGATGCAAAGATGTAGCAGTCCTACATCTTGACTTGTAGGCAACAGGGTGTGACTTGAGCATATATGAGACTTCAAAGCCTGCTTTCCAGTGACACACTTTCTCCAATGAGACCAGACCTACTCCAGAGGCCATACCTCTGAAGAGTGTCATTCCCTTTGGGAACCATTTACTTTCAAACAATCACAAAGACCATCAAATAGCATTATTCAGAAGTATTGGGCCTCATGAGGCCTGGACATGAAGCCCAGTGTAACTTACTAAGTCTAAATTGAGTTTGGTGAGGCCTATTATAACTTCCTGAGCCTAGCTCAAGTTTAGAGACCTGTCTCTGGCTACCTGACCCAGGCCCACCTCTGCCCAACCACCGCTAACACGGCAGAATATTATTGACTCTTATTCCTTGCTCTGCCTTGACCTGTCCCAGGCTTCCCATCCCCATATCAGCCTATTTAAGTTCCTGCCTGATGCAATTAAATGATATTCTGCTTTGACAGACTCCCAACTCAGTGTGTGTGTTTCTCCCTGGTGGTCAGTGGGGTGGTCTGGGTCGTCCAACACTCACTATCCCACTCAAACCCAGGGAGAGTCTGGTGGGTCCAGCTTAGTACACAGAGAACCAGAGAACCCAGCACAGAAGAATAAGACAGTGCATATAAATCATATAAATAATTAAAATGAGATAGTCCCATAATATAATTTTTAAGAGATTTACATTATTGTGTGTGTACATGCATATATTAATTTGGGTGTTCACTGAGGACATAATAGAGTATCAAATTTCTGGGACTTGAGTTACAGGTGGTTATGACCTGCCCAACATGTGTCTGGTACCTAAACTCTAGTTCTCTGGAAGAGAAGCAAACTCTCTTAACCTCTGAGCCTTCTCTCCAGCAGCTCTTCCCCAATTATAACTTTTAAATATAGTAATTTATATTCTGCTTTCAGCCTAGGCTTTAGGTAAGCCTAATGGTTGAAGTTGCAGCTGGGAAAAATGATATGTTAATTAACAGCGTAAGGATTCTAGTTAGAGCAAGCAGAAGACCCTGGGAGAAGGGAAGTGTGGGGAGAAAGGTAACTAGGGTATCTAGGAAATCTGGGGTAAGAGAGGTGATATTTTCCCATTGAAGGCAAAAGTGGCCTCAGAGATAATTTTGCTCATGCCAAGTCTCACCTGCTTTAATGTAAGATGCTTTTCAGTGAAGACATCAAAAAGGAACAGGAGAAAGAATGGTTCCTGGTCATTGCCAGATCCTTGTTCAGTTTTTTGGAATATGGAAGACCTCCTTTTGCTTCACTCATCAGGGGTCTCAGTCCCTTGCTTTTGAAGATTGCTCTTATGTTTACTCTCTGTGTTTACTGAGAAAGACATCAATGCTACCTTTCCCATTCCATTGGCTGTGTGCTCCCACCCAACACCCACTTATTTATGTCTTAGTGTATAAAGGAATGCACGCTATCATTCTTTGAGCTTTCATGTTGAATCATCGAAGCCATCAAACTAAGGAAAAGGTTCCTAAAGCACCGTGGGCTTGATCACGTTAGTGACAACTCTTAGACAGATTTCCTAGTTTTGAGTATGGCCATATGAAACAGATATGTGAACTCATAGGTGAAAGGGCAGCAATCTATGTATGTGGAGACAAGAGCAGGTGCTAGATTGGTGACTGGTCATCAAATAATTCTGAAACTCAGTAGAAACCTGTTGACTGTGGTTTTCTGTCCTGCTCAGTCCTGCAGCTGTTACATCCCAAAGAATCACACAGAGGTCTACATTAATTATAAACCGATTGGCCAATTAGCTCAGACTTCTTGTTTACTAATTCTTATAACTTACGTTAGCCCATAATTCTTGTCTGAGTTAGCCACGTGGCTTGGTACTTTTTTTTGCGAGACAGTCACATCTTGTTTCCTCTGTGGCTAGGCCATTACTGTAGACTGCAGAATCCTCTTCCCAGAATTCTCCTGTCCTCATTGCCCTGCCTCTACTTCCTGCGTGATCACCCTGCCTATATTTCCTGTCTACCTACTGGCCAAGGAGCATTTTATTAAACAAGTGCAAGAAACAAATATTTAGAGGGTAAAACTATTGTCCCACAGCAGAAACCATCATAATCCTATGAACTAAAATTTTTAATAATTCTGAATTAAATATCTTATGCTAAGAAATGATGCTATCTTGCACCATTTTTCCCTACTTAAAGCAAGAAAAGAGAACCCAAATCGTTATTGACTATTAATTTCTAGACTTAAAAGAGTGCATAATAAATCATCCCCAAATCAATTTAAAGACATCTACAAAAGAACGGGTCACTGACATTGTTACAAATCGGTCTAGACTGATCTAATCTTCTAGGACAGAATGACAGGACTGCTGGGTTGAAGAGAAAAAGTGGAGACAATCTATCTTGAGCTCATTGAGGAATAGGTCCTAGTTCACTTGGCATCCCCATTAATAATCCCATCATGGTATCCTTTATCTTCGCTACATTGCAAACCAGTGCCTTTTGGTTCCTGTAGCTCTTCTGAGTGGTTCATTCCCAAGTTCATCCTAAGAATCTTCCACCCTTGACCAGGCTGCATGCTCTACAGGAGGGTTAGGCTCCACTTTAATTCCTTGGACAGGAACAATACTGGCCAAGCTCCAGGAGAGAAGTCACTAAGTTTTATTGTGAGTCTCTCCCTGTCCCCTTAGTTTCTATAGCTCTATTCCTACCTCCGTACTCAATGGCAGACATGATCATCGTGTTTGAAAGCTGTAGCATCTTAAGGAAGATGATGTGTTGGCTTTGGTTACCAACTATACAATGGTGGGCGAATTCTATGAATGTAACTTCATAAGAAGATTTTGAAATGCTTTCAGTGGTATGTAAGAAAATAGGTAAGAGATATAGCAAGTGGCCCATTGAACTCATACCTGTGTAGGCATCCCAGATTCAGAGTAACTAAGAACATGGCCTGTGAACCCTGCCTCACTGGGCCTGAATCCTTAATCTACATCACTAGCACTATGCCCTTGAGTAACATCCTGAACTTCTCTAGTCTGAGGTTCCTTTCACACACCCTGTCTCAAACCTTTATTTATACAGCATGCTCCCTGGAGAACTGTCAGGTCTATTGAATTAGCTCTAGAAGCATGAACTAATGGATGAAAGCAGAAAACGGTAAGTGATGATCTCAGCTTTGATACTGCATTCCAAAGAGCTTTGGTTAAGCTGGCAGATTTTAAACTCTGCTATTAAATGATCTGGATTTGTGCATTCATGCTGGCAATTAACATCATTGGGAATATTATTTCAATGGCAAAATGGAAGACATTTTTAGAACTTGAATTTGTTCTGAGGTAAAGCCTGTCATTGTAGCCAAGTCGCAGTAAGGTTAGTGGCGCCACTAGAGGTAGGGAGAATATGCCCTCAAGGAAGATATGTCCTAAAACAAAATCTGTCTTGTCCCACTTACAATCAAAACCAGTTTTCACAAAGTAAAATGGCTCAGGTTTACCAATTTTTAAGTTCCCAGTTTGTTTTATTTTTACTCATTTGGAGACAAGAAGTATGGCTTTAATAAACATGGAGCAAGCTACACTCCCGAGGGTGTGAAGAGGTGATACCTTGGCTGAGTTCAACAGTCTTGCTGGCTCTTGTCTTTGCTGGTTTTAAAAAAAATGGTGAATGACAATGATTGTATGCACCGCATTTCCCTTCCCTGATCGATGCCTGTCTTTGGCTAAGTCAAGCTTCCCCTGACCCCATAGAACACCCCTATTTACTAAGTGCACTAAGGTGGGTTCTGGAGGTTGGCAAATCTAATAGTAAAGGAACCACTTTATGTGATTTCTGCTGCCAGTCCCTCCCTCCCTCCCTCCTTCCCTCCCTCCCTCCTTTCTTCCTTTTATTTTCTCTCTTGTTGTTATTTTTTGAAGCAGTATCTTGCTCTGTAGGACAGACTGACCTTGAATTTTGGCAATTCTCCTACCTCAGCATCTAAAGTGTTGGTATTGCTGACATGCTAGGCTGCTCTATCTCTCGTGTTTGTGTGTGAGCACATGCACACATGCGCAGCACATATGGAGGCTAGAGTCCAATGTTAAAGTCTTCCTCAATCTTTCTCCATTTATTTACTTGTTTGGCTGTTTGTTTGTTGACACAGCCTTTCACTGAACCTGGAGCTTTCCAATTCAGTTAGACCTCTAACGCCTCGCCAATACTGGGATTATGGATGTTCCATGCTGGGCCTGGATTTTTCCATGGATGCTGAGGATCTAATCTCAGACCCTTCTGCTTGTGTGGCACACACATTTCTGACATCTCCCGAGCTGCTTCTATTCTTGTTAAACTTAAACTTGTAGAGAGGGAGTCAAGCTTTCCTTGGGAAGATACTCAGGGTAGAAGAAACTTTGCAAGCATTGAGAATCCAGAGGACTAAGGGTTAGAGTGACTTTTCTAGAACTTTTGGGTTTCCTGGACTGGCCAGAAAATCAAAAGAATGGGCAAAGAAGCAGATGCATGGGGGATCAAGGCTCTGATATAATGGACTGGTCTTGGAAGAAAGGTAAAGGCAGAGGAAGGGAGAAAATTGTGAGGTCCATCACAAGGGCTGGAACATTCCTGAAGGTCAACATTCCTCACATCTTAATTAATTAGTGCTATGCTCAGCCCTGTTGTAACCACAGGGCTTTCGGCAAGCATGTAAACCTTTGGCTTAGTGAAGCCCATATGTGAATATTGAGGACCGTCAGGATTTTCCAAATATGTTAACAGAAGTGATTTATCTTAACCTTGGCTGGGTCTAACTCCTCCCACCAGTACCACCTAACACAACCAGAATGCCTATGTGCACACCCTCTGACTTACACTATTGATGGCTGGTTTTGAGTTCCACGCTGTGTGTCTAACCCACAGAACGTCTACTGCTGTTGAACACAACCAAGGCCACCCTGAGAAGGCCAGAGATGAGCGGTGAAAGATAGTCAGGTGATCACATTTCACAGCTTCTGTGAGTTCCCAGATGCCTCTCCGATGAGGTCCTGAACCCAGTAGCATGGTAGGTATGTTTCAAACCTTATACAAACTTTAATGCAGTTAGCTAAGAAAGCGACATGACATACAATGCTCCCGGGGGACAGGACAGCACCACTCGTGGCGGTGGCCTTGGGAAACTGGTGACTCTCTCAACACTTCAGGTACAAGGCTGAACACTGGTGACAATAAGGACAATGCCTCCCACACAGTGACACAAGCCCTCTGGTGGTGTCAAGGACACAGTATCTCATTGTCACCATAGTAAGATCCAATTTGTCACTCGTGTGCTGAAAACGTTCAAATAGATTTTTTTTTATAAATTTGTATTTTATTCTTGTGTTTATAAATGCACAACTACTTAAGTTGTGCTTTCAATACACATGTTTATAAGCAAATATAACCAATGAGTGTCCCTTATTTAAAATGCTTAGAATGAAGAAGACTGTGAATTTAAGTTTTCATGTTTTGGAACATTTTTCCACGGAGATAGAGTGGGGGGTGGAACACAAATCTAAATATGGAATTTACTTGGTTTAAAATACTTCAAATGCACATTTTTTTCATATAACCTGAAGGTAAACTCACACATCTTAGCGTGCCTCTCTTCCCACAAGTAACCTTTTGCACAAGGCCAGGTGCGAAGTGCTCTGCTTCTGGCGTGTGCTAAAGCACACGCTCTTCCAAACATGGACGCCGGCCAGAGTTTTGGGTCCAGGAGGTCCAGCCCGTGTTTATTGAGTCGAGCATCCCTAATTTATTCTTGTGTGCCTTATCCCCAAATTATTATTTTATGTACATAATTCAATGGAGCAACTCCTGGCAACGTGTTACCATCACGGAAACAAAGTGCTGGCCGAGGGAGAAGACAAAAGAAGATTTCTCCTGAGAACTTCCAGATCCTGGGCCTCCATAAAAGAGGTTGTGGGCTACATTTTTTTTTTTTCTGTTTTGGTCCTAATCAGAATTTAAAGTTCTTAAGTTTGTGGAAATAAAAATTAAAAAATAAATCTTGAAATAAGTAATAAGTACCTTCTTAACACTCACAAGTTTTTTTAAATAAAAAATAATTATATGTATGCGTATGTGTCCCTTTGCATGTGGATGCCAGTGATGGAGGCCTGAGGCAGCAGCTTGCCTTCAGCGGGGGTTCCAGGAGGTTGTGATTCGCCTGATGGCGTGGGTGTGAGGATTCGAACTGGTGCCCTCTACAAGAGGAGAGCTCACAGCCACTGAACCCTCTCTCCAACCTCCCTAGGAAATTTTGTAAGACACACTGAAGCACAGAGAATCGGGACTTCATTTTGATATCAGGATATAATTTTTTAAAAAAAGTAAAAATGGGCAAAACCAGTTGTATTTGGTTTTAGACACTGCCGTGACTTAAAAACTGGAAGAAGAGCTCGAGCTGGGATGTCCAGCCTTGTGTTTTGGTGTTTTAGTTTTGTAGCATAGGCTGGGTGCAGAGGTGGGAATCTCCCGCCTGTGCCAGAGGAGTCGTGATGCAGAAGGGCACTGCAAACTGGTCCTCTACCTCGAGGGTATTTATTTTCTTCTACCATATTTGGATACATAAATTACACTATTTAAAGAAAGAAAAGACATTGGACGTGAGCATGTTTTGAAAGTAGCGAATAACTTTTTCTCTAGAAACCGCTACAGACTTCATCAGAATAGGAAAAGCTAAAATAGGAAGTTCGGTTTCCAGTTCTTTCTCTTCAGCTACATTTGGTGTACGCAGACAACATAGCAAACCAGTTTTCGTTTCTGTGGTGAATTTCTAGAGACACCTCAGATCGCCTTTCATGCCACACATGCACACATGCCCAAGTCCTTGTGCACCCACAACCCCCTCTGCAACAGCTCTTTAATCCGAGAGCCTCAACCTGGAGCTGTCTTCAACCAATACCAGTCTCCTCGGTGGCGGCAGAAGGAAGCTGGATTGCCTTGAATTATGACAGCATTTCTTCTTGAATCAGGTCAAGCCCAGGATGCTAGATACAGATGGAAGAGTAATTTGGGGTCACAGTTAAGACCCTTGTATCAAAGCTCAAAAAAAAAAAAAATGACCTGGCAGATTGGACAATGTTTGTGTGATGTGATGCAATGTTTATATGTTCTGTTTTGTTTGGGGATTATTTTTGTTTGCCATGATCCCTTTTTATCTTTACAGAGGAAAAAACAACATACAAAACACACTATCTTTTAAGAGGTCGGGGGGCGGGGTTCCTTAGATGCCATTAGAAAATAAAGTAGTAACACTATTCTTCCCAGCCATTTTGTATTGTGTATGTGTTGTCTTTCACTTGGGGATTCTGTGAGTACAGACAGTTTTTAGGCCTTGCTTCTAAAGTGTAACATATTAATAGAAGCAATCGGAAGCTACAGCTGGCTGGAGGGAATGGGATGACATCCAGCGTGGTTAGTGCATTTCCTGACACTTCTCCCTCTGGAGGCTTTACTGGGCATCGCTAATCAAGAATGGGATTATTTCCCATTGAGCCAAATAATACCATCACACAGCACGTCAAGCCTCTACAGCCAATTAATTATACTTGTTAGAAATAAGACCCTGTCTGGGTGCTAGAGGAAGGCTTCGCTAAAAAGTTAGCTTTGTAAACATTCAGAAAAAAAAAAAGAAGGAAATGACAAAGGTAAAGTTTTAACTGTTACATGGGCAGATTATAGTTAATTAAATTTAACTGTTGCTTGGGTAGATTATTAGTGATAAGTAATGATTATCTAAATTAATTCTATTATTAATTAAAACTCGGGAGTCAGATATGGGGTCAAAACCTGATTGGCCAGAGAAGTGGCAGACAAGCCACCAGTAATCTCCTCTCTCTCTCCTTCCTCAGTCCAAACCAGCTGCAAATCTTCCTAACCCCTCCCTACTACTTCTTGTGTCTCTTTATATGCCCTGGATCCTCCAAAACCTCTATGGCTAATTCTGGTCAATTCAGCTAGTAGTTAGCTCCACCCTCCGATTTAAGGTAAACTTTATTGTCAGTCTCGGGAGAGTCAAAGTGTGAACAAAATATCCCACAATAGTAATGTTGGAGTACTTCTTCATAGATTCATCCCTAGGTTCTGGAATGGTATCATAGAATTAAGACATTTTTGCTGAATTAATAAACTAATGAGTTGAGTTCATATCTGGTTTTGGTTTCCTTTTTAGCCACCATGATGTGGGATCAGTCAAGGGAGCCAGTCATAGGTTGGCAGTCCCTTAGAGCCACGGTATAGGCGGTCTGCACAAACTCTGAACTTACTGTTCTCCAAGCCATACAACTTTGGAACCTTTTGGTTTGTCTTTTTGCAGATAGCCAACCACAGACTGTCCCCCTTCATAATACATCTAATTCTCATCAACTCAAAAAGCCTCCCAGCAGGAGAGTGGTGGTGCACACCTTTAATCCCAGCACTCAGGAGGCAGAGGCAAGTGTATGTCTGTGAGCCTGAGGCCAGCCTGGTTCACAGAAAGAGTTCCAGGACAGCCAGGACTTTCCCACAGAGAAAAAAAAAAGAATCCAGACCCAGATGGATTCACAACACTGTTCTACTGGGCTCTCAATAAAATAAAATAAAATCCAAACAACAACAACAACAAAACAACTACAACTAATACCTCTTATCCAAAAAGCATCTATCTTAGTTTAATGAGTGATTATTTAAGTTTTAGATATCAACAACTTCTACAACCCCATTTTCAAGAGACTTAACGCCTATAAACATCAAGAATGTACATGATGCACAGACATACATTCAGGAAAACAAACACCCGTGTACAAGAAAGAAAAATAAATAAATCTTTTTAAATAATAGTTTTAAAATACCAATACTTATTTTTCACTTTGTAAAGATATATGGAAAAAATATTTTAAATATCAAAATAAAAAATTTGAAAGAAGTAAACATTACTAATTAATTTGAAAAAACAAAGCAAAAACCCCAAATTGTATAGAAATTGTACCATGTAATATCTTTATCACTGCATCAAAATCTCTAAGTTTTACTTGTGTTTCTTCTTTTGCTTAAAACAATGCAGAACTGTAATGAAATATGAATATTATAAAAACAGATTTGATCTACTAAAACAAGAGAATTATAGGGTTCATGATAATTTGAATAATTATGTAAAATTATGATAATTATTCTTTTCAAAGAAATTGTGCTTTAATTTTAAATTATGGGCATATATGTTTTGAGTGGAAATGTGCACATGAATGCACTACCTGTGGAGGTCAGCAGAGGGTACTGGTCAGATCCTGCAGGGCAGAAGTAGAAGCTGTCTCAGCTGTGATCCAAGTACAAACTGGGTTCCTCTGGAGAGCTGTATATGTTCTTACCCATTTATTCCAACCCCTAGATGTCATGTTTCATAAAATTATTAAAGTGTGAAGTTATTCAGGCAAAAGTCAGAGATTTGAATGCCCTACTTTCACCAAAAGCAAAGGCATACAGAATAAAGGCAAATAATAGAAACAAAATATTAATCTCAGAAAGTTAGCATGCCCATATGCAAATACAAAAAAAATACCTAGTGAGTGAAATCATAGCAGCAGTAATTGTGATTACTTTGGGGACTGAGAGGCAGTACATATTAAAATAACCACATGATCATTTTAAGAGGGGTAAGGCACTTTGGATAACAGCATTTTAGAGATTTTAGAGTCTTCAAATCACTCAAGACGATGATTTGTGTGTGTGTGTGTGTGTGTGTGTATTTGTGTTTGTATGTGTGTTGTAAAAGAAGCGGCAGGCTCCTTCCCACCGCCCAGCTCCCAGCCACCTGACTAGCTTATACACCAAAATAACAATGCAAAAATTGTATTCATTTAAACACTGCTTGGCCCATTAGTTCTAACCTCTTATTGGCTAACTCTTACATATTCGTTTAACGCATCTCCATTAATGTGTATCGCCACTTGACTGTGGCTTACCAGCATGAGTCTAACCAACGTCCGTCTCAGAGAGGAGAGCCATGGCATCCGCCACACTGCCTTCTCCCTCCCAGAATCCTGTTCTATGTACCATGCCCATCTAAGGGCCACCCTATCAAAAGGCTAAGGCAGTTTCTTTATTTAACCAATGAAAGCAACACATAGAAAGAAGACCCTCCTACACCATTTTTGGTTTTTCAAGACAGGGTTTCTCTGTGTCGCTTTGGTGCCTGTCCTGGAACTAGTTCTTGTAGTCCAGACTGGAATTAAATTCACAGAGATCCACCTGCCTCTGCCTACTGAGTGCTGGGATTAAAGGCGTGTACCACCACCGTCTGTCTGGGATGGTGATTTTTAAAATCAAGTTGCTCAATTAAAAGTTCACCACAGTAATCAGGCGATAGTGTTGCACACCTTTAATCCAAGGACTCAGTAGGCAGAGGCAGGTGGATCTCTGTGAGTTCAAAGCCAGCCTGGTCACAAGAGCTAGTCCCAGCACAGGTGCCAAAGCTACAGAGAAACCCTGTTTCAAAAAACAAAGAAGAAGAAAAAAATCTCACCACAATATCTAGAGTATATTAAATGGAAAGCAACATAAAAAATTCACAAGGAGAAAGAATATATATTAAACAAAGATGACTCCTATAAGAATATATATTAAACAAAGATGACTCCTATAAAGTTAAATATACATATGCTTTGGATCACACAACTCTACCCTAGGAAGCATGGATGCAGCCATAAGTAAACAGTAGAAGTTTTTACCACAGTGCTTTGAATAGCTGCACAGATGCTACAATTAAGTGGGCAAATGCAATATCCATAAAGAGATGTACAGGTTACAAAATGAGCTGGAAAAGAAATGTTAATGGTGATACTTGCTGTACAATGGTCAGTTAGTAGCCTATTTAGGAAGCAGAGGACCAAACATATTTTTTAAAATGTACTTTCTAAACTGGGTGGTGGAGGTGCATGCCTTTAATGCCAGCACTCAGGAGGCAGAGGCAGGTGGATCTCTGTGAGTTTAAGGTCATCCTGGTCTACAAGAGCTAGTTCCAGGCAGATGCCAAAGCTACAGAGAAACCCTGTCTCAAAAAACAAAAACAAACAAACCAACAAACAAAAGTATTTTCTAGCTCCCAAACCCTAGAAACTACTGACAACATTGCCAACTGCCTTCAAGGAGCTTTGGCTTCATAAAACACCTTGAGGCCGGAAGAGGAGGCTCAATCATTAAGAGAATGTACTACTTTTGCAGAGGACCCAAGTTTACCTCCATGGACCCACAGGGCAGCTCAGAGCTGCCTACTGCTCCAGCTCCAGTGGGTCCAGTGCCCTTTTTTCACCTCTGTGAGCCCTGTACTCACAGACATACACACACATACATATACACAGACCACAGACGTATACACATGGAGACAACTATAATTAAAACCTATAAATTCTGTATTTTCAAAATGAAACACCAATTTCTGTTTTTTTCAAAAAACAAAAATAATTTGAAGCAAAGGTTTCTGTTAGATCTGTTGTGTAAGACACATGATGGTCTGAAAGTCTGTTTCTTATACTTTATTGCATATATTGAATATATCAGATGTAAAAATAACATTGAAAAGAAAACCCCTTTCTTGTCTAATTTGCATAAGTTAGATAAATGTTTTTAAACAGGCTGCATTGAACAGTTTGCTACTCAAAGACTACTTAGCCAACACATATAAATCTACAGCAAATGGCATCCTTTTAAAAGTAATTTTGCTAAAGACAATGTGTCTCCCTCAATGATACTCCATTTTTGCAAAAGTAGTTTTAAATGCTTTTTATACTTTCCTGAAGTATCCTGTTATCCTGGATGGAAAGGTTAATATTAGTCTTCAGTTTGATAAAATCTACATTCCCCCAGGAGACAAGACTCTGGGGGTGTGTATGGGAGATTTTCTACATTATGTTCATTGAGGTCTGTCGTGTTCCCATTCTATGGGTTAAGATCCTGGACTGAATGAAGAAGAGAAGGTGACCTGAGAAACATCATTAATTACTCTCTGATTCATGATTAAGAGTGCAATGTGGCCAGATGGGCTTCCATTCCTGCGTCCATGCCTTCCCCAGTGGACATCCACTCCTGTGTCCACGCCTTCTTCAGTGGATGCCCACTCCTGTATCCATGTCTTCCCCAGTGGACATCCACTCCTGCGTCCACGCCTTTCTCAGTGGACATCCACTACTGTGTCCACGCCTTCCTCAATGGTCATCCACTCCTGCGTCCACGCCTTCCTCAGTGGATGCCCACTCCTGCATCCATACCTTCATCAGTGGACATATACTCCTGTGAAGAAAGACACTAAAAAGATATCCCACAGAAGCTCAGAATTGAGTATAATTCAGGCTTATTTATTTAGGAGTAGACTTACAGAACACAATCCTCTACTATAACAGGGAACAGGAACTGAATCATGTTGCCATAAGAGAGGCTGGAGGTGTGTTTTATATCGGCATATATAGTATAAGAGCCCACACCTAAGTGGGCAGGTAACTTAAAGGCTACTGGCTGTAGGAATTCCTATAGCACCACCCACATTTGTTTAAATAAGAAAGTTCTAAGCCTAATACAAAATTATATACAATAGGATCTATAGGATTGTGTGGTATACATGTAATATGTTTTATATTATAATAAGCAAAAAATGTTTTCATTTTCTTAGAGACATATTCTTGGCCATTATCTGTCTTTATTTGCGCAGGTATACCCTTGATGGCCATGACTTCTAATAAATGTGTAATTACTGAATCAGCCTTTTCTGAGCTCAAAGCAGTTGCCCATTAAAAACCTGAGTAAATGTCAAGGGTGTGGTGTACATACTTTTATTTTCCAAACTCAATCTGCCATTTGGATTAGTCCATGCAGGTAGCAGTGTTTGGTTATAGAAAGAGCAAGTAGGACATCTCTTTATAATCTCCATAGCTTGTTACTGAGTAATGGAAAACTCTTTCTTTAAACCTTTGCTATTTACATGATGTTTCCTATGGAATTAAGAGGCCTTCAACACACTTCCAATCATAATAATTCAATTTCTGCACTGCCTTGTGCTAAAGAACCTGGTAGATCTCATGGGATCAGATGTTGTTTTATATATATATGGGACAAAGCCTATTCCTGATTATATCTTGAACCTATATGAATAATGAAGTCAATTCTGTTTCATCTGGTATAAATTCAGTGGTTTCAATATGCAAAACAACTCTTTCTGCATATTGTAAATCAGTAATTATATTACGAGGTTCTTTAAAATTCCTTAGCACAAGAGAATAGCATATAATTTTGCCTTTTGGATGGAATTATAAGGGCTTTGTTCCACCTTACTTAAATCTTCTGATTTGTAACCTGCCTTTCCTGATTTATTTGCATCAGTATAGAATGTACAGGCTCCAGTTATTGGTATGTTCTGTACAATGCTGGGAAGGATTCAAGTAGTTCTCTTTATGAGGTTAATTCTACCACTTTTAGGATAATTGCTATTAATCTCTCCTAAAAAATTAGCACAAGCTCTTTGCCGTGGTTCATTGACTTCCCATCATTTTTTAATTTCATCAATAGTAAAAGGCACTATAATCTCTGCTGGGTCTATACCTGCTAGTTGACAAAGTTATAATTAGTTCAGAGACTTTTTCCACAAAGGTTTTTCTTTTTTTTACTCCGTTTATGTGGTTAAAAAGATCCATTCTAATATAGTATCTTCCCTTTGTATTAAAATATCTGTAGGAGAAATTCTGAAAGGTAATATGACTAGAAAGCAATTAAGATTTGGATTCATCTTATCCACATATGCCTTCTGTAATTTTTCTTCAACAACAATCAATTCCTTTTCTGCTTCAGCTGTTCATTCTTTGGGACTATATAAGCCTTGCAGAATGCAATCCATAGTATTAGCAAAATGTTACTAAAATTTTCCATGGTAATGTTGTCTGCCATAATATATTGATGTATTAATTACCTGTTATGAGGTCTGGTAAATTGTTTTAGGTGTAATAATCTTTATTGTCCAGCAGGTGTCATAGTTGCAGAGTTGCGACTAGCAGTGCAGCCTGGCGCCATGAACAGTCCTGAGCTGCTTTGTTTTTTTCACCTTGGTGCTGGTTAAATACTGAGAAATATGCTTTGCTTGACAAACTAAAAGCAATTTAATCAGTTCCATACCTGAAGCAAGAAGCCTTTAGAACTCAGGAGACAGGAATACAAACCAGAAGCTGCTATGCAAGTCACCACATGACAGGGAACATGGCAGTGTGTGTGTGTGTGTGTGTGTGTGTGTGTGTGTGTGTGTGTGTGTATGGCGTGGGGGGCGGTGCACAAGCTTGGGAAATTTCCAAGTCTTTCCATGCAGTTAGCTTTGCTGTGGTTGGGGTTTTACAAAAAATGTTTAGGTAAAAGCAAGCCAGGCTGGCAGGGGTGCGAGACTTTCTGGACTGTGAACTGGTTAGGTCTTTAAGCCAGTGGAGTTTGGATCCACATGAAGCACCAGATGAAGGACGATGCTAAAAAGAAATCCCAAACTAGCTCAGAATTAAGTATAATAGAGGGTTATTTATTTAGGGATAGATCACAAGCCTCGGCAGGAACAGTGAACAGGAATCGAATCCCGCTGCCGGAAGAGAGGTGGGGCGCATGCTACATCAGTACATATAGTATTAGAGACCAAACCAAGTGGGTGGGTAACTGAAAGGCTATTGGCTGTAGGAATTACTACAGCACTCCTGCTTCCATGAGCCTTGCTCGATGGAATCCACTCTTGCTACCACACCTCTCTCAGTGGACATCAACTCCTCCTCACTGGACGTCCACTCCTGCTACCATGCCTTCCTTGACACGCTATACTGAGTCTCCTGGAAAGATTAGACAATAAACTTTTCTTGCCTTAAATGGCTTCTCTGAGGTATTTTGACACTTCAACAAGGGAAACAGCTAATACAGAAACATGGCATTGTTTTTCATTTAAATCTTGCTTAAGATGTCATGAGCACCTATACCTTCTCTTGGTTTTTCTTGAGTATGTGCTGTGGTCAGGATCTGCCCAGAATTTAGCACTCTCTGCTCAGCATGACATGTTCCCTGCCCTGAGAGAGCTTTACTGTCCAGAATTTTCTAAATAATCCCACATGACTGTGAATTTAGAATCCACCATAAAAGGGCAACCTAGAACTTCTGGACAAGGAGAGTTCAGTCTTTGGGGGAAAGAAAAGCATCTTAATGTGCAAAGCATAACACAGACCAAAAGTCCCATTAATAAAGAAAGAAATGTCAGGGAACTGGATAGATGATAACAACAGAGCTATGGAGATGCCTCTGCTGGTGCAGTGTTTACTTTGCAAGCTTTGAAGTTCTGAATTTGGACTAACGGGACCCATGTAAAAAGGCCAGGCATATTGGTGCATGCTTGCATGAAAGGCAGAGATAGACCCATCCCTAAAGACTACTGATCAGTTAGCCTAACCAACTGGCCAAAGTTCTAGGCTCTCGATATTATCTTCTGCCCTCTACATGTAACTTCACATAGGCATATATGCAAACCTACACACATACACCCATCCGTACACACACACACACACACACACACACACACAAATATTCCAAGAGTAGAATGACAACAGGAAAAAGATGCAAAGAGATTTGCATTCAGGAAGTCATCTAGAGAAAGAAACAGAGAAAAAAGATGCAGAGAAGGGATAGACACACAGAGGGAAAGACACACAGTCATGTGGAGAGACAGAAAAGCGTAACTAAAGGACAGACAGACAGCCACATGTAGAGGATGCTTACAGGACCATCCCTGAAAGAAATACACCAATAAGAATGAGGAAGACCAAAGCACAAGCTGACCCACGCTTTCTAATATGCTTCAACAAAATGGCAAGCAAACAGATCAGCCATCACAAATGCCCCTTGTTGGTCCTGTAGCTAGTGCTTTGATTTCAAGTAAGGATACTGACTTCAGTGACGTATGAGAGCTACAGAGGACAAATTTCCAACATTCGTTTAAGACAGCCCATTAAAACTTTATCTCTCTATTCTGACCACGGGGCACCTGCGAGTCCAGTCATGATTGAGCGTTGCTGGTAATGAGTCAGACCCATTTGAACTCAGTGTCTGGGAGCCTGCCACAAAATGAGATGGAAGTAATGAATGCTTCAGCAGGCCTCAAATATTGTAATTCATCATGTGTTTATCCTACAAAGAAATCTGTAATAAAATCCAGGAGGATGGGAGATTAGTGCACCAGCATGTCCAAGGCAATGATGGAGAGCCTGAGTTGGATCTTCACATAGCCTGGGGCTCACATGAGGGAGGCTCAGCCTGTAGCCTTGGTGAGGTGCTGAGCCTCCCTCTCTCAATCTCAATGTCCTCATCCATTAAGAATGGTGGATAACACATACTTGGACAGGTGGTTTTGGGGAAACAAATTGTACTGGGCAGGTAAGATGTTTGACCCTGCAGAGATGGTGTAAGTCCACCCTCCATAGCCTCCTAAAGATAGCTGCTGGGCTGTGGGCCTACAATGACGGTGAGGATCGCCAGCCATGGTATTCTCAGCTTAACCCTGAGGCAGTTACCTAGTCTTCCAGAGATACTTCTCCAGAGAAGGCCTCCCTGACCCATAGAGTCCATCTGCTCTGTCTACGATGAGCTCGTCATTTCCTTTCATATGTGAACTTGGCTCATGCTGCCTCCCTACCATCTCTAAATGCCAGGCACACAGCACCTAGAGTGGAGGCTGGCAAAACGGTCACCCAGAAAGAGTGTTTTGGGGGAAAGGACTGAATGGTAGTTTTCAGAATGATAAAGGGACCGACATCATTAACAACGATCACATAAAATGTTGCGTGCATCTGTTCCCACAGTAGGAACACACCAGGCAGTGGAAATTTGATGGTATTTGAATTGAGTTTCAGCTTAGTGGTTTATCCTGCTCTCTAAGATGAATATCTCGAATTCCATCCAGGCTGTGTTTATCTCACTGAAAGCAGTCTTATTTCCTTAATAAAAAGAGCCAGGCAGAAAGAAACAGAGCACATAGCCTTGAGTTTGAGAAAAATGGAAGAAGCTGTGGACATTCTTATTCACCCAGATTCTGGGCATCTGCATCCCTACAGCAGAACCCTATCTCTTGTGTCACAGTGGTATTCCTGAAAACGATGTGGTGATTAACTGTTGCTACAGCAACTGTGAGAGAGAATGGGGCACAGCTACGCAGTGAAAGCAGAAGTCTTCGATTGTGACCACAGATTACACAGGAGTAAATAACAGCCATGAATCACCTGAGCAGAATAAGGGCACAGCTTCCTCCCCATCCACCCTCTACATTCTAGTTTCCTGAATGCATAAAGCGGGGAGTGAACACAAATATTAAATATGACACAGTGACACTAAGAAATCTCTCTATACTAAATGAAAACACTCAGGTATCAGCAAGTGAAATCTATGTGATTGAGGTTCTCAATCCTGGTTTCCCGAAAGAATTACCTAGAATATTTGTCACAACTAACCTGCGCTTAGAGTTTACCCCAAGAATTTCTCACCCTTCCCTCTAAGATGAAATAAGGATTAAGGATGATTATCTCAATCATTTCATGATAAACTACTAATTAGTAACAATGGACTCATTAGCCAATATATATTTTACATGTTGATAAGAGATTTCCATATTAAGTTTTAATTTAAACAACAAGAGTAAACAGGCCTTCTCACTCATCAAAATGAAAAGTTTTAATGTACACATTTCCCCTGGGAGTTCTATTATGAATAAATGAGTATATAAAAGTTGAGAGAGCATTGGGGTGGCCATATTAGGAATCCACAGAACACATATTTGTGACATTGTGCTCCCTACGCCCAACCAAGCCAGCACTTTGAGGAAACTGAGCCTGTGTTGTATCTCAAAGCCACACTCACCATCAACTCTTCTTTTCTAGCTCTTGGAATGTGAGGGGAGTCTCCCCCCGATCTTTTTAGCATTGTGATACTCAATTGTGAAATGAAAGAGGCCAGATGGCTCTGCCATCCTGGGGACAGCTGGTATACCATCCCATCTTCAGTCTGACTCCACCTACCTCATACCTGGTTGCTATTTGGTACTAGAAGTTCCTCTTGGACCTTTGACAATGCCAAGACTAAAGGGCCCTGAGATTCTGCAGGGAAAGAGAAATCAGTCTGAACCCATTTTCCAGCTACATTCTCAGAGCTCCAGGGCAATGTTGATTTGCACCATACAATCCTCTAACATTTTCTGAAGTGGATTAATAAACAGTCTTATGATTTGCAAATGAATTTGCCTTTCTGTAGAGTCTAAGAGGAATCTAAGATGTTCTGTGGAAGAAAACTATGTGTTCTTTGGGACACATCACAAGATCCTGCTTCATCCTTAGGTTCTGTTTCATTATGTTACAGTGGTCTTTCCAGCTCTCTAGTGAAGAAAACATAATATCTTTCCTGTTTCCAAAATAGCTTTCTCGGGTTGGATCTTACGCCTGTGAAGACAAGGCTGTTCTTTTGTTCAATGCTAACGTTTCCTAGTTGCTATTTGAGGGTCGCCAGAGTTGAAGTGAATAAGACATTGCAGATCTCAAGCAAGATTTTCTCCAAACCTCCCTAGTTAAGTCCTCACATAGCCAACTAGTCGTAAATGCTTACGTCGGGTTTGTAATCACCAACATGCAATAGCTGTATCGTATCAAAGATGGCTCCATGAAGCTACCAATGAAATACAAAGTGTAGGTTACTATCTCACCAGAATTAAATTCTTTACCTTTAATACATACAAACCATACTTTAAGGAAATAATCAATTTTCAAAAGAGGAGAATATATCTGAAACAGCTATTATTCTCAAATATTTGCAGGAAAGCCAACAGCTGTTGAATCTATGCAGAACTAAGGGTTCAAAAACCAGCAACAAAACTTTTCATTTTAGCCCAGCAGGGCCACCCAAGTGACATTTCCGGGGAACAGAATCAACTTCCAGTAAATTAGCAAACACACACCACAAATGGAAATATTCCATTGAATATTTATAAGAAATAAAAAATTGAAGGTATATTGAAGAAAGAAATTCTCATTGTTGAAATGTCTTATGTTTCAAGCTAATCATCTAAACTGAAAAGCAGGAAGTCGGGATGGAAGCATAATCAACATTTTATGAGGAACTGTGAGGTGGTGTTTGTTAATACAAAAAGGAAAACGGAAACACTTTGCAAGTTCACTTTGTTTACATCACCTTCCAGAGACAGAAGGCTTAAGTGTGTTTAGTGGCATGGTGGAGAAAGGACTCGGAGCCAGGAAACCTTATTGTGACTCATGATCTTGTGGCCTTCATTTCCTTCCTTCTTGTTATCATGAGAACCAGGACTAGATTTAATGTTTTCTGCACATGTGTGTGATTGTATGCCCAGCCTCCTTCTCAAATAGTTAGGGTCAGCAGTCTGAGGGAGGTGAAGCTTCTAGAAATCCTATCTAAAAGATGATAGGAGACATGGCAGAGTCTAATTCGCTTTGAATTTCTGATGAGAGGTGCCCCATACCATGATTTGGAAGGGTCTAGTGTGCTACAGGGACACCATAGTAGGTCAACTTGTACTCTAGCTTCTAGTTTTTTTAACCAAGGACATCGTTGATCACAGAGTTTGACATTCCAATTAGGGCCTAAAACACACTCAAATTATGTATTCGAAAAACATGTGACTTTGTATTAGTCAGCTTTGTGTGCATATATGAAATGTTTGAAGAAGCCAATTTTATATGAAGAAAACATTTACTTCCTTGCTTTAGATGCTTAAAATCTAAACTGCAGAGCTCAGAATCAATGCCATTCCTTGGCTGCATGCACATTTCATGAAGTGGATAATGGTGGGAGCAGATGCCAGGAGCCTGAGAGTACATATAGAATAAGGGGGGAGGGCAGGAAGAAGAGGAAGGGAGAAGGAGATGGGGGCAGGAAGAGGAAGGGAGGAGATGGGGACAGGAAGAGGAAGAGAAGGTGTTACATTTTGTTTTTAAAGCAATCTTTTCAGAAGACTCACAATTCAAAGTTTCTTCCCATTAGCACCAGCAGACCAAATGAGCCATCACAGAGGATCTTTATAAATACTAACTGTGTTTGTAGCACAGGGATGTGTTTGCTCCATTTTCTGTGTCCCCCAAACTCCCACTGATCAGATTCCAAAGCCCACATCTCGCCAAGACTTGTCAATTCCATCTTAGGTTCACCCTGGTCATTCACCTGTCATTGCTACCTCCTTATTACACCCATCTAAATGATGGTGGTGCACATTTATCTAATCCGCCAGGCTCCTATTTGCTTTGCCTTTGAAAAAATATATATATATATATAATTATGTATATATATTACATTATGTATATACACATATATATTACATTATGTGTATGTGTTTTATAATTCTATTTTGTATATGTCTGCATGTTTGTCTGTGAGGCATGTGTATGCTTGGAGTCAGAGGAGTCCAGAAGATGGCCCCAGATCCTCTAGAACTGGAGTCACAAGAGTTTGTGAGCAGCCATATGGGTGCTGGGAATTGAACCTGGTCCCTTGTAAATGCTCCAAGCATTCTTAACCTTGGAGTCCTCTCTCTAGCCCCACTCTGCTTTTTCAATTCATCCCTCAGTGTGGTTCAAATCCCCATTCCTGGCTCATAACTCTCACCATTTTATTCATGATTATAAAAGCATGCATTTGATTCATTGATTCTGCAAGGTTGTCAGAGTCCCTCCCAGAGCAGAATGGCTCTCCAAAATTTGAATCTACTTAGCCTTGCAAACTCTTTCATTCGATTTTTTCTCATATCCTATGACTGGGCCAAACAACAAATGTCTGCATATCCTCAAGTCTTCCCATTCTTTTTGCTATTGAATTTCTCTCCATATTCACTGACTCAAAGAAAAGACTGCCTAGTGGTGGTGGTGCACACATTTAACCACAGCACTTGAGAGGCAGACAGATCTCTATGAGTTTGAGAGCAGCCTGGTCTACAGAGTGAACTGCAGGACAGTCAAGACTATTTTTACGGAGACACCCTGTCTCGGGAAAAAAAAAAGAATAGTAGTAAAACCAAATAATCATATTTTCATATTTTCCTAAGAGAATTACTTTAATTATTATGTACTCCACTTATATATGCTTTTTCATAAAAGCAGTTTATTTTATAGACTTTTACATTTTCATTAGCATCCCATTTGCTATATAATTCTGATGGTTTTCATTAAAAAAAATAGCTTATTTTTGCACCAAATAACAATGTGATATATCTTTAAGATATTATTTGACCTTTAGAAGAGATGGAAACTGATACATGCCACAACATGAATAACCTCCAAAATAGGATACGTGTGAAAATCTGTACACTCAAAGGCATATTTTATGATTCCAAATATATGGAATACCCAAAGTAGGTGAAACCAAAAGGGCAACAATCACATTAGTGGTTGCTAGAGACCTGGGGGAGAGTAGGACTGACCCCTCAGCGGGTATGGCCTTCCTGTGTAGAGTGGGGAAAATGTTTGAAAGGATATGACATGTTTGCCCAGTTCTGGGCCTGTCTGAATGCCACTGAGCTGAGATGGTTTTCATCTTTAATAGTTGTGCAATTTTACACCATAGATGTGCCATAATTCACTAAAATAATTTTTCTATGAATGGCCACTCTCACACTTTCTATTTTTCAGCTGTTGCAAACAGTGTTGCAATTAATAGTCCCAGGGATATTAGTTTCTGTTTTTATTATCTTTGGTTAACTTTCAAGAAGTGGAATTACTGGAATAAAGGTATAAACATTTTATAGTTTTGGAGATATATTGACAAACTATTTCTTTAGAAATATTATTACAATTTTTTTGCCATTTATAGCAAGTGTATTCTTTTTGTAACTTCAAACTTACTGGCTCAAAACAAAATAAAACCATGTTTCAATATCATATTTTAAAATGTAAATTTATTTTCATATTTTAGTAAATGCAATTTTGTTATACTTTCAGCACTGTTTTTATGTAAATTGCATTTTTACTAGCAAAATATACAAATTTCAAAGGGCCATTGGCCACATCAATCTTGTTTTCTACTCTATGGTACTCAGCAGAGTTGGTGGTGAATACATACTATTTAGTGTGTATTTGTGCTACAGGTAAACATTTACTTACTACTCAAGATTTTAATATTCTTCACTAGTCTATTTGAGCTTTTACAGCCAGTAGCACACTGTGAGACAATGGTCTGTATCCTGTCACTTGTATTTTAAATAAACACTGATTGGCTGCTAGTCAGGCAGAAAGTAGAGGTGGGGCAAAGAGAATTCTGGGAAAAAAAAGGAAGTTTCAGTCTACAGTTGTCATCCAGACACAGAGGAAGCAAGAGGTGACTGCCTTGCTGAAAAAGGTACCAAGTCAAATGGCTAACACAGACGAGAATTATGGGCTAATATAAGTTATAAGAGTTAATAAGAAGCCTGAGCTGACAGGCCAATCAGTTTGTAATTAATGTAGACTTCTGTGTGATTCTTTGAGACTTAATGGCTGTGGGACTGGGAAGGACAGAAACACCACTTGGCATTAACTCTAACTTCTTATTGACTAACTCTTACATATTAGTTTAACCCATCTCCATTAATCTGTTTATTGTCACATGGCAGTGGCTCACTGGAGATTTTAACTGACATCCATCTCCAGCGGAAGATCCATGGCTTCTCTGACTCTGCCCTTCTTCCTCCCCGCATTCAGTTCTGTTTTCTCTGCCTAAGTTCTGCCCTATCAACTAGGCCAAGGCAGTTTTTTTATTCATTAACCAATAAAAGCAACACACAAACAGAAGGAACTCCTATACCAATATGTTACTTTGGAGAAGAGGTTTTGCTTTTGTTTCCACAGGAAATGAGAGGCTGTGGATTCATTCTGACTTAGGAAAAATCAGGTTTGATCAGGGAAGACCACCTGAGCAATCTCAAGCAGGAACAGATGGCCCAGATGTCTGAGTTCTACGTCCAGAACAGTTCAAAGACTGCTGTCTGAGATGATCAAGCCTCACAGGATACTCCAGTCAGGACTTGATCACAATTCTAAATTTTCTTTAGGTCTTCATAAGATTAAGCACCTTTAATCAGCAGGAAGTAGCTTAGAAAACTACTCCCACATTCTCAAAAAATGGATTATGGATGTTTGCCTTTGTTTAGAATGTTGGTAATAAGTTATTATGGATAATGGTCAGTAGAAAAGCTAAACAAAGGAGATTAGATTCAGAGTTCTTGTTTAAAAACAAAGGGAAGGGAAGTGCTGTGGGACAATGATTTGTACCCTGTCACTTGTATTTTAAATAAACACTGATTGGCCAGTAGCCAGGCAGGAAGTAGAGGTAGAGCAATGAGAATTCTGGGAAGAAGGAAGTTTCAGTCTGCAGTCGTCATCCAGACACAGAGAAAGCAAAATGTGACTGCCTTGCCAAAAAAGGTACCAAGTCACATGGCTAACACAGACAAGAATTATGGGCTAATATAAGTTAGTAAAAAGCCTGAACTGATAGGCCAATCCATTTTATAATTAACGTAGACCTCTGTGTGATTTTTTGGGACTTAATGGCTGCAGGACTGGGTGGAACATAAACTTCAGTCAACAGTAGCATTAGTTTTTGTCATTATTACAGCAAACATTACCTTTTAATTTTAATATTACCTTAGAAGGCAAAAATATGTAGCCAAAACTATTGATTATTTTTAATTTTTTTAAACTACTTAAAACACTAAAAGCTACATTTACAAGCAGGCAATATAGTCTTTTAAGCGTTCACTAACTGTGTTATCTTGTAATCATTTGACCTTTCTTTGGGAACAGTTTTACTCTCTTACACAAGGTTTGTCCTCTATACTGCTCCCGGGTCCTGCTTGGTTGTGTGGCTGCTGAGTCTACAGGCACTGGGGCCTCAGAATCAAGGACTTTGATTTGGAGTCCCTGAGCCTCAGCTTTACTTCTAACCATGGGGCTTTTATATGTATATATATATATTTCTTCTCCTAAGCAGGAGGGATTTAAATTAACACAGTCAACACTCTGAGATTTCGGATTAAGTCACCATCGCTGTTAAGTTGGCCATAAGGCTTCGCATTAGCTTTAATGACAGAACTCCTGCATGGGCTGGATGCTGAGAGCCTGATACTTTAGTGTGACTATTTGAATGTAGGGATGTTTGGACATAGATATTTTTATATGGCCTAGAAAAACAAGCCATTAAATTTTAGGTATATTTCCATCATTAAGAAAAAGTGTTCGACCGATACTTCATCCCGTCTCCTAGCTTCGCTCAACCCGTCTGCCACCTCATTGATCATGTGTGACCTCACCTGGGAGCAGATCAAAATAAAAATAAAGATGAGGCTTTCAAAAACATCTTTGTAAGGTTCGTCATGGACTTAGCCATTGAATTTCTGTTTTGTTTTCCATTATGGAATAATTTTAGTATCATAACTCATGAGTGTTGGTTCGGGTGCTCCAGAGAAGCAAAAGTTACAGAAAATAGAGACGGATTGATCCATAGACAGATAATAGGTAGATAAATTTCAGGAAAGAAATGCACCATGGGAGTTGGCTCTTGCAATTATGGAAGCCAGGAGGCCCCACATAGGCTGGGGGTAACCCGAAAATCAGAGAATCTACAGAGAAGCTATGAAATGTCTCTTTCTTTCCTTCCTTCCTTCCTTCCTTCCTTCCTTCCTTCCTTCCTTCCTTCTTTCTTTCTTTCTTTCTTTCTTTCTTTCTTTCTTTCTTTCTTTCTTTCTTTCTTTCTTCTTTAAACCAATCACTTCCAACAGGCCTTCTTGTACTTCAGTATGGTTTTTAGTAGACTTGATGATCCCTGGCCAGATTGATTAGCAGGGGTTTGAATGACTCTGCCTTCTTCCAGAAGGCCCTCCCTGGAGACATCCCCAGCACACTGTTCTGTCTGCTCCACTGTCTCAGTCTCCTCAGCACACAAACCATCCCCTTGAATATCGGCTTCTCTGTCACACAAACCCTGTGGTGATATCCTGAGCAGGCGCTCTGCCACAGTGTCTTGTCTATTCCCATCTGACATTTTCAGTTTCTCCACTGGCACTTCCTTTTCCCCTACTACTACTTCCGTTGTGCACATCAGTCCATTGTGCCATGTCTTGCTTTCTGACCTTCCAAGACAGCTGTTGGAGATCCCTGTACCGGAACACATCTAGCTTTCCTATGAAAATGTCCTGGTCATTTCTTCATTTATGATTTTCGCCCTATCCTGTTTTCCTGCTTCTCAGAGGACATCAAAGCCCCAGTCAAGTCCCATCTTCCTCCATCTGGTCCCTTAACCAAATGTTACTTTGAAGACATTTTTTTATAATGCTGATTTTTATCTCCAGTTTTACTGCAAAGCCCAAGAAAGCAAGAGCTGGGCCGTTTCACATGCATGGCTTCAGAAGCCTCATCGAAGTACATATGCTTTCATAAAGAAAAAAACAGCTTCAGTAACAAATATGTTAATTTTATCCACATCGGGCTTCCCTGCTGCTCCTCTCTCATCCTGGGTATTCCCCTGCCTCAGTCACATGAAATGACTAACTCCTTCTGCATCTTACTTGACATTGTTTGTCCCTGGGAGAGAGAAGAACCCAGACAGCACCGCAAGGACAGCAGCCTCTTTTCCACTTCTGTGTTAGGGTCCGTCTTCAAGGGCAGCTGCACCCCATCTCTCCTGCCAGCCTCCCAGGCTCGGCCACTGTCTGTAGATGGTGTCTGTCTGTCTGCTACTCACTGTTAAGCTCTGTGTGTCACCCAATGCTGTCCTCTTGTTCTCTGACGACAGCTGGCAGAGGTAACCGCAGGGGAAAGCCTTTGTGGGATTGCTGCTGCTGAGCTTGGGTTTGCTGTCCTTGGTGTTTCATTTTCCTCTGTTTACAGTAGTTTTCCTGGATTCATTCCTGTAGCTCCCCCATATTTCCTCGGGCCAAGAATCTCAAGAACATAAGAATAGGAGTGGGCTCATGGATAGGGAAAGTCAGCTGACCCTTGGCGGGGAAGAAAACAAGGACTGCTGTGACATGTTTCCCAAACTGGCAAAACAGTTCTCCATTAACCAGTGAAGATACTCACCCATCTTGTAGGTTACCAGGAGTCCTAAACTGCAAACAATGACCAGCTCATGTATTTGTGTCCTCTTGTTTATGCATCAGACATCCAATACTTTGCTTACTGTGGCTCTTCTTAAACATCAGAACTTCTCCCTGGGCCATGACTAGTGGCATTGCTAGTAAATTATTGATCATAATGACCTGGGCATACCAGCACATGCCTGGAATCCCAGCACTCTATTGGAGAAGCAAGTTCAAGGCTCGGCTATGTAATGAGTTTCAGACTAGCCTGAGCTGCACAGTGAGAACCTATTCCAAAATATCTATGTACGTACGCACCTAAGTATGGATCTATCTGCCTACTGATGTACAGATATATGGTCATTTTTCCTTCATGCTGTGTACACAGTCCACTCAGGCAATGAAAGGGGGAGGCCTTCAAAGCACAGAAAAAATGTTCTGCAATCTCTTTCCGTGCCATACAAGCTCATTGACATCTTCTAAACTTGAGAGAAGAGTGCTTTTTGCTTCATCAAAACGAGACAGTCTTCACAATTAAGAATAACAAACATAAAAATACGTTATAATTACTTTTGTTATGAGAAAAAAAAGTGAGCAGAAGTGACTTCTGCAAGAGCCTATGTTGGCTGATGGTTACAGAGAGATAAGAGTTCACCATGGTAGCAAGTGGCCCCTGGCATGGAGGCAGGGAGAGGAAGCTGGAAGCTTACATCTTCAAATGCCAGTGCGAAGCAGAAAGAACAAACAAGACAGACAATATAGGTGAGGCTTTCAACTCTCAAAGCCTGCCTGAAGTGACACACTTCCTCCAGCAAGGCTGCATTTCCTGAACCTCTCTGAACAGAGCCACCAACTAGGGACCAAGTATTCAAATATCAGAGCTTGTAGGGAGGGCATTCTCATTCAAACTACCATATCAGGTAAAACAAAACTGGGGCACAGAGTTGAAATAGATTCATCCGCCTTTGTTCTCAAATGGCATGCGGGATTCAAGGGAAGCGGCAGTCCTGAATCACACCCTAATGCATGAGATGGTTGTGTGGTCTTGAACTGTTTATTATGGGATAGCAAGAAGGGAAGTTTAAAATCAGGAGATCAAAACAAGCCAGACCCCAGGTAGGGGGTACCAACTACAAAGATTACCTTGAATGAAGAATGCACACCCCCAATCTTTATGTGCACCAAACTTTCCCTCAAAAAAGAAAGCCTTCATCTTCTTGATAATTCATGCTTTCAAAAATTTCTTAAGGGTGCTGTGGAGATTGCTCAGTGGTTATAGTGCCTACCACACAAGCATGAGGCCCACTGTTCAGATCCTCAGACTGCCCGGAATCTCAGGTGAGAGGACATGCACCTGTCATTCCATTTCTGGAAGGTGGCCTGGGCAGGTAGGGAGACAAAGCATCCTCAGGGCAAGCTGGTTAGGGAGACTAGCCACACTGCTGAGTTCTGAGCTCCATTGAGAGATCCTGCCTCCAGGAATAAAGTGTGTGTGGGGGCTCTACTGGAGATGACTCATGACATCAACCTTCAGGCTCCACATGTACAAACACAGAGATACATGAGAACCCACCATGTGTATACCCCACAGGTTTGTACATACGTTTATACCCCCTACACAACATATACATGGAAAAAGAGAAGCAAACCATTTATATCAACCATTTATATGAAGGTTATCTAGCTCTTCCTGAATCTTGCTATATGCTAAGCATCTTGGAGTCGATTATAAAGACCCCTAAAGCATTTTCGTGTCATTTTGTTTCCTAAACACACTGTAGTATAAATTGACTGAATCATCGACTTCCCTTGGAAAGAGGGAAGGTGAGAGCCCAGGTTTTTTAGCAACAAAAACACCAGGAAAAAAAATGGGAATCGGCAAAGCCCGATCACACATCTGCACCCCAGTTTCTTTCTGATTTTCCTGAATGGCCTTTTATTTCTAGGGAAGTGCTGAAGTAGTTCAACCTAGCCTACATCATGAAAGCGAACTCATCATGGAGATTTTGACACATTCCCCTTCTCAGAGCAATGGTGTCTTCCTTCGCTGAATGAGTTTCTTTAGGAATTAACATTTATATCCTCCCCACAAGACACTCCAGGGTGCGTATTACAGACAAGCAATGATATGCCTTGGCAGTTAATGGCACTCAGTCAAAACTACCAGGGCTTGTCATTATTAGGTCATAATACCCACCCTGGAGTGCCTTACAGCTTAATTGTTCCCTCTTCCATTCCAGAAACCAGCAAAAGACATATTTTGCTAATGTTCCTACTTTGTTAATGAGTTCAGAATGGATGAACACATGTGTTCCTTCTCCTTTGCCTAGCAAACGTGTATGCAGAAATAAATGCAGGTCGCTCAGTCCCCAACTCCAGCTTACATATTTTACCACGATGAGTTTGCCATGACTCTGATGCATGGGAAGTGAAGATTTAGTATGCAGAGTCTGTCTAAATATTCAGACAATGACAACTCAGGAGCCGCCCCTCTGCCAGCATCCTTAGCATTTGTCTCCTCCTATCACCCGTTTTCCTGTTAAAAATTCCCATTAGTAGAGTTATGCTTTAATCTGGATTAGAGTTCACAATAGACGGTTCTTGCTCTGATGCAGACAGAGTTGGTGAAAACCTGAATCAGGGTGTAAGCCTAGGTCATTTTCTTTCCTCAAATCCATCTTGGATACTCCTAAGAAATGGAAAACTCATTCATTCTTCTACCCTCAAGCCACGGCTTCCTGACAACAGCAGTTTAAAAACAAAGAAAAGGCTGAGAAATTACGGGGAAGAAGAGATGGGCACATGGCTGCCCAGGAATGGAAAGGATCTGAGTTGCTCCCAGGAAGGAACCAACTGCTGAGCAAAGGAACGACATCACTAGCCAGGAATTATCCTGGGACAATCACTCTTGGAGAGTGCAGAGTGAACAGGTACCGGGTTTGGTTGAGGTTGCAAAATCTTTCATTTCACTTTAATTTAGAACAATTAATAATAAATAACAATGAAATTTTTCTTGCCATTTTTAACCATCCACAAGCTTGGTGAATCGTTCCAAATATTAAAAACCAAGGTTAATTTTTATCTAAGCTCCTCTGAACACAGCAAGAAGGGAAATCCTCAGTTCATCCTAGGAGACCCACAATAGCTTGCTACTAAAATCAGACAAAACTGGGCTGGAGAGGTGGTTGAGAGCCCCACATCCTCAGAGCTCTTGTGGAGTACCAGAGTTCAGTTCCCAGTACCCATAGCTGTCTGAGACTCCATCTTCAGAGTATCTGGTGCCCCCTTCAGGTCTCTGTAGCCTCCTGAACTCAAATGCACATACACACAATTAAAAAATAAATGTTTAAGATCAAGCATTGCTAGGAGTCACAGGCAACACACTCCATCTGATAATGGCTGTCCACAAAAGCCAGGGCAGCTGTAATAATATCATCCCTATGGGTAAGACTGAATGATTTTCCCCAGAGGATTGGGAACAAGACAAGGACATCTCTTACCATTTTTAGTTCACATTGTACTAGAGATTCTTAGGACCTAGGCATACTAGCAACAATAGTACTCTGAAGTCTTCTACAAACAAACGAGGAAATCTGAGGGATCGTTTCAAAACAAATGAAAGCCAAAGTGGCCTCATTAGAAAACACTAGAGCAAGTCCCCAAAAGTCAACCACTCATTTTAGCTTTCCGTAGGCAATCAAGAAAATCTTCACTCTGGGGTGGCCAAGATCACATCATTCCTCACACAAGACAGTCACACAGCAGTGAGGTTCCCTAAACCCATTCTTCCCAGAGCAGACCTTTTAGGGGTCCTGACAACATTAACAGCAGCAAGCAACAGAAGCCAGGCTATGGGTCCCAGCGCATTCTGTATGCAGCCCACAGTGAGTTCGGGTTTTCATTGAGATTCTCCCTTCATCAAGGTTATCCGTCCAGTAGTTACTAGCACTGAACCCTTTTATCAGCCCCACTTGGTAATTATAAAATATTTGCAATTATACAATATGTTAATTCCCAGACATCTACAAACAGCTTAATCAATTGAGTGCCTTTTATTATTTCTAGTCTAAACATTATGGACTCACACGAAGACTCGGGGATCAGTAAATTATCCTCGATTGTTAAACTGCTGCCAAACCAATCAGAAGTTTTATTTGAATTTATTAGACGTGCTACATTATTTAGCCAGCAAGATTGAGAAAAACAATGGAGACAAAGAGGCAAGCTGGAGTCACACCGGGAAGCCTGATAAGACCCTGTGAATTACAAGGAGGGGAAGCCATCTAAATTCAAGGAGAGCCAGAGTCACCTGAAACCTGGTTAAAATTGATGTCAGGCTGGATTCTGCAGGCATCTGGGCTCCACACTGCTTTCTTCCATGCTGTGCTTGGGTTGTGGGCTCCCACATATGTGCGCACATGCACATACGGACATGTCATAGATGATTAGACCTATATTTTGTACAGCCTTGCATATGTAAATAGCGTGTGTTTACAGCCACGATACTGAAAAGTAGATTTTTAAATGCCTATCAGGACTTATTATATCCCCAAATAGAGCAAGAGATGAAATACCCCACCAGCATTTATATCAAAACGCGCCCAGTGACAGCCACATGTTCCCAGTTAAGAGCAGACTTTTATGCACCTCAAGGCTCGTCCCTCCCTTCCCTTAAATCTTTATAAAATATTTTATGTGTCACCAAATAGTCTGTCAGTGATTTGATTTCTTGTGACAACTGCATACTCTTTAGAGGGCTCGTGCTATCTGTTTAAAATTTTATTTTTATTTTATATATATAGATCTTTTGCCAATATGTAAATCTGTGTAGTACATGCATGTCTGGTGTCCACAGAGCCAGAAGAGGGTGGGCGCTGTATCTACGGGAACTGGAGTTACAGATGGTTGGAAGTCACCACATAGGTGCTGGGAATTGAATCTGGATCCTCGGGAAGGTCAGTGCTTTTAACCACTGAGGCATCTCTCTAGCCTCTAGAACGTTACCACGAAACATATTTAAACAATCCTCGTTTGTGTATCATGGAGCTCACCTGGTTGAATGGGCTTAATCATGAAGACGCGATTAATTCAGATTCAGGGGTCTTCCCTCCCCTCCACCCGTGGAAGGCAGAGACTCCTAGCTTGGAGGGTCAAATGTTGTTGATTAAGTCAATAAGTTCGTGTTTTATACTCAGTAATATACTCAGTTGTTATATCACACAAAGCATGAAAAAATGAAGTCTTAGGGATTCAAGTTAGGGCTTTGCATATGCTAGGCAAGCGCTCCACCAAGTTACATCTCCAGTCCACCTTTCTAGTTTTTTAAAGAAAACATTTAGTCAGGGTCACACTAAGTTGCCAAAGGCTGGCACTGAACTTGAAAAGCTGACTTTCCCGTCCTAGTCTTCCAAGCAGCAGGGATTTGGGTCCCTGTCCCTAGACCTGGCTATGAATGTGTTCTCGGACAAATGGGAGGTGCTTTTCAAAGTTCATGTAACGGTACCAGCTACAGGAAATAGAACTGCTAACATCAGCATCCTATTGAGACAGTGCTCTGTTTTAATCTCCATGCTGACTAGCAGATATCCGCCCTGCAGCTCCCTGACACTAGACCCCTGGGGGTCTGGTTAACAAGTGCAGCTCCTGGGGTGAAGCCTAGCAGTTCCCAAGGCTTGGCTGAATCTTCTCCTTGCAGAGGAGAACTGGAAGAGGGCCACGGGCGTATGCACACTTGCACACACTGCCTCGAGTGGGACTTTCCGATGTGTAAACGTGATTAAACAGGCGAGTTGAGCGGACTTTATTGGTTCTGTCCACATTTCTAGATGTTTGTATGTAGTCAAGTTGTCTGAAAGTGTTTCTGTGTGGAATACAGGCAGACTGCTTTCTATTCATGGTCACCCGTATGGCATTTCTCCTGAAAATTTCTTGCTCTGTTTAGCAGATCTGAGAGACTTAGCCAAATTAGAATTTTCTTTGCAGATCAGTTATTTGAACTGGAATAAAATGAAAATGTGTGTGTTTCTTTTGGTCAGTGATTAAACAGAATGGCATTCCCAACTGACTGATCTCTGCCACAAAACGGAAAAAAAAAAAGCAATGTACGTTTCTTTCTAGGCAATGCACAGTAGGCTACTTAAAAAAAAATACTGTACATAGAAGAATAAGAAAGAGAAAGAGAGAAACAAAACCATCTGCTAAGCTGTGTAACCCCAGGACCAGAATCAAGGGGGTGGGTAGTCTGTGGCTGAGAAGGGAATGCTGAGTCACAACACTGTTTTTTAAGGAAGGAAAGTATGGAAATAACAGACAAATTTAAATGAATAAAAAAGAGGCCTTGCTAATGTCTCTCCTGTTAAATCCAACAGGTTTTAGAGAAGCAAGCAAATAAACAAAAACTCAACTCTGCACTTTGTAACTATGGACACAACATTAGGCTATCCTCAGAAACCTCTTTCAGCTCCTCTCCATATCTTGTTCTATGGACTTGATTTCTAAGACCAATATCTGACAACATTCTCTAAAACCTTTAGCAAGATGGACTAGATGTAGTCCGTTGCTTGAATAACTACGCTAAAACTCAGTATTTAGGTGAAACTTTAGATGTGTGAGTGTCACCCGTTCAGACGGTTTTCATCTCAGCAAGGAAGAGACTAACTGGTCTAGTCATGAGATCAGAACCATCAGGGGAACTGTAGAGCATTGCCTTCGATCTCAGCTAAAATCACCTCTTGTAGAAAGAGTAAAAACCACAGAATTTCGGTATCATAGCTTGAACACTTAAAATACTTCCATGAATGAAGCTGCAGAGACACTCCGGGGATTAATAACACGTGTTGCTCCCACAGAGGTCCCAGGTTCCATTGCCATTGCCCACATTGTGGGCTATCAACTGCCTGGTGCCTGCCGCCCAGAGTGGCCAGAAGAGGGCGCTGGACCCTGGATTTGGAGCTATGGTATGCTGCCTGAAGTGGGTGCTGGGAACAAAACCCCAGACCTCCGAAAGAGCAGTAAGCGTTTGCTTTTCCCTGCAGAGCCATCTCTTCAGCCCCAACAGAAACATTTTAAGCTCAAATGAGCTTGCAGTGGTCAAACAATGAAACATCGCATAATGTCGCTCAGAATTTACTGGCTCTCTTCACATTCTGCACGCGGTTGGTTATTTATGAACTATATTTAATGACTATATTTAATTTTATTCTCTAGTGTAGAATGAAATCTAGGTCTTTTCCCACTGTCATTCTAAATCCCCTAAATTTAAATACTTTTCAATGCAGTTGGACCTGATAGGTGCCTAGAAATAGTTAATATTGAAACCCTTGTATCTAAAGGGGTATGAACAGACAATTGCCATCAGAGAGAGCACAAAAGACTAATGCTATCTTTGATAGCAATGAAGATTCTGATTTAAAAAGATAGCAGCAGAAGAATTTGCAAAGCTGGACTCCTTTATATAACACTGGGAAAGTGTTCATTGGCGTAACTTGGGCAGATCTTGTTGTGTTCCCATGTGGCAGAAAGGCTGGGTGGCTTTCCTATTTATGGGAACTCTGTTTGATGACCTAAATACCTCTCCATATCCTGACTTCCTAATACTAGAACATTGGTGATTAAGTTTCAACGTATGAATTTTGGAAAGGATGAAAACATTCCAACCACTCCATACCATTACTTATTTACCCCTTAACTATAGGTTGACATTCAGTTTTGAGGTAATGTTTATAAATTAGAATAATTTTTAAAATCATCTTTACTAAACCGAAGAGTACGTCTACTTTTTAAAACTATGTATTGTCAGATGACCCTAAAGAATTTACATCCATGTAAGATCTGCCCCATCTGCTGGCTACCTGATCTTGGAAGTCTGAGCCTCTAGAACTGCAAATGCTCATAAGTCATCAAAGTGTATGGTATCTTATAATAGTGAGAATGGATGCAGACATTATGCATCTATAAAAGAAGTTACTTCATATTGATTATGTTTTTTAGATTTATAAAAGGCCAGTGAAATGGTTCAGATAATAAAGGCACTTGCTGTCAAGACTCAAGACCTGAGTTTGATCTCTGGAACCCACATGGAAGGAAAGAACCAATCCCTTCAATTCACACTCTTAAGTCCATTTATGCATGTTAGCACATACATGTGTGTACATGTACACACACACACAAATAAAATGAAAAAGCAAGTGTGAAAATAAAATAAAATGAAACAAAAATAATATTTTATAAAAAAATCCTTAATGGTAGAAAAATGTCAAAAAATTATACATATAAACTAAATATTTCACTTATGAATACATATCCACAGTTACACAGTTTACATAGAAACAGACTAGACAGACATATATCAACCTTTTCTTTTTCTTCTCAATTTCATTCTGTATTTTAATTTGCAAATTATCTCTCCCAACACTACTACTTCAGGAACATTGCACTTGCAGAATCAGGAGAAAATACAACAGTAAAACTTATTTTCAGTATAGATTATACAGATTATAATTTCTGAATACTAAAGAGTTGAAATATTTGCATCCCAGGTTGGATTTCAAATTAGACCAGCTAGGCACATAATCCCATATGCAGTTACACCAATATTTTTCAGTGATATACTTCTTAGTGAGGGTCTCTTTTATCTTCACAAAGGAACTGCTCAGTGTCCACTCCTTCATCTGATAACAGACACTGAAATCATAAGCTAAATGTTTTATTGGGTTAAGATTACCAAATCAGTCATCAACCACAGATAGGAAAGGCTCTGCGGGAAGAATCTGGTGTGTGCGTGCTGTCCTTGTTTTTCTAATCTGATAACACAGGAACTCTTACCATGCTGCCTGGACTCGCTGCCTTCATGTCTGGCTCTGTAAACCACTGCTTCCCCCGAGAACATTCCAGTCATGTAGGCGCCATAACTTAGAGCTACTTTTAAGGGCTTGGCTTCAAATCTCACTTGCTGGTTTGACTCCTAACAAGATGCTTCTAGCGCAGTGCTGTTGCTTTCGGGAGAGATGGTAAAAGAACTATTAATGACACTAATTAAGATGTGTGAACATCACTTAGATACTCCTCCTTGCTGCTTCCCAAGTACAAGCTCTGTTACCTAACACATTAATTGGTAATGATACAAGTGCATATCTTTCAACTACAAGGTCAGTTTTTAAAGCATGGCTTTTATTATTAATGTGCTTTCCATTCCTACACAGTCCACGTAAAGATTCCATTAACAAACCTTCCTGTGCTCTTCCTTAACCCCACTGCCGTCAAAACTGCTCCTGTCTACCCAGAATGCTTTGGTACTGTGGGCTCAGCACTTCAGACCCTTTCCTGACCTTAAATGTAGCTATTAAAGTATTGTATATACACCCAGAACCTATTTGCTTAATAGACTTTTGCCTCCTGCATTTTTAAATCTTCCCATTTTCTTGTGATTTCTACCAGCCATGCAAAACTCAAAGGCTGTTCATTCGGAAATGCAGTGCTCAACTAGCCAAGGTAAAATTTTATGTATCTAGAGTAAAACTGAGCACAGATTTATAAAAGTGAAAGTGTTACCCTATTTATATAACACCTTGCTTGTGGAGAGATACTTAGAATTTTCAGTAATTAGTGCATATAGTAGAGTCAGCGAAAGATCCTGGGGAAAGAAAATGGAGCTCTAAGTGTCCAAGATCTCAGTACAGTGCAGGGCATTTGTTTTCTGGTGCTGAGATTTTAAAAATGGCATTTGCAAAAGTCCTTTATTTGTCTTCCTTTATGAAAGAGGACTTGGTTTGGTGTAAAAACCTTGGGT
Organism: Myodes glareolus; assembly: GCF_982192425.1. Classification (NCBI taxonomy): domain Eukaryota; kingdom Metazoa; phylum Chordata; class Mammalia; order Rodentia; family Cricetidae; genus Myodes; species Myodes glareolus. Next base: position 131,888,685 of record NC_142026.1, read on the forward strand.
GCTTTTTTCTCCTCTTCCAAATATTTGCTGTTGCTAGTATATGGCATCACTAATTGTAGCCCACCATGTGTGCTTCCTTGGACGCAGCCTTTGCTTTCCACCATGTGTGCTTTTGGTCCATTTATTTTTTTCTCTGCATACTGTCCTTACATGTCTTCACAGAACTCTGTTTTTACTCATCAACCTGAAAGACATAGGTCTTCAACCCAAGAAAGTTCTCCTTACTTAAAGTTTATGATGGGTTCGCTTGTGCTCAGTATTGTCTCGGATTCATTTCAGCTTTCCCTCCACATTTCGCATTTACCTTTTTTTTCCTGCTCCTGTTTAATATTTATCACTCTCTTCTGCATTCTGGGAAAGCCCCAAATTATAGTCCATGTTAATGTTTCAATTTTCCACAACATCAGTTCTGTTCTTTACCGCGCCTGACACTAGTCTGAGTTAGTGACTGGTCCCCACCCCTCACCAATCTCCACTCCCTCCCAACACAGTCTTCGCTCACCCTCATCCCAGCTGAATCATGAAACTCATAATTTTTCTCTCATAGTTAGGATACAAAGAAATTTACCACATATTTAGAACTTTGGTGACGTTAGTTTCAGAAGCGTTTTTCCCCAAGAATCATATTCCAATTGCTTTGTGCTGTGTCTTCATCTTTTCTGTTCCTAAAATGATGGGCTATGTCTCCATCTTGGTGTTCGCTAGGAACAAGACACATAGCCCATATTAGCTTTTTCTGCTCATTGTCAAGGTGAATGTGAATAAATCCTACAGGTTTCAGATTGCAGCCTCTAAGGGACTATTTACAAGGTTGGTACTCAACTCTGGTCTCAGTGTCTAACTTTGTGTTCCATGCTTCAACATAGCTGTACAGTAAGGAAAGAAGTCAGATGTGTGTGTGCATGTGTATGCGCACGTGTGTGTGTGTGTGTGTGTGTTTGTGTGTGTGTGAGAGAGAGTGAGTGTGTTTATGTGTTTGTGTGTGTTTTGGAAGGGGATGTATTTTTTTTGAAAGACAAGTTTCATATCCTTATGATTTAGTTATACAAAGATTGTATAATTGGTGAAGAGAGATGGGAGCAGACAGAGTACATGTAGGATGGAATGGACTATATACAGCATGTAGAAAAGATAAGAATATGAAAATTTGAATGACTTTCAAGGTATCGCTTCATTTTCTGAGTCATTAATTCGAAGTTCTCCTGGGTCTTGATGCTGGCAGACCATTTCTGCCCAAGCTCCCCAAACACAAAGATGTGCTAAGGGAAGAAGAGCATGCATAACATGCAAGCTGCATTGCGGTGGCACCTGTGCAACTCAGAGGGGCAGCTTAGGTAGAAACTTCAGATTCTGAATACTGACCTAAGAGATGGACTGCCTGGGGCATAGGCAGCTCCACTTCAGCCTCTCCAAAGGTCCCTTTGCCCCTCCAAGCAGCAAACTTGTAACGTGAGACTGTCTCAGATTCTTCTGTCCCTGTCTCTAGGTTTTGTGGTTATTAGCATTTTCCCCAAAATTCTGACTGCCATGGCAAAGCCAGCATTGCTTGCCTGCTTTCTTGAAGAATGCTCTGCTTTGTGTACCTTCCAAAGTACTTTGGAAGGGGTGACAATCCACCCCAGAAACTGTGAAGCACATGCCACAGTGGTTCTAATTTTAGTCCCAAATCACTCAGTTCAGTTGCACAGATAAATGAATTGTCACCAGCTATTTACAGAAGCAAATTGAGAACAATCCTCTCCCATCCTCGCCGCTCTCTCCGGAATCAAATCTTCGGGGGAACAAATCCGGTATTAGTTGTTTCTTCCTCGGTGTGAAATCATGTCAATATGTTACCTTTCTGCATATCTTAGCCAAAAGTGTTCTTCTAATTTAGTGATAGCTACAAATTAAAGAAACTTGACAGCAGAGACCGTACTCTAAGCTGAAATCCTGAGGGAATCACAACCCAGAGACTACAGTAGGAAACCTGGCTTCCATGTTAGGGAGAAAACTTAGTTCTGTTGTTTTAATAGACAGGGACCGTTTATCCACATGCCTGCATTTCAAACACTTGCATTCTGATAACCGGTAGTAAAAATAGGCAGGAGGCTCACCCACAGACTGGTGAGGCTCACCCTCATCCAGTAAAAACTGTAGGTTTCTAGATTTTAACCAAGCAGGAAGAAAAATGTCCCAGATTAATCCAGGGATGGATGCATCATGGATGGCAGTTAAATTAATTTATACCTAGCAGTCATCCTGGCCGAGGGTACTGCTGGCACCAAGAGAATTCCAACCACGAAGGCACTACTTTTCCAAACGGATAGATAGATACCATGTCGTTGGAGGGACAGAAAGACAACTTAAGAACACAGTCAAAGTTTTCACATCTATACGGGAAATCCAGTCAGATCAAAGGCATTTTACAAGCAGGGTGGAAATTAGGCCCGGCTCTCTGAATACTGTGTATGCTGTCTTAAATGTATGCTGCCCCACAAACTTGCAAGTGCTAGACTTGGTTTACAGCTGCTGGGCTTCCAGGCAGGATGGGATTCCAAGGGAGCTGGTCTCGTGAACACATTCAGTGCTCTGCAGATCTGGTGGGCAGCGGCTGTTGGGAGGAGGTGCAAAGGAAGAGGCTGGGCCTGCCTGGAGCAACTAGGTTACTAAAATATGACCTTGTGGGTCATATCCTGTTTCCCTTTTCTCTGCTGGCTAGAGACCACACTGTGAGCTGTTCTATTTTACCATGCCCTCCCTGCCGTGATGACCGAGAACCCTGAGCCCAAGAGCTAAAGTCAGGTCTCCTTTAAGTTGCCTGCGCTAGCGTTCAGTCCCAGGAAGGAGAAAAGCAGGAACTGTATGGTACATGCAACATGGTGGCCGGTGATTGGCGGGATGCATCTTCGCCTCTGTTGGTACTGTTACATGATTTCCAAATGGAAAGCCAGTCCTCTGCAGTGATTGTAACACTTGTTCTCTGCCCAGCTCTGAAGGCCTAGGCTCCCCCAGGATCCCCGCCCCCAGGTGGGATCCTTCGGAATGTAAGGTCCCAGAACAGGTGTGGTCAGGAGCTGACAAGCTTGTAGTCTACTGAGAGGAGAGTCACTCTTCACAAAGGAGATAAAGAGCCTCTAGGAAGCCTTTAAACTAAAAAACTCCAGCACTTGAGAATTATCTAACTGATTCAGTAGGTTTTCTCTACTATACTTTCTATTAAATAGTATCGCTGAAAAGAAAATCCAAATAGTGGTTTTTAAAATGTAGTCATGGTTGCAAATTGTCAAAAAAGAAAGGAGAAAATTGTTAACCACCGTTCCAGAATTTTCTGGCTACAGAATCATAACTCTGGCAAACTCCATCGGTTTTGTTTCTAGGAGGGAAACTTTTCTGTTTTCAGGGCATTTCATAAATATAAAGAATAATGGATCACTCGACTTCCTGCTTCCTTTCTTCCACCAGAACCGGAAAGATCTGAGTCAAAGCTAAGGAGCAGTTGGTGGATGTGCACATTTCCAATATCCCACACGCTGCAGGAATGTTGGCATCAACATTTTAAACACACACACACACACACAGAAACACATACACACAAAGAAGAAGAAATGGAAAAAGAAAAGTAAGTAAGTTTAGAAATACCCCAAACAAAACAAAAGCACTGTTCCTTGGTAACTTTCTCAGCCTGGAAAAGAGTCTGTGTGTCTGTCTATTACACAGGATTTGTTCCTGGTAGGGCAGCACTATTGTATTGAAGAATTTTGTCCCACAGATGTTACAGTCATATCTTTATGTTGGACTTCATGCATCTTAGAAGAGAGAAACAATTCTGTTTTGTCGCTCTTCACTGATAATCTACTAAAAACAGATGTTAAGGAAATGTGTATGTGTGTGGCATGTGTGTGATGTAGTATGTGTTGTGTGTGTGCTGTGGTATGTGTGTAATGTAGTGTGTATATGTGTGAGGTGTGTGTATGTGTGTGTATATGGTGTGATGCATGTGTGGGCAAGTGGTACTATGTATAAGCATGGAGCATGGTATCTGTGGTATGATGTATGTATGCATGTGTGTATGTGTGGTATGTGTGGTGTGTAGGTATGTTTGCATGTGTGTGGCTACATCCATACACGGGCCCAGATTCATGTGAACCCTGAGATTGATGCCAAGAACTGTCTTCTGTAGGTTTCCCACCTTATTCAACAAGACAGGGTCTCTTAAGCAAACCAAGATCTCATTAGCTATCTTGCTCTTGGGATCCCCTGGGTCCCCTTTCCCAGGATGGAATAATGAGGACTGCTGCCTACCCAGCATGCACTCTGGTCCTGGGAATCTGTACTCTGGTCCTCCCACTTGTGCTTTTACAGCAGGCCGTTAAACCACTTAGCCATTATTTTCTTAATGAAGAAAATCAACATTAATTTCTCTCTATAGTCCCAGGTGCTAGAGCAATATCTGATATACAGAACTATTTCATACATATTGACTATAGTATAACATATGGTACTTATTTATCTGAGAAATATTTATCTAATGATTCTTCTTCTCTATAGGCTGGATGTAGATGATACAAAAATGATTTTAAAGTGCCATTCCTCCCAGCACTTAGCGTGGCGAGGGAGGCATATGTCAGCAAATTATCAAAGTGTAAAATGAATAAGTTGCTGTGGGGATTAAAAAGTGATTGTGACCCACAGAGATGGGAAATGTTAGTCTCCCTGGGGATTAACCGTCCCTCTATAATTAGAGCTAGTCTTAGAATCACAAGGTAACTTTTACAGGCTATGCTAACCCTGTCCACAATCCCTTTATTTTTTAAAATGGTTTATTTGATTGCCGTTAGTTTGGTCAATGGGAGTCCTAATTAACATTGATCATTGACATTTTCAGGTTGTCTCCCAGGGACAGTCAGAGAAGAGAGTCATTGGAAGAGCCATGGGAATGCTTCCCTGCCACACCAAGACATCTCTCCCATGTCTTCCACCCTGCTGCTTGGGGAGAGTGGGTTGTTCTTCAGCCTGGGAAACTTATTCTATTTTGTTTTTTTTTTCTGTCCCTTCAAATGCTGGGTTTCTCAAACTGGGGAGATTAGATAATGGGAGTTTGGGGGAAAGGTAGACTCTTGCCTCGATGGGACATGTCACAGTGCCTAGGAATTGCTTTTTCCTGTCCCGACTCGGGCTGCTGCTGTTATCTAGTGGATAAAGGTCAGAGGTCTCCTGAAGTACTTTCTTACCAGTGCGCAGGATGGCCTTATAAGAAGTGTCCATACCAAATGCTAATAGTCCTGAGGCTAAGACACCTTGCCTTGGGTTCACGTACTACTCGAGGACAGTACAATGCACATGGATATGTTAATATGTGTATCTATTCAATCATGTGTAATTTCAAAAGTAACATTGTAACGCTGAGGAAATCTGTAGGTTTATCAGCACATTTCCAAGGTATTGGAACTGCTCATGCTTCCTGTGGGTCTACTATCATCTCCTGGGGAGACTCGAAATGCCCTAGATACAGAGAGCAGCATTCTGAAGGATTAAGTGAGCACACTCTACATAGCAATTCTAGATGCCCCGCCTCTACAACCACCACCCAGGGCAAGAACTTGATTGACTGTGAGGCCTGACTCATTGCCACAAAAATCAGCTTGCAAATTTTGTTAATCCTCAACTTCTAGAACTTTCAGGGAAAAAAAAATGTTTAGCTAAAGAAATCAGAATTCTTAGTTTTGAATAAGAACTTGGTTAAGGAGAGGGGAGGGTTTAGTACCAAGGGTCTCCTTCTCTCCCTGCTTTTCTTCCTCTTCCCCCTTCTCCTTCTTCCTTTTCTTCTTCTTTAAGAATGTACATTTAAGCAGCATAGTGGTGGTACATGCCTTAAATCCCAGCACCCAGGAGTCAGAGGCAGGTGATCTCTGTAAGTCAGAGGACAGCCTGGTCTACAAGAACTTGTTCCAGGACAAGCTCCAAAGCTACAGAGAAACCCTGTCTCAAAAAACAAACAAACAAACAAACAAACAAACAGAATGTACTTGTAAACAAGCAAGCTTCTTTGGAATAAAATAAGTCAAATCTTGTCTATAATAAACGAGGCTTTCGCAGTTGTTATGTATCACATTTCCTCAGGTACTAAAGTCACTGTGCTCTGCATGACTCTATTCTTTTAGGCAGAGGAGGGGAGAGGGAGGTCGTTAGTATTTTGTATTTGACTTTCCTCCTTTTTATAACTTTTTGATGAGCTTCTTTCCATCCTGGTGGTGCCAATTGTAATGTTTTATGGTTATTCATGACTGAGACAATGGTGCTTTAGGCAGTCAATAGCAATTCTACTTGCTGAGAAGAACATATAATTCAAATTAGACCAATATTGATTTTCCCCTTTACTTTAATGTTTAGTTACCCAGTCAGATTTAAACTGAAGATAGAACATTTAATAAATGATTTGTAGTAAAACATTACTGACATTTAGAAGTAGAATTATTTTTTATTTATTTATGTTTTTGCTGTTGCTAATACTTAGGAACAACACAAAGTATAATTCACTTAAAAGGCGTGCCATCAATTAAAATCAAATCCTTGAAGTTTATACGTTATGAGGTGTATTTCCATTTCTGCCCTGGAAATGTTAAGTTGGCACATTAGCCAGCAAATGTGCAAAACTCACCAGGCAGTGAGTAGCTAAGTAATTTGTCTTAATGAATAATAAATCCATGCACGGTTTAGGTTTGTAGCTCTTAAATTTAGTGATATTCAGAGTGTAATTTTGAATACACATTATCTGTTATTTAGACATCTAAAACTGAAATAAGTGATTTTTCACTTATAAAAGTCAAATGAAAGACTATAGTGGGTGATAGAGAGTAAATTTGGACCTGCCCCCACACGTGTATTAAAGAACTAACCCCAATAATACTATATTTGGAAACAGGACCTTTACAGACATCAATTAAAGTTAAAGAGAGCTGCGGCAGGCAGACTTTAATTTGCTAGGATAGGCACTCCTAAGAAGAGGAAGAGAGCCCAGCCCTCTGCGCTTGCAGAGAGGTAAGGTCCTGTAAGGACATAGAGGAAAAGGGCCATTCGCAAGACAGAGGTGAAGCCTCAGGAGAAATCAGTCCTGCCTGCCCTTGACCTAGAAATTCTGGATTCCGGACCTAAGAGAAAAATCTATTGCTTTGGCTACCCAATGTGTGGGCCTTGACTCTGAAGCTTGGGGATATTAGCCCTAGATGACCTTTAATATATTTGGAAATGTCTCTCATCAAGCCACCTCTAAGATCCACCAAGGAGATCTTGTCACCAATGTTCAGACATTCTTAAATCTAGGGGAATGATCAGTGACCCCTCAGAAGCCTAGCAGGTGAGTCCCCTCTCGCACCCCGTAGCAAGGGCAGCAGTATTCAACTGCAGCTCTGCAGTTCAGCAACCAGCTTCTCATTAGGAAAAAAAAATAGTATCTTCTCAAAATTAATGGGAATCATGTAACACAAAGCATTGAGAACTTTGTGGAATCACTGAATTTTAAATGTGCAGATAATATCAAAATTATCCAGTTAAACTCCCCCGTTAGTGCCTGGATATGACGTCGTCTAAGACCAGCTGATATGAAGAACTCTGGCTGCGTTTGGTGGGCATCAGGTCATGTGGGTGAGACAGCCTCCATGAGTCTCAGTGTGCTCTTAAATAATAAAAACACTGGCAATGACTATGTTAACCATCAATAACAATAAATGATGATCAAAAGGGGCCTTAAAGAAATTAGAGATAAGGACTAAATACTAAGTGCATGCAGAGTCATCATTTAAGGGAAGTAGAGGCTATGACAGAATATCAAAGACCAAAGAATAAACTATAGAAATTTATAATTGCAATTGAAGGTCAAGGTGTCTACTGGCTACTGCTTTTATGATGATGTGGAAATGATGGACAGAAGTCTCTATGCCCAGTAAACCCAGATGATATAAAACTGAAGGATACCTAGCCGGGCTCCTCAAAAGACGTTCATCTAAATTTAGGGGTAATGGATAAAACTAAGGATTACTGAGAAGAATTTAAAGAGCTCAGAGTCTTATCATATCATGACAACATTCTTTTGAATTTATGTGACTCAGAGGTGTTTTGAGTTGAAAAGGTCAATTTGTGTTCATTTATTTCTTTGTTTTTTTCCCCCCATACAATGTATCTCTTGAGTAGCACAGATGATGCTAGAGTCTGTGTTTTGGAAATGGAGGTTATTCACTCATTTCCTGGCCACCCAGCCTGAATAATCACACAGAAACTATATTAATTACAATACTGCTTGATCAATGACTCAGCCATATTTCTAGCTAGCTTTTACATTTTTGAATGGGCCTATTTTTTTAATCTGTGTATTGCCACAAGGCTGTGGTCAAACAATAAAGGTTCTGGGCATCTTTCTTCTTCAGCAGCTATATGATATCTCCTTGACTCTGCCTACTCTTTCTCTGTATCTCTGTTCATATTTCCTGCCTGGCTTTACTCTGCTAAGCCATTGGCAGAAATAGCTTTATTCATCAATCAATAAAAGAAACACATATACAGAAGGACATACCAAATCATCTCTTCTTTTCTGTCTAATTAAAAAGGAAGGTTTTTACTTTAACTTAGTAAAATTACATATATCAAAACAGATATCAAGAAAGAATTACAGTTATAATATTTCTTTGTGAGTTTAAAGTTTCATATTTAATTTATTTTTATCATAACTAAGAAAAACTATAACTATTTGTCTTCAACTCCATTAAAGACCCCAGAAGGATATAATGTTACATAAGTTAAGAGGAAGTGCATTGTAAGTAACTTCCAAAACTCTAGAATTGACAGAGACATATTGCTGCCTGGACAGTCACCCAAAGTTCTCTAAAGTTGGGGCATCCATCTTCAGCCCACAGACCCATAGTATCTGGTAGACTTTCCCAAGAAGTGAGAAATTTGAAGATCTGTTCTGCCTTGTATTAGCATATTTCATCAGTTGCTTTCTTCTGTGTCCTGCAGAATGTCTAGCAGGTTTTTTTTTCTGTGAATCAGGAACCCTGAAGGACGATCCCATCTTTTGCAAAGTTCAGCAGTCACTTTTCCGAGGGTCCTGCATGTCCAGATATACAGCATACCATAAAGCAGTCCAGACAAGAGCAGTTTCTTGCATAAATGACCAACACTGTAACATTGAAGGCAAACTCCATAATGGAGTTTCTTCAATGCCCATCAACCTCTCTGAAGTAACTAGGGCTGCCAGAAGCAGACATGTCTCACAGTTCTGAAAAGTCTAAGTTATTAAGATATTTTAAATGTCATATTCTATAGTTTTGAAGTATTGAAGATTATCTATTTAACTGAAATGTATCTCTGGATATCTAGAAAACCTAACTAACATGAGTATAAGTTTGACCATTATAAATGACTATCTGTTAATCTAAATTTAATTATACATTACATTTTAAATGAGCTGTCTAAACATAATATCTTAAACAAGAGCAGAAATACATATACACAGTATAACAAAATCAACCTTAAAATATATCAATAGACCAATTTCCATACCAATGGAAAGTATTCTTCTCTATATCATATCTCTCCTTTCCTTTTTTTAAAGAAAGAGATTGACTGTAACCATTTAACCATTTATAATCAACCCCCTTTAAATGAAAACAAACATTTATAAAGAATCATTTTGGGAATTTGGGCATAGCTTTCTTCAAACTACTTCCTACTGCTATTGGGTGAAATATTGTCAGGGGTTCATGGATACCTTTCAGCGGGTCTTGTTCCATCAAACAACATTAGCCTGAGAGGAATCCACGGGTTCTCATCTTCTGTGGAAACAAAAGCAAAACCTCTTTTCCAAAGCAACATAGCTTTAGACCCAAACTTCAAGTCAAGATACATTTATGTTGGTTTAACTTAGCAGCCCCCAGAATCTAATGTCCCTCTGCAGTCAAAAAATTCCAAGAAAACACAATAATATGTATAATCCAGATTCTGTTTTCTCCATCTTTACATGGCTTATTATTCTCTTTATTCCTTTAATCTATGACTGTCTGTACTCTTTTATATTACTTTTACTATCTCTTTAAAAACTTTGTTTTATTTTTAAAACCATTTACTTATTTCTTTCCCTTTTTTATTTTTTTAATTTTTTTCAAAGTTTATTAAATTCTGAAAGTTTCCATTTCCGCCCCTCCTCCCAACACCCTCCCACTCCCCACCTTCCCCTCCTCCTCCCTCTCCATCCCCAAGAGCAGTCAGGGCTTCCAGCCCTGTGGGAAGTTCAAGTTCCTCCCCCCTCCCTCCAGGTCCAGGAAGGTGAGCATCCAAACAGACTGGATCCCAAAAATCCAGTATATGCAGAGGAAACAAGTCCCAGTGTCATTGTCAATGGCTTTTCAGAAAGGCTCCGGGCCAGCCACATTCAGAGAATCCGGCCACATTCAGAGAATCTGGTTGGATCACGTGCTTGTTCAGTCCCAGTCCAACTGGCCTTGGTGAACTCTCATTAGCTCAGTCCCCTTATATCAGTGGGTGATCGCACCCCTTGCAGTCCTGAGTTTTTTTTTCATGTTCTTCTTCCTTCTGCTCCTCATTTGGACCATGGGGGGCTCAGTCCGGTGCTCCAATGTGGGTCTCCGTCTGTAGCGCCATCCATTGTCGGATGAAGGATCTATGGTGATAAGCAAAATATTCATCAGTATAGTTATAGGCCAAGGCCGGTTCAGGCACCCTCTCCTCTGTCCAGAGAACAATCTGGAGATCTCTCCTTGGACCTGGATCCCATTTATAATCAAGTCTCTTGTAAACCCTAAAATGACTCCCTTAGTTGAGATATATTCTTCCCTGATCCCAAATCCAAAGGGTCGCTAAATGTCTGGGTTTTTGTAGGCAGTGATGGCAATGTTGGATTCCTTGGGTTGCGATTTTCCTTCTATTACTTTCTGTAAGGCTGGATTTGTGACTACGAATTGTTTAAATTTATTTTTATCCTGGAATATTTTGTTTTCTTGGTTGATAGTGAACGATAGTTTGGCTGGGTATAGTAGTCTGGGTTTGCATCCATGGTCTCTTAGTTTCTGCAGTACCTCTATCCAGGATCTTCTGGCTTTCATGGTTTCCATAGAGAAGTCCGGTGTAAGCCTGATAGGTTTACCTTTATAAGTTACTTGACCTTTTTCCTTTGCAGCTCTTAATATTCTTTCTTTAATCTGTATGTTTTGTGTTTTGATTATTATATGGCGAGGGGATTTTTTTTTGATCCAGTCTATTCGGTGTTCTGTATGCTTCTTGAACCTTCATAGGAATATCGTTCTCTAGATTGGGAAAGTTTTCTTCTATAATTTTGTTGAATATATTTTCTGGGCCTTTGATCTGCAGTTCTCCTTCTTCAATCCCTATTATTCTTAGATTTGGTTTTTTTATTGTGTCTCAGATTTCCTGAACATTTTGTGAAGAGAATTTGTTGGATTTGCCGTTTTCTTTGACCAGAGCATTTATTTTCTCTATGGTATCTTCAGAATCTGAGATTCGTTCTTCTATCTCTTGTATTCTATTGGTTATGCTTGATTCTGTAGTCTCCGTTCGTTTACCTAGGTTGTCCATATCCAGCCGGTTCTCGGTTTGTGTTTTCTTCATTGCCTCCATTTCAGTTTTCAATTCTTGAACTGTTTCCTTTACCTGTTTGATTGTTTTTTCTTGGTTTCTCAGGGTATCATTCACGGATTTACTTATTTCTTCAAACTTTTTGTTATATTTCTCATCCATTTCTATACTCATTTCTTCAAACTTTTTGTTATATTTCTCATCCAATTATTTAAGGGAGTTATTCATATCCTGTTTAAGGGACTCTATTGCTTGCATAATGGCACTTTTTTCCAGTTCTTCTGGGTTAAGGTGTCCAAGTCCTTCTATTGTAGGGTCCTTGGGATCTGGTGTTTTCATGTTGTTTTTCAGATTGTTGGATGAGGTCTTGCCTTGGTGTCTGCCCATCTCTTACTTCAAATGCTCTCTATTGGAACTTCTGGTACCGGGTCTGGTTCCCTTCTTGGGCAGGGACTTCACTGACAGAATGCCCATCTTTCCTCAGGCAGGCTATTGAAGCACAGGCACTCCCTCTTTCCGAGATGCGCTTACAATGCAGGCCCAGCTAGCAAGGCAGCTGAGCTGGGAAAATTTTATGGCCCCAGGGGGAAGGGAGAAATATAGGAATTTGTACCTGGATGGGAGCTGGGATGGCAGGCGGGAGGGGGGAGCCAGCACTGCAGGGTGACCTGGAGTCTATGGGGTTGGGGAACACCCGAGCTCCTTCTCACCGGGACCCTGCCACAGGCTGAAGCAAACTCACCCCTCCAATGGCCCTCTGCTAGAAGTCAGGGCCCCTGCTGGTCAGGAATGTCGCTGAGCTGACACCTCCCATTTACTTATTTTTATAACTGTCTATATTCTGTTTCTTCTCTCTCCCAAGTCTATGTACATTTATCCAAAACAGATCCATTCAGAGGTCTTTTTCATCTGAACCTGTCTTTATCACATATCTGTAATCATTTTCTGACCAGAAGCACATTTTAAAATGCTAAGTGGTATGGCTAGGACTAAGGCTGCTTTGCCTTTTGGCCTGCCCAATCCAACATGGTGGAGGTCTGTTCACTGCTAGGTCTGAGAACTATGCTCAGCTCCTGGGGATATAGTGGGTCTATGTCATCATTAAGCAATTTGTATCACAGTGATCACAGACCCTATTTAAGTGCGGGACCTCTGGAAAGAGCCAGGTCTATTCATGCTTCTAGTGTCAACATGAACCAGAAAATCATTTCTTAATGAAGTCATGCAGGGTTTTGCTGCTAATGCTGAATCAGGAAGCCTTCTCTTAAAGGAATTGAGCCTCTGCTTTTCTTTAAAACAGAGTCTACCTGAAAAAATGCTGCTACCAAAAAGCTGTGCTTAACTCTGTTCTTTTGTGTCTAGAATTCCTTCCCAAGCTCCATCAGTTTTTATATGGACGTAGTGGCCTCACATTGGATGCCATGTCGCTCCTGAAGGAGAAAGATCCCCCTGGAACTTTACTGGTAGGCCACAGCCTTGTGGCTATACAGATTAATAGAATTGGGTTAACTTGAAATGTAAGAGTTACTTAATAAGAAGTTTGAGCTAATAGGCCAAATAGTACTGTAATTATTATATTTTCCATGGGATTATTTGGGTCTGAGCAGCTAGGAAGCAAATGAACAGCCTCCATTTACAAGTGTTTATTTGGAAGACAGTTCAATCAAGTTTGTAGGCCGACTGGACATGCAATGTGGAAGAAGACAGCAGTCACATGTGTTAGAGCATGTGGAGGGATGGTGTCACGGTGAGCAGGGCTGGTAAGGTTTGTAGATAGAGATATTAGTTATACAGTTTTTATAGGCATAGTAAGTTAAAGGTGTTTTTCTGTTTAAAATTTAAAATAGAATGATTCTGTGGAAGCAGAGAACAAAAGAATGAGGAAGAGATCTCTGAGCAATGATAGGGGAGAGGGACTACATATCATAGTAAAGAGTTTAGCTCTGCCTACGTGTGAAATGGTAAGGATACAGGGAGTGTAAAAGGCAATACAATGTTACAGGGAAATTAATTTAGAGCAGAATTTTCTCTGAGACTTAATGCTTAGCTTTGCAATGACATATATTTACATTATTGTAAATTGATATTCATTTTTTGCTGTCTTCTAATCCTTTAGAAAAGACTTTGCCTGCTGATATACAAAACAATTTATAGGATAAAATAGACTTATCAACATATATTTTCTGTTGTGTGTGTTTATGGGATACAATGAGATAAGTTAATACACACATAAAATATATATCAAATCAGGCCAATTAGCATTTCCATCTCCTTAGACAGACATTATTTTTGGCCTGGTCAGACTACAGGATTCTTTCAATTTCTTCCTTCACAGGATATTACAAATTATCTCAGAGGGGTATGGAAAGAATTAGATTTCTCAATTTTATAGCTTCCTGTAACATTGCGAATGCATTCTTAACTACTAAATGATAATAATTGTACTGAAATATCTGACCTAGTTAAGACAAAAGTCATGAAAAACTGGAGGAGAAGCTGGGGAGTTAGAGAGTTGGACAGTGGACTAGGGAGAAAAGATGAAACTGATTAGGAGATAGGTGTATTTACAGTCCTTCCTAACCCTGAAGTCCACATGTGTTGGGCGGGAACCGACCCTGTGAGAGTGACAAGTGCCTTAAGGAATGTTAATATTTTCTCACTCATATGAGAAATTCTGGTGAGCTTTGGAGACATCAAACTATCAGAACCTACTATTGGATGACAACATTTTTAAATCTTTGTTCTGGACAACAACTCTAAGTGGTAAATGGTAAGTGCGTTTATTTGTGGAGTATGAATGTTTATATGTTCACATGGATACACACATGTGTGCATATGCATGTAGAGACTGGAAGTCAAGCTCTTCCTCAATTGCTCTCCATGTTCTTTTTTAGGGCTGGGACTCTTACTGGTCCTAGAGCTCACTGATTCAGCAAGACTAGCTAGCCAATGAGGTCTAGGCAGCCTCCTTGCTCTGCCTTCCAAGGGCTAGGCTTACAGGGAGTGTCACTATGCTAATTTCTTTTTTTAACACAGGGGCTGATGGTTCTAAACTCAGTCTTCATTCATATTTAGCAATTTACTGGACCAGCTATTTTTGCATTCCAAGCAATAATATATTCATGAAGAGAAATGTTTGTAGGTTATACTATATTTCCACATATTAGATATCATAATAAGTAGCAAACAAATTATAGTCATTAGCTATTTATTATCATCTTGTAATAATAATAAGACACTGAGAACATTTAAATAAGTAATAAAATTAGTAGAATTATTTTGCTTTACAAAATAAAAGATGTCTAGTTCACCCTTATTGCTTCCTTCTCATCGTGACCTCTGAGTGGTCAGCAAATTCTTTCCATTCTAAATGTCATTGTCTCTTCTGTCTCTAAACAAAGTTGAATAAGGACATCCTGTTGTGAATCTCAGCTTTCCATGGAAGCAGTATACACATTTATCTGTCTATATGCATATTATTTTAGATGCATACCCCTTTAGAAACTTATCCTAAGAAATGACAGTAAATGGTCATGGCAAGTCTGGAGCACAACCAACTATTGTGGCATGCTTTCTTTCCTCTGTCAGGTCTTATACAAAGATTTATCCTTGCATGTTCATGTCTTGCCTGCATGTATGTCTGTGTATCACATGTGTGAGTGGTGCCTGCAGAGTAAGAAGAAGCTGTTGGGTCCCCTGTAACCAGAGTTACAGGTGGTTGAGAGCCTGCTGACAGGGGTGCTGTGTTGGCAGAAGGCCTGTTAGTTCCTTCCTGGATGCTCAGCCCCAAAATCACACAGAAATCATATTATTTGCAATACTGTTTGGCCAATAGCTTAAGCATATTACTAACTTGCTCTTATATCCTAAACTAACCCATCACCATTAATCTGTGCATCGCCATGAAGTAATAGCCTACCGTCAAAGTTTCAACTGGCTCTGGCGGAGGCATCTGTCCCCAGCAGCAGCCACATGACTACTTCTGACTGCCTACTCTCTACATAGATCTCTTTCAACCTGACTTTGCAATTGCCCCAGGCCAAATCTTAGGTTTCTTTTTAAAATGGCAGGCTGTGTTCTGCCTGGATCCCGACTAGCTTACCCCAAAATAATTACACGGAAACTTTATTCTTTTAATCACTGCCTGGCCCATTAGTTATAGCCTCTTATTGGCTAACTCTCACATCTTGACTAACCCATATCTAATAATCTGTATGTCACCACAAGGTCGTGGCTTACCAACATGAGTCTAGCCAGCATCTGTCTTGGGAAGGGGAATCATGGTGTCTGCCTCACTGCCTTCTTTCTCCCAGCATTCTGTTCTGTCTACTCCACCCACCTGCTTTCTGACCTATCAGGCCAAGACAGTTTCTTTATTAACCAATGAAAGTAACACAATAGACAGATGACCCTCCTCCATCACATTAATTATAAACTGATTGGCCAATAGCCAGGCAGGAATTGTAGGTTGGACAACCAGAAAGGAAGTAGAGGCAGGTCATTGAGAACAGGAGAATTCTGAGAAGAGGGAAGCTCTCTCTGCAGTCCTGCCTAGACACAGGAGAAGGGAGATGTGACTGCCCCCGATGAAACAGGTTCTGAGTCATGTGGCTAACATATACTAGAATAATGGGCTAATATAAGTTATAAGAGTTAATAAAAAGCCTGAGATAATGGGCCAATCAGTTTATAACTAATGTAGACCTCTGTGTGATTTCTTTGGGACTTAACAATTGCGGGGAAATGGGCAGGACAGAAAATGTGTGTGTGTGTGTGTGTGTGTGTTGAAGTATGATTTTTCTTTTGCTATAATAAGAATTATGACCATATTCCTCATCAGTTTTTAAGACCTAAAGATATGCTCTCATGCTGTAGGAAGTCCTACAGCCAATAGTTACCTGCCCACTGGGGCATGGCCTCTTATACTATTTATGCCCGTGTAGAGCATGCACCAGGCCTCTTTTCTGGCTGTGGGATTTGGTTTCTGATCTCCCTTCCAGCAGAGGATTCTGATTTGTGAGTCTACCCATAAATAAATAACTGTCTATGTCTCAATTCTGAGCTACTGTGGGATTTCTTTTAATCATCCCTCTTCTCTTTCATTTTCATGGATCCACACTTATTCCCAATGAAGTATATATTCCCTGAAAGTAGAGATTTTTTTTCTCAAGATCACTGTGGAAGATGTAAGTCTGAAATGTGTGATATAATTTGCTTATCATTTCCACTGACCATTTTTACACAGTTATCTCTGGACATTATATTTGACCATACAACTTGCTCTAGATGATTGCATTTGAGACAAAATGGTTCATGAGTCCCAAAAGCTGACATTGTGTGGTTCCTGAATCTATCAGCAGCTTTCATCCCTCTGGGAAACACTACAAGTCCAAGAAAATGTCTGCTCTGCTAATGGGGCCCTGCATGAATAACAGGGCATAGTACTGAGGCAAAGGAAGGAAGGAGGGAGGAAAGGAAGGAGGGAGAGAGGGAGGAAGGGAGGAAGGGAAGGAAGATGGTAGGGCTAAAACAAATGAGAGACATGCATATGAATATTAATAATTAGTAATATTCCTTTTATAATCCACTAAAATGTATTATCCTCTGTTATATCAGAATAACCCTAGTCATCATGGATTTATACAAGCACGGGCTCACATATATGATGAATGGAAGCCTAAATGAAGGGATGGAGTTAAAATTGACTTCTGAAATGCTCCATCTTGGCCATTTTCTGACTATTGAAATTCCATTCATCCTTTAAGGTCCAGCTCAATACTCATCTAGTTATTTTCAGCTATAATTGATGTTTGGCTAAATCTCTGTCCAAAAAAATCTTTTCTGTATTTGAGAGTCTTTTCCTACAATTCAGAGGGAAATATCCAGTCAGATATAGGCATTGAAGGATGGGTTTCTAAAACCACTTGAATTCATCTTTGATTGTCTCCAAGAAACTTGGGGGTTCTTCTACTTAACTGTATTTTCAACAAATCATCACAGGAATTCAGTGTATGAGTGTTGGAGGTGATGCCAGTACCTGCTGAGAACACCGGACATTGTGTAGATTGTGGCATGCAGCTATCCTTTAGGAAATAGAGCAGAAGGAATGAGTTAAATGCAAAGGAACTATATGATATGTAGAAGAGTACAATTTTTTATATCATGGTTTAAAAAATGTTTTATGTTTTTAATGACGCACTAAAATATAGGGTACGTTTCCCTTGATGAGATAAAGGAAGTTTTAGGATTATGAGAAAAATTTCTGTTGAACATAGCAAATGCTGTGCACTGAGTCCATCTCACGCCATATTACAACCATATTCTTATATATGAGGAAAATGATGGCCAAATTACTCTTATGTGTTAGTCTTCTACAGATTTGTAGAGCAAAGAATAAGCCCACATTTCTCAACTCAGAGCTCTAACGTGAGTGACACTATTTCCCTAGGAAGGTCTGAGAGCCTGGTACATTACTGGAATACTAAAAATCCTCAAGGCAGGGACAGAAAAACTGAGTTGGAAAATCATTTGTGCTATGGGATATCATAAAAAATCAGAAAAGAAAAACAAAGGACTGGAAATATGTCTTAATGATATAGAGTGCTTGTAAGTTCAGTTCCTTTCATCTACTTCAGATGGCTCTAAATCCAACCTCTTTTGGTCACTGTGAAAATGCACGCATGCGCGCGCGCACACACACACACACACACACACACACACACACACACACGGGGGGGGCACAGTTACTCAAATAGATACACAAACACATACATAAATAAAAATAAATTATTTTATGAAAAAGAAGAAAAGAAAATGAGAGGTAGGGATAGATATTTATAGACTAATTGATGGATGGATAGGATGGATAGTTAGATAGTTAGGCAGATAGATAGATAGATAGATAGATAGATAGATAGATAGATAGAAAGATAGATAGATAGATAGAGATTTGGAGGGATCTTTGTTGAGCACTAATATTTTCCACACAGCAATTCCTGGGTGTATAAAGCTTTCCCTAACTAAGTAGGCAGTAGGCAGTAAGGTCCCAGAAGTCATTACCCGCTCTAGGGATTTTGTGTGAGAGCAGGGAGAGGAAGCAAAGGTCCCCAGAGAAATACCTGGAAAAGGTGGTTCTGCTAGAAAGAGAGAGAAGTAGCTTCTGTTTAAGGCTTGGGGTGGGAACAGACAGCATCTATAAATTGGCAAGACAGGTCTTTGGGGACAATGAAAATGCAAAATGAAAACATGGAATCACTTACAGCAGAAAATTTTCTAAAATATTATAGAATTACAGACTTAAAAAGAATATATTCTTTATGTAGATTATATAAATATTGAAAGGAATAGTATTATATATTAAGACATTAACACACATATATATGCTAGCACACATATGTATTGATATGTTTCTACACACACAACGTTAAAGCTTGCAGCTAGGGATTGTGCTATGCTTCCCTCATTGATAATTTACTTACATTTTCTAGTCTTCTGTCTTTAACACTTTACACAGCAATGGATAAATAAATAAACGAATAAGTATCATTAGCCAGGGACAGCAAGAACCATTTGAGAGTTGCAGGCCAGCACTTAATCTAGTACTCCTTAAGTGAGATGCTTTAAATACTTTTTCCAACAGTTATTTAGAAGGCAGACTGAGAGCTGTATACAGAAAGGAAAAAAAATAAAGAACTCACGATTGTTTTCTTGGCTCTTGAGTCATATTTACAAAGTACCATGAAAAAATTATGTGTTGGGCTAGAGAGATGGGTCAGCAGTTTAGAACACTTGCTGCTCTTTCAGAGAAGCCAGGCTTGATTTCCAACACCCACAATGTGACTTACAACCAACTGTAACTCCAGTGCTCCAGTTCCAGGGGATATGACATGCTTTTTTAACCTCTATAGGAACTAGGCTTATACATTATACACATACATATATATGCAGTCAAAACACTTATGCACTTAAATCTAAAATAATACCAATTCATTATTATCATTTATTATTATTATTATTATTACAGTCTTTGAATCTAACCTGGCCAGTTCTGTATTTCCTTATTCTTATTGACACAGAGTCAATCAGTGAGGAAGTCACACTTAACCATTAATGCTTCAAAAGTATCTTCTTTCAACCACTTGGAAGATTTAATCCACATAAATGCCTTTGCCTTGTTAGAATTCAAAGTTTCTTATAGATGGACTACCCTGTAGGCTTTCTGCCAGGTCTGTCCTTTGTCCCAGATCTAATTCTACATTCCACTTCAGTTTCCATGCAAACAAAATTCCACGTAAATCATGGATGAGGAACATCGAAAGGTGAGGTGAAATCTAACAACCCATTGGCAATTTCCAATAAGTTTGCCTTGATTTCCTATGTCCACAGCTGCTGAGTAATGGAACTGCTGAAGGCAGCAAAGGGGAGAAGGAAGGGAAGGCTCTAGAAAGCCGAGTCCTGTGGCGATTAGAACTTCAAATTGGCAATAACATTGAACCCTCCTGCTGTGTGCACTGGAATTGATGAATCCCTGGTATTGCATCCTTTCCTACCAGGAGGCAGCCCAAGCTAGGACCATTTTCATGGTGAAAACAGAGCAACACATCTGACAATTATAACTCCAAATGGCCATTGAAGAAGACTATCCAATTATGCTGTTAGGCAGATTGTCACATTTCAATATATTTATTTTCTTTACCCACAAACAGAACATCAGCTGGCTGATCCAGCATTAGAGACAAAAGCTGCAAGATTTTCATTTTGCAGCATTTTTCTTTCCTTGTATCATTTCAAGCACCATGTGGGGTTTTATGGTTAATAATGTGCTGTAACAGATGCCATCATGATACAGGACGGAAATGATGTTTGCTTCCAACCCGTCTTGTCTTCTCATGGAAAAGATTCTGCAGCCCAACCTGACTGCCTCCCGCCCTCTGACAGGCTGATCCACTTATTTCTACAAAGGGGGGCATTTAAAACCTGAAAACATAGCATCCTCTGCTGAGTGAAATTAGAAAGAATAATGGATGCTACCGCAGAGGAGCGATACCCCTGAGCTCTTTCCCCTGGTTTGGCATTTCGGGCTGTGTAACTCGAGGATCTCTTCATTCCTGTACCAGCAGCTCATGTTAGCCATCCATCTATCCACTGGTTAGCTATGTGGGAAAGCCACAGAGAGCTAGAAACGAAGTCGTTAATACTATTTTTTCTACTTCCTTTTTTTTTCTCTTTTACTTTAGGGTAGAATATAAAGAAGTAAAATGTTCTGGAAACAACATATTTGTGAGAATATTTTGGGGGTAGCATAAATTTACTTGAACACTATTCTTTTACTCTTTACCGCGATGCTGCTACCTCTTTATAATAATAATAATAATAATAATAATAATAATAATAATAATAATAATAATAAATAAAATAGACAAAAATAAACAAACAAACAAAAATACTACAAAGGGCAAGTAACTTTGCAAAACTGAACTTGTATGTCAATCGAACTCTTAACAAAAAGCTAGTTTGTAATCAAATTGTCATTAGGAATCTCATGTTTGTAAAGGAGACAAGTCATGCTTTAGCAGTATCTGGTCACCCATACATTCAGGGAGAAAAGATGTCACTGCGGGAAGAAGAAAGATCAGTGCCACAGCTGTAAGATCCACACCCTCACACATCTGGGCCGACACATCTGTTGCTGTGCATTTTAGCTTTGAAATGCTGAGCTTTAAAGCAATAAGATGGGAGAGAGGCAGGAGTCATACACCAGGAATTCCATGTTTTTTAAACGTGCAGTTTATGGCATATCTATGTAGCAATTATTGTATTTAATTGCTCACTGAGTAATATTGGGTAAGTCTCACTTGGCTTTGGTGCCGTTTTATGTCTTCAGATAACAAAACACTCTTTTACTGAGTATATTCTACAATGTCCTAAGTAGAGGTTTGCAGTTCTAAGACCTTCTAATACATCAGACACAAATACAGAGACTAGATGCTGATGATTGGGAAAATAATTATTTTTCAAAAAGATGTTTAAAAAATAATAGACACTTCTAAAAAAGTTGGCAAATAATACCGCGAGATAGAGAATTTGGACGAGCTAACAGGTTTTCCATGAAGTGGTAGCACATAAATCACTCAGAAGTTTCCTTTTGAAAACACAGCATCTTTTCTGATATTCTCCATAGCACATTTCAACTCTCAAAGTAATAAAAAAATGGGGTTCTTATCGCACATAAAAATTATTTAAAATTCAACTTAAAAAGAACTCCACAAATAAATACTAATTGAAATTGAAATGTATTCACAAGATATCTCATTCTCACTATCTCTTAAGCTTATATATATATATACAACACACATACACACACACATATGTTTGCTCCAACAAATATATAACTAAAAGAATGAAAAGATATTCTAGAAAACAAAAAAAAGCTACACATTGTTAATGAGCATAAAGAATAATTAACCCTTGTTGGTAAAGGAAATTCATACAAATGACCTTCTCTTGACTGACAAATAAAAAATAAATTTCAGATCATAATGCTTTAGTGTGAGTGTGGGAGAGAGCAAACTTGCAGTTATTCCTAGAGAACTAGAAACTTGTATTTGTTCAGAGAGAAGTCTGCATTTGTTGAACGGGCTGTACTTAGTTTCTACTTCTACACGTTGACCTCTAAGTATTTATTCTAAGGATAGAAAGACTCAAGTGAGCAAACGCTTGTGAGTTCTCTTCATTGTGCAGACTGCCTAAATTTGAGGTAAATATCAGATCTAAATGCCCTACAGTAATCATTGTGAAGTCATGATGCAAATGTAGAAAATTATTCATGATACTTTAACAAGCATAAATAGACTATAGTGATATACATTAAGTATTAGTTTATATGTTAATTGCACATGTTGGCAGCAGTTGACACAAATATTCATATGTGTGTGTGTGTGTGTATGTATGTATGCATGTACATATTTAAGAGGTGGGAAAGAGAGGAGAGGGGAGGGTAGGAAAGGAGAGGAAAGGAGAAGAGAGGAGAGAAGAGGAGAGCAGAGAGAAAGAGAAATAGATCCTGAACAGTAATAATAGGGAGTGGCTTGTCTTTGGCTGACTGCCTTTTGTTACTCAGATTTTCAAACATTCTTCTAATTGCCCAAATTATATAACAAATTATGGTAACAAATTAATTTTGAAGTTTCTCCCACGGGAGCTTTGATGATATGCTCTAAGGAAAGTGTTAGCACACTATGGCATCTTCATCATGCCCTGAAGAATTCTGCAGTACGGTAGACATGAGACTACCTGGTACTAGCTCCCTGCTGCACAGAAGGGTCATACAATCATGGTGGAGCTTACACTCTGATTTCAGAGCACATATATTCACACTCCTTTTCTTTTTCCTTTTTAAAACTCTTTTAGCAGGTCTGCTTATCACTTGCAAATTAGTTCTAATTCAACTTTGGATGTCCTCTGTCTTTCTGGATTATGAAACTGTACTATTAACGACATAATTTAGACTATTTACAAATTTACAAAGAACATTGCACTTGTCATTCTTATACACTGAACTGAAAGACATCAACTCCAACTCATAGATAACAGTTGCTTTGGGTCATTTAAAGAAAGATGTCCAGTGCATCTTTTATTAGGAACTGAAGTGAACGGATTGTTTGTGTCCCTGTGTTCCGATGTTGCATACTTAACTTCTAATGGGATGGTGGCTCGAAATGGGCATCTGGACAAGAGCATGAACTCTAGTCTGATGGGATTGGTGTCCTTATGAGAAGAGGCAGCAGGTGGTACAAAGACATCCTGTGAGCTCCCAGCAATATGGCAGCCATCTGCATGCCAAGAGAAAATGTGAACTTTGCTAGCATTTTGGTTGGACTTCCAGGATTTCAGAATGGCAATAGATAAATATCAGCTATTTAAGATACCTGGTTGATGGCATTTTGTCTGGACAGGCTAAGGTGACAAATTCAGAGGCACAATCAGTTTTCACAAAGGGCATGGCTGAGTGGAGCAAGAACCCAGCCTTCATAGCTTCCCTCATAGGACATATCTGTTAAAGTGGACCTTATTTTCTGTTCTGAAGTTCAACAGAAGAGTTACCTTATCATGTGGTTTCCTTTTAGACTCAACCCCAATTTGAGTTCCTTTTATATTTTGTAAGAATCATAATTAGGCCATAAAAACAATGGACAGAAGATAAGACAGCAGACCATTATCTTTCAACATTATAACAAGCTCGACAAAGGCTTCTTATTGAGAAATGGATGTATGATGCAGATACATCATAGCAGATAAATCTGAGTAATATATTTCATAAATGCTCTGTGATTTGGTGAGAAAGGCAATAATCATAGATATTATGGTTACGCATCCGCAAAATTTCCTCAGTAAATATTCTGAAACAAGGAGCTCCGAAGTATTTAAAAAAGAAGAGCTCCTAAAACGCAAATGAAAAGTCACTGTGATTATTCTCTAGATTCTAAGGATGAGAGAGAGATAAGAGAACCAACGATAGGCCCACACTGCTTTTGATAGAAAACCTTCCAACTGCTGACAAGAGCTAACACCATCTACACAGTCCAGACTATATCTCCATAGACAGCTGTTTTGAGAAATGTCTTAGGAGTTTCTTTTCCATTTCTAAGTCTTGTTTGTCTCTGCCTTCCATTTCTTTAATGGCTGCCGGCAAGTATGAGCGCAGCTCCCTCAGCACTTTCCAAACACAGCCAGTGGGAGTTTGTAGAGGTCAGACTGCTAAGGACAGCACTAAGTGGATCAGGAACAGACTTTAAGTCATTCATTAGACAGAACTGACTGAGAGTGAATTGTTACCTAGTATAGGTGGTAGGAGCATTTGAAAACTCTCTGGATACTAAGTTTCCATTATCCACAATCTACTCAGAAGGTCTTTCTAGTCTATGTCTGCTTTGTTTAAAATTTACTTCTCTTTTAAGTTCTTTCCTCTTCTCTAGTCAAAAGCAGACTAGGAAGTACAAGCTTTCTGGCTGCATTTGCTGCCCACATTGACCCACTTCTCCAAGGGACGAGCAGCAACTTGCCCCTCATGCCTGCACACTGGTTCTAGCGATTATACTTGCCTCTCCTTAGAGGATATCAATAACCAAAATGTATGTGATTATTCCATTGGCACGTTATGATTTGAATTTGAAATGTTGATCCCCAAAGGATAGAAGGCTCAGCCCCCTGACACTAGCGGTGTTCAAAGGTGGGGCACTGATTGCATCAGGAGAGCTCTGAGTTAATCAATAGATTAGTTCCTTGGTGGATTCATAATTTGATGACACCACTGGAAGATGCTAAAAGCTAGGCTGTAGGCTCCAGTTGAAGAATGATCACTAGCAACAGGCCTTTGAAGGGGGTAAAGATAGAGACAGACAGATCTTGTCCCCGCCGGTTTCCTGTCTGCCACTTTCTGCTTCCCGGACATCACAAGGTAAATGGCCTCCTGTGGTACATGCTTCTGCCTTCATGATGCTTGTTGCACCGCTGCCTGCAGCAATGGAGTCAGTTGACTATGGAATGGAACAACTGACGCTCTGAGTCAAGGCATGCCCTCCTCTACAAGGTGGCTTGTGCCAATGTCTCGTCATAATGACAGAAGATTAACACGTGGCATTAAATAGACCGGAGGTAAATGCTTATCCGTGGCAGAAAAGATTTCATCAGAACCAAGCAATCATAACACAGCTTTTTATTAGCTGAAAGTGTTTCAAAGGGCCAGAGAGATGGATCGGTCAGGGAAGTGTGTG
Organism: Myodes glareolus; assembly: GCF_982192425.1. NCBI lineage: Eukaryota > Metazoa > Chordata > Mammalia > Rodentia > Cricetidae > Myodes > Myodes glareolus. The sequence continues at coordinate 131,914,043 of NC_142026.1, forward strand.
CTGCACATGTATGAGGACCCGAACGCACTGCTAGAACTGTTGTCAACAAAAGAAGTTAGGGGTGGCAGTAGAAGCTTGTGATTCCAATGCTGGACAGGCAGAGGCACTTTCCCCGGGACTTGCTGGCCAGCCAGCTGAATACAACTGGTGAGTCCCATGTCCCAGAAGGAGACATTATCCTAAAAGAAAGGTTGGGGGCTAGGGAGAGAGAGATCAGCCATGGGATGCTTGACAAGAAATCATGAGCACCTGACTTAGATTCCTGGCAGCCATGAATAAAGTAGGCAGGATGGCATGTGCTTTTAATCCCAGCACTGAGGAGACAGAAGCAGGTGGACCCTTGGAGCTTGCTGGCTACCCACTCCAGTTCTCCAGGTCAATTCATGGATTTATGAACCCCGGGTCAAAGTGAGAGAATTTGTCTCAGAACTAGGGGATTTTGCTAAAGAGCAACAATGCCTGAGTTTGACATCTGGCCTCCTACATCTGTCCACTCACATGTGCACATGCACGTGCACGCACGCGCACACACACACACACTAAGGAGGATGGCTATGAAAAAAACAAAAAAGGTTTATCTCTGACTTATATCCACACCCATACATTAATGTATATACATGTGTGTGTGTATGTGTGTGTGTGTGTGTGTGTGTACAGATACATGAACACAGACCCCTTTGACACATAGAATCTTGAATGTTATGTGTAGGATCCTAAAGACACCCCATATGCAATTTCAGAAAGCAGCTTTATTATCAAGACAGAAAATCTGCCAAATTGAGGTCCACCTAAAATAGTGTTGGCCCAAGGAAGAGTAAGGCAGCCGCTTTTAACTTTTAAGTTAGGGGAATTCCAGCTGTGGTTAAGTGTACTTTGAAGTGATTTGAAGTACTAGTGTTAAGTACTAGGTATATAGTGGGTATATACCTAGACCTTTACTGGTGTATGAATCAATTTATGACTGGCTCACGACATTTAGTCAGCCACTGTCATTATGGTGTCAGGGATCTGTCTGTTATGTCAGGGGTCTGTCTGTTTGCTGTGTCAGGGGTCTGTCTGACTGAAAATACCAAGAACACTTACTGCTGGTGGCTGGGTAGGACGCTGATTGGCAACCAGACTGGACATACTTCCTGAAGGTCTGGTTGAAGCCACCATAGGATGGTGGTGGTAATATAGGGCAGAGGTCTTAGCAAATCAGCCACTGAAAAAAAACAACTGGCCATGGCACCTTCATTATGAATTATCTGGTTAAGATTACTAAAAACTGGATGAATCGTTTCTTACATAGTCAATGGTGGCAGCAGGAGGCTTAAAACATTTAGCTAATTATTCTTTATCAATTAAAACTCTGGAGTCAGCTATCAGGGTAAGAACCTGAATAGTCAGAGAAGCTGTGGAGAAGCAACCAATGATCTCTCTCTCTCTCTCTCTCTCTCTCTCTCTCTCTCTTTCCCTCCCTCCCTCCCCCTCCCCCCCTCCCCCCATCTCTTTCTCTCTCTATCTCATTCTCCAATCCAAAAAGAGCCGAGACCCTCTCTAAGCCCTGACCTACTAATTTCTGTCTCTCTATTTGTCCTCAGTCCTCCAAAACCTCTATGATTAACTTACAATACATAGCTAACTTATCTGCAGCTTGTTTCTATTAAACTTCCTAAAAACACAAAGAATTAGAGGGAAATTTACTGATTTGTAAGCTGACCTCAATGAGCAAGACAGTTTTTCTAACATTTGTGAGATGAAGTGTCAGACATCAAATTTCCCCAAGATTATATTCTAACAATCCAAAGACATTTTCTAATTCTTCTTACCTATATACAGTCTAATTTCTCCATCCTTCACGACAGGAAGCTGGTCTGCACTTCTAGACATCACTCTCAATGTCCTACTCGGAGTCATTTACAGAAACAGGTCAAATGCGTAGGTATTGCAAATGTTCCCTGTACATCACTGGTTACATCACTCCTTTGTCTCTGCATCCTTCATCATAATCAGTACCCATAATATAAAAAAAATGCAGTAGAGAAAACATGCCTGAGATACGATGAAGGATAATGGAAGTAAATCCCTACTTTCTTCACTGTACTCAGATTTTTTTTTAACATCTCAATTTGCATCCCTTTCCTGTGACTTTAAAGTGTAATTATTTTGTCCTTGCGTTCTTTGATGATTGTGAAGACTTGCTGAGATTTGCCTAGAGTTGCTTCTTCTAGTGAAGGAAGGCTGACACATGTACCTGCCAGGCAGGAGGGGACAGTGTGGGTTTTCTTTCTGTGGCTGTGATAAAATATTCAGACCAAAGGCAACTCAGGGAAGGAAAGGGCTTATTGGGCTTAGACTTCCAGATCACAGTCCATCACTGAGAGAGCTCAAAGAAGGAACTTGAAGCAAAAATCATTGCTCCCTCACAGACTCAGACTTTGCTTGTTCTTTTATACTGTTCTTGGCTAACTGTCTAGGGTTGGTGCTGTCCACAGTGGGCCTGGCCCCCCTACATAATTAACATCCAACATCCAACCCCTACATACACACACACACACACACACACACACAAATACACACAAACACACACACACAAATACACACATACACACAAATACACACACACACACACATACACACATACAAACTCTGATCTGGGAAACCCCTCAATTGAGAATTCCTTCTCAGACGACGGAAGACTGTGTCATGTGGACAATGAAAGCTAACTCCTACAGACTGTGAGCCACTTTGGATAGGCCTCGAATTACCCATGAAGACATAAGTGGGGATGATGCTGTTTTTTAGATGGGATCAATGCAAATACACTGTAATAGTAATGATGACTTTCCTTGCCTTTTTGAACAAATTACTCTGGAGAGAGAAATGTAGAAGTCAGCACACAGGGGTGTGGCTGTCAAATGCCCACTCTGGCTGGTTGAGCTGAATTGTACTCATTAGCTCTTTCCCAGAATAACTCAGTTAATGTCAGAGCTCCTAACCCTTACTAGTAAATAGCCCACACACGTGAAGTGCCCCCCAAACCAAGCAATATTAATTAGTATATTCCTTTAAAAACATATTTTTTTTTCTTTAGGAGAAATGAAGGGGGAAACAATACAGAGGGCTTTAAAAGACTACAAACAGGGACTGGGAATGATGCTCTATCTGAATTATAAGTGATACATTCAGCTAATTTCCTCCGCTCTCTAACCCAGGTCTACCATCTGAAAGGGAGGGAATATATATTCCAGAAACGGATGTATGATTCACCCAGTTCTGACTAACATTAGTCAGCATTTCACAGCAAAAAAGTCATTATGATTTAACAGTAAATCGGAGTTCTGCATGCTTAAACCCATAGAAATACACTGCTAGAATCTTTAAATACTTAACAAAGTGTTACTTACTCTCAGCAGAGAAAAAGCTTATTTGGATACCTTATTTTTGTGTCTCACTTTGCTTTCTGTGGCTGCGATAAAAACACCATGACCAAATGCAACTTGGGGTGGAAAGAGTTTATTTTTAGCTTACAGTTCTAGTCCCTCATGAAGGGAAGTCAGGCAGTAACTCAACGTAGGAACCTGGAGGCAGAACTGAAGCAGTGGGCATGAAGAAGCACTTCTTACAGGCCTGCTCTCCATGGCTTTTTCAGGGTTACCTGCCCAGGGGTGATACCTTCCACAGTATACTGCCTAAATCATTGATCAATCATTAATCATCAGTTAATAAAATACCCCACAGTCTAGTCTCTCCTTCAAACCAGTATGAGAGAAGGGATTTCTGTCTTCCCAGATATATCTATGTTTGTGGCAAGATAACAAAAATTAGCCAAACACACCCAGATCAAATGATAAAAGTGTACACTCGCTGTAAGACTAAATAAAACTATGACAGACATTGGAAACTTCAAATCAAACCAGGGTACCGGGAAAGATCAAAGAATTCCACAGTTGAGTTTTATGAATATAATTTCATACAACTTAAATGAGTTCAGTGCTATCAGGGACGAGAAGCTATTTTGGCAGTCATCAGTTTGAAAATGACGATCCTATGACCTTCTAAGGAGTGAAACCACACAAAGGCGGGAAGAACCTTTGAGGTCGCTGTTTCCATAGACCTTTCCTTTGCAAACCAACAACAGCTTCTCCACCAGGAGGCATCGCTTGAAATATCTCAGCTCAGCTAAGAGAGAACTACTGGGGCATCTGTATTAAATTCCTTATGGACTCACATGCATCCCTGGAAAAAACTGACTTCTGGTGTCAGGTAGCTGTGACGACAGTTTCCTCATAGAAACATAGAGTGCCTTTGTTTCTCATTGATATGAATTCTGGTGGAAGAAATACAGCTCAGAAATATGCTAGCAACAGACTCAGAGTGGAATCTGAGCCTACCCCCCAATGTTGTGTCCTTTTTAAAGTCTCAATCCTCCATGAAAAACAAGTACATCCCAGATATTCCTTTGAGAATCTGCTGGAGAAGCAGTAGATGGCCAGTATTGCATGTGTGTTGCTGGGAGCCACAGTGATTTCTCTATCTTTCCACTGATGGAGTTCCAACTGAGAAAGTGTAATTCCTGCTAAGAATGATGGTTCTCTTTTTGAAATATTTAATTTTAATTATGCATATGCATGTGTGTCTGTGTTTCAGTTTGTACCCATAAATATAGGTACCTGCAGGGATCAGAGGAGGGTGTTGGATCCACTGGAAATGAAATTAAATGTACTTGTGATCCCCTTCTTATGAGAACCAAACTCAAAAGAGCAGTGGTTTTTTTTTGTTTTGTTTTAATAGCTTAACCATCTCTCCAACTCAGAGAATTACTCCTTTCAAAAGCTTGTGGCAGTATTTAAAAAATATAGTGAAAATGTATAGGTTTAGCAATATATAAATAAACTCAAATCATTACTTTGTAGTTCTGGTTCCAAAGTAGAAAGGGTAAATATTGGACTAGTATATAGAAGAAAAAGATTAAATCCCTTTCTTCTACTTATTTGATATCATTGTTTTCAAACTCTGTATTTTTGTACGCTTATGATGCCTACAATATAAAAATTCACCTGAAGCATTTTAATGTTGCCTTAGCCTCTGCTCTACTGCTGTAAAGAGACACAATGACCAAGATAATTATTGTAAGGGAAAGCATTTAATTGGGGGCTGCCTTACAGTTTCAGAAGATTACTCCATTACTGTCATGGAGTCATTACTGTGGGAATCATGGCAGCACACACGGCACTAAGTAGTAGCTGAGAGCTACATCCTGATCCACAGACAAGAGAACAACACTTGGCCTGGCATGAGCCTTTGAAACCTCTGTGCCCCCCCCCAGTGACATACTTTCTCCAGCAAAGTCACACCTTCAATCCGTCTAATCCTTTCAAATAGTGTCACTCCCTGGTGACTAAGCATTCAGACATATGAGCCTATGGGAGTCATTCTTAATCAAACCACCATAAATGTATAGAAAATATGATTTTTTAGTTAGAAGTGGTACCACATACTTGTAATCATGGAATTAAAGAGGCAGAGGAAGAAGCCAATGATGCCATCCTTGCATCACGTTTGAGCCAAGCCTGGGCTACATGATACCCTGTCTCAGGAATAAAGCCAAATAAAGAAAAGAGTATATTTAGTGTTACAGATTTGTGACTAGAATATAATCTCTTAGATGCAGGCATATAAAACATATGACTGCTTATGTTCAGATCGGACTCACCTTCTCCAAAGAGACAAAACAAACCCCACACAACACATGGAAGGTAGTGATTCCAATAGGCACACAAGTGACACTTCTGCTGATTATGCATCTTTAGGCTCAAGACTATTGGATGTTTAGAGGTAGCTTGGAGACATAAAGAGAATTTCCTGGCACACACTGTGTAGGAGTGGTCTGCTTTTCCTTCCTGCCTCCAGTGGGAGTAGAGGGGATTTCTTTTTCTTTCACTTAAGCTGAATTGCATGGGGCTTCAGGAACTGCTTGGCTGCTGGATTGTGTCCACTGTGACTCAGATGCAGGAAACTGGAATCTCAATGTCAGTAGGAAAAGGGTTTAGAACTTTGGCACTTTGGCATTGGGTGGATGCAATGGGGTAGATGTTCCTAACTTCTCCAAAAAGATACTCAATAAGATACTGGAGGGATGAGTACTATGGATGAATTGATTTTTCTTCTGTCCTTGCAAACCTCAGATGCCTCCATAGACCAGACCATCCGCACAATTTCTGTCTCTAGGACCCTATGAGATTGCCTAGCACTGTTTTTGCTTCTCACACTTCCCACGAGTGCTATTCATGGGTGAATAAATAAACCAGGCACCACACAAAGGCCAAAGAGATGGAGAAGCAACCTCTCTGTGCTGGTGACAGGAGTTATGCTCCGGTAGGAAGAATGCCACATTGTCTTTGAAACTTCTCAGGTATTGGCAGAGGTTGCTTGTTCATTCCCGGCTGCCCAGACCCAAAATAAGCACACAGAAACTGTAGTAATTAAATCACTGCTTGGCATATTAGTTCATGCTTCTTATTGACTAGCTCTTTAATCTTAAATTAACCCATTTCTATTAATCTGTGTATCACCACGTGGTTGTGGCCCACTGGTGAGGTTCTGCCTGGTGTCTTCTTCAGTGGCTACATGACTTTTCCTTGACTCTGCTTACTCTCTTTACCAGCCTGGCTATATTCTGTTAAGCCAGTGGCTGAAAGCAGCTTCTTTATTAACCAATGACAATAAAACATAATCATAGCACACAGAGGGGAATCCTACGTTACCTAGGGATGGTTCTGGAGAAATTAATAAATGTGTATTAATAAAGACTATCTTGCCACTCATAGAAACATTAGGAAACAATATTAGAATATTAGATATTAGAAAATAATCATTAAAAATAAAATCCAAAAGAAAAGGCTTAGTAGCAGTTCAGACAGATAAAACAAGTACAGGAATTATGGCATACACATGCAGAAATTATCCCAGAAGAAAAAGAGTCAGAGACGGAGAGGATAAAGGAGTTAAAGAGACGTGATGGACAGAAATACCCAGCAGTCATCAATAACAGTCAAAGGAAAACAGAATTTTAAGGAAATTGAGTGGGAGGGGAATCTAACATATGATGGCTGAGAATTTCAAAAAATATATAAAAGGAAAATACTTAATTTTAGAAAACAATGAACTTCAAGCAACATAAACCAACATAAACAGGAATAAATTGACAAGTATGGGTTATAGGAAAGTTGTTCACTAGCAAGGATAGAAATACTGGAAGCTAGCTTGTTTGTTTACTTATATTTACTAGTGTGTGCTTCAGCGGTGGTGGTGGTGGTGGTGGTGTGTGATGATTTGGGGCAGGCATACCATTTGTGTGGAGAACAGACAATTTTGAAGAGACAGGTCTTTTTTTTTCTACTGTAGTTTCCACAGACCAAATTTGGATTCTTGGCCTAGTGTAGTGAGTACTTTTCCCACCCCAAGATCTTCTCAACCCCTCAGGAGCTAGGTTGTTGTTGTTGTTGTTTTTTAATCAACCTAGAAACAGGACTTTTCCAAAGCAACAGGAGAAGCAGGCATAATATATTTTGATCTTCAAAGTGCAGATACATGGCACGTATTGATCTGAAGTGTTATATTTAGAAAGCCATTCAACAGCAAGGATAAAATACAGTTTTAAGATCAAGACAGTCATCCTCAATATTTTACTCAAGGACCTCTTAAAGAAGCATCTCAGAGCAGGCAATGTGAAAGCAGAGGGAAGACAGGAGAGGAGGTATAATCCAGTACCTGAACAATAACAAGCCTGGCCCCTATTAAATGAAAGGGTAATGGTGAATATTTGGACTTTAAAGAGCAGAGGAAAGGGAGAGTTAAAATAATGAATACTTCCATCTGCATTGTGAGAGTAAGGTTAGTGATAAACACTCAAAGAACTATTTATTTTATAGAAGATGTCATATTGTTTCCCTTTAGAATTTAAAGTTAACTGAATATTCTAAATTGTCTCTCATCTCATTTGGGAAAAGGAAAAAAAAAGAGAAGTGAGGAGAAAAAAATAACTTCTGTGGGACAATGGTTTTACTCTGTAAACATTTGTTTCTTGTACTTGTTTTAAAAAATGCTAATTGGCCGGTAGCCAGGCAGGAAGTAAAGGTGGGGTGACCATGCAGGAAGTAGAAGTGGGGCAATGAGAACAAAGGATTTTGGAAAGGGGATTCTGCAGTCCACAGTTATGACCCAGCCTCAGAGGAAACAAGATGTGACCACTTCACCAAGCCACATGGCTAACTCAGACAAGAATTATGGGCTAATGTAAGTCATAAGAATTAGTTAATAAGAAGCCTGAGCTAATGGGCCAATCAGTTTATAACTAGACCTCTGTGTGTTGTCTTTGGGACTTAACAACTGTGGGAACTGGGCAGGACAGAAAACCTCAGTCAACAAAATAAAAACTTCATCTCAGAACTAAAAGGAAGAAAAAGAAAAAATGAAAAGAATGGGACAATACAGAAATGAATACAAACAAAAATGATTTTAAGGAAAAGGCATAGGCTGAAAGAATACACAGAAAGCAAGAAGGAAGGATTATAAAACCTCAGAAAACTGAAGGAAAATGAGCAATACTTCTTTCCAATGAGGCTACTTTGGTTGGTTTTGTTGTTTTTGGTTATCCTTTAAAAGCTTTACTGAGATATAACTGAAATTCATAAAAAATAGAATTTATTGACTTAAGGAATAGAACCCTATGGAATTTAGTATTTTCACAAATACAGCCAGACATCACATACTCAATGGCAGAATACTTTTCATCACCTCATAATGAAGTCCTATACAATTTGTCATCACTTCTTTAGTCTTCTTTGCCCACATATACCCCACCAGACCTATGCAACCACTAACCTATGTTTTTGGGTGTGGACTATAGATGTTTCTGTTGTAGATCTTCATAGGGATAGAGTATTTAATATGATGTCCTGCAAAGTTAGCGGTTTTCATTCTTTCATTCTATTTTACTGACTGAATAATAGCTCATGGTGAGGAATACCATATTTTGTTTATGCATTCATCTATTGATGGAAATATAGGTTGCTTCCATACTTGGGCTATTAAAATAATATTTTTGTACAAAGCAATGTTTAAAACCAAGTGTAACGGTAAATTTTGTGTCAACTCAAGCCACAATATACATATATTTACAGACATGACTTAGGGCATTGCTCTGAAATCATTTTTATATGTGATTACCTTTTCAGTCAGCAGATGTGAATGAAGTTAATCAGATTGCCTGCCATAATGATGAGGGGCCTCATCCAATCAGCTGAGTTACTTAACAGGATAAAACTGACTTCTAGAAAAATAGGGAGCTCTGTGAGTGATCAATCACCTTAGTGTTCCAACTGCAGCCTGCCACCTCGCTGAGCAGATTTTGGACATAGCAAGTGTCAATTATTCTCAATAAGACCCACATACTGTAGGGATGTCTTGTTGATTCTCTGAAGATCCCAGTACTGAAATCTCCTCTACCAAGTCATACCAGAAAAGTAGAAGGCTTTGTGGACACCAGTTCCAACTATAATCTGGGGACGTTTGTTGAAGGACATCAAACTCAGATGTTTCCATGTTTTTGTTTTTTTTTTTGACTTTGACAAGAAGAGACAAAGTTTGCCCCCCCCCCCAAAGGTCTATAAGGCAAATCAGAGGACACTTCAAAGTGAGGGGGAAAGATACTGGCTCTGAGAATGTGTGATTAGCCAGTCTTTGTGGAAGTTTGTATTCCAAATTCATAGAACATAGATGATATGAATGTAACCCTCAAGCTAATAATTTAGTATTAAATGACTGGAGACCATTAGGACTGTCAACAAGCTGTCTAGCCATGACACAGATCATTTTGGAGTTAAACTTAAACACCTTTATGGCTTGAATGCTTTTGTTGTCTCCATAATTCATTTGTTGGCAACTTTATTTCCAAGGCAGTAGAATTGGGAGGCCAAGCCTAATTGGAGGTAATGTGGAATTTCCCTCTGTATGCTGTGAATACCATTGGTAAATAAAGAAACTGCCTTGGCCTGCAAATAGGACAGAACTTAGGTAGATGGAGAAAACCAAACTGAATGCTAGGAGAAAGGATGCAGAGTCAGGGAGAAGCCATGTAGCCCTGCTGGAGAGAGATGCCAGAACTTTAGCTGGTAAGTCACTACCACATGGTGATACACAGATTATTGGAGATGTGTTAAATTAATATGTAAGAGTTAGCCAATAAGAAGCTAGAGCTAATGGGTCAAGAGTATTTTAAATAATTTGGTTTCTGTGTGATTATTTTGGGGCTGAGCAGATGGGAAACAAACAAGTGGCCTCTTGCAACAGGAGGAATTTAGGTCATGTGAGCAGTCACTCATGGAAGGACTAACCTCAGGATAAAGGGCACGACAGTTGTCCTCTTTCACAAGAGGGCTCCAGAACTTCTGTTGCTTCAGAACTATGAGAAGTATTTTTTCTTCTCTTTGTAAATTACCCAACCTCAGAACTTGTTACAGTATCATATAACAAAGATAAGTTTGAAGCAAAAAAAAGAGAGAACAAAAACTGAGGTAGACTTTAAGACACAACACAAGGCTCCATAAAAAATGAAGCAGAACTCAAAGTCAAACACAAGAAAATAATATGGTTATGAGACCCAGAAAAAATATGTCTATTGTACTTTTTAAAATGAGATTAAAATGTTAATAAAGAGCAATGAACTCTAGGATATTAAAGACAATTTCTTAGAATGAAATGTGATAATGTAAATTTAAAATATAAAAAAATGGGATAAATCCTAAGTTTAAGGGGTTAAAGATGAACAGGTCTCCTTCCTGATTCAGAGATGCCAATAAGACAAAGGAAAGTAAAAACAAAAATCCTGTTTATTTAGGATGTAGGTATATGTGCATGGACATACATGTGTCTGTGTGCATGTTTGTGTGTGTGTTCATATGTGTGCATGGGTGTGCATGAGCTTGTCTGTAGTTGTAGTTCTTCAGATGTGGTCGACATTTGCTTTTTGAATCTTTGAAGAAGAATCTCTCAGTTGAATGAGGCTGGGTTAGCTGGCCAGTGTATCCCAGGAATCCTCCCGCCTCTACCTCCACAGCACTGGGATTACAAGTGGATTACATTGTATCCAGCGTTATATAAATATAGAAGTAAATAAATAAATAGATTCTTGGGATCAAACTCAGGTCCTTGTGCTTTCAAGACAGGCATTTTATAGACTGAGCCATCATCACCCTTCTATGTATGATTTTTTTAAAGATTCATTTATTTTTCACATACACACATGTTTTTGCCTGCATGTATGTCTATGCATCATATGTACACAGTATGAAGGACAGAAGAGAGTGTCAGATCCCTTGGAATTGGTGGTACATACAGTTGTGAGCTGCTAAGCGGGTGCTAGGAGTCAAACTCTGTTCCTCTGCCAGAACAACAAACATTCTTAACTGCTGCGTAGTCTCACCAGCCCTGATTTATAAATGTGGGCACACAACTCATCCGGTTTCATGTGAAAACTACATGGATGCACACATTTCTCAAAATTAACCAAACAGAATCTTTAAATTCAATACATTTTTTTTACTGTGTGTATTTGATACTTAAGCAAAAATAAGGCTAGGTAATATATTTTTAATGACAATTTTGAAACTTGTTTTTGAAAAGGTCTTTAGTTCTTAAAAAGTAAATAGTTGTACATAGTTATCTTCATTGAATAAAAGTGATACAAAGATGCAGAACCCAAAATTTCAATGAGATCTTGATTATACCCAAATTTACTTATTTTATTTATCTCACTTTATTTTAAAATGATGTTAGCAAGTTTTGCTTTAAAATGTTTTGAAGCATGTAGAAGGCATAAGATACATGCTTTGAAAGTTTAATTTCATGAATTTTTAAAGTGTATGTTTCCTTTAAGCCATGTGTGTTTAAATGGATTTCTTCCTACCATGATGAATGGCATACTTACAGAAGGTGTAAGGTCTTAGATTCATAAGACAAGCGAGTTTATGGAAAAACAAAGAAATGAGTAAAGTCAAATTTTCAAATTTGGAGACCTCTACCCCATTAATCCTTTTATTTCTCAGCCTAAACAGTTTATTCTCATGGGAAAATCATACAGCGAAACGGCAAAGGCAGCATTGCCCTAGAATCTGTCCCGCACACCAATCTCCATGCCTCTACAGCAGAAGCATGTTCTGTTTCTATGAGGAACACATGGTGAGGTTGTTAAGTTAATAGCCCGTATTCACGGTATGTCGCTGCACAACTGGACACACTGGCTTTACTAGACTAGTTAGAAATTTTCAACACTGGTCGTTTTTGCATTGTGAAAGGGTAAGAGACAGAAATGAAGAAAGGGTGGGTTGTTAATTACCAACATGCTGCGTATCTCAGAATACCAGGGATCTAGGAAAGTGTGAAGGCAAAACTGCTTTACTGCAGATGGATGAAGCTTGGATATTATGCAGAGGGCTCAACTAGCAACACCGGAGATCATAACAAGAGAAATACTGGAGGATGGAGCAGTAATTGTTCTGAGTGTGACACAAAGACATCGTATGCATAGTGCATAGGTACAGACATAAAGATGGAAAAGATGAAAGACTCATCTCAGATACAACCCCTAGAACCAATGTTTTATCCGCTGGGTCTTCCTATCGTGAAACCTAATGGCATCAAAATGAAAACCATAATAAACTGAAGTGCTATACTCCAAAGCCAAGCTTTTTAAATGGAGGGTCACCCAGCATGGACCCTGCAGCATCCTGCAACTGGATGCAAGAATGCAAAACTTGGCAATGGCAATTGTTTTCTCAGCATGCAGTGACCAAAAATTAATTAAAAATCAAATTCATCATGACTCTTGGGTGTGTCTGTCAATGCTCACTGATGTAGCACAGTGTGACGTCACTGCATCTTTGGTATTGAATCTACGAATTGCACACTTTGCTCTGCAGGTACCATCACAAAGCACAGCACCAACAATGCTGCATGAAACATCTGGGCTCACACTTCATACTGTTTTCTGCTTTTATAAGGAGATGACGGTGTAATTACGGAAAACAAAGACAGTATTTTTCTACCATCCAAGTAACATACTCTTAAGTATATATTTTGCCTTAGAATATTTTACTTGAAATTGCTGTCTGAGTTGTTGACTTTTATAAAAATAAGTTTGATAAATCTGACGTGGAGTTAAGACAAAACTTCTTTCAACTTCTGAAAAGACCTTTAAAATATTTCTGCCATTTTATATCATATATTTACACAGAATGGTGGTCTCAGCATTGACTTCTATACCCAATATGTGCATTTGTATATCTATAGATATATGAAATATTTGGCAAAGAGAGGATGTTAATGTGTAGTGGATTTTTTTGTCAGACTTTTATTTTGAGATCACCAGCCCCCAAATAATGACACTGAGACCTTATTAAAGCTGGGCCTTCAGTTTAGGCTTGTTCCCAGCTAGCTATAACATATATTCCTAACTGTAACATAAATTAACCAGTTTCTGTTCTATTAATCTATGATCTGCCATGTGGTGTTTACCTCTTTCCCATTCTATCTGCATCTCACTGGCATCTCTCCTGTGCCTCATGTGCCTAGATTCATCTCCAGTTTCTCTCTCTCCCTGGAAGTTCTGCCTATTCTCTCCTATCTAGCTATTGGCCATTTAGCTCTTTATTAAACCAATAAAAAGACTCCTTAGCAAAAACACATCTTCACAGTGCACAAAAAGATTCTCCACAGCATGTGAGCAGAGTAGAAAAGCTGTGTACTGGGTTCTGTTCAAAGAGGTAGGGAATTCTCCCGCCGGCCTTCAAGGAATGGTTGGTATTGACCACCAGACTTCACTTCCCACGTCTGTGTGTAGCGTTCACTGTTTTGGAGCTTCTGTGTAACTCTGAGGGAATGGAAATCCTTTTAGCTGGTTCTGAAGTTGGTTTGGGCTGATGAGAACTTCAGTGGTTCTGTTCATAGAGGTGCAAATACACTTTCCCCATTTGGGGATATGGTTGATATGTTTCCCACATGAGAGATATGAATCCAAACGTTGGCTCGTACTGTCCTTTCACCAGTGGTCAGTTTTCCTTCCATCATTCCCCACTTCCTGGGCTTGAGTCTCCTCTGTCGATCTTGACACTTAGTTTCCATCTTACTGGCTTCCTCACTAGTAAGCAAATTAAATAAAATCTTTAATGTGCTTTCATGTTGCAGTTGTAGAAAAGTTACAGTTTTGTCTTTTTAAAATTACTTTAACAATGGGAACAACTTCCAGTTCTTCATAGTTAGATCAATTTTGCTTATGTTCAAATTTTCACAGCTTTAATAATATTTATATTTTATCCTTACTGTGTTTACAAGTTAAAAATGAAAAGGTAACACATTTCACTTCACAGAGCCCCATAAACTAAAAGATGACTTTAGATTTATTTGGTTGTTGTTTCAACTATAATATTTTGGAAATGCAAAAGGACACTGTTAGTAACCACACTAGTACTATTGGTCAGGAACTAGGAGAATCCTGGAAAGACCAGTATTTTCCTGGACAAAGTCAAATCCACGGACATCTTTCATACAGATTACCTCCAATTCCTTCTTCATTATCTAAGCTTCTTTATCTAAGCATGATGCATATTATTAAGGCTTGAAAATGTTTTTTAAGAGTTATTTATTTTTATTCCATGCCAATGAGTGCTTGCCTGCATGTTTGTACCTCTGCACCACATGCATGCATGCCTGCTACACTTGGAGGGCAGAAGAGGGTGTCAGATCCAGATCTGACTGGAGCTGCCCAGTAGGTGTTGGAAATTGAGCTTCAGTCCTCTGTAAGATCACCAACTCTTCTTAGGCACTGAGTCAACTCTCCAGCTCTTAAATTTTTTTTCTACTTGTGAATTTTTTAAAAAATATTTGGAAGTACTGTTGGATCACAAACACACTGCAATTTATTTATTCTTCTGCTAGTGGCTGTTTAAGCTATCCTTAACTTTTGCAGTTACAAATGATCTTGCCAGGAGCACTTTGGTACTCTCCTTATTTTATGCACATTTAAGGTATTTATCTGGGACAGTATGGAATGAAAAAAAAATCCACAAATGTGTTCTACTTTTCAAGAAATATCCAACTTCTTTTCGTAATCAATTATGCTCATTTGTACCCAAACCTTAGATACTCATTTTTAATCACCTGCTTATCAGCACAGCCTTTGATCCTGCTTCTCTGCATAGCCTTTGGTCCTACTAATCTCCATCATCTTTGGCCCTCATTCTCTGCATCATTGGTTCTGCTTCTTTGTATGTTTGATCCTTCTTCTCTCTCCATCTTTAGTTCTCTCCATCTTTGGTCCTGCTTCTCTGCATAGCCTTTGGTCCTACTAATCTCCATCATCTTTGGCCCTCATTCTCTGCATCATTGGTCCTGCTTCTTTCTGCTTCTTTGTATGTTTGGTCCTTCTTCTCTCTTCATCTTTAGCCTTGCCTTCTCTCCATCTTTGGTCCTGCTTCTCTCCATATATGGCCCTCATTCTCTACATCATTGGTCCTCCTTCTTTGTATGCTTCTTCTCTTTCCATCTTTGGTCTTATCTGCATCATTTATTCTGCTTCTCTGCATCTTTACCAACACTTAGCGACACTAGTTTTGATAATTCCTGATACTTTGGTGGGTAAGAAACAGAACCTCACTTTCCCCCCTTTCCGTCCCTAATTATAGTGTGCTTGAATTCTTGCAGCATGTATTTCTTCTCACATTGGCCACATAACTACCCACTTGCATGGCTTGTTACCTTCTGGGTTAGTTAGTTTGTTTCTCTTTCTTGTCATTTGTAGGATTTACCCAAATATTTTCTGCAGGAAATTTTTTTTTCAGTGACACTTGATGCAAGTGTCCCAGTGTCTACATAATAGTTTCCTTTGCTTGTGAATCTTAAAAAAATAAAGCTCCTGGTTTTCACACAGTCAAATTTACCAATGTATTTCTCTCTGCATTGGGCTTATTGCTCTCACATTCTAGAGTAAGGAAGATAATTGACCTATATTTCCTTTGAAATATTTTCAGAATCTCCTTTGCAAACTCAAGTCTATAAGCCACTTGAGATTGACTTTAGTTCCTGGGTAAGATGTGAAGCAAATTGTTAGTTTTCTCCACATACAGCAATAACCAATTAGCCCTGTTTCCTTGCTTTACTGCTCATGCTTCCCACGCTGGTCTCCAGTAGATTCTGCCACAAAAGAAGTTTCTAGTATTTGTATTCATGTCTCTATATAGCTGTTTCTTTGTTGCATTGGAGATTATTTCATTTTTTAACTTCTCCTTTTTTTCTTTCTTGTTTTTAGGGCAAGTTTATGATGACCTTGGCACTCTGACCCTCCTGCTTCCCTCCGAGTGCAGGGGTGTCCTGCTGCTCCTGGCTTTGTGCTCGTCCTCCCTGTGCCCACTGTTATGCCACATTCAGATGACTGGTAGGATCAGCATTCCTGCCATGTCATCTTCATCATTGTAGGGGTATGCTAGCCTTTGATCATGCATATAAACTCTATAGAAATACTTTTCAAATTCCTTGAAAAATCCTTGTTCTGATAGTTTTCCAGGAAATTTTAACTAATTACGGAGGAAACTGATGTATTAAGGATATGAACACTAGCCATTACTAAGCATAGCATATTGCTACATTTACTTAGGCATTTTTACCATATTTCTATAAAACTCTATCCATCTCAAAAATATTATGAACACGTTATGCAGGATTGATTTCTTGTGTGTTTATAACACTGCATGTGCTGTTACCATTACTATTAATTTATGAATGGTGATCATGTTTCATAGTCTCACCATCCCCTTACTAGTCAAGTCCAAATTCCTATAAGACTAGAATCTGTATTTCCTCTAGTCCCTGAGGTGTGATGTTCACTAAAAGGTCTTACAATATGAATTAGCATTTCATGACATGCCTAGTGTCATGGACATGTCTTTTACATTTGGGCTTTCTGTGATAACTATAAGTGGTCTCAGAATCTGGATATGGTCTTCATGGGTAATGAGTATGATTTTGTTTCTCAGACTGGGGTAGAAGTATCATGAATCTAAAGTCAGAAAACACTTGTGGGGTATGTGATTGGTAAGAAATGCTTTGATTGTAAGACAAAATAAAATAATAAAATCACACATTAAAAATGTCTCCATGAATAATAGACAATGCAGTCTCATGGATTAAATAGAATCAATGAATTAAGCTTAGCTCTCAGTGTAGAAATAACCCTGTGTTCTTAATTTTGGACTGTCTGACAAATGACTCCAGACAGTCACAAATTCTTAAAGCTGGACTGATGATTCCAGTCATATACAAATTCTTCCAGGCAAGAGGAAAAGTCATTTTCCAACCCATTTTGTGATAAGGGTGGTGCTGAACTCATTGAGGTTAGAACAGAGAAGAAAAATGGCAGGCATTTTCAGTGGTGACCCAGCCTTTCCTGCATCCCAAGTGCTGTACAGGTTGAAACAGCCAGGCTTTCTTTGGCACCTGTGGCTTTTCCTCTGCTTTGCTACTTCATGCAAAGTGTGGCCTTCCCCAGATTTCAGCTTTTTCTGTTAGTAAACACAGCTGCCGAGGCCTTTGTGATTTCTGCAGCCATTCTAAATGTCTTTCAGACAAGTGAGTGATAAATATGTTAATTGCTTGCTTATTCACTCCACATGGGATACATATATTAAAGCATCATCCCGCGTCCCATGACTATAGATCATAATTTTCTAAGTTATGTGTATCTCATAACATTGCGCAAATCTCAAACATACCACATAGCAATGGAAATATTAATAATTAAATTTAAAAATCCGCTTACTATGAAACTTTCAGCTCTATGTCATGTCTTACACAGGCCCAACCATCAGCTTTCATGATCTCTGCCTCTGAAGCTTTCTGCTGCCATATAGATACACATACATAGACATCGTATATTAAAGGCTTGCACCCCAAGCTTGTATAGCTGAAAGGTGGAACCTCTGAGAGATGGGGCGTGTAGATCACTGAGCGTGCGCCTGTCCTAAAGGGGAATAAGTGTCTTGACCTTCCTCCTTCCTCCTTTTGGCTTCCTATACACGAGGTGAGTGGTTTTGTTCAGCTGTGTGCTTCTGCCTTGAGCTCCCACTGTGATGCATGGCCTTGTTTTAGGCCCAAAGAAGAGGATCACATAATCAAAGTCTTCAAGTTACCTGTCACTTCCAAAGTCAATAAATTGTGTGTGTGTAGGGTCCTTGAGGATTACACTTAAGGAGAAAAGACAAAGGATTGCTAAGTTCCACTCAAAACCATTTAATACAGTTGGGACAGAGTGTATTAAAACCCTGCCCTGGGTGGAAAATGTGAGGAAGTGTGTTTTCTAGACATAGTATCATCAAAAGCAGACACCCAAAAGCTGGTTCACACAGAATTATGAAGCATGGACCAATGGATCATACCGCCATAGAATTTATTATAGTCAAGAGCATTAAAACTCGGAGTTGTTCAGAATCAAATGAATTAGAATATGGGGAGCAGAGGAATTACTAAAGCCAGGGTGGAAAACACACAGACAGACTGTAGTATTGGTGTCTGGGATAAAAACTGAACGTCAACCAATAAATTAATCCTGCATTTTCCTCCTGAGATGGCAATAAACATCTCCTTTCTTCAGATAAGACACCGAAACAAAACCAAAGCAACAACTACTCTCAAGGCCGACCTGGAAAAGGAGTGTAGTGAACTGAGTTTAGTTATGACAGCCTGGGAAAAGCGGCACTGTACAGGGAGTAGCAATGACAACAGAGCCCCATCACTAAGAGACTCCACCCTGACATGGCTGACAGCATCCTCAAAGGCATAGGATGGAGTCCCTTCAGTTAATCTCCTTACTCTGTATATTCTGCATCACCTCATGAGTCCATCCAACTGAGAATTATGGAAGGAAGAAAGAGTGCCTGGAACCTTATGTGGTAATCTAAGGATCCTTCCCCTTTCCCTGTCTATGAGAGAATGTCATCATGTGACCATCTAATGATCCTCCCCCTGATGGGGAAGCTCAGCCAATTACATTCTGTTTAGGGTGTGGCTTCCTGAGGCCAAGAAAAAAGGATAAAAGCATCCAGGTGCGCTTGCCTCTCTCTCTTTGTTCTCTCTGCGCTCCTGGTGTTCTTTGGATCATTGGACGTGTGAGTTTTCTCTGTTTTTCAAATTATTTAATATATTATTTATCTTTGAGCTGGTCTGGTTAATTCTAACTGTCGATCAACTACTCCCTTCATCCCCCACTCTGTCTATGAGAGAACATCAAAAGGTCCATTTTCCTGAACCTCACTTAGGAAGTCACAGCTGATCTGCTTAAAATGGTAACATCCAGGTTAGGCACCAAAGAGAAAGGCAGTCTAAGATAGTTAATTATTGTGTCTTTCAAAGATGGCCCTTTTGCAAGAGCTTTCTCTTACCTACAGTTTTGTTTTCCTGTGGTTTAATCAGCCCATTGTCCATAGTGGTCAGAAAACACATGGAAAATTCTAGAAATAAACAAGTAATCAGCTATAGATAACTATGGCAGTGTATTGTTATAGTAGGTGGTCACTTAAAATTTATAAATTAAAGTTTCTCATAGGTGTGCATGCAGAGAAGAAGCGAAGGTGTAAGTGGGGTTTTGTACTAGTCATCCCCTGGGGCTTTGCAACACATTTCTCACAGATAAGTGTAACCACTGTACATATTTGTTCAGTTAGCAATCAACATTTTAATCTTCAGATCAAGAAATGAGTGTTTAAGGAGTCATCACTAGGGCCTCTTTCTTATGCCTCTGAGGTCCAGGATAGTCAGGCTCAACTACCAGGCATGGAGATGCAGGAGTGTTCCTTGCATTGGCAGAGACCTGGCAGAGAATCATACCCTTCGAATGTCTGCTGCCTGATTTGAACTGTGAATTCTCAAAGTATTCTCTCGGGCCAGCATAAACCAGTACCCACCCGGTGCTTCCCACCTCCCAGTCAGAGAATGTTTGTTTAGAGCCAGGATCTTGCTTTGTAGCTGGTGAGGGCCTCAAATACCTACCTCAGCCTCCTAAACACTGGATCATAGGTGTGTGCCACCATGCCAGATTGAAGATATTAAATAAAATTACGTAGTTGCTTTTTCCCCCTCAGGAGAGCATCATGGCTAACTGTCCCAGGCATTCACAGCTGTGTAGTTCCAGATGCCAGGGCACTGAGGCTTCCAAGAGTAGACAAGAGAGCCAAGGAGTAAGAATAGCCTGGCCTGCTGCAAGGCGACTGACTTCTAAATCTATCTGCAAGTACATAGACATTTAACCACACTCCATTGCAACCTTAACTTTTCCACATTCTCTCTTCCAAACACATTTCCCTGCCTCAGATTTTTTGAATTCTTTCTTTTTTTCTCCTATCATCTTCAAATAGGCTAAAGAAACAACCGGCATCATGTTCTGCTCAGCTGGGAAAGTCTGTGGATGTGGATGGTAACTGAGTGGATTTGCTCATTCAAATGCAGTTTGAAGTTTCCTTTGGCTTTTGTGCCTAAAAAGCACAGACATTTGATTCATTAAATTTGGAAGTATGGATTTTGCCCAGCACTTGGGCAGAGGCAGGTCGGGCTGGGTCAGTCTATTTGTAGGTCAGTAAGTGGGGCTAATTCTGGTTTGGCTCAGCACAACTACAGCCTTGGAGTGTTCTGAAATGTTCTGTTTCTATTTAGGGGTCAGAGTTAAAAGAAAACATGTGCCCCATTTGAACTCTGCATTTCAGAATTAGAGCGTCACACCAGCCAGGCCAAGAACTGCAAATCTCTATGGAAAAAGAGAGAGAAGGTAGAGAAAGGGAGAGAGATTGACTTTGGAAGGAAAGTAAGGGGTTGAAAACAAGGTTAGAATTCCATTAAAAAATATTGAAGGTGGGCCTCAGTGGTAAAGAACGTGGCTAGCATGAGAGCCCCAGTTCCATCATCAACATCACACACGCAAACTAATCAAAACACATTCACACAAAAGACTCATAATACACAATACACACATACATCTCTATATACAAACAAAACAAAACACACTCACAAAACAGGTTCATAATACACAATACATACACACATATCCATACATTCAAACCAAACAAAACACACACAAACATATTCATATTACATAATACATATACATACACCCATTCATACAAACAAAACAAACATACTCATATAAACATACTCACAACACATAATACACATACACACACATACACACACACAGGAAATGGGGAATGTCAAAAACAGTATCCAAATTTTATTGTATTTTTAAGCAGTATTTCCAAGGAAATTTCATCATTTTAGCATACTACCAGAGCATGCATTTGTCTTCTCATCTTTATCTATCCATTTTCTTCCTTTCACTTACTCAGCATTTACAGAGATCTTACACGTCAGGTGATGTAGAAGGCATTTCGCAGGTAACGCCCCATTCTTTGCACTTTCACAGTCATTGTTGTGCTGACCCACCACACCCATGGCCTTTCTCAAATATCTACCCTCATCCAGATGCTGACCACGGCCGTGACTTTGGGCCTTCTCATTTTCTCTTAGTAATTAAGTTCCCTAACGATAACAAAGCATCATTACAATAATATTGATACCTGCTGTAATCACCCGCATTCTGGCTTTTCAGTCTCCAGTGTTTCCTCGGATCAGGTAGTTCTGTGCTAACACAGCAGAAGGTCACCCGATGCAGGGGCTGATAGTGGAGAGGACGGTTCCACTTAGCATGCACACGGAGTTGCGCTTCGCTGGCATCGGCGGGCTAATCTTTCAAGTTGTCCTTTTTTGACTTTCTCAGTTTAATCAGTTTAATCTCATCTTCCCCCTTCTCTGATTACAAGGATTTTCCGTAGAAACCTTGGCTCCACAATAAAGACCATGTGGCAATTTATTCTCCCATTGATTTCAACATTTCTTTTCCTCTACCAATGGGCCAATAACAGGGGAAGGGAGGCGGCTAGAGAGAGACAAGACCTAGAAAGAAGATGAGAAGATAATACGGAGACGATTCTAGTACTTGAGTGAGTTACGAACACTGTAGACTCTGACTGTCTTTGCAAACCAGCTCCGTTTTAAATGCGCAGAGAGCAGAAATGACAGGCAAAGGGGAATATCTACAGTGAATTAGCATTAAAGGCAGCTCTACCAGAGGCAAGCCCTGCATTCCATGGTAAAGACAGACAGGTGTCCACACACATAAACCAGACAGACAGACACACCCTTTGTGAAATTAGAGATGCCGCCATGCCCAGAAGGAGAAAACTCACACAATGACCACCTCCCTCAAGGATTTGCTGGATCCTGTTTCCAGCTTTATTTCCTGGTCCTCTCAGGGGAGGGAACAGAGTCCACCAGGGCCCTGGACAAAGAACAGGCACACAGCTATTATCTAGGGAGGGGAGGGCAGCTCAAAGGAAGGTGGGGAACATATTCACAGGCATCCTTGTGAGACACGCAGATAGCATAGTGCAGGCTCAGACCCTGGCTAGCAGCGCCATGTCTGAAGATGTAGAGAGGAAATTGCAATACATGAATAAGAGTGTGGAGTGTGAACACATTTAGAAAGCCGCTGGTCCTGTTGGCCATAGCTAAGTGTTATATATCGAACTCCTACAATTAACTGTGTGAGTCCTACAGATTTTAGAAACTGTGGGGATTTGGTTATCATGTGTTTAGCCACATGATGCACACAGGGAAAATGGCACATAAAATAAAGAAACTGCTTTTTCTTCTCTACTAAGAAAAAGTTAAACATCTCTTTAGGCATTGGGTTTCTCGTAGGTGAAGGAGGACGCTTAAAAGAAATCCCACATTAGCCCAGAATTGAGTATAGTATAATAGAGGGTTATTTATTTTAGGGGTAGACTCACAGATCACAATCCCCTGCTGGAACAGGGAAGAGCAACTGAATCCCACAGCTGGAAAAGAGAGGCTGGATGCGTGCTTTATATTGGCATATAGATAGTATAAGAGGCCACGCCCAAGTGGGCGGGTAACTTAAAGGCTACTGGCGATAGGAATTCCTATAGCACATAGGTCTGAGGAGATGGTATAAGACAGTGAGTGAGAGGAGGGGGTAGAGGAGGAGCAGAAATGTCCACAGGAATCTGTGAATGCTACAGAACGAAAATGAATTGCCTCCTTTCTAATTCTCAGCCTCTTTCCACTTGTTCTGATACAAGCCACAACAATCACTAAATGCTTAGTGAGTGATGAAAACAATTCTATTTGCAGCGATTACACTTGGTTTTAAAAATCATAAGCCTAAAATTTAAAATGGACTGTTACAGCTGAAAGAGAAACGACCCCAAAGGACTTGTGCTGTAGGCTCAGGAGCCGGCCTGTGGTGCTCTTGGGAGATGGTGGGAGCAACAGGGGGTGGCGCCTAGCCAGAGGAAGTAGGTCAGGAATATGCCTGTCTGCTTCCTGGCTGTTGCAAAGTTAGCAGGTAACATAAACAGTTCTCCTTCCCATTGTCTCCACATCTGCCTAAGCATAAGCCTACCAGCCATGGGGCCCGTTAGTTAATCACGAACTAAAAGCTTCGAAATGTTTAGCCAAAATGAATCTCTACTCCTTAAGCTGATTTCCATGAGGTCATGCTGACAGTTCGCCGACCTTCAGGTGCACATCATCTCGGCCTGATTGGTGCCTTCAACTGACAGCGGCAAGTGGAGGTTGAGTTTCTGCAGGGTAAGTAGGGTGTGTTTTCAGCCTCCATGGTGAACCTTTGTGTTTGATCTTTGGGATTTCTGGAGATAATGATATACTGTAGCCAGCTAGAAAGAACATCTGTTTTAGGAGCTGTGAACGTACACGAGCCATTTGTCTAGCTGGTTTGTGTCTACCATTCTCCCCACATCCTGCACCTCTGGGTTTCTCCATTGATCACATTTACACAGAATAAAGGGATGGAGAGAAACACCAAACAGCCATAATTTCCTTTCCTTTCACAAGGCTACCCGGTACCTTCTCTGTTAAATAATTCTGTATGATAAAAAACACTCAACTTTCTTTTTTTCTTTTCCTTTGGTAAGCACGTGTTTCCCTTTCTCTTTAAATGGAAGTCTTTCACTCACTGGGGCTTACATGCTTAATGATAATGTGCTGGAGTTCGCCCAGGAGAACAATACGTCCATTAATCTGCCTCATGCTTAATTGGTAACTACTGTATGGGCTGGCATTTCAAACACAGATTGCAAATGTACTTGAATTAGTTACTGTTTAATTGATACAAGTGGTACTCAGCCTAGAACCAACATGCGGCTACTGTAAAAGACTTGAAAGGAGAGATGGGGAAAAAAGTGACTGTGGCTCACCCTTTGTATGTTTATATCAATGATTCACAGAATATAATTACATTTCTGTTCACATGGCTGTGGCAGGCAGCAGACCAAAACAGACTGCAAAGGCATACCTGCAAGGCTTGCTGGCGTGCGGGGAAGCAGCCATCTCCAGTTCCCTCTTCCTCTGTCTTCATTTTCTCCTTCCCCTTCCAGCGGTAGTTATGTATGTAAGACCGAGGTTGGGGTATGTGCTATTTATCACAAGATGGAATGCCTAAGAGGATAATTTTGACAATCCCTCCAGAATAGCAGGATTTCAAGGAAATAGAACACTATCGTGGCAATAATTCAACTCTATTGCCTTTCACACCAGTGTTTCTTTGAACATATTTTTGACAGAGAAAAATTAATTCTTTGAGATTAATTCCCAAATAATTCTATGTAGGCATGCCTTGCAAGAACCATTCAGCTTGCCTTTGAACTGAAAATGTTTTGATCTAGGATATGCGGAAAGATTGGGCCGGGAATGTAGCTCATGGGTAGAGTATTTGTAAAGCATGCACAAGGCTCCAGTTCTATCCTAGGTACCGCAAACAAAAATGCAGAGCTCCCGGGCTGACTATACCCTACACACTCAGATTTACACCAAGGAATTCAGCATACCGTTTCTTGCATATCCCTCCAAATAGCTTTTCTTTCTCTCTAGTTAGAATCTCTGTATAATTTACTGAGTCCATGTAAAGTATCTAGACAGGAAAGTAAATCATTAAACCCAACTTTGTAAAAGTCAGCACATTTTTAGGCTTTAATGATTTTGATTTACATAAGGCAAAAAGCTCTGTCTTGATTTTGCAGGTGTATGTGGGTCAAAGAAGAAATGAAGGCTTTTTATACTCAGACTTCATAGAAAGCAACAAAAATTATTTTGTTCAATCTTCAGTGAGAGTTCTGTCATTCGTTATTGAAGTAGTTATTGAAGATCTATCAACCATCTAGTTTGGTCTGATAATATGAAAAGCTCATCTCAGTAAAACTGGCAATGAGTTTCTAACTTATGTAAAGGAATAGTTTTATACCATTTAAAATTATTTTGGGGGTGGTAGAGATGACCAAGCAAAATGCTTGCAATGCAATTATGAAGACCTGAGTTCAGTCCCTGCCACTCAGGTAAGACATTCAAGCATGGTGGCACTTGCCTGTAAATCCAGGGAATTAGCCTAATCGGTGAGTGCCCTCAGTCCTAATGGAGTTCCTGTCTCAAAAGAAACAAAGTGGGTGGTGCCTGAGAAGCAATGAACGACACCCTCAGTTTTCCCCTTGCCTCAACATACGTGCATGTTCACATGAGAACATATGCACACACACTCAAGTGACTTGTACTTTAGTTTTGCGTAGTGTAACGGATCTTTGATTATGCCTTGTAGAATGAACTTGACTTTTTTGTGTTCATTTATTTTGGTTCCTCTGATGCTAAAACCCACCAGGTTTGTGTTCTGCTCCTCTGAATGCTTCTCACTTGCTTCTGGAAGCATCACAATCCCTTCCCCACAACATTCAAAACTAGGATGACGGGATGGAGAGATGGCTAAGCAGTTAAGAGCACTTGCTGCTCTTGCAGAGACACATACATGGTAACTTACCTCATGGAGCCTCTACCTCCAGCTCCAGAGTCTCTGACACTTTCTTCTAGACGGCATGGGCACCATTCCATGTAGTGTACACACAGACAAGCAGGCACACAAGCATACAGATAAAAATAAATAAATATTGGAGGGTCATATCTCAGATACATTTCACTCTATGTACTTTCTCTGCACAATCTCATATGTGTAAGCAGAGACCGTTAGTTCGTTTCCCAGCTTCCCAGACCCAAATAATAACACAAAAACTATATCAATTACAACACTGTTTGGCCAATAACTTAGGCATATTTTTATCTAACTCTTACATCTTAAATTAACCCATAATTATTGTCTGTATTAGTCACATGATTTGGTACCTTTTATCAGTAAGGCATTCTCATCTTGCTTGCTCTGTCTGCATCTGGGTGACGAGTGCAGACTGAGCCTTTCTTCTTTCCAGAATTCTACTCTGGTCACCTTGTCCATACTTTATGCCTAGTTACTGGCCAATACAAGTGACAAGGCCATTGTCCCATAGCACATGTGGGCTACTGACTCCACCCATACACCCTACATATATAAGAAAGTAAATTATATATCATGATTCTCATGCATTAGTCTCCCTGGGAAATGATAGATATGACAGTCAGTTTAGATAAGCTGGGATGTTCCAGACTCAGTGAGAAAGTTGATCTCAAAACTAAGCTAACAAATGATCAAGTAAGTCACCCAGCATTACTTCTGTTTCTCTGTATAAGCACATACACATGCATATGTGCACACATCTACATGATAATGTAAACAATACATACACACTCACACACAATTCTTCTCAATACCAACTCAGTACTGTGCAAGACTTTCTTACTCCTCACAGAGATCTATATTCATTATAAAACTGATTGACTTATTATCTCAGGCTTCTTATTAACTCTTATATCTTATTTTAGTCCATAATTCTTGTCTGTATTAGCCACGTGGCTTGGTACTTTTTTCGGCGGGGCAGTCATAGCTTGTGTCCTCTGTATCTGGGTCACAACTGCAGACTGCAACTTCCCTCTTCCAAGAATTCTCATTGCCCTTCCTTTCCTTCCTGCCTGGTTGCCCCACCTATACTTCCTGCCTAGCTACTAACCAATCAGCATTTTATTTTATTTTATATTTTATTTTTTTCTGAGACAAGGTTTCTCTATAGCTTTGGTGCCTGTCCTGGAACTAGCACTTGTAGACCAGGCTGGTCTCGAACTCCCAGAGATCTGCCTGCCTCTGCCTCCCGAGTGCTGGGATTAAAGGCGTGTGCCACCACTGCCCGGCAAATCAGCATTTTATTAAAAATAATACAAGTGACAGGATAAAGGACCATTGTACCACAGCACCATTGCTCCAAACCATGAGGTAAACACATCTCTTAAAGAAATCACCCATTCTCAAGTGTTGCATTATAGCAATAGAAAATGGAGAAGGCACACGTACACTAGCTAAACATTGTCCTGACCCACTGATATGATTTATCCAACTCATTGTGTAAAGATGATCTCAAAGCATGAACATGTAGCACGCCTTCCTGGAGACTCTCTAGACTCCCAAGAGTTAGGAAAATGTACCATTGTATTCTGCTCCCTGCCTGTGTCTCTATGGTCCTTCATTCTCCCTAAGATCCCCCACTGATTATTCCTGCTTTTGCATCAAGGCTCCGTTTAGTTGCCTTCCCCATGAAACGCCTCCCAGCCTTCATGGGGTGTGGTGGGTCTCTGCCTGCTGTCCTCCATCAATCCCCACACGTGTCTGTTTCCATCTCAACTGCCCCATGCTGCATCTGTAAACTGCGTGTGTGGCTTTCTTGCTGGCTGATGATCTTATTTCTCCCTCTTGGATTTTTAATGCTCAGATACTTTATACACTTAAAGAGCCTTGCCTCTCAATGTCTTAGATGATATGTAAAACATAAAACTGAGCATATGGGCATTTATTTTCTTGTTTTCTTTGTCATTAATTAGCTGAATGACGTTGGGCAAACCATTTGGCCTTTCTAACATGAACGTCACACTCTGTGGAATTATCTCTAAGGCCCTTGTTTCCCTAATCTTCATACTTATGTGGTTCTGTCCACATTATGCTGTTTAATTAGGCATTTAATAAAAGTTTTGGTGGTTTCTATGGTTGAATAAAAACGATCCCAGAAGCTCGGCTCGAAAGTGTCCTTAAATGCTAATCTTTTTGTCTTTACACTAAGCATACAATTGTGGTATAATTTATTTTCATGCACTGTGGTTCTATTAACAAAATTTAAAGTGACTCACATGAAGAGTATACCCCTCAGACAGTAACAAGGCCCAAAAGAAGGTGATGGGGTGGGGTGTGAGAATGGTGTCCAAGAGAAGAACAAAGTCAAACCCGGACACCCAGTAAATTGTGTCTCTACCACAGTGGTAAGGCTGTTCTCAAATGCCATTCCCAGCTTCCCGCATTCACATGGAAAAGAGCAACAGGCTCAGATGTAGAAATCATCACAGGGAAAGCTCGGCTTTCCAGCACGAGCTTCTTAAGTGAAGATTTCCTCTCCACGTACCAAATACCAAATGGTGCACCAGATGTTGGTGTGAAGGCAGTTTCTAAAGACAGCATGGGCGTAGAATTAGCAAGGCTGTAAGTACCTCACGGCACACAAGACCACCGTTCCCCAAGTAAGAACAAGCCCACGCGTGGGTCCAAGGCGTTCTCCATTACGTAATCTTCTGATGACAACGGATTAGGAAGGAAGTCTGGAATACCTAGATAAATCAACCAAACATCTTATTTGTCCATCATTTGATGAGGTCAACATGGTACCCCAGGAAATGATAGTTGCTCTCTGCTTCAAATTTTACCAGCATTTGTGTGTATGTGTATGTGAGTGTGTATTGTGTACATGTGTATACATGTATATGTATATATGTATGCATGCGTGTATGTACATGTGTGTATGTATGTTTTTTGCATGTGTGTAAGACAATCTACATCAGACACCTTCCTATATCACTCTTCATCTTAATTTTTCTTTTTCTTTTATTATTATTTTTTGAGCCAGAATCTCTTACTGAACTTGGGGCTCATTGATTCAGCAAGACTAGCTAGGCAGCAAATCCCAAAAGCTCCCTGCCTCTACATCTCCAGCACTAAGATTACAAGTCTAGGCTGCCACACCCAGCTTTTCACCTGGTTTCCAGGGATCAAATTCAGGTCCTCACGCTCATGTGACAAGCACTTTCCCGACCGAGTCATTTCCTCAACCCGACTGGTGTTTATTTATTTACTTATTTATTGATTGATCAGCACCCTTCTTTGTGTGTCTTCTCCTGGCTCCACCACCCACACACTGTGACCTTGGACAAGTAATTCAAGATCTCTGCCATTTCGACATACTGTCTGTGAGATGGAATGGGTTCCAACACTGAGCTTACGGAGTTGTCACAGGATAAAAGGCCAACCACAGGAACAGTACTTAGTATCAGAAACTGCTATTCCAGGATACTATGTTGCCTTTTACAGTCATGATGTATGCTTTTGAGTAGTATTAGAACATGAAAACACAAAATAAAAATAAATCCATACTGTCTTTCTGAGACACTCATGGTTCAGATTGCTTTTGTCCTTAATTTTTGGTATCAAGGATAGAACTAAGATCTTTGCATGTGACAGGATAATATCCTACTAAGTAATCACTGAACACTATCTAAGTTACTTTGTTAATATGCATAGTTACAGGAATGTTTTTAAAATTCATATACAGCAAGGTTTTATCAGTTTATGCTTGTGTGCCTACCTGTGTATGTGTGCATGGAGGTGCATGCCAGAGAACAACCTCAGAGGTCATTCCTCCATGCTAGCCATCAATTTATTTATTTATTTATTTATTTATTTATTTATTTATTTATTTTGACACAGGGTCTCTCACAGTCCTAAGTTCACTAGTAGGACAGGTTGGATGGCCAGTAAGCCGCCCGTCTCTGCTTCCCCAGGGCTGAGATTATAGTAGGGTACATACACACATTTTTTTTTGTTATCAATGTTTGTTCTGGGAATGAAACCCAGGTCCTTATGTTGAAAAGAAAACACTTTACATCAGTTTTCAGACGCCTAGCACTATTGTTCTATGTAACTATGTGGTTCATTTGCTAAATAGTGAATGGAGACGTCTTGAAAGCCAGGGAGCTGGCTGCAGTCTAGCTTAGCAACCCCATCTCTTCATCGTCTTCCTGCTTATCTGTGACATTGGGAGAACTGGGAGAGATGTTCAGGACACCTTCTGCTTTCAAATTCCTGATTCTAGAATTTTTGTTTCGGTTGGAGGTTAAATATCTTTTTCTTTTGAGATCAAGGAAAACAAATGTATGAAACTCTGGGTGTAAAATAGTACTTCTCTCTGATGTATAGTTCTGATTTCCCTAAATTTCTTAACTCCACAGAGGACCACTGCTTTCCCAGTTAGCTTTCCATTCCCTTTGAAGTTCCAGACAATTTGAGGCTAATCAACCCCAGGAGGGTCTCTTTTTAAGTGCTATCCTCTGCCTCAAGAAACATCTCTCTGAGCTGCAGACCTAGTTTTTCCGAGTGTTCTCACCCCGATTAAGTAGAGGCAAGCTTCCCAGGCCTGGACCTAATCCTCCGCTCACCTTGCTCATCTCTGATCAAGACCACAGGCTCTGGCTTCCCGGACAAGCTCATGGGATCTTAGTCCTTTCTCCTCCACACTTCTTACCTCATCTGCCCAATGATGAGGCCAGACCCAGATACATTTTCCAAATGGAGAAAAAACTGTGATGTGAATTGTTCATGCCCTGGAAAAACTGTCCAGGAAATGCAGGATCAGTTCCTGGAGGAAAGAATGTTACAATGTGCCAGAACTATTTGCCTTGTGAGGATTCCAGCTATCTCACTTTCTCTCTGAAGTTCCCTGTCTCTTACTATGGTTATGCCTTTTGGGTGAAAGAACAGCCAAAAATCTTGGGCAAGATTTGAGCAAGCTTGCAGTAGGATGCTTAGCCTTATGCCATGATGGGCTTTCACCCACCCCCACCCACTTTCTTTCACTCTTGGCTTCAGCTTCCTCCCACCATTGCAGGTCTGCTTTACCCATTCTTCCGGTATGTCTGTCTGGTAGTATTAGAGACCCATGTGCGGGTTTAGTGACCAGCTACCCGGCTCTGGAAGAGCTTCAAGACCAGTGATCCACTGATGGATGACTCAGTGCTGGCTCATCAATTGTGTTAAAGATGGAGGCCATATCTTAAGTCCCAATCAAGTGGTCAGCTTTGCCCCCGTTTCTCTTGGGACTTATTCTGACCTTGGAATCTCACTCACCTGCAATATCTACAAGACAGCAAGTGGTTATTTCTGAGTTCTACAAATAGCAGCATGGGTCATCTGTAACCACGACTGAATCTTCTTAGCTGCAGTCTGCAGCTGAGGCTAAGGCACTCCCCTCTTCACCTCCTAGACAGGCAATCCCCTGCAACTCTCTGCGCTGCTCCCTTCCTGCGGCCAGCTGAGGTGGAAGGATTCCTCCTTCAGAGTCCCTGCTTCCTTCCTGTCTGTGTCACAACTTGCAGAGCTGATTAGAAAACTAGGTAATGTTTAACACCATGAATCCCAGTAAATGAATACGTTTGTGCTAGATGCTTCCTCAGTCCTGCTTTTTTAAAGCTTTTTGGTATTTTTTCCTTAATTATTTTCCAGTAAATCAATCTCTAAACATTCTCATGATAATTATTTCGATATAATCTATTCTTTCATTGACCAAGTAAAGTCTAGAGCAGAGAGCCTATGTTCTGTAATTATCCCCTATTTTGCAAATTATATAATAGCCTTGTAATAAATATTGACTAGAAAATGGCTAAAAATCAGAGAATGATAATTACAGGAAAAATATGCACAACCAATAAATATTCTAAAATATTCATTCTTCCTAGTTATCACCAAAATGAAAATGCACATTGAAACTATCAAATTGGGAGTAATTTTAATATTTGATTAATGTTATTAGAAAGCTATCACAGAACATTGCTGAGGGACAAAAATCTTCCTGAGAAGCAATTTAGCAATATGTTTTAAAGATCTTTAAGATTTATGCTATCAAGAAATATTTAACACCATAGAACAATTTTAGGAATGCAGTGTAAACTTTATATTAATCAATAAATGCTTATCAAGAGTTTAAGCTATGCTAAGTATATTATGTATATGCATCTTATATGTATGTGTATAAGTATAATGTATATGCATTCACACACATATCTATAACAGAACTTTTGTCTTCCAGAAAATTAAGTCAGACTGACAAGTGACAGGAATAGTAAGTCAATCCGTCTGTTTGACCTGGAAGGTCCTACTTACACAGCTCTTGTCCCTGCGTAATTGCTAACAGCAGGGCACTACAATAGAATGGTGAAGAGGGTATTATTTTAGGCAGGGCAGCCAGGGCGCCCTCTCTCAAAGAAGGTGTCTGGAGCAGAGACAGCAAAGCAATGAATCAAGTGCCTTGTTCTTCTGGGCTGGGGCGGGTGCCAGAGGAGAAATACGTCATCTAGGGGCACCTGGCAGCTTTGACAAAGCACATGCGGACTGTGGCTGTTGTGGAACGTGCGACAGGGAGACGGAGAAAAGACATGGCATCAGAGCAGAGTGACGCGTGAAAAGCTTACTCCAACGTCGATTTGAATTTTCTGGAAACGCTAAAGCAAATCCAAGTCCCGTAGACTTGACCTTTATGACCTGGCCTGGATAAAGCCATTCATGGTCCTGATCCTATAGTTTCCATGGACATTTCCATGATCAGGACACCATTGCCAGTGGGGTTCCCCCCTCTGTGGAGACTCAGTTTAGAGGCAGACAAGCACAGACGGAGCAAATGCTCCTTCACGCAACATCCTCGTCAATGCTTTCTTATTCATTTATATTTTAAGAGAGAAAGTGTGTGTGTGAGTGTGTAATATCTGTGTGTGTCTGAGTGTGCATAATTTGTGTGAGTTTATATCATTTGTGTTTGTATGTTTTGTATGTATCTAAGTGGGCATGATTTGTGTATGTGTGTGAGTGTGTATGATCTGTGTATGTATGATTTGTGTGTGAGAGCATGATTTATGTGTGTGTCTGAGTGTGCATGATATGTGTGTGTTGTTTGTAAATATGATTAATGTGTAAATGTACATGATTTGTGTATGAGTTGGTTTATGTGTGTGATTTGTGTGTGTGTCTGAGTGTGCATGTTTCATGTGTGTGTATGGTATGGTGTGTGTATTATTTTTGTGTGTATATGTATGTATTCCATATGGTCTGGTGAATGCCAGGTGTATGTATACAACGTGTGCATGATGAGGTCAGAGGAAACTCCAAGTGTCTGCTTCTCATTCCACCCTTGTTTGCTTCCTACACAGACATTAATTCACAAAACCTTTTATTAATAATCAGAAGAAGATACAGTTTCAAAGGATTTTTTAAAAATATTTTAAATGAAATGCAGAGACCCACGTGAGCTGTACAGAAGGTGAAAACTACAGTGTGTGCTTTGCTCCCTTAACCGTGACCAGTGGACCAGATTCTTCACTAGAGAAAACAAGCCAAGAACTATGTTCCATCTGCCTGGGACTTTGAAAACGCCTCTCACAGACGCGGCTTGGTACCACCTGGGCACCAGGCATTCTGTCTTCTTGGGCAGTTGCTTCCCAGTTATCTCTGTTTATAAACCCTAAAGTATTTTAAAAACTTGTCAAGTTCATTCTCATCTATATTTTAGGCTGACTTCTGAATTTTTAATCACTAGTTCAAATTATTGCAAATGATTTAATTTCTTGTAGATTATAACTCTTGACAATTTTAAGGAAATTCATTCTATCACTCTCTGCGATGTATCAAATGGAATATAAATACCAGAGCACTTTGCTATCCACCATTATCAATTTAAAAATATTAACGAGCTGCTCCAGAGTCAGTCATTTTATAATGTTCATTTACTTCCTGCAATGCTCTTTTCATTATACTACGTTCTTCCCTGTGCACAGAAGCCGTATTACATGAAAATTTGTAAGTTTATCATTTTTCTTGAGTATCAGGGCTTAAGAGTTGAATCATTTTCCTGCATTGACTTATTATTAATATTATATTATAAATATTAATAATTGTTAAAAAGAAAAGTTAAATTTTATAAAGCGTTTTGTTTGTTTGTTTGTTTTTTCTGGAATCACCTCTGACCTAGCCTAAAATCCCTGTTTTTTGTAAAGGTAAATGCTGGAAAACTTTGTTGCCAATGGAGCAAAGTTGGAATGGAAGTCTACTGTGCTGTCATGCACGTCCCACTAAAATATGTCGCAAAGACAGCAGACTGATCGATGGTAAAATACCTTTACAACTAGCTGGAAACTTGTTTAGTATCTTCTTATCTTCTTCAGTTGTATGGAAATAAACATGTTTTTAAAAAAACAAATGTAGTTTGTAAAATATTTGAAAATAAATTTGAAAAACTACTCAGATAAAGCACATATTTTTCTCAGTGAGGAAAATATTACAAAAAAGCTTTATCAAGATTTATCAAATGACAATTAAATATATCAGCTATTCTTTAGCTTGGGGGCATTTTGTAATAAATATTTATACATAATCTACCAAAAATATTTGTTTAAAATGTTTCATTTCAAAACTCATGCTGACATAATGAAGCATTTTCTTCTGTATCACACACTTGGAATATATTTTGTCAGTGTTTGGAGATTCATATTCAGCCCATTTGATTCATGAGAACTGTCCACCATGTAAACCACATGACAAATGGATTCTCTTTGTCAAAACTACCAGCCAAGTCAGATTCCTACCTACAAAGGCATGACTGTACTATTCTGTTCAAAGTAATGTGCTGATCTGTATTCCATGACAACTGTCACCCACTGGCCTCCTAACTCTAAAATGGAGAAAACGACAGGGGTCAAGACAGAGTGGCCAGGAAACTGTAATGTAGTAGACCGTGAAGCCCCTGACCCCACGTGGTGTGGGAACTGAAGTGAGATAGAGAAAGTTATGTGCGTGCATGAACAAATCCAGTCTTCATGGGTACCCAAGGTTTTTTACATCTTAAGGAAATAGTCCAGACTTCAGATAAATGAGAACATGGTGTTTTGGTTTGCATGTGAGCTGTATGACTTGTGACTGTCACAAAATACGTGCAGAAGCAACTTAAGAAAAGAGAGGTTGGTTTTGAGTCATGCTTTCGGGGGATTTCGGTCCTCAACATGAAGCAAGGAGGAGGCTGAGTGACAGGCTCTTTGGTAGCCAGGATGGGTAGCTTTTCCTCCTCACACTGTGACTGGCCCAGAAGCTGAGGGTACAGGCTGGAACCAGAACTGGATACAAACTTCAAGGGTCTGCCTATCATGAATTCATTCTACCAGACTAGCCCCACTTCAGAAAGATTCCACAACTTCGCCAAATGCTACCATCCAGTGTGACCCAGCAATTCAATGGCAAAGCTCCTGTGGAGTCTATCACACATCCAAATAACTACAATCAGTGCAACGTGGGAAGATTCAGGAGGGGGAGGTGGAGATGCTCCCAGAACACTTCCACCCCAACCCTCTTTCTGTGTAGAGAATGAGCACTCATGGAGACCAAGGACCCACTTGGACACTGCTTCCCGCTTATTTTTCATATCCATCCTCATGTACCAAACTGTGTCATTCTGTGGCTGCTAATGCAGAGGAAGAAGGCTCCATGTACCCAGGGAACTTATCACTCAGAGAGGGAGGTATGCATTTGTCACCCTATGGATCATTCTGTGTTTTATGAAATCAGGTGGCTGCAGATGGCACTGCCACATGGGGGAGAACACAGATACGGCTTAGGTAAGGACTTGACTCATCACGACAATGGTCTGGTTGTAGGAAAAAGAAAGATGCAGATGCCATGAGAACGGTGGCAATAAAGGACCCAGTGCGTTGAGAAGTGGAAAAGGCTGACTGGTCCTGGCAAAGGAGCCTATGTGGGAATTGACCATAAAAAGATGGAACAGGAACATCCCGTGTTATAGCAGTACTCTGAAGGAATCCAAGAGGTTGTGCTTTGAAACAGAAACACATATGCTACACCGTTCAAGTGTGCGGAGCTGGGAGGAAATGATGGCAAAGAAGTTACAATGTCACTCAGAAGCCTAAAGGATCTCATGCTATTTCTGAATGCATTTAACTTGTATAGTTATTGTAAATGGCTAGAGAAAACGGCAGGTATCTATAAGCCTAGCAATGAGAAAGGCTGAGACAGAGAGGCTACCTTTAAAGGAGTAGGAAAAGCAATACAGATCCATAAGCACCCGAGAGCCTTCCCTAGTATTGATGTGTAGTGTATATTCTTCTGAACACACACACACACACACATATACACACACATTCAAATCTCCTGTACATGAGTTAACAGCCTAATACACCCTAGGCCTTCATTTATATTTTTAACTTAATGTAAAATACTTTTCATTTTAGCTGATTATTTGAACACCATTTTTTTCATAGATGGATGACATTTCATCATCTTAATATGTGTGTGTGTGTGTGTATTTGTATATGTATTTATGTTTGCATGTGAGCCTGGACTCAGTTACCACCTGAGAACATCCTTTGCCACTAAGCTACACCCTCAGACCTGAATTTTTATTTACAGAATTGTTGTTGAGTTTGAGCTATAGTGAATGATGTTGCAATTAAGAAATTACTCTGGATTACTCAGCGTTTGAAATTATGCACAAATTATTTAAGAAGAATTTTGAAAGATTACAGCACTTCA
This sequence comes from Myodes glareolus, assembly GCF_982192425.1. Lineage (NCBI taxonomy): Eukaryota > Metazoa > Chordata > Mammalia > Rodentia > Cricetidae > Myodes > Myodes glareolus. The sequence continues at coordinate 131,950,803 of NC_142026.1, forward strand.
CACTCAAACTATTGTTCACAAAATGTGTTTGTTTAACTTCAATCTCAACTATGCTAGGCATTTTTTATTCTTAGCAGAAAAGAGACTAAGAAAATTCCCTCTTTGAGACATGTTTCATAGCTTTCTGGTGACACTGGTATGGCTTTCAAATGTTACTGGCCATCCTTTGGGTTTCTCTACTGAGAATTAAGTATCACTATTTTTGTGTGTGTGACAAAATGAAGCGGGGCACGAAGAGCTACACCTAAGGATGTGTTTAGCTGGGTATTTAGAAAGGATGCAAGAGAGAGCAATCAGACTCGGGTGACTGAGCATTTAGTGACCTGTGTGGGGACCGAGAGCAGTTTCGGTGGAGCACTGTCAATCCCGGGTTGGGACCAAAGCAAGCAACATACAGCCTCGTCAAACCTCCATGAAGAATGGAGGAAGGGGATGTGTCAGGAGGGCGGGGAACTTTCACGGAACTAGGCAGAGTAGTGTAGGACTAAGAGCTCAGAGATATAGGTAAAGAGAACCAGGCCTGTGTGGCAGAATCTGGTCTCAGAAGAGACGGGGAGCAACATGGGAGGCCCAGAGGTGAGGCTCGACGCTGAACCAAGTGCAAAAGAGACAAGGGATGAACCCCCAGAGAATGTTCCTAATGTAGGAACCTAATTCATGTTGGTGTATAAAAATACCAAGCAGGATTTAATGTATTAAGTCTAGTCTGCAGGGCATAAAATGCTGCAGTGGCCCAGAGCCCAGGAAGAAGAGGCTGTTTCTGGGGAGTATGGTGGGGCATGGATGCTTGGATATAGTGTTTGTGCTTGACACTCCAGTTCCTGTAGGCCTGCGGAATTCTTGATCCAGTAAAGAATACAAGAAAAGGTATTGAGGCCTTGGCAGTGCAGAGAGGGTTTGGACAACCGGGAACCTGCTAAGCTAGAGATAGTTGGGTGAGGGACACCCTGAGCAGGAAACAAGGGTTCCACATCGTGTCTGTGTCTGGGATTGACATCTAATCTTCCCCTGAAAAACCCCCACTCTGAGTCTCTCTCAGTACCTCAGCTTGCTATCCTTATTTCACAGATGAGAAACCGAGACCTGAAAGATTCAATGACTGAAGGTCAAGCGTAGGACTGAAACCGAGCCACGGGGCTCCTAACGCCAAGGACAGTGCTTTCAGCTTGTCCTAAATGCCTCCATCTGGCTTGGAGGTGGTTAACCATCCTCTGAGGCCTTCAGAGACGATCAGAGCTGGTGGGTGATGTTACAAAACCAAACACATTAGTCACTTTCTCTCCTTTGAAAGTTCTCAAAGAAGAGAGGAGAAGTTGGCCGTGACTGGCATATTTTTATCTAGTTCAAAGGTTCGTCAAAGTCCTTCACAGCTTAATGAGTTAAAGTTTGCTTGCGACTGGGTGGGTAAACGCAGCAACCTAATTATGCTCTCTGCATATCAAAGGCTGCCGTTCACTTTGCCTAAATCTAATTTAGATATTTATATACTTTCTAAAAATAGAAAATTGAGAATTATCCATTATCCAGAACTAGTCATTCAATTAACAAGGAGAAAATACTGAAGAGCCCTGGTCCCAGTCATCAGAAAATGAGGGCATAGGGAGATCAAGGACATAAAAGCTATTTACCCTCAGAGCTTACCTCGGCAGGGAGGACTCGGTGACCATGGGACCAGCATTTCCCCAACTCTATTGCCTAGATTGGATCCATTATATAGTTATAGGCTTCTATGGGGATATCAGCATTGTTCCTTCAAAGACAGAAAGCTGAGTGTGCCTACCTTGCCGCAGAGGCTGGGAAGTGACCATGACCATGACCTATATCATTCACAATGCTCTGTGAATACTCATCCCACATGATCCATCTATGCGGTCCCAGCATAGGCACATCGAATAGCAGATTCTCAGATTCTTTGGCACATTGTTAAGTGTTTTCTACAGGATCTGATGGGGTGGTGGCTGGTGTGACAGGTGAGCAATGGTAATGCAATCAGCCACTATGTAAATGGGCACTTATACTGAGTGCATGTAACATGCCCTTGATTTCTCCCCCAGGGAACCAGAAGAGTCCTAATGCCGTGTGAATAGGCTAAGGGATACATATTTCAGAAGGGCATGGCAAGTTGAGGGAGGCACACTTAGCTTATTGCTGAAGTTCAAGAAAATGCATAAGGAACAGAGACAGTGATAATAAAAAAAAAAAGGCAACAAGACTGGGAGGTGGCTCAGTTGGTTAAGCACACCTCTTGCAAGCCCAGATATCTAACTTTGGTCCCCAGAATCCATGCAAAATAAGTCAGACATGGTGGTATATGATTATGATCCTAGAGCTGGGGAGATGGAGATACACACACACACACATACACATGTTAATAGACACGTGGACATGTACACACACATACACACACACACGAAAAAATGGGAATGAAGTGTATACAAAATCTGTTTCAATGCCACGTGTACCATATCCTAGCAGCATGATTCCAGTGGCTTCTCTCATCTGAAGCTCAGCCTTGTCTTTTGCAAAGAGGGTTTTGGTTTTCTCTCTGCTTTATAGAAGGTTGGGTACGTGTGGTGTAACTTACAAGGGGTTCCTAGCTCATCGCCTCCCACAGAGAAAGGACACCTCTTACCATCCAGGAGAAAATCAAGCTGTGAAAGGAATTCTCCCATCTCAACAGTATCTCTAAAGTATCCCTGCATCTAGCAGGAGGAAGAAGTATGTAAGTTGGCAACTGGTTGACATCATCTATATTTAATGATACATGATATAAATAAAAGTGATAAATATTTTTACTTTCATATAAATCAAGATGTGTCGGTCACTGGTTATGCAGGCTATAATAAAATATGCACAGTGGTTTATTTGAAAGGCATACTGACTATTTTGGATCCCAAATCAATTTGAAAGCACAGTATTTTACGAGAGTTTGGTTCCTCTCAAATGTAGCTATTCTCAGCAGCAGCCATTTCCCAACCTAACAAAGTCTTTAGTTTCAGTAAACGTTTCCCATTATAGGTTAAATTTTACCTCCTACTTACAAACCTGCATTGCTGGCAACGTCCCACACACCCATACAATGGGAAGATTAAAATGCATCCCAGCAAGGCAAGGATACCTCGATGGCAGCTTCCTGGGTTCTCAAGGTGAGCTATACCCACCATTGACAGGATCAATGGGGAATAGATCTGGGAATCAATTAACAGAACAGGGAGGCTGAACTGGAGCTCCCTCTCTCAATTAGGGGAGATTATAGTTTCAAAACACATGCTGATTATAGGGATTCTTGATTGCTTTGAATGTACTTCCAAGATCCTTGCTTTTAGTGGGAACATCACTTCCTATATCCTTTCTACCAAGGATAAGTGACCGTTTTCTCTTTCAAGCCTAAGTCTTGGAGGAGGGATATTTTGTCAGAAACATGAACATTGTTGAACTCTTTCTCATTAGAGAAGATAGGGAATTCGATTGCTGGACACCTGGGTCAAGCCAGCGAGAATCTGATAAGTTGCCCAAGAAATTTTATTCGTTCATTTGGTTCTTTGGGGTTTTGAAGGAGCCTCATGTCTGCTAGATGGACATGAACTTCTGTAGTTGAGCAATGACCTTGAATTTCTGATCCTCTTGCCCCAGTCTCCCAAATGCTGGGATTACACAGGTTTATGACATTTAATTTTTTCTAGTTTGTTAATTTAAATAGGAAGAAATCAAGATACCCTGCTGGTGTGAATTTGTTCTGCAAGATGAATTTGGTTTTAGATATGTTGACAGCAACATTCAGAGAGAGGAAGATGTAGCCCATTCATGTCTGTGCAGTCATGCTATGAATCCAGAGACTCCCTTTGGTAAGAGGAGAACAGTACCCAGAACCTGAGTGAGTGTAGGTCATCATCAATGAAATACCACAACCCTGGTCAGCTCATATGCTCGTTCTTGGGCCAGTCTGTGCCGACCCACCGGGTCTTCCAATTGTTGCTATGTGTCTTGAGAGCAACCAAGTCTGGAGAAAAGTCAGTGGTGACACCAGGCTTCTGCCATGCACTAAGTGAATTATCTCAGAAAAACAACTTGAAACATACCAGGTTACTCACCGTCACATGTGAAAGTGTGTTCAGGGAGTCCTAGATTCCAAAGGCTAGGTTGGGATTTCAATGCTGTCTGTTAAGTACTTTATACTGTTTGATTTCAGTACTTTGAATGGAATCCTATTCAGTACAATCTATGTAGTCACTCAATTGAGGGGGGATTAACGGCATATTTCAAATTCACATTCAAATTATGTAATGCCACTGCATTGACAAGAGGTGCACAGGGCTTGGCAGCTTCCAGCACTACCTCCCATTTCTGGGGCAAACCCTTGGGGGCTCTTTTGTTACATCCATGAGGAATCTCTTCATGTGAGTTTTAAGCCTAAGAGGAGGTTGCTTGTGGTTGGTCTATTTGTTGAGAATTTAATTTCATCTTATGATATGTAAATATAAAAATAATAAAAAAGAGAAAGTGTATATTGTGCCGTTCTTTCCTTAACTATCTCAAGGGCTTCAGGTTGTGTCCTTAACAGCATGGAGAGAGGAAGGACCAGAAAGAACTTAAAGGTTGCTGAAATTTTCATCCTGAAGATTTCCTCATAGTAGATGGAAAGGAATTCTCCAAAACACTAATGTGAGAGAGTTCATTTCTGAACAACTGCGCTAATCTGTCGTTGGGTCTTCTCGTGCTTTCTCAGCTGCCTGGGATTGGTACATTTCACACATACACAGTTAAACATCATCTACAGGCATCTAAAGTTTGATGTTTAAGTGTGATTTTCATCTCTTCAGACCATACCGCACGTATCTTCTGCACACCTCTAGGAGGTGGTCATCAAACCTATTCTGCTTCCTCGTTGTTTTCAGTCCATCTTCATTATACACAGCACTCCCAGCCCTGCATAACTTTGAGAAGGTGCAGGTTGGCAACATAGTGCAATCCAGAATATGTCCAGGTTCATTAGCCAATCTACCATACTCTGATGGTACTGAAAAGTAGGCTCAGGACGGTCAAGTGACCCTCCAGGAAACCCGTCCTATGTGCTACTCCCTGCTGGTCTCAAGATCTATACAGACAAGTCCCCTTCTGCGCACTGAGCTTCTGCTATGGCGAAATTAATTTCTGGAGCTTTGTTTAACCTTCAAGTCTATGAAACAGAATCTTCCTTCATCCCACACTGTGGATCCAAGGTTAGGTGGTCTAAGGTGAAGAACTGCAGAGGAGCTGTGCTTTCCCACTCAGGGGAACCTCCAAGGTTATCTGTAGCTCTCTGCTGTACGTTTCCCATGGGAGCCCCATTTCTGCTGCCTGCTAGATCTCACACCTGCCTCTTGATTGTCCTCCATCTAGATCTATTCAAGCCCCCTACCTTATATACATAATTCCTCCCACATCCTGCAGGACAGAGTCTTTAGCTGGGATACATTGTGCAACCACTCCTAAGATGAGTGTATATATACACATATATCTCAAAGAGTGCCTTTTATTCTGAGTGAACGAAAATGCAGTTTAAACAACTGCCTTAACGCAGTTGAACAATTATCCCTTCTTCCTGAGTACAATTAATGTTACCTTGGGCTAAATATTGGCCATCAAACCTATTATGCTTCCTCTTTCAGAGGCGGTTGGATACCTATGCCGCATTTCCAGCCTGCAGTGAGAGCAGCATGCATTGTGTGGACCACACAGTTACATGGTGGGGCCTTCTGGAATGCATCCAGGTTGTCTAGCACTCAAGGTGTGTGCCTTCTTTGTGGTCAACCCCATGCATACAGGCTGTTTCTGGACTGCATCCGCCCTTTAGAAATGCTGTTTGGATACCTAATGAGGTCCACCCTCCCTTTCCGGTTAACTTGAGTACCTGCTGCCAAAGTTAATAATTAACAAGGTGTCACAATGCCTCTCCCAGCGCTCTCTTTTTTGCTCACCTGCCTCCCTGCCTCTTCCTGCTGCTTCCGAATTGCTTGAACTCCCCAGGGATACAAACTCCCTATAATAACTCAAGGCACAAAGGCACAGACTTTTGTGGCTCTAACTGAAATTCAAAATTGGGCAAGCCCAGGAGGCAATCACCTGGCCATTGCCCTAACCCATATGCAGCCTCTCACTGCTGCTGGAGTGCAGGTGAGCATGAAGCTTTAATGAGGCCTTAGCTGCAAATACATTGTGCAATTACTGTTAAGATGGGCGAACATTTGGCCCGGAAAGAATTGCATTTTAAGCAATAGGGTTTCCCTATTAGCTGTTCTCAGCTATTAATTCAACCAGTTTGTTTATACATTTTGACAATTGTTCATGTGAAAGAGACCTGGGGATTTTATTTGACCACAATTTCATTATGAGCTAACAGTGTGATATGACTGCTAATAAAAGTTAATACAAGTTTAGGCCACATTAAGTGAATAGTTCAAATAGGGAAAAGGTAGTGTTCCCACTCTCCTTTACTCTTAGGGGTACATGGATCTTATTGTTCCAAACTAATACTTGGCAAGTGGAGTTGAGCCTGCAGAGACGCTGGCATGGACCATTTGGAACATAACTATCCTTAAAGATCAAGGACTTGTGGGCTGCCATATATGAAGTCATTTATCTATTGACCTTTCTTTTGCCCCTTTGTGGGCGTGGACATCTCCCGAATGCACTCTCAGAGACAGGCATTGCTCTAGTGAAAAAGGCAAACGTGTCATCTGATGCTAGGCATTTCGTGCCCCTTGTGAGGCACAGGCAAAGGTGAGGGGACTGGCTCTGGGATAGCTGGTAGGTCTAAAGGAAACCCAGGAGTGGCATAAATGAGCTCCTTGCAAGGGATGCGGCCTGTGTGAACCAAGCTGCTGATCCGACTCCCTAAGGTATGTACAGACCAGTTTTCTTCTGGCTTCTGCCACCCACCGTATTTGACAGCAAATTCTAGAGTCTGCCTCTTCAGCTGCTGCTTCCCTTTCTCCTCACTAACCATTTGTCTCCCCTCGTCCACTCTGGCTCCTGCAGCCCTACTACTTCTCCTGGGGACTCTCTCTGGCTTCCAGAGCCTCAGACACCCTCCATGTGAGCATCTTCTAAAAACACTTACTTCTCTTCCCTTTCCCCAGAAACCTTTTCCGGTTCACCTCTTCTCCTCTTCTCCTGAATTGGATATGTGTCACCCCAGAGCTGACTGCTCTGTCTACTATTACTACAAAAGATATACCTGTGTGCCAGGACACTCCTCTTGCCTTATTGACCCTTATTATGTAGAGAGGGACACCTCTCCTCCATGACATTTGGGACATTTCTCTCTAACAAGTTTCTCAGCTAGCTTGGGAACTCCCGGATTGAAATTGGGGTCGCCAGGACACTTACCCACTCTGCTGCCTTTGTTCTCAATTCCTTCCTGCAGCTTCCTTGTACCCCTTGAGGCCTGCAACCTTTTCCTCACCTCCCCCTAAGACATGCTCACAGCTCCCACTTGAGTCCCCTCTCCTCCCAACTACCGTCTCTTCCTTAAGCCCTCTTAGGTTTCTACAACATTGGAATCTCCTCCTCTGAGCAGAACTCCTATGCCTTGAGACCTTGTTCCCTCTTGGCTCCCTTCTCAAAGCCCAGCAGTTTCTTTATGCCCACCCCAATCCTAGACTGTAACTCTTTCCCCTGGCCTACCCGTCGGAGCAGCCTGCTCTGTCTCTTATGTCCCCTGGGCCTTCAGCTTCCTTACACCCTCCCACTGGTGGAGTTTATTTTGCTACCCTTCCTCTCTTCCACCTTGGACTCAGGGGATTTTTACTAAAGCCTGCTGTCTTGCTGCAAACAGGTCAGGCTCAGGACAGCTCCGTCAATGGCTAAAATCGGCCACACATTCAATTTTCAAATTCGTTCGTATGGTAACAACTTCTGCCATCACACCAACAAATGACCCCCAAAATCTTTGTCTGTATGATTTCTTTGCTCTCTGCTCTCAATAAATAAATAAATAAATAAATAAAAATTCTCCTGAGACTGTGCCATAAACTATCGTAGATTTTGTAAGCTCATTGGGTATGGTTTAAATAAAAATCTAACAAAATTTATCTTTAAACTTATAACAAAAGGTTTGCAGTTAAAAAAGGTACATACATGAACAATCTTAATCTGTTACAACATACTATATTTGCGATTCAACTCTTATCTAAGAAATAGACTTGCTTACGATACATGTAACTTAAACTCAACTCTTGTTTAGGAATATAGATGTTTTTGAAAAGCAATCACCTGGCTTGTTTCTATAAATGGAACTTATAGATGGAGTAGGTACCACAGTCTTGAGAAAGGCAGCCCCAAAGAAGTGGTGTCTAAGAGGAAAACTGACGGCCGCCTAGAACAATGGTTCTCAACTTGTGGGTCGCGACCCCCTTGGGGGGGGTTACTTATCAGATATCCTGCCTATCACATATTTATATTATGATTCAGCAGCAAAATTACAGTGATGAAGTATAAGCAAAATAATGTTGTGGTTGACGGTCAGTACAACGTGAGGAACTATATTAAAGGGCCGCAGCATTAGGAAGGTTGGGAACCACTGCGCTAGAAGCATAGAAAAATGGAAGCTCTGGAAAAGGATAATGGGGGTAAGAGGGACCCAGGCAGCATCCAAAAAAGCTGGTGGCCCTTAAAGTCTGAGGATTTAGGGATTCCTTGATCTTTGAGTCTAATAGAGAGAAATGAATGCAAAAACAGAAACACAACTGAAGCAAACAAACAAGCATATCCACTAGGCTACCTGACAAACGGTTGTGGGAATACCCGAGCGTCAGTGTGTGACGCCTGGATGAGTCATGGCGAAGGGATGGGCAAGTTGTTAAGGATGAGGAGCTAGTCACACGGACAACATTGTGTGGTCACAGTGAACAGCTGGATGGGGTGGGGGGCTCACAGTGTATGGAGAGGAAAGAGGGGAGTTAGGGATTTCAGGGCTGCTGGGTCCTGATACCCCAAGTCTGACCAGCTGTGGAATTTGTACTTCATACTGCAGAGAAGCAAATGAAGGACTTTCAGTAGAGCCACGGGGTCTTGTTTCTCTACGTCAGCATCACAAAGCACCTCAAATATTCGGGGCTAAAAGCAGCATCAGTGTTTAAGCTGCCATGATTCCAGGGTCAGCAAGGCAGGCAGTCATCTTTGGGGGTCGGAGGTTTGGCTAGAGTCTGCACAGCCACATCTGGCTCCAGAAGGGGCTGGAAATTCAAAATGTCTCATTCTTGCTCAGGACTGATACATCTGGAGTACCTTGTTCCTCTACATCACTCCTTGTAGTAAAGAGGCCACTTGTTGGTTCCCAGCTGCTCAAAGCCGAAATAACCACGCAGAAACTGTATTAATTAAATAACTGCTTGCCCCATTAGCTCTAGCTTCTTATTGGCTAACTTTTACATATTAATTTAACCCATTGCTATTAGTCTGTGTATTGCCATGTGGCTGTGGCTTGCCAGCTAAAGTTCCAGCATCCATCTCTGGCGGGGCTGCATAGCTTCTATCTGACTCTGCCCTTCTTTCTCCCAGAATTCAGTTTAGTTTTCCCCACCTAGTTCTGTTTCCCTATAGCTCTGCTATAGGTCCAAAGCAGTTCCTTTATTAACCAATGATATTCCACAGCATGCAAAGGGGAATCCCACATCAACTCCTCCTCTCCCAGAACCCAGTTTTAAACCACCTATCTTCCTTATATTATGCTGCAAGATTAGAAAGGGATGTCTTCCAAAAGCCAAGCCCTGGTGATCTTACATTTATAAAGTCAACTCTATTCTAATAGTGAACATATTGGTCAAAACAAGTCCAATCTTGCACCCCGGAGTCTGTACTATTTGGGACTATTCTGGGACATGAGTACTGAGAGATCTAGTGTATTGAGGGTGACCAATGTGACAGACTGCCACAAACATGAGAAGAATTGCTTCCCATTCCATGGAGGATGGTATGAAAGGGTAAAGAAGTGTAGTCTATAAAAGCTATTTAAGTGAATATCAAGTGTTCAGTCCTAAATAAGACATGTAACACCCTACAAAGCCCAGAGAGCATCAAGAAAGGGATTCAGAAAGATTGTAAAAACAGGATAGAGAGGAGCTCCATGGAATATTATAGTCTTTTGACATGGCATAGCCCCTGCATCCAGAAACATATAGCAGATTTGCTTACCTGTACATACAATCATATATATGCAATTATAAAGACTAAGTATAAATGAAGTTATTGCTACATTTTAGTAATAAGTGAAGAGGAACTATGCTGATGCAGAAAACAAAATTGACAACAACCATTGATAGTCAAATAAATAGCAATTGGTGAGATTCATCGGACATAGAGAGTAAGAATAAATAGCCCCATAAGAGATATCCAACAAAGAACTATATACTTATCGGCCTAAGACTAAGACTAATTTTAAAACAAGGTGGTATGTGATAAATGATATATAAAGCCAATATGATAAATTTGATCATAGGAAAAAAGGCAAAGAAATTATTAAAAGAGACTGTGATGAATACATAAAAAACATCAAAGCCGAAGTCTCATTTGGGAACCCTGAGTATCATCAAGAAACATAAGGACTGGCATTGTCAAACTTGAGGTCAGAAACAGAGGTGGAACTTTGCCATTGTGATTAGTAATTAGGAAGTCGATGGTTTGCTTTGAGATTCATAACTGTATCTTTGAAGATACCAACAAATTGTAGTGAACCAGAATGAATGGGATGTAGAGAGTAAAAACATAACATCCTTGCCTTTTTAGAATTCTCAGCCCCTGCCTTGTCTGGTATCCAAATTGGTCCCATCCAAGAGTATCTGTAATCAGGAAGATTGAGCTAACTGCCTGCCACCAGACGTCAAATAAGTTGGGATGTGTTCCCAAATTCACATACCCAGTCAACCAAGTAGCATGGGTATTAGCTTTCATTCTAGTGTAAGCACATAACATAATGTGCTATTTATTAACCTAAGCTGATATAGTTTAAGAGAAGATGGGAGAGAAAAGAAGAAAAAGAACAGATATAAAAAAATCAAGGAATCAAGGAAAAGTTTGAAAAATGAAAGAACTGTATTAATCTTTTATGCCATTTCTACTCCATAGCCTGTATTGTGATTACCATATATAACCTATGTTAACTATTCTAATATTGTGAGTCAGTTCGAACCCCTCCCCCCAGTATCAGGTGGCCCAGTAACAGGAAGGCCCTTGCTGAGCACCAGTGTCTTTTAAATCCAGTTAGCTAAAAGGTTATTCCAACTGACCAGTGTTCTGCTCCTTGGTCAAATGCTAGGGTTTTTTTTTTTTTCGTGTGTGTGTGGGGGGGGTCATAAGAGCACACATATTCATACCCCAGCTTGTGGGAGAAAAGAATCCATCCTTTATTCCATACTCTACATTAAATGTGGCAAAGTCCAAACAAAAGCTGCCCGTGAATGCAATTCCAATGTCACAGGGCCTCCCTCACACTTCACTTATGGGTTTTAGGCCTTATGTGTTCCCTTCCATACTCTTGTACATAACCCCTCCACACACTTGTGTGTAACCCCTCCACACTCTTGTGCATAACCCCTCTGCACTCTTGGTCATAACCCCTGCACACTCCTGTGAATAACCCCTCCACATTCTTGTGCATAACCCCTGTACACGCCTGTGAATAACTCCTGCATACTCTTGTGTATAAACCCTGCACACTCTTATGCATAACCTCTGAACACTCTTGTGCATAGCCCCTCCACACACTTGTATATAATCTTAAGACTTCTCATATTTCAAGCATCTTCAAAGCAAGCATAGTGATGTTAACCCTGCTTCTGAATTCCTCTACTGTCTGGACTCCTGCCTTTTCATGTTTGCTTTCTGCTTTACTCTCACTGATATGAATGCTCCATTCAACCACTGAGACTTCTTCAAATAACTTTCTCACATAAAACCTGTGTGAAAATGTAGCCTTCAGTGAGAGGCCGAGAGCAAGACATGACGGATCCACCTTGGAGTTTATCCTAATGGCCTGTCTTTTCCCCTCCCATTAGGACTCACCGCCATCCACATTTCTCCATCTGAGACCTAAACCCATTCTATATGTTTTCCAGTTTCATATAAGGAGCCCGCTTCCTGATGGCTCCATTGAATCTCACATCACTAAACAAAATGCAGCATGGACATCATTCTTACACACACAAAGATGATGAATTTGGGGGAAAATACAAAGACGGTTCTCAGTAGTTTCTCTGGTGGTATCAAAATGCAGGGTCTCTGGAGTGGAAGGAGAGGCTTCAGTTCCGCCTCCGGTGTATGCATTAGGGTTCTAACTGGATATGTTGGTTAACTTCTCCATGTCCCGGGGTTGGTATCTGGAGAATAATTACATCTACCTCCACCGCTTATTGTCAGTTGTAAATGAACCGGCATACGATGCTCCTGAGGAAGCCTTGGCATGCAGCTAGAACTCCGTAAAGTCCACACGCTGCAGCTGTTTCCAGACTCCAATGAAGAGGAGATTTCAAAGAGTAACATCTGAACATATTTTTTTGGTCTTCTCACAGTGGTCCAGATAAGAGCCTATGTTGTGACATCTATTTGATGAACATTTCATCAGTGCTTTGATATTTCATTTATTGCTTACCTCCAGCAGCATGAAGAACTGAGAGAACACCAAGTGCCTTGGGCTCTGGGTGGCCTCTGCAGGTTCACCTCAGCCCTCTGTAGCACCTCACAGGCCCCCAGATCCGGCAGCATGGGACATCTGTAACTGTGGTAGTGCTTAGGTCCCCTCTACAAGGGACAGTGGTTCCATGTTCATCAAAGGGTACAATGGGCCGGAGAATTTTTCTGACATTTCTGCTTGCAGTCTCAGAATTCAAACCACACATCAGCTCAGAGAAAATATTCAGGATCTTTTTTACTCACAACCAATAAAAGTCTGTATTTAGAATAAGCCAGTTCTTAGCGTTAACGTTTACAAAAGGGAGTGGATAGCCTCCTTTAAAGTGAATTTTTCTTTTCCAGGCCATTGTACTAGTGTGTCTTAGGGTTGGGATTATAATTTTCTCTAAACTTGCTTTTAATGAGTTACATGGTAGTTTCTATTAATTATGAAGTATATTTAGTAGTCAGCAAAATTAAAGTTATTAAAATGATCAAACTAACAGATTGTAAGTATTTTAAAATTTTGTGCAGAAGTTCAGAATTATTTATGTTTATAAAGTATAATATTTTTCTTTGAGAATCTCATGCATGTTTACAGTATGTCTTGATGATATTTACAAATGTACCCAATTTAAGAGTAGGGCCCATGTAGGCTGAGCATGGCCCTACAACCATGTATATATAAACATCACCAACAAGACGTATATATGTATTGACACTTATTTGTCTACAGATATCACAAGATCCAAACCTCTATCAATTTCCTGATTACTTTGATAAGTATAGTCGGAAGCTTAAGTTAAAATTTGTTAAGACTTCTAGCTAGGAACAGCACACTGTTTTTAGTTTAAGAGTCAACTAACAATATGTCCCACTTAGCTCAGCAACTTCATCCAGAAGGATCTCCAAGTTCTCAGCAGAACTTATAGAATTCGTATCACTCACCCAGTGGAGGGGGGCATATAGAATCCAATAGCCATTCCTCACCTGCCATGTTACAAAGCCCAACACAGGGGGACTTGAGAGCATGATCAAAGAGTTACTTCCCTAACTGAATCTCCAGGGGGGACATAGGGTGACAGTATAATTACCTAAGGTAATATTTAGCCAGCCTCAGAATTAATTCTACCACTACTCCTGTAGGAACAGAGAAACAGGAAAGGAACTACAGGCCTTTAATGGCCCAAAGAGGTCAAGCCCTCAGTTTTATATCTCACCCCAGAGACACATGAGATATTTCCCCCATGACCAGGATGCCATCCAAGTCTGGCCCCTCTATTTTTTAACTAGACTGGAAAAAGTGGTCATTATTTTAATAGGGCATTGACCTTGTGTCACGAATGTCTCTTAGAGATTGCAAGGCCCTAAGGCCTAGGTAGGTAATCATGGGGAAAAAGACATCTTGGTTGCCCCTAGTCTGATCAAGGGCACTGTTGGCTTGGTCTGCAGAAGGGCCTTCGTGTTAGAAGGAGGAAGACACACAGGGTCAAAGAGTGTCCTTGGAACATAAAGACTTGATTTATCTAGCTGCTCTGCCTTAACTCAGAACCTTCTGTATTAGAAGCACTTGAGAGATGGTTTCTCAGGAGGTTCCCAACATCCGCGAACACTAGAGGCAGCCCACAAGCTTACATGCTTCTGTTTTGTAAACACCTATGTTGCAGAAACTCTCAAGTTCACCTTGAAGAACAGAAATCCAAGGCCATAGACTCAGCCCCACGGCTGCTTTGGAATAAAAACTCTGGGCTCCTAGATACACACTGCTAGGACTTCTGGAAGATGCCTTATAAATCGTGATCAATAATTTTCAAGTATTCACACATCTTTAATTAGGAGCATCATGAAAGCGCTACCAAGATGAGGAGACACCTGTGCCCTCAAGAGAAGCAGGCTGGACTGGGGCATTTCCTCCCCCTACAGTGGGAAGGTCTGCAGAATAATTTTACAATTAGATAACATTAAGGATGATGAAAGCAAGAGGTGGAAAGCAGGCAGAATTAATTGTTTCCTTGACGGTCCTGCTCAGGCCTCCTTGGCGGCGTTCGTGCTGATGGCAAATTAACCCTTGGTCTCCAACTCTGAGTGGGGCTCTGGACCACTGCAGGCTCCAGGGCTCCTCTGAATGGAGGCAGCCAAGCTCTGTCTGTTTCCTCCTTGAGTCCATATCCTCCTCTCCTCCTCTCCAGCAGCTCTAACTCTAGATACAGCAGCTGTATCTCCTCATTATGACTCTCCTATTAATTTCATTTTTATATGATCGCTAGGTAGACATAGTATTTATGCAAAAATGAGTACTTGTGGGGAGCGTATAGCTTCCACCTTCTAGCTCTGAATCCTGCTGGAGTTCCTGAAGGCCTTGCCCATAAGTTCCCCTGTAGTAAACAGAAGACTTTCTGAATAAGTGATGTGCAAAACCCTGAGAATCTTTCTGTTCTCTGAAACACATGTACCTAATATTGATGAAGTACTACACCAGGATCACGGGAGGGTTATGACAAATAAAACATGTGTATGATTTGATTATCCAAACCCAGAGAGTATGCTCAATGGTGCATACCTGATTGTTGCTTAAAACTTAGCCGTGGTTTGCAAGTTCTATTTCAGAAAATGATGCCAGGTTTTTATATAAAAATATCATTAAACTATATACCTTAAGCATGAATGCATGTGTATATCCAAGATAAAA
Organism: Myodes glareolus; assembly: GCF_982192425.1. Lineage (NCBI taxonomy): Eukaryota > Metazoa > Chordata > Mammalia > Rodentia > Cricetidae > Myodes > Myodes glareolus. The sequence goes on from NC_142026.1 coordinate 131,966,137, forward strand.
GGTGTTCATTTAGAGAAACATGGGGAAATAATTATCTTGGTGCTCATGACATATATAAAAACCCTTCTGGAATTAAATCAACCCAGGCAATTAAAATCCTCCATCATGCCCTACACTGATGGATGCCAAGTATCCACCTGAGCTGGGTCAGAAGCAGCATTAACCATACTGAAATATGAAAAGACTGAGCCATGTTTACTGACCTTTCAGAAGAAACTGGAAGCAACTCACTTGAAAACTACTGTAAAATAAAATGATAAATGTTCAATTGAAAAATTATTATGCATGTAATCAGATGAATTTCCAAAGAAAAACCTGGATCCTGGCATATAGTGCTTGCCTATGCGTGAGGTATGACAATCTCAAGGTCATTGTGGTATACATGAGACCCTATGTCAAACAATCCCCCAAAATCTAGAAAAACATAACTCCATGATTAAAAAATAAATTCAAATAGTCAAATATGTAGCGAATTAGGTCGGTATGATAAGTAACCAGGCTAGCTCAAGAGTAACAGAAATACTTTAATGGTTAAAGAGAGGAAACTTACACAAGAATGGGAGTTCCGAAATTCGATAGGTCCGGCAGGTACAGCAAAGAGAGGGTACGCATCTGCATCTCCCTGTTTTTCTACCTGGGCTCCAGGCGACCACACTCTAACCAGATGTGATTGATTGAGCTTCCCCATCACAAATGTACTGGCCCACGCTTGTATCAGCACTTTGGAGACCAAGGCATGAGAATCACCTTGAGTTTGAGGTCATCTTTGCTACAGAGTAAGTTGTAGGTCAGTCAAAATACAAAAAAAAAATTGAAAACACCATTTCAAAATTAAAGTAAGCAACAAATTTCATGAGTCCTAAGCAAAATTTAAAACATGATTAAGAATATAATAGCTACTTCATGATGCAGTCTTTATAGAGTTATTTAGGAGTGGTAAGTTTCTTCTACAAGAAACTCTGAAAACACAAGTAACACAGCTTCAACAATTGTATATAATATGTAGAAGAGTTTTTTCATACATTTTTCCTTAAATTAAGCCTTAACAAACTTTTGAAATTGAACAAACAATTCAATAAACTTACATAAAACCAGATTTTCTCAAAAATCATGTTACAAGAAGCCAATAAGCATACAAAAAGACACCTATTGACTCACATGTCAAGGAATTTCAGTTTAAGCTTCAATAAAATAATGCCTTAAACCCATTCCAGAGGGTAAAATAAAAGGATGTGGAAGAAATTGAACTCTCATGCATTGCTAGTAGGAATTAAACATGGTAGACTTCTGGAAAACAGCTTCTTATAAATTTATATATTCTACCTTCTAATATTTGTCCAAGAAATTCAATTCCTAAGAAATAAAAATAAAGGTGTGTGTCACCACAAGGCCTTGTTCATATACATTTATGTGACTATAATTCAATCTAAACGCGATGAAACCGGATGACTTTCAAATATCACATGTGTAAATTAAGAGTTAAACATCTATTGTTGATGAATGTTTAAGAATGGCATCTCCATTCTTAGAAGAAGCACAAACCAAGCAAAGAATATCTATGAACAGCCCTAAGAAGAAGTGGTTCACGAGATGATTACAGCATAAAGGCCCCTTTGAGACTGTACAGCGAGCAATGAGGGAAGATGCACAAGAATTCAGTGGATATATAAAGAAAGAGAAGGAAGAGCTGGAAACGGGAAGTGAAAACCCAGAAGAAAGAAACAATATGACATCCAGGGAAAAAAGAAGACATCTTGGATATGAAGACCACAGGGAGTAAGGCAAGCATGGGAACAGAGCCAGGCTCTACAGGGACAAGGAAGTCTTGGTTAGAAGTAGGTTGACATATCAAAATACAGAAGTCATCGCCTGTTAGTGTTAGGAATATTGTCCTCACAATATTAGCCTTCCCACCTTTACTACCTTAGCAGTAGATCTCATGATATTAATACTCATTTAGACCCTATAGCACAGAATGACAATGAAATCTGTGTTCTTCCCCCAAAGCAATAAAGTTCAAAAGCACCTTTGACGTGCTCTACGTAGTTTATAAACAATTAGCAACTTCGGGAAGCAAAATTAGATAGCACCATAGATTTTTGATTCTCCAAGAGTATTTTCAAACTGGCTACCACATCTGTGGCAAGTTGGAGACTTTTACATAAGATGTGCTGTTACCATGGCAACATTAACACCACTCCTTCTAGCAACTGCAAGAGCAAGGTGTCGACATAGCAAGCTTTAGTGATTTTTCCCATCTTCTGGTGTAAGGAGGAGTCCAGGGAGATGTTATCTCAAGTAATTGTCACTTCTTCTTGGGAAAACATTCTCAGAGGAATTTACAGATCCTAAATCAGTCCTTCATTTTCTCTTACTTAAAGAATAATACTATTACTATTCCTGTCCTTCTGCCTGAGATCTACTGTCTTTGTCCAGTCTTGTCTCTCTTCCTTCTTTCTCTTCAATTATTTTTCTTACCTATTTAATGACCATCTACATTAAGTTTAAATAGTGAAATGTCTAAGTTCTAGAAATAATACCGTGGATAAAGCTGATAAAACTCCAACTCATTGTATTTACATTCAAGTTAGGTAGATGTGATAAATATAAGTGAATATACAATATAAATAGTTGGTGATTTGCACGATAAAAATACTATCAGAGAAACAGAGAGTGTGTGTAAGTCTAAGTGAATTTTCAGAAAAGATAATCAGGGATCATTATCTATGCACTGATATTTGGACTTGATGGAGTGAAGAAACCAATATTTAGAAAGAAAGCACTGGAAGAATGGTGTCTTTAGATCACGTTGGAATAAATTAAACTGTACAGTGTCAAGGGCAATAGAGTGAGAAAACCAGTGTTGATGACCTAAGCAAGATTCTGTCAATAGAGGAGCTTTTTGCTAATCCAAATTGACCTTAGTTTTAGTCATTTATAATTAATTTTAGTCATATCTGTAGGATGTCAGTTAAGGGTTGGATTGCTAATCAGAAGAGTTCAAGATTTCATACATATTTTTAAAGTGTTACTAGGTGGTCATTTTTTTGTAAATTTTGTAGTGGTAAGTCATGAAACATAGTATATAAGGACTATATTAATCTAAGTGTAGAAATGAGATAATAATAATTTAACTACTTAAAGAAATAAATTGCTTTCTTATGAAATAAAATGTCCAAAGTTGGGCCTTCTGGTAAGGCCACTATTCCAACTATAATTCTAGTTACCCAAGGGACTAAAGTGGAGGATCTCAATTTCAAGGCCAGCCTGGACTACATGGTTAGTTCAAGCTCAGCCTCGATAACTTAGTGAGACTCTGCACTAAATAAAAAATAGAAAGAGGGCTTGAGGTGTGATTTAATGGTAGAGTTCTTCTGTGCCATGGGCAAAGCCCTAGGTTTAATATACAAAATTAAAAATCAAAGATCTGGATAGTGTTAAAGGTATAACTTTGGGGTACAATGTATACTGAACATACCCAGGACCCTGGGTGTGGTCCTCAGCAACAAAACAAAACAGGCAAACATGAACACTCGGAAATATTTGGGCCAGAATAAATGGAACTGTTCAGAGAAGTCATCTAAATCACAGGCTTTCCTCTGCTTCCAGTCTTCTTATCCTCAGAGTGTGCTTTTCAAACCCCTGATTACAGGGATGGTCACTCTACTTCAAGATGTCAATTTAACCTCGGGATGGCAGCTCTACCCAAGGATGGAAGCTCTGCCTCAAGATGGTAGCTGCATATCAAGACAGCAACTCTGCTTCAAAACACCAACTCCAAAATGGCAGCTCTATCTTAAGATGGCAGCTACACGTCCAGGCATAGCATCTAAGTTCCAGGGGGAAATAATGAGGAAAAAACATGAAGAACAAAATAGTATTTCATTAAAAAATTAAAATTCCCAGAAGTACATAGGGAACTTCCACACCAGCTATATTGCCCTGAACTGCATGAGATGTCTAAATCAGGGGCCAGCAAATTTTGGAGCTAGGCGTGCCTATACTTATGGTCAGTTCTAACACAAGCAGAGTTCTGACTCTATTGGTATAAAATAAGAAAAGCCTTAAAACCTGTAAGCAATGAGCAATGTCAACCACAGAAGGTAAGATTTCAACAGGAGGGTGGTGTGAATGATGAAATGATCACTTAAGAGAGAGTAGAAACAGAAGGTGTAATAGAAAATAAAGAACAAACAAAACCCAGTCAGGCATTACAAAGGAGAGGCTGGGGGTCCCAGCCCGTCATCCAGGTCTCCATTCTAGGTGGTAGAACAATTAGATAACTCTAGAAATGTCATTGAAATTGGAGACTGAGGGTGTTAAAGGCCCCGGGACTTCATGCAATAGGCAAAGGAACACTCCTGAAAATTCAAAAGCATTAAAGGGAAATCAATGGAGCGTCGACACAATACCAATCTCTAACCTCAGGGCACTAGTAGAGACACACTGAGATAATTCGCACAAAGTGCTTAGCCCAGTGCCTGGCACGGAGGAGCCAATGCCATTATTGTATGATGCACTAAACTGGAGAAAGACCACAGGTAGGAGCCCAATTAAGAGGCTTTTGCAAAGTACAGAGAGGAAAAGCAGCCAGAAGCGAGCTGGATGAAAGGACGGGTTTCGTCATCCTAACAGCAAACCTGTAAGATCCACTAGACAAGTGGAGAATGTGGCTGTTTCCCACACGCTGCCTTGGAGGAGAAGGCAGGATCAACAGCGTTTGTTCTGATCTGTTAGAGAAATGCTGATGTCAGGTGGTGGAAAACTTTATGAATACATTAATCTGTGTTTTGTTCTAACTTAGGCAGAAGTACATAAAAGGTGTTTTTCTGGGCCAAACCAAGAACTCTTTGTGTTCTGAATCTGCCCTTTCCGAACTGCAGAAGTCGTGAAGAATTATCTGTTGTGGGGCCAGAAATGGAATTTAAGGCACAAGATGATCTTGCACTCTGGGTTTATTGGAAGGTTAGATCTGTGGAGAAAAGGGTGGGCTTTTTTAAACTGAAGAGTTTAAACCAAAAGAGAAGAGAGAGAAGAGGAGCAAGATGCTGGGGTCCAGGAGGAATAGGTGCCTCTCTTCTCCCAAAGTTCCATGGACCAAAGCACATGCTGCTGTGTAGACAGTGCACCGGGAGATTAAGGATGCCAAAGTTGCTGTGTGGGAAGTAGCACACAGAAGCCAGGCATCACATGTGGTTTTCGCAGGAAGAAGAGTTGGGATGGGGGACCTCAAGGGGACAGGAGCAGGTGTCTAATCGTGGCTCCTGTGAGACTGAATGTTATATGAGGGACCTATGATCAGCTGTAGTGTCCCTTAAAGGGCACATCATTCAAGACAGAACTGGGAGGGTTTACTCTAGAGAGTCATAGTCTCATCTTACTGTGCTGGAAGAATGAGAAACCTTCTTCAGAGTCAAGAGGTCCAACACGAGGGGAAGGACACACCCCCCAAACCACCACAATAGTCTACCAACAACCAGATGTAGAAAATGGCCTCACCTTGTCACCTAGCCCAGCTTTAAATATGACAAGTGTGAGCAGGCATCTTACGTGGGTTGTGTCTGTTTCCATCAAGGAAAACAGATCTGCGTTAGAGGGTCCAGATTTAAAATGTCATTTTAAGGTTTTATGGTCACGCCATAAAACAAAACAGATTTATGAGAGAAATAAAAGACAGCTCCTTTCCTGAGAGTCTGGTCACAAAGCCTTCTTTATTTATACTTGGTATTATACGTGTTAGGGGAAGGTCTTTTGTCTAAAAGGAGAACACGTGGGTCTCTTACCCAATGGGAGAAGGGTGATAGCCTGCTTGCCGGCTCTGCTCTTTTCTATTGGGGTACTACTAATTGGTGGCAAGCTGATTGGAGAGAAAGAGAACAAGACCCCGACCTACAGAACTGACTTCTCATACAACTGAATGGCTGGGGAATGCTTTAGGAAGGTGAAATGCCTCGCCCCACGGCAGAGAAAGAGGTCTCTTTTAGCCCACATGCCCAGTACAAGGAACCCAATATGGAATAAGCTATTGCTATTTTTCTCCAAAATCAAAGCTATTACCCTGGTGCCCATTCACTCTGTTCAACCGCTTTTTTTTTTTCCTTTTGGTTCACTAATTGCACTTCCCTTTTGTCCCCTCCATCCTCGGTTCAGGCTGGCAGACAGCCGTGGCGCTGGCAGCTCACTTCCATGACTGAATTGGCTGCCAGGTCTGTGGCAGTCAGCTCCTCCTTGAACTCTGTGCGCTAGTTCAGAGAGAGCTTTCCGCCATCGTCCCACCATGGCACTTCCAAATGGCTGCCTATAATTGGGTTCAGAGGAGTTCAAAGCCATGCTCCAGCATCCTTGTATCAAAGCTCATTGAGTAACAGGGGAGCCGCGTGCTGACGTGCAGGCATGGGGTGAGGAGAGTTATTAGTGGAACATGTTCAAGTCTGTCACGCTAGAGTCCTGGGTACACAACCGGCTTGGGGTTCAGCTTTTATGAGTTCGGGTGTGGTCCCCAGGAGATGGCTCCTGTAATCGGTATAAAAAATATCTCATTTGGACTAATGCACTTTGCCTCTTTCATAGCATGTCCTTGCGAGACTAATTTACATTTCTTTAAATGTCAAAGCTTTCTCCAGAGATTGCTCGTTTCTTATATTTCTTTTCTTGGACATGATTGTAACAAACCTTCCCCAGAAGAGCTTTTTGCTATTATCTTTCCTGAACAGTTGCCCAAGAGAGAGTTAAAGGTAAGCAGCCTAGGAGAAAGGACTAGGCGTTGGTAACCCAAACATGTCTATCTGCCTCCAAACTCAACTTCATCGACTCTTCATCCCTGGGCTACAAGCTGGAAGAGTGGCAGTCGGGACTCTCTTGTCGGGCATTTGGACGAATGACAGATGTCAACCTAGGCTAACTACTATAATCTGGTATAGTCTGATTTCAGTGTACACCCTCAAAAACAGAAGTCATTTCAAAAGAATGCTATCAGGGGATTCAGGAAGGAGGTCAGGGAACCTCAACCTCATGGAGGAGGAGAGGGGTCTGGCAGACACACGATGTGCCTTTATTTAATTAGAATGTCTTCCAGCATTTGGAGAATGACAGAATGACATCCCTAGCTTCTCCATGAGGGGGGGTCTCACCTCTCAGCAAGGGTTCTGGCTACCTTCAATATCTGGCATTAAAGGCAACCTGAGTCCACTCGCTCAAATTTCCTCCTTATTAGTGGAAAGTGTTCTGTTACACACCTGAACATGTTTATCCTCCATGCAATGGCTTCACTGCCTGGATGCTCACTTTTCGTGCAGGCAATGCTTCTTGTGTAACATGTAAATCATTATACAATGTCCACTCCTAAAACTTAATCCTTGTCGCTAGGGTGACCACCACATCTTGGCATCGTTTAGAACAACAGGCAATCGTTTACTCCTGATAGCAAAAGAATAGCTCTTTGCTTAGAGCTGCGCACATTTTCATTGTATATTCACCACGCAATCATCCCAAAGATACTTATAAAGTAATTCCAATACACCAGATCTGGGTTGGCTGAGGGGTTATGATGTTGAATCTATTGGTGTTCCCAGCTGACAGACCTCCAGAGAGGTGAAATTGTAGCTACACTAATTTCTCTGTCTCCCTTAATTTCTTTGTCTCTAATAGAATATGTCCCACAAAACTTAATTTTCTCTAAATAATAGAAAAAAAGCTGCTTACCTTTCCCCTCTCCACAGCCTCTCTAATCATGAGGCCGGTGACATGCGCTGCTGGGACACACAGACATTCCCATTCTACCCACCCTTGTTTCCCTTGGCATCGGAGCTCAGCCAGCATTCATGGGACACACTCTTATCCAAGGAGTTGTTTGTGTTAAGGAAACAGAGTCCATCTGCTTTGAAATACCAGGATTGCAAGGGACACGCCAGGGTCAGGAGATGATTACCCTCACCAATAAAAGCAACCCCATCTCTCCAACACTAGTGGGAGGGTCTAAGCTCAGGCTCACGGCAGGGTGGGTGAGATACCTTTGCAGAAGGTGTGTCTCCAAACAGGCTTCAAACACACCAACTTTCTCCTCTTAAGCAATCTTAGAGATGCTCCGACATCAAATCAACTATAGTTTGTTTTATTCCATGTACCTATTGATAATATGATATATTCATAATTGAGCGTCCTTAGCAGATTTATCTAAGTAATTTAAAGCAGAAGTACCAAGGAAAGGCATGGTATAGGTGAAGGACATGTCTAGAGTTCCCTCCTGCTTATCCTCCATCTGTGTCTGGCATTCACAGTGCTATTTCTCCAGTTTAAGTCAGGATTTGTCTTACTGTCACTTTATCGTGATCTTCTAGAACACTTCATCTGAAACAAAATAGTACAGGAGCTGGCAAAATGACTCAAGGAACAGGGCCTGTCACCCAGCCCGATTACCTGAGTTCATTCCCAGGACACACTGGGGCAGGGGTAGAAATGACTCCAGCAAATTGTCCTCTGGCCTCCACAAGCTCAACAACATGGCACATATGTTCACATGTATACATAGGAACACACATGCATGAGTTAATTAATTAATTAAAATATAATATAATTTAAAACAATAACACCATAATCAGCAATATATATTCCCTGGCTCTTTTCCCTCAAACTTATAAATAAATTCACGTTACTTTCTATTTCTTTATTAGCCCGCTGCCATCTCCAGGTGACAAAGAGTCCTCTATAGATCACTCGAACCTTGATTTCTAGGTCTAAACTACACATGCATAATCACAGAAGATTATAGCAAATGGTTTATACAGATCTCATGACTCGACTCTAGCATAAGACACACAGTTATGTTAACAGTCATGACTGCGATATCAGAACTTGATTCAAGCCATGGCTTCGCCACATCATGGTTAGTGGCACAAGCAATTTAGCTCTGATGCATGTGCTTTTGTTTTTCTCTGCCATGGCTTTAGGAGGGCTACAAGTTTGCATGCTCTTCACATGGTAATTACACTTAGAAGATGAAGAAATACTATCTGCCAATATTATTTTAAAGACAATTATCTCCTACTCTGAAGAAACCTGAAGAGAATTGGCAAGTGTTATGTGCTTTACGTACATAAGACACGTTAAAAATGAATACAGGGAATTTAAGAGGATGGTAGGACTGTAATGAGGGGAAGAAAACATGGCAAACAGAAGGGGTCACAGGACCAAAAAAGGCAGAGAAGGGTCTTGCCCACGGTCTTGAAAAATATTCCACTGATTTCTGAGTTCAGACCTTGATGATACAAACTATGGGTCAAGGTTCATTGTTTTTATTGAAGAGAATCACCGGTCAGGATAAGTCACAACTGATCCAAAGTAGTGTTGAATGTCACCTTATTGTCTTTTGGTCCCAATTAGCAACTAGATTGAGATCCTCAGTCCTCTCCTCCAGGACAGGAGTCAAGTGGGGATCATGAAGATTGAAGAGCTTCCCAGTGGATCGTGGAGACTGTAGTAAGATCGGAACCAAGGATCTTGGGCGAGTTTTAGTGCAGATAATATAGGATAGAAAGAAAGGAAAAAGAAAAGTAAAAAAAAATAGGCAAAAAGAACCAAGAGGATGTGAAGTGAATACGATTAAACACATTATTTTTAATATGTGTGCCATAGATTTGAAAAGTAAGGAATAAAATCAACCTTTTAGAAGCATAAGCCCCTTGAAGAATTGTGATGAAATGTGACCATATTAACAAGGACCAAAGATGGAAAGCAAGAGCATCAGAGTGAAAGTGGCCAGATCAGAAATTAAAAATACAGGAGATCATTTAAACCTGAATTTTAGGTATAGATTTATTACTATAAATAGGCCGAGAGGAGGGGACAGAGATTTTTAGTTTAACTTATGACCCCGCAATACCACTTTGGGTTATATACCCAAAGGATGCTCAACTGTGCCACAAGGACATGTGCTCAACTATGTTCATAGCAGCTTTGTTTGTCATAGCCAGAACCTGGAAACAACCTAAATACCCCTTGACTGAAGAATGAATAAGGAAAATGTGGTACATTTACACAATGGAATACGACACAGCAGAAAAAAATAATGACATCATGAAATTTGCAGGCAAATGGATGGATCTAGAAAACATCATATTGAGTGAGGTAACCCAGAAAGACAATTATCATATGTACTCACTCATAAGTGGTTTTTAAACATAAAGCAAAGAAAGCCAGCCTACAAATCCAATCCCAAAGAACCTAGACAGCAATGAGGACACTAAGAGAGACATACATAGATCTAATCTACATGGAAAGTAGAAAAAAACAAAATCTCCTGAGTAAATTGGGAGCATGAGGACCATGGGAGAGGGCTGAAGAGGAGGGGAGAGGAAGGGAGGGGAGTAGAGAAAAATGTATAGCTCAATAAAATCAATAAAAACTCCCCAAAACAAATTTAACTACACAGCCTCTATTTTAATAGCAACCCTATCTACAGAACTGACTTATTCACCTAAAGCAGATGACTAACAATCTTTGGGAAAAGGGTGACTGAGAAGGGACTGAAGAAACAGTAGAAAAGAAAGATCAAATATAGTGGACAACCTTAAGAGCAGCATAGAGCAAAGATCTGCAGCAGAGTTCAGTGCAAGGTGGATGCCTCACCATTCATGTCTGGGACACACTTCCTTTGCAAGTCCCTGCACATCTCTCCTTGATTCTCAGTACTCGAATCCTCTCTACTTAGACAAAAAAAATTACACCAGCAAGAATGCTTTAAGATGTCCTTTTGGGCAGGCAACAGTACCTGGTGACATGACAGGATGAGGGTACCATCTATGCACTGATCCCATATGTACATGCAGTGTGTCTACTATGCACTGGGCAATGCTGAGAGGCCTGGACATGTTTATGATCTGCAGGTCCTTGGAGCCCTAAAGTTGAAAGAATTCATCATAGAATCAGAAAAATCTCAGTTTCCATAAATGCTTCAGATGATTCTCCAATGTTTAAAATTAACACATCTTCAACTATTTAATAGCAGAATAAATAATGTATTTGCCATAAGAAGAATAAGTAGAAGCTCAAGAAAAGGCTGACAGAGAACAGGAAAGAGTCAGTGAGATTTGACTGATACCAAGTGAAGTCAAGAGACTCATCTAAACCTCTTGGCCACTAAATGTCTCATACAAAGTCTTCTGGTTTTGAGCAGGGCTCCTTTTCCACAATAAGAAGCCATCTTTCAGATCCTGGGCCTCACAATACCTGATTACAGATTATGTGCTATGAATGCATGGGTATGCATTTTCTCTACACATGTATAGTGTGTAAATGTATCATTTCATCCCCATAGATATGAAGGAATTAGCAAGAATGGGATAATGCAATATTGTATTATAGGCTTGAACCCTGTCAGGAGTAAGGTGTGACTATCTATCACAGTGACATACTGTAGCTGATTAAAAACAGGGTCTTCATTCAATACGCTAAGTTTGCCTCCATGTTGAAATAGGCCTTTATTTTTTTAAGGCTCATGAGACCTAGCTGCCGACAGAAGGTGCTCTTGATTCACAGAGCAGCTCTGTTCTGGAGAACGCTGCTGCAATCACTCCACTCTGACACACGTCACTGCAGTAATGCGGAGCAGGGGTCTGCTCCTGCAGCATTACCCATGTCAGAAGCTTCCATTCTCCCAGCAAGACTTGATTATCCCCAACCTATCTCTGTGAGATGAAAAACAGGGAGATGGTTTCACTCCCATTGTACAGAAAAAGAAAATGGAAAATGTCATTCAACCCACTAGAGGTAAACCCTAGTCATCAGGGGACAAATGTCATCTCTTGTCTCTAAAGATTACATTGAAATCGATCTTCAGGCTCCCTCTGTCACCTTCCTGCATGCAATGCCATACTCTTCCTTCCTAAGTTTTCCATTTTGGTTCCCAAATCCAGGATGCAGAAGAAAGAAGTGCCTACTCACCAGAGGTTTGGCATAAAGTAAGAGTGAAGGATGGTCTAGACTCTCCTGATCGCCAGGCAACATTTAAGGACCAAGTAGACAAGAACACTGCTGACTAGACAGGTGATCTCTACAATAACCTTCCCCAAGAAATACCTCCAAATGGGTACAAGTGTGCTTACATCTAGCAGGAGTCTTGGGGCAGATCCAGTAGGACCAAATCTTCATCTCAGGCCCCGACCACTAATATAAACTTTCTAGATCAGCCTGGCAAGATGCTCAGGTTTGAGGGGTGTTCTCTGTTGATCTCTCTGTTACACAATGCATCTTTTGCAAGGCCTTTCAGATATATTTTTTTTCAAATTTAAAATTCGAAATGAGCGATGGTGTATCTTGGTGATAGACCGCTTTCCTAGGCTCCCAGGACCTTGCATGTGATCCTTACCACAACAAAGCTTTAAATCCCTCCCCCAAATTTAAATTCACCAAGACTGACAGCTATGAAAAATCAAGAGCTACAGATGAATGTGAACATGAATTATGGCATATCAAATAAGCCAAGATTATTATAAGCCAAGGTTATTTTAGTTTCATTTGGTTCTTTTTACAAGCAGAGTTTTTAACCCATTAGAAATATTCATATATATATATATATATATATATATACTCCCTTATAATAAACACAGAAGCACACTGCCCCCAAAATCTCTGGCTTGGCTGAATAAAAATGATGATATTCTTAGTTCCCCACATGAGGGGTGGAAAAAGCCTCCAAACACTCCAGGTTTTTTATAGCCCTGGCTGCTGGTGGCTGCTGGGTAGCACTCACTGCAGTAGCAGCCCTGGATAGCAAAGGAGCCAAGTGATGCTAATGGGGCAAACAGAATGTAATTGCTTATGTGTGCTGGTTATATCCTGAAACAAATTGTTTCTTAATGCTGAGGTCAGACAGGGTTTAATTAGGAGAAATACAATTGGTGTAAAACTGTGTAGCAGGCGGCTTGTTTGGTGCCATGCCAAGTCAACACCTAGTCTCTCCAAATGGAAATTTTCATTAGAGGCCATTGGCAGGCCCAGTTAGGCTGAGTTTCAACTTTTCCAAGTCTCCTGGTAGTGAAAACCCAAAACTCAGCATATCTGCTGCCTAATAAAGGGCTGCCCCCCCTTGCCTTTACAAACACGTCAACATGTGCACACCGTCTCTCCCCGGGTCTCCTCTCGCCTGCTGTCCCAGTTTCCTTGCTAACTAAATACACACAGTTCCCACGGGAGCCTGATGAACTCAAGCAATCTTCTATTCTCCTTGACTCTTTGCCTCGCCCCTTATCCCCATGCTAATAATATTTAATCTTGGATCAGCACATTATTACTTCAAAAATATTTTCACATGCATCAGTTCACCCAATCTTACCAATAAACCGAGCAGTTAGTGAGCTTTATATTTATAGATAGTGACTTGTCGAAGGTCACATCTCTGATGGGCTAAAAATAGATTCCAGCCTCCCTCCTGCTTGTTGGCCCAAGATTTAGGCTATACCACAGATCTTAGGATTTATACATACGAAAGAAAGAAAGAAAGAAATCCATATTTGCCATATTTGCTCGTGTCAATGACACACTTGTGAAACGCTCTCTGTTGATTTGCTCCTTTTTGATTCATTTTATGCCAAAGCTATAAAGACGTAAGTGCAAACGGTGCTATTATCCAAAGCTGCACAAATTTCCCCAAGATTTTGCAAACACCCTTTACTGCACACGACCTTTTTCCCCCTATGTTCTTCACTCTGTACTCGCCTTCTCCTGCACTCGGCGGTCTGGATTAATGCCTGTGGCGAGAATACTGCTATTTACATTAATTTTAAGAACTTGGATCTTCACACCTTCAAGGACAAGGTTTTATCAGTGTTTCTAATATAAGTCTTGTGTCGCGAAAGTGTTTAATTTATTTGGGAAATTCTACTTCTAGGCTGCTATTGTTTCTTGCTCTCTTTCTTTCTCTCCCCCCTTTTTTCCTTTTCAGCTGAAGGCAGTTTTCATTACAGTGACAAAAACCCCACTACGTTAAAGAAAATTGCAGAGAGAGGCCCCCCCAAATCCATCTACCCAACAGAAATCCAAGTCATTTTCCCCTGCAGTATCATATCCGCAGTAAACCGTCATGGGTTTAAAGACATATGGGACCAAGTTTTCATTTTTATATGTGATTCTGAATTTGCTGAGGCCCAGGCTCCTGGTGAGTTGAGCTACATTTCATTTAGGTCCTGGGCCTCTGGGCCCAAGGTAATGTGGCTGGTTAGGGTCAAGGTAAAGCTTGACAGGGCAAGCAATTACTAAGCCATCCTTCCTCCTGGACCCTGCTGAGCCGAAAGGCCACGGGGACTCTCCCTCTGAGGGATGAGTTTTCAACTGCCCAGGATCTGGTTTCAGAGAGACTGGGAGTTACTGAGAAATTCTCCCTTGCTCTGTCTGCTGCAGTGTCCCTGCTGTAGGGCCTCTGCTTAGTCTCCCTTTGCTGGTTAATCTGTTGTCCATCTTCCTCATCAGGCACATGACAGAAAGGAAAGGACTCTTGAGTGTGCTAGGTTGACATTTTCCATGTCTGGTAGCTAAACTTTTCTAAATCTGGAAAGATGGTTCCATGGTTAAGAGCACTTGCCACACAAGTCTGAGGGTCTGGATTCCGGCACCTACATTAACATAAACCCAGAAGTGGCCATGTGCAAGTGCCTGTAACCCCAGGGCTGTCTGGTGTAGAAACAGAGAGATGAAATGCTGACGTCGCTGGACACTAGCCCCACTCCAAGTTCAGTGCAAGATCCTGCCTCAAGGGAATAAGATGGAAAGTGTTAAGGCAGGGCACTTGACGTCCACCTCTGACCTTTACATGTATACTCACATGTGCATATGAGAGCATCCATGCACACACACACATACATACACATGTGATATAAATTTTACCATTTGTCTAGTTAATTTTTCCATAAGGCCTGCTCGGAAATGGTGTACTTGTCCCAATGAAATTGATGTATGGGGGACTATGTGAGCTTAAGGGTAACTGTTGCATTTGTAGATGCTCAGTTAGTTCCCTGAGAAGCAGGAAAGAGCACCCAATTGAACAGCCCTGCTCAGGAACCCAAGGGCCCTCACCTCAAACATCTACCAGCCGCTGGGGCTCTCAGCGTAAGTTAATCCGTAAGGTTGTACTTTACAATTCTTTCACATTTAAGACCTTTATCATCAAAACAAAACTCAAAAGAAAAACATGAAATACAAAAATCAGGCATACACCGAATGTCTCAGACCTCCTTTCAATGTGCCCCAGTTCAAAATGGAGGAGAGCAAGCTGCATCTGTTCAAAAACCTTCAATAGACATTTATAGACCCAGAGTCTCCTTTTGATGCTAGTGAGTGAGCTTTTCTGATTTCAAAAACAAGGCTACAGTTTCAGATCCATAAAAGAACTTACAGTCATGATGCAAAGCTAATTAAAGAAAAAGGGCACATGCCACAGTAAATTTCTAGTTTTGATAATACAGATATCTGTTATAAATATTGCCTTGAAGGCCTTGTGTCTAAAAGACAGGAAAACATGCTCCAGGATCTGAGGCTGCTAGCGATGGCCTGGCTGTGGCTCTCAGCACCTATGCTCAATCAAGAACAATGGACCACACCCCTGTACACCTCCTCCCAGCATGTCCCATCCTTTTCAGTTAGCTTTCTTCCCAGTTCTGTCAAAACAGTCACAACAATTCCAACCATGGATTCCTCTGACATCTACTACTATAAGCAAACTTCCAGGTCTTTGCATATGAAAGAACTTTCCTGTTTTATTAGGTTTTTTGAGCATATATATGGAACCATGTTAAATTTAATTTTTGATATATTAATGGAAGTATTTGAGTATCAATTTTCCCTTTAAGTCCAGAGTTCTCATATGATACTGCATGCCAGAGTGGTTGTTTAGGGACATACATGCCCACTACCGTCAAAGCAACCGCTCAGTTATTACCTAGGCATGAGCATTGTCTTTATTTGTTTAAAATGAAATAGGCTAGGCATGCCCCAAACTGCCAGCAGTCTTTGTCATTTAAGTTAATTGGTGACTCTACCCTTTCATTTTCTCAACCTAAAATCCAGCATTTATCTTCCACTCCTCTCTTCATCTTGCTGTACACCCTCGTGATTCTGTTCTCAGAACCTATCCAACTGCCAGCGTTTCTACAAACACCTAGATTACTCTAATGGCTTCGAAACCTGTCTTCCCCTTCCACATGTGTCTATTTCAAACTCAGGTACTGAAGTGCTCCTTTTTAAACCATACACTTCTCTGTTCGGGACCTGTATTGCCTCCCTGCCCCACCCTGCCTCAGGCCCCTTCTACCACTTCGCCCTCCTGCTTCATTCCGCTTGTGGACAAGTACCTGCACTATCAGGCCATTGTAATTCCTCACGTGACAGAGATCAGTTCTTCTCTCAAATGTTTGCTCTGGATGGCTCCTTTCCTAAAATGGGATTCTCCAAGGCACTTGCATGACTGGCTCATCTCTTCTGGGTCTTGGCTTATGTATCACCTTCTCAGTTCATTACTTAAACTTCACCACCTCTGGCAGTATGGCCAACTCCTCCCTCTTGCTTCATGTCTAAATAGCATTATAATTCAGTCTTCTTTTCTCAGTGTCTTACTTTGTTCTACCCTCCTCCTATCTTAGTATAGAAATCACCCAAGGACATGGCATTTTTGGTCTGTCTCATTCACTGCTCTCTCCCTAGTTCATAGAACACTGTCTGGCATCTGGTGTGTGGTCAAGGAGGGTTCCTGACTAAATGAGATAAGAAGTTGATCTCTGTGCAAGAGGTAAAACAAACAAATAAAATGGTTTCCTGGATGCTCTATGTAAAAATTAATATTCCCGTATACCCACCCATGTGTCTCATGAGACTGGAAAGTTCTCTGTCAAAGGATGGCCTTATGGGGAGTAGTTTGCAACACAGTAACAGGTGCTGAGGTGAGGGTCTGGCATGTGATTTAGCTCTTGAGAAAGGGAGGCCTCTAAGGTCTTTTTCTACAATGGAAGTACCAGATTCCTGCTGTCCCTAGTGAATGTGTCACCATTTACATTGATTTGTCAGAAAACCTGGAGCAATCTTAACAACCTCCCTATCTTCTTTTAGTCATTTGGTAAAATAGGAAGTTATATGACAATTACAAATATATATTCTAATACATACAAATTTCAAATAACCCACATATAGGTTGTTTATCATTTGCCTAAAGGACCTGGAGATGCACCAAATAGAACATTACGAAAGCACTTTGGGAGAATAGCTCACTCTGCAGAGGTAGAACATAGTGCCCGTAGAGTATGCTCAAACTTCAATATCTAATTCTTAACACATGTAGCTTCTGTATAGCAGAATGAAGTCTACACATACAGGGTGTTAGGAGACAATAACTTTTTTATATTAAAGCTATACTGGAGAAAAACTCATTTTTTAAAGGAGAAACTTGTATTCCTCATGATGGTGGGAATTGGGGATGTCAATCAACTGCTATTATTACAAACCACACCTCCAGTGACTTATTGTTGCTCAGTATAAGATCAACATAACATAGCTCCAATGTGAATTTGTATGTACTCTATCAAATTACTACAAACTTACCTCTATTTTCAAAAGAAGAAAAGCTATGTTTTCTATTGAGATTAACTTTGGAGTCTGGGAAGGTACTTAAGGTATAGGGCACGTGGTACACAACACAAGCATAAGGGGCACAGTTGGGATCCGCAGCACACACACTGAGCGCCAGGTGGGCATGGTGAGCCACCTTTAACCTCATCTCACGGGAGGCAGGACAGCGGACCCCGGGAGCAGGATGGCCAGCTGCACTGGTGGGATTGGGGAGTGAATCCAAATGAAAGACCTTGCCTTGATATGTGAGGAGTAGAGTGAGGCAACCTGTGATTTCTACACATATGTACACATCACACACATTAGAACATGTGTATATACATACACACATGCAAAAAATAATAAAAAGAAAGGACAGAAATCTTGGGAGGGCACAAATAGCTATTCTGAGATACAACCAAACCAGGAAAATTTAAGTCTTAGGAAGTTTAGATAGTTTTATCTTACCCAAACTCAGTCTGCAGGATAGTGAAGTAAAGAAAAATTATGGGCCAGCAAGGGGGTTCAGTAGGTAAAGGTGCTTGCTGTGAAGTCTGACAATCTGAGTTCAATTTCTGGAACCTGGGTGGTGGAAGGTGAGAACAGACTTCTGTACATTGTGCTGTAACTACAGGTATGCCATCACGTGAACATGCAAAAACAAATGTGCCTGTGAACACACACATGATAGACAGATGGGTAGACAGATGGATGGATGGATGGATAGATAGACAGATAGATAGATAGATAGATAGATAGATAGATAGATAGATAGATAGATAGATGAGAAGCAGAAAACAATAAATAAAAATTGTTCTTATCTTTATGTTACCCTTTTTCTGTTTATGTGGGTATTTTCTGTCTTATCTCAGCATTTCAGGGTCCATCCAAGGCATCCAGATACACAGCAGAGCCCCCCAGATCCCCAGCTCTCATGACAGACTCCACTAGGATGAATTTCTATCAAGACTCAGAATGAAAGTTCAAGTAAATTCCTGAAAGATCTTCTTACGACTGGGACAAGAATCCCCCCAAACCCATATGTTCAAAGGGTTGGCCTCCAGTGTGTGCACTGGTGTATGGAGTCAGGTGGAAGGAAGCTAGATCATTGGAGTCAGGACCTGGAAGTCACTATTAGAACCTCGGTACCCTCCTCTCTTTCTTTACTTCTAGGCTACTATGAGCTAAGAAGCTTGCTGCTCAACCTGTTTCTGAAAAAGATTCCACGATGAGGTAACATGGCCAAGACCATAGACTGACAGTGTGATTCAAAATAACACTCTTACTCAAATGCCAGTTTATATTGGCTACTTTGTTATAGTCACAGGACATTGATTAAACATGGGAATTATGGGAATTTTTAACTTCATTTTGTAGATTTTCTAGAGAACTCACACCATGTCATACTTTGCATCTTACGACGGCAAGTCTACATGTAGCGCTGGCTACTCCAGTAACTTTTTACTAGGAGAGAAAATAAGCTTCCTTCTCAGGATGAGACAGTAATAATATGCTATGACGTTATTACAGCACTGTTCATTGTCAGGCATTCAGCACGTTCAGCTGAACGCAGGGGAAGGAGGGGAAAGCCTGTTCTCTTCCAGGATGCAGGAGACAGAGACTGACTAATGACCATGGGAAATGGGCTCTGACAAAGCCTGCTGGTCATCCATTCATGGGCCAGGGTCAGAGGATGAATGTCCATTAGCAGCCTTCCCCAGAAGGCAGTCATCTGGGGCTAAGGAAAGCACGAGG
The DNA here is from genome assembly GCF_982192425.1 of Myodes glareolus. NCBI lineage: Eukaryota > Metazoa > Chordata > Mammalia > Rodentia > Cricetidae > Myodes > Myodes glareolus. The sequence continues at coordinate 131,985,475 of NC_142026.1, forward strand.
AGCCTGGGTGAGCAATGGAGCCCGGAGACACTCCTATTTGCATTCAGTTCAGGGAAAGGAGTAGCTGTGCAAAGGCGAGGAAGGATTTTGCCTGCACTGGGAGCTTTGGCCTTTTCAGTGGAGACACCCAAGAGACTGCCTGTCAAGCAGAAGTCTTTCACTACCTAGCTGAGAGAGTTGAGGACTCAAGAGGCGTGGGAGGAAGGGGTAGATGAGAAACAGGCAAACCCAACTCCCCCCAGCACACACACACCAGTCTGAGAACGATACGGAAAGAAGGAAGGGGGACTAGGGCTCAGAGGGAAGGAATAAAGGAATACGTGAGTGGCTGTGCAGCTCCACACGCTTCTCCCCCTGGAACAGCACACTGTGGAGATGCGTATTTGCAAAAAAATAAAAAAATTCATTAATTCAGTTTTACAAATAAGAAAGTGGGTTTCTTTGCATTTCCCCTGATTCCCCGTTCTACTCCCTCTCCATCCTGATTCCCACTGGGACCACGTGGAGCAGAGCTGAGGGATGGGAGGGTATGTGGCTGCTTCTTGGCTCTCTCTTCCCCCACTTTAAAAATCCCGTCAAATCTCCTTGCCTTCAGTAATCCTTGGTATTCCCCCAGGAGCTGAGTTAAGATTTAATTGTGAAATTTGCATAGTAACTCAGCAAATAAATTCTCCTGTCTCTCACAGACCTTCCACGGCAGAGGGCCACTTTAGATACAAGTCACTCATTTTGAGATCCCAACTGCATCAGCATTTTGTACCTCTTGAGGAGAGTGGCAGGGGAGAGCAAATCCAATGCCGGGCAGAGTTAGCATTTGGCATGCTGATCTCTGTTTAGGGCAGTGGGAAGCAGACGCTCGGTGAAGGAGTAGGTAATGAGGGTCACCTTTGTCCCTGCTGTCCCCTTAGGAAATTTTGCCTGGTAGAAGCTCGGTCCTCTAGCCAGACGCAGGAAGTGATACACCTCTTTCCCTGGGCATTCACATGCTAGAAAATCTAACGCGATGTGCAGAAACTGCACAAGGCTATGACAGTACTCTTGTTCAGCTTGTAGTCGAAGTACCCATAGATAGATTAGCCCAGTAAGATGTGTGGGGTCAAATCTGGGAAGCCAGTGTCCAAGAGTGTCATCAAGGCTGCAGAGGAAGCTATGACCAGATTATTGTAGGTACTGCTGGAGGTCTGGAACTCCATTTGTAGAGGAGGTTTGTGGTGTTTGCTTCTCCTTTCTCACAGTCTACCAACACCGTGACTAAATGCTCCGGAATGTAGACACAACTCTTTGGTTGAATCTGGTTAAAACAATGTCACCAGAGTCCAGCCCTTTTTGATATTGGCTGATGTCTCCTTTATTTCATGCATTGCATAGGAGCATGAGTTAGACAACAAAGGTAAGCCATGGATTTTGTGTGGCTACAACAATGGAAGAAGATGGGAAGTTCAAAGAAAGAGGAAGCAGAAGTATCTTTAATTGCATACCCCTGGAACCCAATCTCATTCTTTTCCCTCCATTGGTCTTACTGCATTCCTTTCTTTTAAAATAATTTATATATTTTAGATAACTTACAAAATAAAAGGTTTCCTTGCAGTTTTTAATATAGTCTTTTAATGATCGCACCTTCTTTTTCCCCACCTCCCCGTCCTTCTACTTTGTAAGGCTGTATGTGTCCTTTCACTCCCAGTCTCCCCCTTCCACTTTGGTGTCTTATCCTGTTTGGTTTTTCTCACCCTCCATCCTAAGCCATCCTTCCTTCTCATGGGACCCTTCCCAAGTCCTTTGCTTTGGCTCACACTTGCTCTCAGCTAGATACCCATATTTACCAGTTAGAAACTGGGAACTGAATGTCAGAGAGCACATACTTCCTGTGTTCTTCTGAACCTGGGTTTCCTTGTTTAATATGACACCTTCCAGTTCCTTCCATTCTTCTGCAGATTTCATTTTTCTTTACTACTGAATAAAGTTCACTATCTCTTACATCTTCAGTGTTCTCAGAAGGGAAACGGTGATGAGTGGAGGCCATTGTTGAAGCACAACAGTGTCCTTTGTCCCCTTAAATGGTGGCCTAGGAAGATTTCTAACTTCTCTGGTTTGGAAGACAGCTCAGTGGAAAGACACCATGCAAGAATGAGAACCTGAGTCTAAATTCTCAGAACCCAATCTAAGTCTGAATCCCCAGAACCCATGTAACTCCAGTCATCCATAGCTAACATCTGTAATACCAATATCCTACATCAACTCGGGGAGTGGAGACAGGAGAATCTCCCAAAGCTTGTGGGCCACCTGAGCTGGCCCCATCTAAAACAAGGTGTAGAGTGAAGACTGACACCCTAGGCTGTCCTCTGACATCCATAGATGCACTGTGGCACACCTCCTTTCTCCAACATACATGTATGTCTGTGAGTGTGTATACACACACACACACACACACACAGACACACACACCTATATACCTATAAATTATATTGTGTTAACTATGAAGGAAACTTTAGCAAACCTCTTGAGACAAGTGCCTTATCTGGAGTACCAGAAGTAAAACTTTTAATAAGCCAAGGTTTCACAATCTTATTCTAAAGAATATTGCTACTCTTTAAGAAAAAGTTTACAAAGAGCAAACAGCGAGTTTTATGCAGATAACTTGCTTTCACCTCAAAATTTGAAGATTGCTGATCAAACGCAAGCCCCGTAGTCATATTTCCTTCAAACAACTGATTTCAGCTCCTTATTTATTCTGTAGCTGATCAAAACATAGTGCCCTCATTTCTAAGTTATGCGTGTCAGCCCCAGGAGATCAGTGGAAATTTGAATTCCATAGATGAATCAACAAGTCAGCATCACTATGCAGATGCTTGTCTTCCCACTGACACACACCAAGAAGCTCTCTGTGCAGAACTCTCTCTTTTTCTCTTGTAAAAAGACACACACACACACACACACACACACACGCACACACACACTTTGGTTTGACTCGATGGAAGATTATGGAATATGCTGAAGATGCTTTTTCCCCTGACTCCAAAAATACCTAAGTAATAATTTCCCCAAGAAATGTTATCGCAGGAAACTGTTTATGATGAACATACCATAGGAAGCTAGGTAAATATTATACCGAGCTAATGAGAGGTTTGTGAGTGGAAGACTGGTAATGTGATGCAAAAATCAGGAAAAGCAAGAGCCATCTAATCTACCCTATACTCAGGGGAATTACTAGTTTGGAAATTACATAACTAAACAGGAAAAAAAAATCAAATCTGCATATGCCTCATCACAGAAAATTTTATAAAATACAATTATATAAGTTACAGGAGACCACCCCTACTTTGTGCAGATTCAGTCAGGTGTAGGGTCTGTAGGTTTTCAACTGCCCTGAGAAGTACGGCTGAGTCAGGAAGCACTCTCTTGTCTTGTGTCCCATCTCATCCCCATCAGAGCCGCTGCACTGGTTCTGCTGCTGGAGGAAAACACCATTATCAAAGGCAAATTAAGAAAGAGAGAGCTTACTCTGCCTATGCTTTTATGGCTGGGCAAATGCATGGCATCAAATGGTAGACAGGATGGCAGGAGCTGGAAGCTGAGAGATCATATCTTTAATAACAAAGAAGACGAAGAGGGGGAGGAAGACAGAAAAAGCAGCAAAAGAGAGTGGAGTGAACTGGACCCGAAATGAGGCTTTAAACTCTCGAAGGCCACCCCAGTGATGTAAGTGATGTACTTATCCCATTGGCACTGCACCTGTACATAACCTCCCCAAACAGTTCCACCATCTGGGAACCGAGTGTTTAATGTCTGAGGCAGTGGGGGACATTTTTTTTTTCAAACCACCATACCCTCCCTGTGTACAGCACCCAGTCCTGAGACACAGAGCAGATGGGCAGCCACAGTTCACACAAAGCTCCTGAGCAGGGAAGTCGCTACCCAGACACTGCAAACAGAGACTGTGATGCTCTTCCTTTAAGGGAAAGGTGAAAGGTCTTGAGTTAATAATGAACGGGAAGAAAAACAGGCCGAAGCTGTTAAGATTTACAGTAAGAATGAATCATCTTTTTTTTTTCTATGAAATTATGTGGGAAGAGAAAGAAATTCCTGATAGCCACGAGGTCAGACCCCTAGCTGCAGAAGTGATGATGGCAGTGCCCGAGAAAGGTTCAGTGAGGATGCTAATGGGATGAGATGGGAAGTCCCTCACTTCCCAAGTAGTCAGGCTTCCACAGGCATCTGAGAATGCACAGCCTGCTGACAGGCATGCAAAAAGACTGGGTGCCTACAGTTCAAAACAATTGATCCAGAATCAGAAGAATCAGTGCTAAGCTAACAGGAAAGTATGATAAATAAATAAATAAATAAAGCATTTCATTCATTTGTCAGTACAAGTACAAAAAAAAAAAAAATAAGAAAAAAAGGGCACAGAGAGCTACACCGCAAGACTGCAGGAAGCCTCGTCATTCCAACCCCAGGAGCAGGGGGTGAGGTTAAGCCTGAAGACAGGAAGCTTAATTGAGCTCAGAATGCACAATACTGAATTCTCTTGCTCTTCTCCACTGTCCTCATCAGCAGAGTGCTCAATTGCCAGGCATTAAATACCACCACAGATTCATGAAATAAAACAGATTTTGAATTTTGCAGGGCACATACCCCTCCTTTTGGTGATCCCAAAGCTTAAATGTCACTTCTCTGTTCCATGGGAAGCTGCTAGCCCACAGCTCTGCCTGTGTTCGAGACAAAGAGGGCAGGAAGTGAGGCAATAAATGGGTAAGGAAACTAAAGGTGGCAGAGAAATAACAGCATCGTTAGCATCCTTGAGTAAATTAAAGTGTTAATTTGCAAAATGAAAATAATGTAACTAAAGAACAAAACGAACAAAAACAGACAAAATGAGAGCTGGGAGAGAGTTCAGTTGGCAAAATGCTTGCTGTGCATGAGGATCTAAGTTTGATGCCCAGAGTATGTAAAAAAAAAAAAATCCAGGCATTGTGGCATGTACTTGCAATCCCAGTGATGGAGAGGCAGAGTCGGGTGGAGCCCTTGCATGCCTTGGTCTTCCAGCCTAGCTGAGTCTGCTAGCTTCAGGCCAGTGAGAGCTGAGGCATCAACAAAGAAGACACATGATTTCTGAGAAATGGTGTTGAAGGATAAGCCACTTGTTGGTTCCCAGCTGCTCAGCCCAAAAATAATCACACAGAAACTGTATTAATTAAATCATTGCTTGGCCCATTAGCTCTAGCTTCTTATTGACTAACTTTCACATCTTAATTTAACCCATCTTCATACCGGCTAAAAGTTCTGTCCGGCTCCGGCAGGGCTACATGGCTTCTTCTTTGACTCCTTCTTTCTCCCAGCATTCAGTTTAATTTTACCCACCTACCTCTATTCCATGCGCAGGCTCAAGACAGTTTCTTTATTCATTAATGGTAATCATAGCATACAGAGGGAAATCCCACATGGCCTTCCCTTTTCTATTTAAATAAAAAGGAAGGTTTAAATTTTAAAATAGTAAAATTACATATAGTAAAATAGTTAGCAAGCAAGAATTACAGTTATAATATTTATAACTACTTTATCTTTCATTATAACTAAGGAAAACTTTAACTCTAACTACATATTCTTCAACTCCATCAAAGATTCCAGAAGGATATAATATTACCTAAGTAAATAAGAAGTGCATTGTAAGCAATTTCCAAAAATTTAGAATTGACAGAGACAACTTGATGTCTGAACAATCACCCAAAGTTCTTCTGTACTGTTGGGACATTCATATTCAGTCTACAAGCCCATAGTATCCAGAAGATTTTTTCATGAAGTAGGAAATCTCAAAGACAGTTCCACCTATATTGGCAGTTTGTCAGTCACTTTCTTCTGTGTCCTACAGAACGTCTGGCAGACTCTTTCATGTAGCAGGAATGCTGAAGGACCATCTCACCTTTAGGCAAGTTCAGCAGTCATTTCTCTGTGGGTCCTGCATGTCCAGTTTTTACAGCATATCATGAAGCAGTCCAAGCAAGAGCAGTTTCTTGCCCAAATGTCTAACAAACACCATAAGGAGCCTCTTTGATGCCCATCTTCCTCTTGAAGTAGCTTTGTGATGCCAGGAGCACATGTGTCTCATTGTCATGAAAAGTCTTAAGCTCTTAAAACATTTTAAATGCCATATTCTGAAGGTGTCTGAAAGATTTGAAGAATACTTATCTAACTGAAATATATCTCTACAAGTTTGACTATTATAGATGACTCTCTATTAACCTGCATTTCTTAATTACACATTACATTTTTAAATGAGCTGCACAAACACAATATCTTAATCAAGAGCTGAAATATACATAGAACAAAACTGACCTTAAATTTGTATCAATAAACCAAGATCCATACCAATGCAAATCTCTATAGTGTATCTCCCTTTAAATGTAAACAAACATTTATAAACAGTATTTGGAAATATGGACACAGTTTTCTCCATACTGTTTCCTGCTTTTTGTTGGGCAATGTAATTTTTGAGGGGAGTTTATAAGCAACCTTGGGGGAATCTTGGTCCATTAAACCACATTATTCTGGGAGGATCCCACAGATTCTCATCCTCTGTGGAAACAAAAGAAGAACCTCTTTTCCAAAGAAATATATCCTTAGACTCAAATTCTGAAATCAAGATGCCTTTAAAATATATGTGTTGGTTACTTAGCTCCTTTACAGTAAAAAATTTCAAGACAATACAATAATATACATAATCCAGACTCTCTGTGTAATTCCATCGTTACGTGGCTTATTATTATTTATTCAATCTATGACTGTCTGTACTCTGTCTGTTTAAAGACTTTGTTTAATTTTTTTAAACCATTTACTTCTTTTCCAACTCTCTATACTCTTTTTCTTCTCTCTCCCAAGCCTACATACATTTATCCAACACTGTGACCCATTTAGAGGTCTTTTACATTTGAATCTGTCCTATTGTTTATTTTCAATTCTCTACTGTCTTTAAGAGCTTTTAAAATGGTAAACAGTTAGGTTGCAGTGGCTTTGGATGCTGGCTTTGCCTCTCTCTACTTTTAAAATGGTGGAGGTACCATTACTGCTAGCTCTGGGATTGCTAGGTAGGAGCCGCGCTCAAGGCTTTAACTCTGAGAATGAGCATACAGCACATAAACCCTTTTATCTGAGTAATGGCTAGATATGCCTTGCAGAGCACTGCATGGCCTTGAAATATCTCTGTGTATGGAGGCAGGAATCCGCCATGTTCTCCTGCCTGTGCACTCCTAGCAGTCTCATCCCACCAACTGCCCAGGACAGGGGCACTGAGCTGCAGGCATGGTCTCAGCTACTTTCTCAAGTGGGCATCCAAGCATTCAGGCCCACAAACCCCAATCAGTTGCTCTATAGCCAGAACTCCAGAAAGAGTCAGAGTTTGTGCTGGTAGCACAGCCCAGAAAGCCAACATTTCAAAAACCATGCTTTTTTTTTTTTTTTTCCAACTGCTGAAAGAGAAAAACATCTCTTAAAGGAGCTGCAGCCTGTGGCCAGCAAGAAAAGCCCATTTGGGAAAATGAATGTGGCTAAACTTTGCTTTTTAGTGTCTAGAATTTCTTTCCAAGCCCTCTCAGGTTTTATGTGGATTTAGTACACCATGTTGGCACATCAATTTGTAGTAACGGCATTTGAGTTTGACCTCTGACTTTCATGTAAACATGCACCGACATTCATGAGCATCCTCATACATATATAAACATATATACACACAGGCAAAATAAAAAAAATAAGGAAAAAAGAGAAACAAGTAAGACCTGGTAGGAAAAAAAAAAACTTTAAAGACAGAATTTTGAAATGATTAAAAGGTCCTTACACAAAGAAAGAGAGATGAAAAAAATTAGATAAAAGATTGGGGCAACACTGATCACCTCAGAAGGCAAAAATAATAAGAGAATCTTCAGAATAAGCATAGAGAAAACAAAGTGGAAGACACTGAAACAGTAACACAAGCCATATTTCTGGGAGGTTCAGCAAAGCATGAGTCTTGAGAAGGAAGGACCCACCGAGAGCCCCACTGAGTGACTGCATACTTCCCCAGTCTCATCAGTACCTTCACAATGGGCAGGCCACATCTCCAGCTTCTGGGTTACAGAAGTAGAAATGCAATCAGTATCTGTTGTCTCACCAGGAACCCTATAAACAAGAACCTAAAGGAGCCTGAAGTCTGATAACCTAAAAAATTATATGCAATATGAGATTCTTCGTCCAGAAAACCACCTCTCTACTCTGGCAGCAGACTGAAAAAAAAAAAAAAAAACCACTCTTCAAAAGAATTAGAACCAGAATAGCCTGTGGATTCATAGATACCAGACACTTATTAGGTCATGGTAGTACCCATTGCCAAAACAGGAGTTAAGTGAAAGCCTTCATACCAGCAGTGAGAAGCCCTTCTTACATTGTCTCCCAGGAAAGGGAGAGAATAGAGAAGCTTGTATTTTACAGGCAAAATATCAGAAGCAACCTCCTCCAAAGGACAGAGGAACCCACGAAAAATACACAAACCTTCTGGGAACTATTCATTAAAAAGCAGGCCTCTGTCCTAGCTCCCCCAGAGAGAAGACCACTAGCCAGGAAGTCCGTGATCTGTGTGCCTTGCCTTGTATCTGAATAAACACACAGGATCACCAGACGTCCTATGAAGGCTGCAACATGAAAGATGGAAAGAAACAAAACCAAACAAGTCAAGAAGGATTTGGCAAAAGGACATGATGAACACAGAGGGAAGTGGAAGAACACTTCCAAAAATGTCTCTGTGAGATAAGAGGAGACATTAATCCGGCAGATAAGATCTGTAAGCTACTAAATTAATATGCAAGGAAGAAAAGTGCTCTAGATGTTAAAACATGGCAGGACATTGGAAAAGACCGTCAGAAAAAGGGTGAAAAAGAACTTAGAAAATAACCCAGTAGGTGGAGTAAAAAGACAAAGAAGTACTAATGTGAACAATATAAAATCAGATCAGTGCATAATGTTTCAAAATCTAAATACTTGGAACTCTAGAAAGAACAAACAGGATAAAAAGGAAATATAATGAAAACTTCTTGTATTTGTTTCTGCTTTAGTACTACAGAGGAATGGGGGGAGGGGTGAAGCTCGCCTTGTGAAAAATGAGGACCTGAGTTCAAATCCCCAGAATTCATATGGAAGTCAGATATGTTAGCACATGTAATCTACTATCCCTGAGTACAAGATGGGATGCAAAAACAGAATGGAAGCACATGGACCCCTAGTCTGGCATACCCATTGGTGAACAAGGAGACACTTTAGTTCAAAGAAGGTGGCAGGTAAGGAGAACACCCAAGACTGCCCTCGGTTTTTCATATGAACACTGTGGCAAGAATCATCCAGCACTCACACAAATATATGTGGGTAAGCACATGAAGGCATCATGCATTAAAAATTATCATGGAGTCAATTACATTAAATTACAAATATGTTTACCCATTTATATAGTTTTGATATTGTTTTGAAATATATAATAGATATATAACAGAGAAAAGAATCTTAGAAATTTCTGGGCACGGTGGCCAAAACAATCTATCTGCAAAGGGCTCAGGGATGTGAGTTGTGACTTGTAATTCATGTCTCCAAGTCACCACCAGAAGCAGGAGGATGTGGAAACATCCCCTCAAACTTTAATGAAAATATATTTCTAACCTAGAATTCCCATGCTCCAAATCCCTAATGCCAAGGAGCACAGGGAGATACTTTCAGACGGCATCACGTTTAGTAAAGGCTGAGTGTGCAGAAACTGTGCTTCATGCACAGAACACAATTAAAAGGAGATCGAGACAGGTGTAGGTTTCAGTGGATGCTGGAGAGACATGGAAAGTTCACAGAGGAAGGTCCTAGGCAGGTCTAGAGGACAATTATATGCAGGGACCCGAAGGGCTACGTGGAGCAGGTAGACCTCTGACACGGGTCACTGAAAACAGCTTACAGTTGCATCTGTAGTACAGAAATGGAGCACTGAGATGTTGCAGACAGTGGATGGAATAGTACAAAAGCAAAAGCGTTAGCGCTCCAGGGGCAGTAGAACATCATGAGGAGCCCTGAATCTGTGAGTCAATAGGAACGGTGTTTTGTGGGAATGTTGATCCATTCTGGGGCCAAGGTCTTAAGTTGCAGTCATATGAGATTCCTCATTGATCAAGACTCTTAGCTTGATTATGGCTGAGCTTGCCACGCCCGACACAGGACATGTTTGCTAGTTCACTCTGTCCTCCGCTCCAAGGAGAATCTACCACCGTAGATTTTTTTTCATTCATTGTGAAAATGCAGTTGCTGAGAGTAGTAGCTAGAATTAATTAGATAAACAACGAAGAGGCATTCAATAAAGAACATAAGATTTATTCTACAGTGAACTTTCTATTGTTTAAACAATTGGTGTTCATTTATTATAGGGTAATTCTTTCTGGAATTATTGAAAAGCAATTGACAAACAACACTTGTAGATATTTAAAATACACAACATGGTGATTTAATATATAATAAAATCATTACCACCATCAAATTAATCAACACTCTTATAATCTCTCAGAATTCCTACAGTTTGTGCAGTGGGAACATTTCAAGATCTTTCTCAGCAGATTTCAACTTGACAATACTATATCTTTAGCTCTGGTTACCACAATGCAAATTAAACCCTCAAAATTTAATCACTTCACATTCAAAGGCTCCTAACACTTGACTAGGGAAACATCTCCTTCTCCCCGCCCCTCAACTCTTAGCTCCTGGCAGCTACTCTATCCTCTGCTTCTGTGGGTTCCAACATTTAGAGTCCACATTCCACATAAATGAAATAATCCGGTTTGGCTGTACCTGGCTCATTTCACCTACTGTGACAGGATGCCTTTCTCGGCAAAGGGTTTGGATAGTTCCCATTGCATCTGCATATGCTCTTTTGTTGGTCACTCATCGGGCCATGGATGTCTGACTTGCTTCTATGTTGGCTGTCCTAAAAGATGATGCAACGAGCTGGTGTCTCTTGAACCTAGTGAGTGAGCTCAAGTGGCTTTGGCATTCTCCCGACGGCGATGACCTTTTTTCATTCACTTGTTGACTAGTTACACATCCTTTTTTTAATATTCATATCCTATCCCATTTTTAACTGAGCTCTCTGTTTTCAACAAGGAGGGTTTATTTGTTTGACTTTGCTAAAAATTTTGGGTACTAACCCCTATAAGATACCATCTATGGGCTGAAAATGGTTTTTCCCATCCCATCACTTGCCTTCCAATTTTATTATTATTAATTTTTTTTGCTGTGCAGAACTTTTTGTCCCTCTTGTATATTTTTGGTTCTGTTTCTTGTGAGCTTGGTGTTGTATAATTTTAAAAAGTCATTGACAAGACCCCTGCCAAGGAGCTTCCTTCCAGTGGTTTCTCCTAAAAGGTTTACCATCTCAGGCTCCATATGTAAGCCTTTTGTTCATCCTCAGTTCAATTTTTGTGCAGAGAATGAGATAAAAATCCAATTTCATTCTTCTCAGTGTGGTTATCTAGTTTCCCCAATACCTTTAAGAGATGCTGTCATTTCTTCAGTGTGGATTTTTTGGCACCCTTGTGGAAGAAAATGTGAACACATGGATATGACATTATCTGTTGACTATGTTTGTTCTATTGTTTTGTGTTCTTATGACAGTGCCAGTGTTAGACAATTATTTGTCATACAGTTTGTCCCCAGGAAGAGTGATCTCTGCTTTGTTCCTCTGATTGCTCTGCTCTTTCATGACCCTGAATGCTTACATACAATTTTTGGATTTTTTCCTATGAAAATATTAATGGCATTGTAATAAGGATGGGTTTGGTCTGGAGATCACATCATGCAATAAGAACGTGTTAATAGTAGCCTCTCTTCCAGTTCATAAAGCAGCATATATTAGGACGGAGTTGTATCTTTGAACTATTTGATTCATATTTTAGAGTTTTCAGCACATAAATGTTTCACTTTATTAGTCAAATATATTCTTTCTTTAGCCATTGTAAATGATGCTGCGTGCTTTAACTCCTTTCTGGACAGTTTGCTATTAGTGTTGAAGGCATAGATAATTTTTATATGTTGTTTTGTATCTTGTAACTTGATTGAATTAATTTGTTAGTTGAAAAGTTTTAAATGAAAACATTTAGGGTAATTTTTATAAGAGCATGTCATGTGCAAATTTAGATGACTTAACTCTTCTTCATATTTTGAATTCGCTCTTTTTTTTCCCTAGTTGCTTTAAATAGGGCTTGCATTACTATGTTAGGTAGAAGTGGTAAGAATGTATATATAATGTACATACATGCTTGCCTTATTCCTAATCTCAAATGGGAAGCTGGTAGCCTTTCTCTATGGCATCTAGCATTACCTGTGAGACAATAATATATCACTTCATTTTATCGAAGTACATTCCTTCTAAATCTTTTTTTTCCACAATTAAAGTGTTTTAAATTTTGTAAAGCACTTTTCTGTATCTATTGGAATGTTCAAATGAATTTTCTTCTTCATTCTCTTAATGTGGTACACCACATTTAATGATTTCCTTATGCTGAACCATCCTTTTTATCTTGAAAAAAATCCCATTTGATCATAGTGTGTATGATCTTCCTAACATGCTGTTGAACTCAGTTTGTTAGCGTTTGACTTTGGCTTTTGCACCTATTTTTTTAAACAAGGATTTGAGAGTATAATTTCATTTTCTTGTATTGTTCTGATCTGGTTCTATCCATGTGAAGCTGGCCTCATAAAATAAAATTTGGAAATGTCCCTCCCTCTTCAAACTTCTAGCAGACATTGAGAACGATTGATACTAATTCTTCCTTACATGTGTCGTAGAATTTATTTATGAAACTATTAGATTTTGTTGGGGGTGTGTGGGAAGTCCTTCTGTATATGTGTTGCTTTTATTGGTTAATGAATAAAACTGTGTTCAGCCAATGACTTAACAGAATATAGCCAGGCTGAAAAAGATACATATATAAAGAGAGTAGGCAGAGTCAGGAGGAAACCATATAGTGGCTAAAGGAGAGAGACGTCTCTACTAGAGCCCGCCAGGACCTTGCTGGTAAGCCACAGCCAGAGTGCCATGGTGATACACAGATTAATGGAGATGGGTTAGTTTAGGATGTAAGCGCTAGCCAATAAGAAGCTAGAGCTTGTAGGCCAAGCAGTGATTTAATTAATATAGTTTCTGTGTGGCTATTTCTAGTCTGGGTAGCTGGGAGCAAATGAGTAGCCTCTGCCAACAGGGGCGGGGCTTGATTTTCAGTGCTAGGGGGTCCTTGATTACCCCATTATTGGTCTGTGGCCATTTCTATTATGTCTTTATGGTCCAGTCCTGGCAGGCTGTGTATGTCTGGGCTCTGTCCATTACTTCTATGCCAATATTTTGACTTGTACCCATTCACTGTGTCCTCCCATGACATCTGGGTCATCAGGTCCAATGTTGCCACACTGATTTCTGTCCACACTGATTTGAGTCCTCATTCACCTTAGTGGGTGTTTGTCAACTCTACTGAGCATCAAAAAAACAAAAAACAAAAAACATACCCTTTATTTTCTGATTTCTTCTTTGCAATTTTAGTCTCTATTTAATAGATATAAGTCTATTTAGACTTATATAGACTTATATCTGGTCTAACGTGCATTACTTCTTTATTTTGTATGTGTCTGGGCTTCCTTTGTTTCCCTTTCTCTAGTTACTTCAGCTGCAAATGTAAGCTGTTCATTTAGAAGCTCTGTCATGTGCTCACATTGACACTTCTCACTATAAACTTGCCCTTGGAACTGCTTGGGATGCATCTTGTAAGCTGTGTTAGTCGTGTCTCCATTTGTATTTGTGCTAATATGCATCTTTATTTCTCTTTTTTACTTATTCTATGACTTGGTTGCTATAAAAAGAAACAAGTTCTTTATTCCCATGTATTTGCAAATACTCAATTTTCTTTCTGTTGCTGAGTTCTAGTCTTTTTTCATTGTGAGCAGAAAAGATACTTGATGTGACTTCAATTTTATTGAATTTGTTAAGTCCTGTTCAGTGGCTCAGTATATCTACATTAGGTTTTAATATATGCATTATAAATTATCATATAAAATTACATTACTGTTTATTCCTATGGCACTTGTCTTTTATTTTGCTTGTGAAGGCAGAAGCAGAAATGTAAAACTCTAATTTACCATTCTTCAACTGCATTACTCTATGAGATGAAAGAAAACCACATGCTTCTAAACCTCACAGGACTCTATTGTGAGCTATGTCTTTTTCACCAATGCAAGTCCATGTCTAAACAGCCACAAAATGCGTAGCCACCACTGGAAACTTTAAAGTTATATTATAAAGTCCTTTTATAACTTATATCAAAGCACAGAAGCATTTAGGAATGAAAGTGAATCATGTCTTCTTATGACACACTTGTACGCTAAACAATATTTACTAAATTCATGAGTTCCTGGCTTCTGCTTTAAAGATTAAACTAGGGGAACAAACAAAAGAATTTTGATGAAAGCAATCTTGGACTAATGTCAGAGGAAAAGATAAAGTCTAGACCAGCACAGATCTGTGACAAGAAGCCTCTTTGCCTATTTCTTGAGGAAGGCAATTCTCTTTGGTTACAATGCTCAATCACAAAGCCCCGCCCCCTCCCAAATTAAGACCAGAAAGACCAAGTACAAATACATGCATAATTGGAGTGCATGTTTGATTATGAATGTGAGATTGTTTGACTTACATGATTTTTATCTTAGTATCTCCTTAATTAGGTAGGCAATGTCCTGACTGTGATGAGCTTGCCCTACTTGATCTTAGAATTCCTAGGAGACATAGTCATTAAAGCAATTCTCCTTCTTCATGAACTGAAACTTTCAGACTAAGTTTACCTCCCCCACCCTTATCATGTCACATCCTCAGTATCAGTGCTTTCTTCTTGAGAACAAGAGACAGTAAAGAAAAATAGATAGTTAAATAAACAAACACGAGGCATAAATAACACTGCAACCCTGACAGCCTGGTCTGAGAACTTTTAGAATGTTCCAGATAATACATGTACTGCAAATCACCAATGGCTCAGAACACGCTCTCCCCCCACACCTCGAGGGAAACCAGAGCATCAGAGTGCAACAGAAAGAACTGTTCCCTTTTCTTCTCCACTGTCTCTCCTTTCTTCCCTCTTGTTTCTACCACTATCATCAAAACTCTCCTGAAAATACACACACACTTGAGATGTTAGGAATAGACCAACATGGAGGAGGTAACCAATTAGGAAGCACAGACTCTGTAGTCAGAGGCTAATCATTCGTTCCCAGCTGCTGAGACTCAAAATAATCACACAGAAACTATATTATGTGCAATACTGTTTGGCCAATAATTTAAGTGTATTTCTAGCTAGCTCTTATATCCTAAACTAACCCATCTCCATTAATCTGTGCATCACCATGAGGCTGTGATCTCTGGCAGAGGCCTCTGTCTCCTGTGGCAACTACATGGCTTCTCACTGACTCAGCCTACTGTCTTCCAGCATTTAGTTTAGTTTTCCTGTCTAGCTCTATTCTGCACTATCACAGGCCAAAGCAGTTTCTTTATTCATTAACAAATAAAAGCAACACATATACAGAAGAACTTCCCACACCAAGAATCTAACATGACATTAGTGTATGCTTGACTAATGTTTCCTATGAGTTCTCTACGATTTCTTAAGCAGTTTCTAACCATCTGGTGTGGGACAATGGTCTTGTACCCTGTAAGGATTTGTCACTTGTATTGGTTTAATAAAATGTTGGCTGGCCAGTAGCCAGGCAGGAAGTAAAGGCGGGTGACCAGAATAGAAGAATTCTTGGAAGAAAGGTTCAGGCTGCAGTCATCACTCACCCAGATGCATAGGAAGCAACATGAGAATTTCTCACTGATAAAAGCTACCAAGCCACGTGGCTAATACAGACAAGAATTATGGGTTAATGTAAGATGTAGGCATTAATTAATAAGAAGCCTGAACTAAAAGGCTAACCAGTTTGCAATTAATGTAGACCTCTATATGTTTCTTTGGGACTGAATGGCTATGGGACTGGGTGGGACAGAAACCTCTATCAACAACCATCTCTCCTCAGCTTTAAAATGTAAATGATGATATAGACTTTTGAGCCAAGAAAGCAGTGTAGAATTCTTAAAACATCCTTTACTATGGCAGCCATTCACTCCAACAATCTCCAATCAAGGAGAATCCTTCCCTTGGCCACTCGATATGCTTTAAAGGTTGAAGTATCCATAAAAAGGGATCAATAACTTTAGCTTATCACTCAGTAAGCAATGGAGATGGAATATTTTAATTTCACTGACATGTATCATGAGTCAATCCTAAAATCATTTGTTTGCCCCCTCCAACCTTGTCAAATAAATCCACAACAGTGCTGAGAAGGTACAGTATTAGTCACTGTTCTAGCTTGCCCTATATTCCTATGATCACACCCAAGACCAAAATCAGCGTGGAAAGAAAAGGGGTTATCTAGCTGACACTTCCACATTGAGGTTCATCATTGAGGGAAGTCGAGGCAGGAAACTGGCGGCAGGAATTGGAGCAGGACCACAGAGGGATGCTGATTACTGACTTGTCCTCCCTGGCTTGCTCAGCCACCTTTCTTTGACCACTTACACAGGAGGCCCTCTCACATCATCACTAATCAAGACAGCGAACCGTGAACTTGCTGAGAAGCCAATCTAACGAAGGACGTCATTCCTCAGTCCATGTTCTCTCGTTGCTGATGATGAGCTGGTGTCAAGTTGACAAAAAAACTGAACAACTCAGTCATAATTTGAGTTAGTGAGATTAACTTACTAATCATATATATTGTGTATATATTGGGTTGACAGCCACTTTGTTTCCTACTGGATGGTGTCCAGGAAGCAAAGGAAAGTGGAACAGATGGGAAGGAGGAAGCCAGCCAGTCTAAGTAGAGGCCGCGAAGCCAAACCTGCAGCAACTATTACTCCCTAGCATGGTCCCTCACTTCCTGGGAATGTATCTGGTTATTAAACATGAACCTTCCAAGTCTGGAAAAATAGTAGGGGTGCTGAGTGGTTACCGCTCAAGTAAAAGCCTTCAAAGAAGTTATAAAAGGTAAGCAAACTAAGGTTTCAGTTCCTCACCACTGACTTCCCCAGAATCAGGCTGTATAGAACAAATGACCTCACCACCGACTGACTTCCCCAGAATAAGGTTGCATAGAATAAATGACCTCAGCACCCACTTACCCAGAATAAGCTTGAGAAGCACTAATGAAGACTTCTGTTACTCTGGACAGTTTTCACTTGTCATTGACTTCGGTTCACTGCAAAGGAACTGCTGCCCTACTCTCCGAGGGAGCTCTGGGAAGATCTATGGGAGAGGCCACTGGGAGTCCAGAGATGACAATGGTGCTGCCTTGCATTCTACCTCTGCAGTGATTTATAGAAATAAATCTTTCAATTTTCCTCATTTATTTTCTTCTTTCAATAGGATAAGATTATACATCCTCATAGACTTGCCTCAGAGACAATCATAACAATTTTACAAGGGAGAAATAAAGACAGACGGGTGAGTGAGGGCACAGCGCTGACTATGATAGCAGTCCCTTCAGCTAGAGACTGAGATATGCACTTCAGTAGGCGTTGAGAAGAGGCATATACCCCTCATCGATGCTCTGTAGTAAAACCAGGGTCCTCATGTAAAGATAACGCAAGACAGGCAAGCTGGTTTGGGAGCCTGTGTATGAAATACCCCCAAGAGCTCATAGGTTGAAAACCTACTTCACAGTGCCATTCATTGCTATTTAGAAGTGTTTCGGAACTTTTGAGAATGATTCTACATTACTGAACTATGCCTTCTCCATCATGATGCTCTGCCCAGGTGTAGGCCCAGAATTGTAGGACTGTGTAGCCCAGGATTAGAATCTCTAAGACTGTGAACAAAAGCAAATCTTTCTTTAAGCAGCTCCTTCCCGGCATTCCCAGAGCACTGGAAACTAACAGTCACTTTTACCACAACTGTTGTGGGCTAAATTCAACTGGTTACTAAACCAAGTCTGATGTGAGAGGCAAGATTCGTGGTATGACTTTAAGTAAGAGCTTGTGGGAGCTACCACTCCCTGGGTTGCTCAAACAGTGGGAGAAGGTGATTCAGGGAAGGCCATGATAAGACTTAAGGGGCTTATTATTCAATCTCCACCAACCTTCTCACGCCTGCTGTGTGCCAGGATGAGCACAGCACACACTGGTATCCATGCTTGCTTGATCTCTCACCGGAAATGTCTTTTGGCTCCAAGTCAGATTCATGTTGATGCCTAGAAAGAGATATCACTTGTCAGAAAGCCATGCCAAGATTGTTTCCAGCCTAAACATTTCTCTTTTCTAAATCCAGACACCTGGGTTTAGGATGTTCTTAGATAAAAAGTGACAAAGATTAAAGACACACAGGCCAGCTGCTGCAGAATTTCACATTATATAGACATGATGCTTCAGAAACCTTTGTAAGGTATAGTAAATTCAACATTCTAAATGCCCTGGGCTGTGTTTATCTCTAAGGATCTTTGGGGAAAGCATGAGGTCTATAAATCTGTTTTTCTGCTTCCTTAGCTGGGGGTTCAGGGACACATTAACTACCCCCTTGGAAGCCTGCCACAAAATAGGCCTTCCCTGGCTTTAACATCCACAACCTGGGGGGATTCCAGGAATACAGGTTGCCAACAATTGTGCGATGAAGCACCTTCAGAATGTGTTTCCGATTAAAAAGACATGCTTATTTGTGTATTGTAGTGATTGTTTTGCTTAGAGAATTTGCTAGGTACATCTCTGAAAAAGAAAAAGGAAGCTGAAGGGAAAGAGAGTGTGATAATTATTTTTTAATTGAGGCTTCTGAAAGAATTTAGTGGGGTTACAAGAGAAATTTTGGTGACCACGGCAAAGCACAATATAAAGTCCCATTGTGGGCTTTTTAAGACTGGTTAAGAAACTGAAAGTCGGGAGCAGAAATCAATGGTCATTTCTCAGCCTCTGATGAAGTTAATAGCTGCTGCCTTAAGAATCTGATTCTAGCTAATAATCTAGCACTAATTTCCTTCAACGTATTTATTAACAACCTGGAAGTGTAAAATGTGCTGATAAAAAAATAATTATACAGTTTGTCAAGGGCGGGAGAGATTGTGAAGAGGACAGAAATGAGTCACCGAGAGGACTAAACAGAGAGAAAGAGAGATATAGCTTAGCTAAGGGAAAGTGGTACCATAGTAAGACCCATCTCCGATCATCTTCCCTAAACCCTTTAAAGGGAGTAAGAGCGGATCAACCGGTCAGACAAGCTGGAAAAGCACAGCTCATCTTAATTCTAAGGGCCAAGTTCAGTTTTTAGCCAGGTCAGTTTAAACCAGATGCAGAAGAATTCAGAATTAGCCTGAAAAGAATGTCCCAAGTAATAACAGAAAGGAAAAAAAAAGACTTAGACTTAGCGTTTTGGGAAGGGACATAGGCAGATACTGAGAATGACATGATACATTTGGCTCTAAGAAATTGGGTGAAAAATTGAACGCAATTGCTGTAGGCTACTTGTGCCTTAAATGCCTCTTTCTGGGGACAACTATTCAAAGATACTGGATTGTGCCTACAAAAATGGATGCCTGGCTCCATGACTCCTTCCTGTTAATATTCAGTCATCAACAGCAGGGAGGAAGGGCTGAAAGCTCAACAATGCACAATGTCCCATGCTGTCGCCTTTTCTAGAGGTTCACGGAAGGACCATATCCGAGTCCTCTGCTGCTCCATCAGCCCAGAGGCGTTTAATTCCTATACAATCAATTTTTTGACATCCCCACCCCCCGGTTTTACAGCTAACAGCACTAGGCAGTGTTTTCTGTTTTAGATAAAAGAGAGATAAAAAGTAAAACCTCACACACATAAATAGATGTAGTCACTTTCAGCAATTTGTAGTAAAAGGCTTTCAGAATAAAGTACTTAAACAAGCTGGATGTGGTAGCAGAGACCCAAGACTAGCTACTCCAGAGGCTCAAATAGAAAGACTACAGCTAAAGGCCCACGTGACTATAGAGTCAGTTCTAAACCAGACTAGGCACTTAGTGAGGATCTTCCTAAAACAAAAAGGGGTAGCTCATTTAACTGCATATTTGGTAAGACCCTGGACTTAGTTTCTGGTGGCCAGCCAGGAACCGAAAGAAAATCATACTTCTGCATAATCTTTATTTGCATACAAACATGTGTGTGTGTGCATAACACATATATACCTAAGTGAGTTTCTTCCAAATTTAGTAATTAGCTTAAATAGTGAGTTATTTGTGAGATCACATATAGTCACATGTTTTTCTACAGTTTGTCCCTCAAGACCATAGCATGCATTACTGAAAAAATATCAAAGTAGCACTTAAAATAACTATGCCCTGCCAGAACCATAACTTTATTTTACACACACATATACATGCACATATATATGTATATTTTTAAACTTTTAGACTAATATATTATATGATCACCCTCTTTCCTTTCCTTATTCCAAATCCTCCCATATATTGCTCCTTGATCCCTTTTAAATCCATGGCCTCTTTTCTCATTAATAGTTACATACAAACATATATACACACATACATACATGTGTACATGGACACACACACACTCCTAAATATATAAATACAACCTGCCTATCTGTATAATGTTCCTTATACATTTATGTTTTCAGATGTTACCCCTGGGTATTTGATAACTAATTGGCATGCTCTGCCCTGGAGAAAGTTACTTCTCCCCTCTTATAAGTCCTTAGTTGACTATAGTTCTTTGGGAGGTGTTCGGGCCTCCAGAGATTTCCCCTGTCTGTGTTAGCCTGTCTCTTACTGAGCAAGGCTTAAGTCCAATTGGAGAGCAGTCAGTTCCTGCCATGGAGTGTGTGCCCCTACTGTATCCTTAGGGTTATTTTGTCCTGCTGGTCATTGTTGAGGAAGATATACAACTTTTGATTTTACAAACTTTCTACTTATTCCATGACTATCTATTTATTTGCTTTTATTTAAGAAAAAGATTTCTGAAGGAGAATGAACCAGATGAAAGGGAATGTGCCAGATGAAGTAATCCCACACTAGCTCCGAACAGGGTATGATAAGGGTTTTTTTATTTAAAGGCGAACTCACAGATCACAATGGGGAACGGGAGCAGAATCCAGCATCCAGGTGTGAGAGCAGAGAGAGAGAACCTGGGTGGGCCAGTACCTTTTTGGTACCCAAGGCCACACCCAACCTTGTCCAGTCTCTTACAGGCCATTGGCTGAAGGAGGTTCCCCATCAGATTTCCCACTTGCAAAAATTATTTTTGAACTAGAATAGTTTGTTTTCCAAAAAATATTTAGTTAGGTTTCTAAACAAGTGCTTGAAGGGCATCAAATTTTAATTACAAAACAATTATGTTTCCCATTATCTAAAAACAAGCTCTTCAAAGTTTTCTCTGACATCCCACTCCAGATAGCTGGTTTCTTAATAATTCTCTAATGCATTGTTCACTTTCTCTAGTATCGGTCATTGAAACTGTGGGGATGTTTGGGGAGGAGCTAAGAGAGCTTTGGTGGTGAATCCTGACTGCCAGCTTGATTGGACTGAAAATACCTAGGAGATATGCAAAGCATCCCTCTATGTGTGTCTGCGAGGCCGGCAGTGGTGATGCATGCCTTTAATCCCAGTACTCAGGAGACAGTAGTAGGCAGATCTCTGTGAGTTTGAGCTAGCCTAGTCTACAAGAGCTAGTTCCAGGACAGTCTCAAAAGCTATAGAAAAATGCTGTCTCGAAAAGCCACAAAATGATGATTTTAAAAATCAGCAGCATTATCTCATAGACTTTAAGCTTAGATGAATTAGAAGGAATATTATTAGAATGGACAATATTCACTAGCATAGATTTACTCTCTTGGTATTCCTGGATTGCCACAATGGTGTGAACCGCTCTGCTTGGTGGCACCATCTACAAAGCTGTCTCAGCTTTGTCAGGAGCAACTTCATGTAGAAACTATTTGTCTCACCATTCCAGGTCATCGTCACAAGCAAGTCAAGGCAGCAAAAACTAGAAGCAACTGGTCATATCATGTCCACAGTCAGGAGCAGAGCAATTGATTAATACATGCATGCCAGTCTGGTGTGGGACAGTTGTCTGTATTCTGTCATTTATATTGTTAATAAATGCTCACTGATCAGTAGCCAGGCAGGAAGTATAGGTGGGACAACCAGACAGGAAGTAGAGGCAGGTCAATGAGAACAGGAGAATTCTGGGAAGAAGGAAGCTCTTCCCCCAGTCCTGTCCAGAAATCAAAGAAGCAAGATATGACCTGCCCTGCCGAAAAAGGTACTGAGCCCTGTGGTTAACATATACAAGAATAGTGGGTTAACATAAGTTATAAAAGTTAATACGAAGCCTGAGCTAATGGGCCAATCAGTTTATAACTAATGTAGACAGACCTCTGTGTGATTCTTTGGGGCTAAATAGCTGTGGGAACTGGGCAGGACAGAAACCCCAACAAGCAGGCCCTCATGTTATACCAGTCCCAATCATTCTTCCTTCACTCTTATAGAGTTAGGAACTCTGCTTCTAGTTGCTCATAGTGGTAAGGTCCTCCTACTTCAACTAATGCCATCAAGATAATACCTTACAGACCATACCCCAAAGTCAACCTCATCTCGACCACCCTTTATTTAGACTCCCATCCCAGGAGATTCTAGACTGTGTCAAGTTAGTTAGACACAAGTTAGACTGTGTCAAATTGAAAAAAAATCAAATGTGATGTAGCGGGCGTGGTCAATCGATAGAATAAACAGACCAATACTATATAAAAGATTTAGCTTTTAATAAAAAAAGGGAAAACTTACACCAGCGTCCCAATGGTCCGTCCGGAACACAGGGGACAAGAGAGAGAGTGGGGAAGCACATCCACCAGGTTTATAGGTAAATTTTTGCCTTAGGGCAACACGCCCCATGGACAGAATGTGATTGGCTGAACTCCCCTATCAATGTGATGATGTTCAGAAGTCTCTAAAGCAGTGAATTAAAGTAGGTTCTTCTTCCTTCAACATGTTTATGTCAGTGATGTAAAGACTGGCTAACACATGGGAAAATCTTGCCTCCTAGAATATAAAGCTCAACTTTGGTGTTTCTGTTGCTATTAAGAGACACCATGATCACAGAGACTCTTATAGAGGAAAACATTTAATTGGGGCTGGCTTACAGTTTCAGAGGTTTAGTCATCTATCATCATGGCAGGAAATATGGAGGCATGCAGGCAGACACAGTGCTGGAGAGATAGTTGAGAGTTCTACATCTTGAAATGCAAGCAGCAGAAGAAAACTGTGTGCCACACTGGGCGAAGCTTGAGCATATGAGACTTCAAAGCCCACCCCCACAGTAATATTCTTTCTCTAACAAGGCCACACCTCTTAATAGTGTCACTCCCTATGGGCCAACCATTCAAACATACGAGTCTTTGGGGATCATTCCTGTTCAAATCACCACAGTGAAGAAATGTCCTCAGATTGCAATGGTTTACCAGCCCATGCTTAAGACTGAGAAATGCAAGACATAGAAAAAGGACCAGTGAATAAAACATTTAGTGTCAGAAGATAGGACATTACTAGAGAAGGGGGGAAAGGTAAAGAAAGAGAATTAGAAGGAGAGACAGAACAGCAGGTAATAAACCATTATGGGTATAAAATCTGAGCCTCAAAAGTGCTATGTAATTTGAACAATGGTCACATATGAAAATAAAGTAGATTCAGGGTTCAAATTTAAGCTGAGAAACCCCCAAATGTATGTTTACATACAAATAACAAGACTCTTCCATGTTTTGAAAGGCTGAAATCCTTTCTTTATAGGAAAACTGTTCAGGACATGGAAATATAATATTTGTATAATACCCAGGCTGTTGAGGAAGGGCCCATCAAAGGCCACTTAAAGCCTTCCCACAATAAAAATGCAGCAAAACTAGATGGTACGCTGGTTAACAGGCACATTCCAAAGTTAACAGTTATGGCCCATATGTAACCATGGGGGTTAATGCAGAGTCAAAGCGCTGGAAGCCCAGGTACATATGATGACCCCTAGGTCACAAGTTTACCAGAATGCTAAAGGAGCCATTTAGTGTTTTCAGGGAGATGGTTTCCCATGGGCTTGGGCATTGAATACTTGTTACCCAGTTTGTGGCACTGTCTGGGGATGTTTAGGAGGCACAGCCTTGGAGGGTGAGAGCAAAGAGCCTCAACTATTTACAGTTTGCTCTCTCGGCTTCATGCTTGCAGGTTGAAGATGTGAGCACTCAGCTTCCTGATCCGGCTGCTTGGCTAGCTGGCATGCCTCTACACCATGTGGGACTCTCATCCCTCTGGATGTGGAATCAAATTAAAATCTGTTTTTCTGTAAGTTGCCCTGGTTATGGTGCTTTACTGTAGCAACAGGAAAGTAGCTAATGCAGGCTTCATCATTATGGAAGACTGAAGAAGGAATATTTCATGTCTGAACTCTCTCTCTCTCTCTGTGTGTGTGTGTGTGTGTGTGTGTGTGTGTGTGAGAGAGAGAGAGAGAGAGAGAGAGAGAGAGAGAGAGAGAGGGGAAAGAGAAAGTTTATTTTTCTTTCTCTCTCTAACTCACAGAGACAAAGATTGAGAGAGGGGGAGAGGGAGAGGAGGAAGAGAGAGCAGACACCATGGTCACTGGTTCCCTTAGACTCAAGTCCTTGGCAAACTGCCTTTCATTTCTTAAGTGAAAAGGAAACTCAGGCTGAAACAAGCCGCACTTAGTTGGGACACAAACGTTGACAGGGGAGAAGAGGAGAAGAGCGAGCACAGTCAGAGAGCATTAAACCCCAAGTGCCATCAAATGGCAGGGGGAAGCAGAGTCCCAACCTGCCAGGCCAACGAGTGAATGTCCCCAGTTCCACAGGGCTCCCTAGCCCCGAGTTCTACAGGGCTCCCTAGCCCCGCAGAGACCCTGAAAATCTTCTCGATGAGTTCCGGCAGGAGTCCTTGCCATCACTCACAGACATTGTGCTAAGACTCCAGAAATGTCATAAGAAATATCAGCCACACCCACCACGTGCATCACAAGCATTTTCCCCAACATGGTGACTTCAACCCTGAGAGCCAGAGAGTGCTGTCCCCAAACAGAGGATAAGAGAAGTGTTTCTGGCAGGATGGAAAGTGATCAAGGCGATTGAAGGAAATGTTTCATTTATCCTGCACGTGTGTACCAGTGCTAAACGCTGTCCAGGCAGAAAGGGGAGCAAGAGCCGATGCAGACAGGAGAAACAGAATGTTCACTATGGTGCAGGCCTTTGGTAAGACAAACATGAAGGCACCTTCCACAGCAGAAGCCCCTGGAAGGAACGGATATTATAATTCTTCTACCCTGCGCTGTCAGCCCGTGGCATATTTCAGTCTGAGATACATTAACAAATAAGGAGAGGTATCCCCAGGGCCTCTAATAACATTGACTTCATGCATCATTTCCTCGGAGGAATAGTACACTGTGTATTTCTTATTCCTGGTGTGTCCTGGCTCAGAAATAATGGCCGTGCTCACCTGCTTACTTCTGTGTGTTTTACAACCCTCCTAAGCTTTGTTTGTCTTTCCCTTGCTCTTCCTGTGCTCGCCACACTACGCAGGCCCACATAAAAGGAACATCAACACAGTACACAGGCCGCGTGTGGTGTGGTGGGGAAGGTCTTTCAAATCTTTTATGGGGGCAAGCCGAGGAAGAATCTAAGGTAAATAAATGGCATGGTCTGTGCAGCGGACGCTGAAGTCAGGATAAATGAGTAAAAACACTGGGGATTCCAGTGCTCCATCAGAGCAATCTGTCCTACACACGCATCTTGCCGAGTCAGCCCTGGGCTGTTTGTTCCTATGTCTGGCCGTGTGAAATACACAGGTATCAGGCCCGGTAGTGAGACAGCTGCCCTTCTGAAGGCTGTGCCCAGAGTTAGCGGGACAGTTCCACATCCAGAGGTCTCCATTCTCCACTTTTCACCAGGGCCAGGCCCTAGAATCCTGAAAAGACCCAATCAGGCCTATGCTAGAAGGAAAACAGAAGAATTGGTCTTCCTGTTTTAAGAACTGCGATCCCTCAGCCTCCAGCCTCCGTGCTCACACAACCCCCCCAACCCCTCAATCCCCCACCCCAACCCCCACCCCCACCCCACCCCACCCCCGCCCGACCAAGCGCTCAGAGACTCAGGACAGCAGGAAGAGATTGCTAACCTCTGACATACAGCGTCCAGGCTCCATGCTCACACAAGTGACCCCCCATCCTGTCCCACAAGCGCTTAGAGACCCAGGACAGTGGGAAGAGCTTGCTGACTCCCACAAAGTGGCAGATTTAAGTGACACAATCCATGCTCCAGGGCCAAGAGTCACTGCTACAACACAAGAAAATGACTACGATAAATCGTTACATGATAAACAGAGGGTGGGACTGTGCCCAGCGTCCAAGGGTCACCACATAAAAGTGTATGCATTTGATAGGCAAACGCGGAACGTGGAGAATCGAAACCAGCCACCCACTCATTGCAAGGGTGAACCACAGGCCAAGTTTTTCTTTCATTTCACTTCCCATTAACATATTATAATGTTATTCAGGTGGTGTGGAAAATAAATGAAACGTTGGATCGCAATGAGGTGCACAATGAAGTTGGGATAGCTGTAAACAGTACTTGAGATTTAATTTCCTAAAACCAGAAACACACAAACAAAGGCGCTAGGCAACTCGCGACCCTGGCTACAGATCCAGCTAAACTCAACCCCTCTCCTTGCTCCAGATCTTCTGAGGTCCAGACTACCTCTTACCTAAGGCCTGTTATTTGTACCAGAACAAAAGCATTTGTCTCCTGCATCCTCTCAGCACACCCAGACACATGCCAAACCTTTGGCAAGTGAGGGCGTGGGTATGGAGCCGTGTGTTCATCATTTATTAATTTCCCGGGTGTATTTAATATTAAATTAAGTCTCATGCTGGCAATCTTAAATCAGTTCCAGAAGTCCTTGAATCACTCACCATGGGCTCAGAAGGACACCAGGTACTATAGGAGACTCAAATGCAGTAAAAGGAAAAGTAGTCCCTGCCCTTGCCAATGCCTGTTCACTATGGGGGAACAGAAGGAAGCCTGTGGTCTTAGGTGACCTGAAGACGAGCTGTGTTGTCCTGGGACACATTTATTTCCACAGGATGCCTATGTACACTAAACACCTTGCAGCATGAGGCCCATGCTCTGTCTATGCTGCCCTTCACTCAATGGGTACAGACCATGTGGTGAATAAGACAAGGCAGGTGGGAAAGTACGTGTTTATGAACGAACATTTTTTAAAAATTAAGTAAGGCAGACAGTGAATAACTGGATTGAGAAAGCATTTGTCTAAAAGGTAACCCTGGGGAGATTTACTGAAACAATCAATCCCTAATCCTTCCACCCCAGAGGCCTCCCTTGTGATTTCTCTCAGTGAGAGGCAGCCTTTTGCCCCCAGGTCACACAACATTTTTTGCATATTGACTGTTTCATTGTCTTTGGAAGTTGAGGAGGTGGAGAATGGACAGATCACAAACTACCTTGTATAGTACAAGAGGTTTAGAACCATTTCTCCTCCACCCCAAACAAAACAGCCTGAGGACTGTGTTTAGCCATCTCCGCCTCACTACAGATTCTCACTCAGCCTTCTGAAGTGTTGGAAACATCTCAGGGTCCAATCATACCCATGACCCTGGTTGTGAGGGGACACTGACTGAGATACTTGTACAAGGTCACTGGGAGCAGCTACTGGCCCAGAAGCTGTTGGTCTACTCTATGGCAAACTTTCCCATAGGTGGGAATTTTGCCTCCCACCCCGGGGAAATCCTAAAAGTCCTGTGGGCATCAGCAGAGCCTGGAGGACTAAGAAAGTCTCACACAGGGACACTAGCCTACCCATGTATGGATGAGCTTCGTTTCCAAACTGCTCTCCAATTTCTAACCTTGTTACCTTGGCCAGTGACATCTGAGTTACTACCAACTCTCAAGGATTCTGTTTGCTTTGTTAAGAAAACAATGATTTTGAATTTTACTAGACTTGACGTACATAAGATTGGCATGACTGCTTTCAGATTGGGACTCTCTGCTCCTACTCAAGACATGCATGCATCCTTTACACAGAAAGGAAAAGAGAGTTTCCAGCGCGCGTCAACCCTCACTGACATCACTAGTTGGACTGTGGTGTCTGACAGAAGATAGAAGTTGGCGTGATGAAGGAAGAAGTTGGTACCTTATGGAGACCTCACTGGGCAGCAGTGTGGAGACCATTAACATGAGAAGAGCAGAGTTTTAGGACTGGGCACCGGGAAGTATAAGGGGAGGCCATGCCCTCATCAGACAAAGCCTGTAAGAAGGACAGGAATTGATATTTCTTCTATAATTATATCCTCACTATAAGAGTAAGGTCCAAGGAGGACTCCATGAAATACGTGGGAGAGATAGAATAGGAATAGAGTGATAATCTCTAAGTGATATTTATTTAGATGTCTTGATATGGAAGCATTTCCCCAGATTAACAGTTGAGCCCTAAACATCATTATAAATATCCTTAAAGAGGCGACAATGCATACAGAGAACAGGTCTTGTGAAGACTGAACAGAGAAAGATCTGAAGCTCTGGCTTGAAGAACAAAGTGGTCTAGGTACAAGTCAAAGGATGCTGAGATCCAACAGGAATGAGACAGGGCAAGGGATGGAGTGTCTCCTCCAGCCTTGAGGATGAATGTGAGGTGAAAACCTCACTCCAAGATGCCAAGCATAAGGAGATTAGAAAGAAACAGAGCAGAGAAATCCTTTCTATGATAAAATGGTGGCTTGACTTTATGCTTCTTTAAACACTGAAGAACTTCCCCCCCCCACACACTTATTGCCTTCAGGAAGTTCTTTCTGTGCCTAGTTTGGGCTCCATCTTGCTTAGTCACAGTCCTGCCTACCTCCTTTATTTCTTTCAGTCCTGTTCCCCAGCTCCA
The DNA here is from genome assembly GCF_982192425.1 of Myodes glareolus. Taxonomy (NCBI): domain Eukaryota; kingdom Metazoa; phylum Chordata; class Mammalia; order Rodentia; family Cricetidae; genus Myodes; species Myodes glareolus. The sequence goes on from NC_142026.1 coordinate 132,014,482, forward strand.
CAAGGCTTCCTTTGCCTGTCTCCTGATAAGGAGCCCCAAATACCCAGTGGCTACCATCCAAGTCCCACAGGAAAGGAGAGCCTCGTGGTAGCAGAAAGGAGGGACATGCAAGAGTAAGAAACTTATTTATATTTTTGTTGGAGGAAATAAATTCAGTGAGAAATAGAAAATGGTTTCCAAATTGTTTGACACTACACACAGATATATAGATGCAATTAACTATGTAAAAAGGACAAGCTAACTTAAAAAGCAATAATTAGAGTAATATTTGAAACATCCTCACAAAAACTTGTTGGTTTTTCATTCTTATATATGGCTCAGGAAGTTTTTCTTACAGAAAAGGTAAACTCAGTGGGGTAACATAGCCTAATATTATCTAATCATGTATACCTCAAAGAGCCAAATATAGTGTCATATATCTCAATTAGGAAGCTGAGCCAGGAGGATCCTGAGTTCAAAGCACCCTGGGCTATACAACAAAGTCATTTCTAAACAACGACAAAAGATATAACAACAAAAGGCACCAAAGGAAACACAAGGGAAATATAAGCTCCATGATGGGGTATAGACTTAAAAAAAAATCTTTTGGTACATGGAAAAAGATTGCAGGAAAATTTAAATATTTGCAGCTACTTTACCCATCACAAATCATAAACAGTTCAATTGTCCATCAGTTGAGAAGAGAAAACAAAGAATCATGATGCCTAGGCTTAATAAAACGTGACTCAGTGATGCAGAGGAAGACACTACTGATAGATGTGAAATGGGGGAATCCCAGCATGGAGGTGGGACCTCAACATGGGGGGACCAGCATGGAGGGACCCCAACACAGAGGGACCCCAACACAGGGACCTCAATATGGGGTACCCCAGCATGGAGGGACCCCCAACCCAGAGAGAATGCAACACGGAGGGAACGCAACACAGAGGGATCCCAACATGGGAAGACCCCAACATGGAGGTACTTACCCCAAAATGAAGGAACTCACCCCCAAATAGAGGGACTCACCCAAACATGGAGGGACTCATCCCAACATGAGGGACTCACCAAACATAATGTTGAGCAGGAGGAAATAGATCTACAGGCACATATTCTCCTTGATCAAATGGACAGCTTCCATTGCTACATATAGAACTGATATAGACAGTACACGTCAGGGGTCACCTGGTGGCCAGCGGTGTCAATAACACTGACCCAGAATGACCCAGAGAACCAGAGTGGAGAATGTGTTCTATTTTTGCATGGTGGTGGCTACATGGGCCCAGGAAATTGTCAAAGGTATATTTAAAATTGGTATGTTTTTATTATGTTCACATTTAAACTTTATCAAATCTATTTTTAAATGTATGCTCTACTTAAAATGGCAGCTACAGCTACAGGTATTCCTTAGGAAAATGTTAATGGTTTCCTTTTCCTGTGGAAAAAATAAGGTCCTTGAGTCAAACTGGAGGGATCAAAGAAATATTTCACCATCAGAGAGGTGGGGGAGCTGCCGCCAGAGGAATCCCACATTGAGTTGAATCACATCCTCCACTCCTGGGGTGGAGAGAGCTTTACTTACAAAGATGAATGTCTACAAAAATCATCTACAACATACACCCATAAAACTGGCAAAGGGAGAAACAACACAGCTGTCTTTAGGCAGGATCACTAGGACCTTCAGTGACAATAATGACGGTTTTATACACAATGAGTCCATCAGACTCCCTCATGCCAGTTACCTGTGCTGCCGTGCAGGACCCGTGTACCTTCAAAGTCCTGTCACTACACTGCACCTAGAAACACTGAACTCACAATAAACAACACCCCTCTTTGCAAACTTGGACTTACAAGACGGTCAACTAAGTCCCTATGAGATGTTGAGAAGTAGAAATTGGGGTTAGGGAAGCTCAGTTAGTAAACTGTTTGTTGTGCAACCATGATAACCTGAGTTTCGATCCCCAGGACACACAAAAACAAGCCAAGTGAAGCAGCACACACATATAATCTAAACACTAGGGACACAGAAACAGGGGAGTCTCTGGGGCTTGCTGGCCAGCCAGTCTAGCTAATCCAGCAAGTTCCACGTCCAGTGAGAGAGTTTGTCTTATGAAGTAAGGTGGAAATGGCATGGGGTAAAGTGACTGGCACAGAAGCATCATGATCTGAGTTTGGCAGATCGGTACCCTGTGCACTAAGAAAGGAGAAGGAAACCACAAAAATGCTGGGGTTCACTAGCCATCCAGTAAGCTCCAGGTTCTGTGAACGCATCTCAGAAAATAAAGGAGGGTGTAACATGTTGGGCTGGCTTGTTGGGGTATCTGTCCTGCCCAGTATCCCACAGCCGGCAAGCACCAAAGAAAATCACATACAGGACTCCATAAGATTATAAACTGATTGACCCATTAGCTCAGGTTTCTTGTTAACTCTTATAGCTTATATTAACCCATTATTCTCATCTATGTTAGCCATGTGGCTCAGTACCTTTTCCAGCGTGGCAGCTCACATGTTGCTTCTTCGGTGGTCTGGGCAGGGATGTGTAAGAAGCTTCCTGCTTCCCAGAATTCTCCTGTTCTCATTGCATCACCTCTACTTCCTGTCTGGTTTTCCAACCTATGCTTCCTGCCTGGCCAATCAGCATTTATTTTACCTTTGATCTCTGGTTTCCATATATATGTACACACTTATGCACACACACATGTATGCACATGTATATGCACACAAACATATCACAGATATTGGATACTTTACTCTCTCTCTCAGAAGAAGAAGAAGGAGGAGGAGGAGGAGGAGGAGGAGGAGGAGGGAAGGAAATGAAAATAAAGTGGTGATTGACCCTGATGTGACAGAAGTCTTATTAGCCACAGAAGGACAGAGAATGAGGACCTCTGAATACATGACTCAGGAAGTATAACCAGAGCAATCTGAAGTCATCCCAGAGACATGGTTTTATGAAAGGAGAGTGCTCTGGCTTCATTACTGCCACTGTGGAAAAAAAAAATCTTGACCAGAACCAACATAGGGGAGGAAGGGTTGATTCGGCTTATAGTTCCAGATACAGCTTCTCATTTCAGGAATTCAAGGCAAGAACTCAAGCAGCTAGTTACATCACAGTCAAGATCAAAGAGATCAAAGAGAATAAATACCTTCTTGCTTGCTTGCACATATACATACTCAGCTAGCTTTCTTCACTTATATAAGGCCCAACCTAGAAAATGGTACCACCCACAGTGAGTTCAATCTTCCTATTTTAATTAATAATCAAGACAATTCCTGACAGACAGGGTCAAAGGCCAACATGATATAGATACTTCCTCACAAAGCCTCTCTTTCCAGGCAATTGCAGGTTGTGCCAAGTTTACAGTTAAAACTGCCCGTCACAGGAGCATTCAGGATTTCACAGGCTGCTCTCACAGTGAGCGAGTCTTCAAAGGGGTTCTATATTGGGGTGGAGGAGACCCAGATTTCCTATCTTGTAGGATGTGGGTTGGCCTTTGAAAGGGGCATGTCTTTGAGCTGAGGGCAATTCCTAGGAGTCTGCTTTTAGTCTGCAGCACTCCCAACAGCGGAGAAAAATGCCTTGATTCTAAAATGGATTATAGGTAAAGGCATCTTGATGAACCTATTTTTTTATCAGCACCAGTTTGCTGGGGTATTAAAGCGCATCCATGCAGTATACATTATGATGTTTCAGTCTGCCTTCCCAGACTGAATAGGCCAAAACCTAAAAATAAATCCCTGGAATTATTCTTTTAAAAGCTTCTGCTTTTGTGTGGTTTCCAGGTTTCAGTCAACTCTATTTAATTGCCCTGGTAATTCTGAAGTAAAGAACTCAAGTACAAAAGCAGATGCAGACTGGTAATTCCCTAAAGTACCCTTTTCAGGCAAATAGGGAGTTCCTGGGGAAGGACACATCTTCAACCCAGGCAGCAAGAGAGCCACATAGATGAGGTACCCAAAAGCAAGGGCTCACAATGCAACCTGCCGTGGCAAAAAGAGCAGACAGTCAAACATGAGATATCAAAAAAATCTACATAACTAAGTTACCAAGGGCAGGCAACCAAAGAAAGGTGTTCTAGTACATAAGACACAAAAGAGATGTTTCTAAATTAAAAATATGAGAAAGTCAACAAAAGCAAAGAGATGAACATCTGAGAATGTCTTTTAAAATAATAGAAAATAGAAGGAGAAAGCTCTAACTTCAGAAATCCGGGCAGAATTTTAATGAGAAAGAATAAAAGTGAATGTGATTATGATAAAAGGCTTCCACAAATGATGAAACAATTAATCCTACAATTCATGGATTTTAGAGATTCCAAATAGGGCCGGTGAGACAGTTCAGTGAATTAAGGTGCTTGCTGCCAAGGTTGAACCTGGCACCCATAAGCTGCAAGGAGAGAATCCACTCCTGCAAGCTGTCCTCTGACCTCCTCATCCTCATCCCACTCCCAAACAGAACAGACAGATAGACACCCCCCCACACACACAGATATAAACACAGAAAGAGATATAAATAAATAAGCAAATAAATAAATGTAATTTAAGCAGTGATTTCAGAAATTAGAAAGATAGTTCAGTAAGTAAAAGCAGCAGCTGATCTTGCAGAGAACCCAGGTTTGGTTCTCGGCACCCACAAGGTGACTAAAGACTGTTTGTAACTCCAATTCCAGAGGAGCCAATGATGACTTTTTCAAGGTGCTGTGGACTCCTGAACACACATGTTGCACATACACTCACATAAGTCCACACACATAGCAATAACTTTTTTTTTTGAAAAATTAAATGGTTTTTAAATTTTTCAGGCACAAAAGAAAACATGTCTAAAGACTATCAAAGCAAAAGATCTTAAGAGAACCAGAAGAAGACGAAGAAAATGAGTCTATCTAAAGTAGAAAAGCAATTAAAATAAAAGACCTTTAATCACAACGATGACAGAATACAGCAAATTATACATATTTCACACAAAATTAACTAACAGCCAAGCTACATTTTAAGAGTCATGGATGCTGAAAATGACTCTCAGTTGTACTTTCAGTAAAGCTGCATTTTGTCCCAGAGAAAGTTATGCCCATATAGACATTTGTATTCCTCATTAATTACTTTCTCATGGTTGTGATAAAGTACCTGGCTAAAGGCACTCTGAAAAGAAAAGACGTTTTACCTCAGAGTTCAAAGGGATTAAGTTCATCATGGAGAGGCAGCTCTTAACTATGGCGGTGAGATATGACTCACATCTGGGCTGGTAAGGAAGTAGGGGTATGGAAAGAAATAAAATAGAACCCTTCTCCCAGTAATTCATTTAGCACACTCTGCTAAAAGTCCATAACCAACAGAATCAGTGCCAGCAGCAGGGAAACAAATATCCCAACACTTGGGCCTAAGGGAATGACCATACGTTCCCCTATAGTTGCAAACCCTAACAACATAGGCCAGTGTTCATAGCCATTCACAACCATCCCACTGCATGTACGTTCTTCCATGTGTGAACAATTAAACTGTCATAAGCTATGCCACAGTGTTACACGCAGCCCAGGAGAATGTCTAGGGAAAGATGCTCTGAGTGGGTGGGCAGTTCCTAATGGTTACATGCATTATAGTCCAATTTACATAATAATGCACAAATAGGAAAATTATAGAAACTGTAGAAAATCGGACTAGGGGCTAGTGACCAAGGTTTGTGGCTGAGCAGAGGAAGGTGTGAAAATGTCCAACCTAAGGGAAACTACAAAAGAGTTAAGTATGCTCGTCTGGCAGGGTAACACACAGCTGAGGGCTGAGAGGAGTATGGAAGAAGGGGAAGAGGGATGAGGAGAGGAAACAAAGCTCACAGTGAGATCTGAATGCATTCTGAATGCAGGTACTTGTCACAGAGCCTGTGGATAAGAGTCCAAGCCCCAGAGCCCATGGATTAGAAGAGAACACAAACATGCAATATCTAAGTGAATTTCAAAAAGAAAATAGAGAATTTAAAAATAATTGCATAGAAGAAAAAGAAAACTTCAAATTGTCTAAAATAAAAATAAACCATGACCTTTTTAATATTATATTTAAAAACAGCTAACAGGTTCTTCCCTTCTTTGCTCCCCTCTAGAGACCCCTCTTGGAGCCTCTCTCCCTGAACACTGGAGAGTCACCTCTTTTCTTCTTCCAGTTCCTCACAGAAGGGGGAAACTTTAAAGGGTACTAGGATCTTCCCACCAGACAAACGGGAAATAAATGGGTGTTACTCTTAAGGGTTAGGGTAAAGAGGGTTTGAACACCAGTAATGAACACTAATGGCCTTTATAAGTGAAAGGTGCTCCATGCACATGAAGGCTTCCTCTGCTATTTTAGCAGGCATTTGTGTTGGGGAGAAGCAATCAATGAGAGAAAGAGAGAAAGGGAGGGAGGGGAATGGGAGAAGGGGAAGGGAAAAGTGTGTGTGGGGGAACAGAGACACATGGAGATAGAGGGAAGAGACAGAGACCAGAAAGAGGTGGGGGAAAGGGAAGAAGAAAGGAAGTAAGGAAGAGATGATGTGGGATTCCCCTCTGTATGCCATGAATACCATTGGTGAATAAAAAATCTGGCTTGGCCTGATAGGGTAGAGTAGAGTTAGGCTGGGAAAACTAAACTGAATGCTGGGAGAAAGGAGGCAGAGTCAGGAGAAGCCATGGAGCTGCCGCCAGAGACAGACATGCTAAAACTTTGCTGGTAGGTCACAACCTCATGGTGATGCACAGATTAAATGAGATGGGTTAAATTAAAATGTAAGAATTAGCCAATAAGAATCTAGAGCTAATGGGCCAAGCAGTGATTTAAATAATAAGTTTCTGTGTGATTATATTGGGGCTAAGCAGCTGGGAACAACAAACGGCTTCCAACAACAGACGGAGGTTGTTGTTGGAAGAGGGAGAAAGGGAGGGAAGGAGGGAGGGAGGGAGGGAAGGAGGGAGGGAGGGAGGGAAGGAGGGAGGGAAGAAGGAAGGAGATAGGTAGGTAGAAGGAGAAATGAAGGAAGAAAAAATGAACAAGTAATTATTTTGGTGAAAGGATAGTTAGTATTCATGAAGCATTCAAACAGTAAACTCAGAAAACAATGCAAGCACACAATGCCATGACCAGACGTGTGGTCCCCCAGTTCCTCTGCTAAGACTTAGTCATCAGTGCAGCGGCACTGACTGGTGGAACTGTGAGAAGGTAATCAGATGTGACGAGATCAAGATGATGGAGTCTTCACGAATGGGGTTTCCACCATTATGAATGAGGCTGTGGGAATCCCTTGTCTCTTCTGCCATGTGAGGCCACAGCTAGAAGGCATTATCTGTGGGCAAGAACATAAACCTTAATTAGACTCTGGGTCTTCATATGACCTGACACCTCAGTCTTAGGCTTGCAACCCCTAGGCCTGAGAGCTAAACTTCTGTTGTGTATGAAGCACCTGGCTTGAAGCATTCTGTTAGACAACTAATTTTAAAGATTTCTTAAAATGAAGAAGTAGGCATATGGCCCTGGTATATCATGTTTGTGTCGTAGATAAACACTAACCATAAAAGCATCCTCCTACAGCTTGTGGGTTCTGTGTGTTACAGAGCTTCCCGAGCCATCCTGGGTAGACTTAGCTAGCATACAGGACTATCTTTGATATTTCACCCAAACATTCCTAAGTTGGCACCTACACATTGAGACAGACAAGATGAGCAAGACTATAATCATTCCAATTTTGTGAAAGCAAACAGCCTTTGCTCTGAAGCCTGGAGGATCCCAGACTTGTGTAACCACCCGCAGTGGTTAAGAGTTTTTCCTGTGGTCCCAGATCTAACATGTTTCTCCTCATCTGTGATGCTACGGTAGAGGCTGGTGGATGCTATGGTAGAGACTGGTGACTGCATCCGATTCAGCACACAGGCCACACAGCATCATCCAGAGTGATAGCTACTGTCTGTGGGTGAGTCCATACTGTTCCATTTTTAACATAGCAACTTCATTTCCTAGCTGGAAGGTTTTGTCCCACCTTCCTCTAATAGTCACAAACAGATTGCATGAAATTTAAACCCTTCTGCACAGGAGAGGAGATGACTGACAAAACGAAGGGACGGCCTATAAACGGGGAAAGTCTTTGGCAACTCTTTATTTTAGAGAAGATGAATATTAAAGCAACACATAAAAATTAAACATCAAACTAGCATATTATAAGATCAATAAATGTGCAAACAAATTCAATAAATGTGTTTTCAAAAGTAGTACAAATGGGCACTAAATACATGAAGACAATGCTACGCATCTTTAGCCAATAGGAGAATGAAAACCATGCTACAATGAGATCCTCTCTACTCCCAGTCAGAAGGCTATCACCAAGAAAGCACAGAGCAAATGCTGACAATATAGGGGGAAAGAGACATTCATACACTTCTGGTGAGAATGTAAGCTGGTGCAGCCAGGATAGAAATCAGTATAGAATCACAAAATCTAGAGTAGAGGGCTCATGAGACCCAGACTGTAACTTCTGGGTATGTACCCTAAAGGAATCAGGCTCAGCATGTTGCAGAGATGTTAGGACACTGAACTATATACAGTGCTATCCAGGTCAGCCTTGGTGCTCATTGAAGGAGGAATGGATAAAGAAAATGCAGCGTGAATGCACTATTACTAAAACATTACAAAGAACAAAAGCCATCTCCTTTGCCAGAAAATACACCCACTAAGCAAAACAAGTCAGACTAGAGACCCATTAGAAAGACACATACCATGTGTATTCCCTCATAGGTGGAGTCTTAGATGAAGAAAACAAAACATGAAAAATAGAAGATGAGGGAAGGGGAAAGAAAGAAGGGAGCAAGAGGGGGTGTGAATATAATCAGGATAAACAATATCCTTAAAAGAAAATATCAATGAAAACCATTATTTTGTACCTGTAATACATGCTCATTTTAAAAGAAAGAGAGAGAAACTCCCTGGAAATCCAGAACAACAAAGGAGTTTGGTTTGAAGCTTAGATTGTCAAAGGATCACTTTCTAACCCTTGCCTCTAAGGAAAATACTAAGAAATTGTGCAATTGAACCAGTAGCCTGCAGAATGTAGAAAACCCCAAATGCAGCAAGTATAAAATAGAATTCCCTCCCCAGCCTCCCTCTTTCTTCTTCTGTTCTCTTGTTTTCAGTGAACACCCCTTCCATCTACGCAATCCAGATGTTGACTGCCAGCTTTGCCCTCCTACCGTCCATTCCTAGACATGGCCAAGGCCACGGCCAAGGACACAGGCCAAACTGCTCCGTGCCTCTGTTATCTCATTCTTCTTCAGCATTCTGCCTCACTTCCGGCTCTCCCTTTTCAACAGGCTCCCTTCCACTGTCTTCTCTGTTCTTCCCATGTCAGAGACTGAGTTCCATGAGACAGAAGAAGCTACATCCACTTACTCCCGTTGCTAAATTCTGCCAAACCTTCCATCACCCAATTCAAATTCCAGACTGTACAAATGGACCTTGATTTTCTGACCCTTCCCATTGCTCTGGGGCCACTCATACCATTTTTTGATTACTTCAAATCAATGGCTGCAAGACCAAACTAGTGGCAAAATAACCAGGATTACTGGCTCCTTATTTGCAGCAGACTCCCTCGGGAAATGCCTATCCACAGTGGTTCTATCCTGGTCCACCCACTCAAATTTCAGGACATGACTTAAAGCTTCCCTGACTACCTGGGCTGGGAAGAAATTTGCCTCTTCATTTCATAGCACAGAGAGACATGCATCCAACCTGTGCCTGGATCTTGCATGGTGTCTTAGGGTTTTTACTGCTATCAAGAGACACCATGACCACAGCAACTCTTATATAGGAAAACATTTAATTAAGATGGTGGCTTACAGTGTCAGAGGTTTAGTCCATTATCATCATGGCAGGGAGCCTGGCAGACATGGTGCTGGAGGAGTAGCTGAGAGTCTTACATCTTATAGACAGGAAGCAGTCTCAGTGTCAAGCTGAGGGAAGACTGAGCAAAGGAGACCTCAAAGCCTGCCCCCCACACAGTGACACACTTCCTCAGACAAGGCTACACCTACTTCAACAAGACCACACCTCCCAATGCCACTCCTTATGAGAATATTGGGGCCATTTACGTACAAACTACTGCACTTGGCATCTGCCACACCATGATTTTCCGTAGTGTAAATTCTTTTTCATCTTGTTCTACTCAGCAATGGCATTATTAGGAAGCATCTCAGAGTCTGCATGGTGATATGCCCGGCACTCTTTCCGGCCTTTTATGTACTTTTCCTTATTTACCTAAAATGTCAATTACCTGCTGTGCCAGGTCTCTTACTCCGTGTCTGGGAAGAACTACAGGGAATCAAGGAAAGAAGGCAAAATGGGTCTCAACCGCCTCCTCCTACCTCAAGAAAATCCCTGATGCTTCTCGCATTTCCCAATCTCCACGTGGGTTGAGGTGGAAAAGGGAAGAAATCAGTCGAATGAAAATGGTTAAGTTCATTAATTGCAAGCTCGCTTGTAGGACCTGCACGTTTATTTAATCAGTTGCCTAGTAACCCTGCCTGGGTATGATGGGAATCTGATCAGCCAGCCTTGGGAATAAATGATGGGCCGTTCTTTCTACCCGCATTCCTCGCCATGTTTTCGTGTGCTTTCGGCCTTGAAAAAAAAATCTAAATTCTCCTGCCCACGAGCAGGGAGGTTGTGAGGTGGAAGCAAATGCCTGTTGCTTTTGCTGTCTGTCCCCACAGTCCTCCACTGACCCCCCACACCAGGGAAGAAGGTCTCTGAGATTGTGATCTTTCTGCTGGTGTAGCTGAGGTTAAGAAAAATCACCCATATCTGTTTCCCTTATGGAGTAACCCGTGCCCCAGTTGCTTGGCTCTCAGACCCATTATCCCATATGCACCCAGTCAGGTTTTCACAAAACATATGAATTAGGTCTCCTGTCGTAGGCAGGAGAAGGGAGGTAAAGCAAAGGGAGCTTCCAGCTGTCGGCTTCGGTAACGTGAGTTACTGTTTTAGTGACCTTAAGCAGAGAGAATAGATGCCAAGTTTAATCATGTAAAACCAGCCCAAGATAAACTGTGCAGTGTTGTTTCTTGTCTGGAAAGAAGGGGGTGGAGGAGAGAGAGAGAGAGAGAGAGAGAGAGAGAGAGAGAGAGAGAGAGAGAGAGAGAGAGAGAATCAGACACTGACAGACTCCTGACAGGCTCCTGAACACAGCATTCTTTGGCTCTAGATTTATTGGGGGATTTGGAGACAAGAATTTGCCTGTAGGTTCCCACCTCCCTTCCTCTGTTTTCCTGGATGGTTATTTTGAACATCCTTCTTCTATCTTTGCTCACACCCCTCTTCCCATCTGTATTCAAGCCAAATAAAGAGGAAACGTTAATGAAACGAAGCCTGTGCTTCTCCTTTGATACATCATGACCACATTTCTATACTATTATACAGTAGAATATCTTTTACCCCCTGTTCATTGGTCTCCATGGATAAAGAAAGCCCATCTTCCATAAAGAAATCCCATCAGGTATCTTTAGAAACCCTCCATCAGCGAGATGCTCTGCCCTCACGCTGTGCAAAAGCTAATCTAATTAAGACAGGATCTGCTAAATTTAATAGCCTGCTATGAATTTTTACAGACATCTGGTAGCTGGAAGTTGGAACGGCTCTGACATATCAAATTCATATTGTCCAGAGGACCAATATCAGGGTCATTTTTTTTTCCTTTGGGGAACTGATATTGTTCGGGCATGATGCTCTTTCTAAACTGTGATGTCCTACAGGTAAATGCCATGGCAGGAAGCTCTGGAATTGAGTTTCCTGCCTCTCCGTTGCCCATCTGTACAGAATAAAGAGCCACACTTCGAGGCACGCAGAGTGCATACAGGGATTCATGCACATACAACCTGTGCTCAGGTAAGTGAGTCCCCGTTCACTGTGGTGCTGTCTCTCCTGGCTGCCAGAGTTTTGAGCAGAGATGCCCCACCCCACCGAACCTCCCGGGTACCAGAATGCATGTATACTCACAGGCAACCTTCTTTGTCAAACAAGGAAAAAGAGAGGCAGAGCCACCCAGTAAAACATGTGAACTGGCCATATTTTGTTCTGCGGCTGCTGAGAAACAAACTGTCTAAAAGGCTTTGAAGAGCAAAGTAGAATTTGACAAGAAGAGATTTTTTTCTTAAAATTTTTATCTGATGGAGCACGCCCCATACACATTAGACCTGAGAATGAATGCTCTTGTGCAATGACAAATAAGATAGCCCCTCCCCCTTTGGTCTAGGTAACCACCATGCTTTAAGTATAATTAAGCATGTCGTCTAAGTTGGTGCTCAGCACTTCTGCTGGGTTCTGTGCGGCACCCGGAGCAAGGAGTGGATAAAGGCCAGGCTGACTAGCTAGTTCTCAAGATCTGATATGATAAAGAAATTTAACTCCTTTCACCCATGCAGTCTGATCTCCTGCAAGAGAATCCAGGATATTCCCTATGTAGAAGGACAAAATTCCTCTGGTATTGTTAGATTCCATTGCATGGTGGGGAGGGGAGCAGCTGGGTATTTAACACAAACAAGAAAGTGAAAAGAGAGAATGTCTTTTTGGTTGCTGACTGCCATACAAGCTTGTGTGTTTCCTGATTCTTCTGCTTGACATAAAATGCTGCCTGGGATATTGGCCTCTTTAACTGCTCTGTCTCTTAAGGCAGCTCAGCCCTGGTCTGTAGGGGACCAGACGCAATCTCTGTGCCCTAGAAAAAGCTGCAGGAGAGCACAGGATCACCTCCTGCACAGAGGCTCCTGTGACCACCAGGGATAGATGAGGATAAAGATGTAACTCACCTGCCGACTACCCAACCTCTCCCAGCTGTGCTTCCAGGGTTTTGGTCCTTCTTATTTCCCAAAGTATCCAGGTTAGGGCATCCACTCTGCTTTTGTGGCTGGCAGGTCCTGGATTCAGCAGTGCTCTCATAAACATTATTGTCTGTGTTGTCACTGGTGACATCTGGCAGCAGGCAAATGTCTTGTGCTTTGCTTGGCTCACTGTCTGTTTGTCCTTCCCAGCCCAGCCTGGAACGCAGAAAGGGCAGTGTGTGTATTTTTAAATGAATAAATCAAGACGGTGATTGGTATTATTCCCCGGCATGCTAAGCGACCCGAGAGTCTTTTAACTCTGGGTCCCATCTGTTCCAGCCTGTCCCTTCCTGCCACTTGCTCCCTCATCAGCAGGCACATTTGTGTCGACACAGGCCACACAGGAGACATAGTGTTAACCATGAAGAATGTGGATGCAGGAGCCAGATCTCAGGGGTGAGAGCCCCGTGTGCCACTTACTGGTCGTTTAACCTTTCTGGGCTTCAATTTCCTCTTCAGGAAAATTGGGACTATAAAAGTTCTTAAATCATGTGTTGTAATAGAGACAAAGCAGTTACTATCTTGAAATGTTTGGAATGACACTAGTGTATAATAATTGGCATGTTCATGTTCGCTGAATAAATAAATACATAGCTGTTTCTAAGGAAAGGTCATGCTAATTCACGGGTGAAGCTTTACTCTAAGAGCGAACTGGTGTCTGCTGCCAGGAGATATCTGAAGCCTTATTAGGAAGTTCAAAGTCACATTTGGATTCAAGGTTCTAGAATCCTAACAACTGATGATGTAAGCCATGATCCCCAATAACGGAAAGGTACACACCCGATTTCTGCTATATTCCCACATGCTTAGAAGTTTTGCAATTGTCCATATTTCAAAGATTCAAGGAAACAGGTCATAAGGTTATCCAACTTGAATAATGACTTTTAAGAGGTTTATGTACTTGATCTTATGCTAGGTGCTGAAACGGAAGAATCAATAGAATAGTCAATCCACGCAAGGTAGTAATGGACCTGGAAATTTAAGTAAAACCAGCATAGAGTCATAGAGAGTAAAACACCAAGCAATGGGAGCACAAGGAGGTGGCAGCTGAGGTGACCCGAGGAAGGAACTCAGCAGGACCCCTGAGCGATTCCTCTCTCTGTATAAAACCTTGTGTTCCCTCCATTTTATGTAGTGCAGACAACTAACCGAGGGAGCAGAGTAATCAAGGAGGTGTTTGCAGACTTAGAGCAAGAATCAACATCGTACCTTGTTCTCAGAGGAAAGACAAATCAGCAAGATTTCACTGGCCACCCTAGCCTACTGCAGCCAGACAGATCCAAACCAAAGCTCATGGAAAAGCAACCCAGAGCCTGGGGGAGTGATGTTGGTAAAGACTGGAGATGACATACACCAAGAAAGCAGGGAGCTTTGCCCCCACTTCATTAATAAGAGCTTTTTCTCATTCTTCCAAGTAATTTTCTTCAATCCTTCTATCCGCACATGCAATCCTCCCCTCTCCCCACCCTAGCACACTGATCTTTAATACGTTCTACTTGTCTTCCTACAAAGTCTCTCATCTTTTCTTCTACAGTGTCTGCTGCATTTAGTAACTAGTGGGATATCAGTAAGGCAAAGGCATTTGTTACTTGAGCAAAACTTAAAGAAAAATTCTAACTGGCATTAGTAGGATACCACTTCAAACAAAAGACAGCATAATCTTTTCAAGTGCATGTGAAATATTTACCAAAATAGATTATAAAGAACAACACAATAAAGGTTAAACATACAAGTCATGTCACCCATCCATATTGAAACAGAACTAGAAATAATAAAAGACAGACTTCTTTAAAAAACAATCTCAAAATACAGACATATTTTCAAAATCCAACAAGTAAACTGAGAAATATTTTTCTCAATAAATAAACACACACTACATAAAAATCCATGGAAAACAACTAGGAAAGTGTTTATAGGGGGATTTGTTTCATTAAATTCCTGCACTAGGTTTTTAAAATTTCTGATGTCAATTATTTGAGCATAGACATAAATAAGAAAAAAGACAAACAAACCACAAAGTAGAAGAAAAGAACAATAAGATAAAAGTATAGAGCAATAAAATGAAAAATTTAAAGAAAATCTTTAGCATAAAAGATGAATGGTTTTTTAAAGATCATATGAAACCTCCAATGAGTGATTAACAAAAAGACAAAACTTATCAATATAAACAGAAAAATAGATACTGTAATAGTTTCTACATATTAATAATAAGAGAATATAATGAGTCATTAATTAGCACGAAAAAATACTATGTACAATTTAATGTTAGTATTTTTGAGAAGCTGGATAAAATAGACTCACATTCCTGAAATACACAAACTAACAAAGTGCATTCCAAAAGAAATAGATAATCTGAGTAGTCCTATCTATTGAAGGCATTGAACTTATGGGTAGATTTTTTTTTCCTCAAAGGAACCTTTGGATCTAGATGACTTCCTGAGTGAATTTTAACAAAGAAGCAGTGATCTGATCGCACACACACTTTCTGGAAAGCCAGAGAGACAAGAGCATGTGTTCTCATCCACTCTATCTCATGAAGCTCACAAGCTTGCTATTAGAAACAGGAGAAGTTGTAAGAAAATAAAACTCAGTTCCAATACCAAAGAAGCACACTGACAAATAACCTTAACAGATATTTAAAACATTGATCTGGATCTGGTTGCACATACCATCGTCCCAGAATTTAGTGGGGTGAGGTAGGAAGATCTTAAGTTCAAGGCTAGCCTGGGATAAGGAGGGAGACATTGCTTCGTTGTTTTTTTTTTTAATTTCTAAAATGAAATTTGGAGATAAATGAAAAATTTATAAATATTAAGGTAAATTGGGGTTTATATAAGACATCAACTAAAAGGGTAGAGTTTTTAAATCAATCCAATTAATCATATGAACAGCTGAAGAAAAAATATATTTCTATCGATGCAGTAAAAGGAGACAGAGGCTGTTTATTGGTGGCAGTAACTGTGTTCTATCCCTAGTTCAGCCAGAGTATTGACTAAACACCAATGCCCTTTCATATTAAAAGTCTCAGTAAACCAGTGCAGGAGGACCGCCCTCCATCTATAAAGGTGGCATTTATAAAACTGCTCCACCTGACACTGCTGAACTGGAAAGCATGGACTCTCCCCTGAAACTGGGCACAAGGCCACTTTCTGCTCTCACTACTTGTATGGAACATTGTGTTGGGGGACCTTGTCAGTGCATAAGGCGAGAAAATAAAATGAAAGACTTTAAATTGGAAAAATAGAAAGATGGTGACTAACGAGCAAATTTGTAAGAACACGAGGTTAAAGTGTCAATCTAAAACTTTGATCACTCTTCTGAGTAACACAGAATTGAAAATTAAGATAAAAACAAGTCTATAAAAGGATGAAAAACGTAAAATGGGATAAATTGAACAAAGTACAAGCAAACGTTTTGACTCATAAATTGTAAAATGTGGCTGTGAGTCACATAAAAATATCTAAACAATTATATCCTGCTCATGGTTGGGAAGGCTCACATATACTAAAATGTGGTTTCTTCCCAAATTGATATACAGGCTCACTAGGGAATAAAAATCCTTTTTAATGTAATAATTTTAGTAATCCTTTGAGAATTCCAGATTTGTGTGAAATATGTTTAGATCCCTATCATTCCCCACTCACCCCACTCTCACTCTGTCCAGATCCACAGCCCAGCCCTCCCAACTCAATGTCCTCCTTTGTATTTCTCCTTAATAACTCACTGACTCCACCATTTGCTGCCAACATGTGCACAGATGTGGGGTGGCATATACACACATGGACAACTGGAGCACGGTTGATCGACCAGGGGCCACACCATTAATAAAAACCTATTCTTCTTTCCCAAGAAGCCATTAACTGTCAATAGCCCTCAGCTGCAGGTGGAGTGTATTCCCCAGTCTCTCCCCAGATTCTACTGTTGACTGGTTTGATCTTGTATAGGTCTTATGCAAGTGATCACAGCTATTGAGTTCATGAGTGGGGCAGTTCTGTTGTCTAGAAGACACTGTTCTGTCTGGGTTCTCCCTAACACCTGACTGCTACAACCATCCCACACACCCCTTTTCTGTGTTTCCCTGAGCCTTGCAGGTAGTGAGTTTGATCAAAATTCTAATACATTCATTTTTAATTGTAGAAATCAGATGTTGATTCTGAAGAGTATACAGGAGTACAAAGAGTTTAAACTATCCTTCAAGATTTGAGCAATAAAACCAAAATCATAGACCTAACACTACTTTATTTCATAATCTTTTAGGACAGCTTGTTATTAGTATAATTTATAGGTATAGATACCTATATTGCAAAATAAAAATCTAGTGGTGAACCTACAAATATATGACTAATTAATTTTGACTACAATGATTCAATGAATGATATATTTCAATGGTAAAAGGATAATTTTCCCAACAAATTGTGTTGAGGCAAACAGATGAGCAGGAGTGAGCCAGTCTCCAAGACAGTCCCAGTAATTTCTTATTTCATTTTATTTTATTTTACTTTAGAGGTCTTTGTGTGGCTTTCTCTCAATTATTTGGAGATGACTTATGTGACAATCAGAATTTGACAGATAGAAGGTGCGACATGTTCAGGTAGAGTCTGATTTTCAGGGTATGAAATTATAACATTTTTTAAATTTCCCTGATCAAAATTTTTAAATAACTTCTTATCTTATCCAAAAAACTCAGGATCCAAAGGTATTAATAAAAATGTTTTCTGAGAAGCTCTCTGACCACATTTTCCATCCCTGCCTCCCTTACTTTGTTGCACATGGACTTCACGATTCCTCAAAATCTGCCTTGATCTTGATAGCTCAAACTTGCCATTCAATAGTCGTGTGACCCTAAATTCTATTTCCCTGAAATGATTTTATATAGTCATCAACAGGGGATACATTTACAACTTTAGACTATGCATTGTATATCTGATCCGCGCTGCCATTCAGTCAAGTGAAATATCTGTTATTGATTATATTGGGCACACAAAAGTGCCTATGATGGGGCGGAGGGCATGTCTCAGTTGATCAAGTACTTGCTGTGCAAACACTAGGGGTAGAGTTTATAACCTCCATAGCCCTGCAAAAGCTGGGTGGATGTGGTAGATCACCTATAACCGCATTGACCAGGAAGATCTGGTTAGCTAGACTTGCCAGGTTGATGAGGTCCAGGTCCAGCAACAGACCCTGCCACATAACAGAAAATGGAACATGATGGAGAAAGACACCTGACACCAGCTTCTGGCCTCCACATACAGGTTCACACATAGGTCCCTACATTTGTGAACACGCACACACACACACACACACACACACACACACAAGTATATCACAAACATACACGTGCAAAAGTGTTGAGCAGAAGTGGTTGGGAATGAAAGATAGCAAGGAGCGAGGTCTTTGGGTCAATTTCTTTTTTTCCTCCTCTTGTCTTTCCTGAGTATTTGGGTTGTTCACTCAGCATAAAGCCCTTGATGCTGTCCTATCGGTACCATCCTTGTGTGTCAGCACGGAGAATTTACATGGCTACCATGAGCTTTCTTCATCTTAGTTACATGAAGCTATTTTCTAGCCCCCAGAGTCCATTACTGTACAATGTGTTTCCCCAACTCTCAAAATACATACTTCCACTTTAGCTCAAAAGACTGTATACTAAAGTCAAAACCATAACTCCATGATCCTCCAAATCGGATTTCTGTGGTTTAAAAGTCTCAGTGAGGAAATTCCTGAAAATAATTTCTCAACTGGAAGAAGACTGGTGCTGGGCCACATCCTCTGATAGCCCCCAGGGATGGGTGTCATCCCCACTTTCAGACTCCCCCCCTTCAAAGAAATCTGTGCATTAGATTCTCGACTTTCACATCAATTGTGGAAATCTCAGACAGACACAGAAAGAAAAAAATCTTTCCGGATGTGCTGTACTGTGATGTTTACCGTTTTGAAAGCCTCCCTTCTTAGTCTGCTGCACAGTAAATCACCCATTTGCTTCCCTCAAGTCACTTCTCATAAGAAGAGACTCCTGGAGACGCCACGGCAATTCTGTCACTCCCAGGTGATGAGCTGGCACAGGACGATTTATCTCTACCATCCACCAGTATGGAAAGCTGGTGCTGCGCTTTTTAATATGAAAAAAAAAAACAGGGAGAAAGTTGCAGCTCTGACTTGTGAATTCATCAAGAGCTGACTTCATGAAATCTTAATAAATGCATTCAAGCAGGGACTGGGTGTAACTCATTCAGGCAAACAAAACGCATAAGGCAACAGGAAGCCTTAAAAAAAAAACCCTAAATTTATATGGTCTAAAAATTTAGTCAGCGTGGGCAAAATAAATGCTATCATTTCATATTGTAGACACAGAGCTGCAGAGGTGCAGAGAGGCAAAGGGGCGCCACGTGAAGACAGTGATGGAACACGGGACAACAAACCTTTCTGCAAGGATAATGTCCTCATTTCATTTCCGTGGCTGAGATAAAACACCCGGACAAAGAGTAACTTTAGGAGAGAAGGGAGTTATTTGACTCACAAACTCAGCATGAAGTCCTCTGCCGTGCAAAAGCCAGGGTGGGAGAGGCTGGTTGCATCCACAGGGAAGAGCAGAAAGAAATGAGTACATACAGACATAGACCTCAGCCAGCTTTCTCTACCCACACAGTCCAGTAGCCAAAACCAGAGAATGAGGTTGCCCATTCTCAGGCTCATCTTCCCACAGCAGTTAAGGAAATCAAGACAACCCCCTCTCAAAGATGCCTGTAGGCCAGCCTTACCTACACAATTCCTCTTTGAGACGAGGTGACTTCAGACTGTGTCAAGTTGACAATTAAAACTGACCATCACCGAAGCCAAAAGCTGTCATTGGGTTTGTTTAAACAAAGGCAAGAGGCATTTTGCCCCAGACTTATTATGGTGGGAATCCCTTTATCAGATATTTTTCTAATACACGGAGGTTACAGATGTGTGACAGGTAGGAAGGGCCGAATTTGCGTGTATGTTTCCTGCACAACTTGTTTTTCTTTTTCTTTTTTCTTGTAAACGTATTTTCTTATGCTAACAACCCTAGTTCCTGCTAGCCTCTCTCTGCCAGTGTCCCTGAGTCATGTTATATGTACTGGAATGTTCTCCTAGGACTTCCAGGAGACTGTTGCATCAGGCTCACAGCCAGTGGCGGCTACAGTCTGACTGAGGCCAGCCCAGTCAGCGGGTAAGCAGGGCAATGGAAGATGACTGTCCCTCCCAGCTGCCATGAGAGCAGCTCTGAGGAAGCCTTCCTGCTCTTCTCCTTCCCCCAGGTGAAGAAGTTGAGCCTTGGCCAGGTGATGTGCTTGACATACCGACCTAGTGGGGTGCAGAGCCAGACATCAAACCTTAAGGAAACTTTTCTCCTGCCAGGTCTCCTACATCCTACCACTAGACCTGAAATCCTGCCATTCTGGTCCAGCTCTCTTGTCCATGGGGAAGTCTGATACACTACATGTGGTTCCGTCTGTACCCTGCAAAATAACGGAGACTCAGCATGGCAAGGGGGATGCCAAGTCTAGTCACTAAGGGGTGTCTGTGATTGGCAAGGAAGACAGGATAGGTATTGGTTCTGTTTCTATACCCACAGGCACCAGGCTGCCACAGCTCCCATCTCATGACTGGCCCATGCGTGCAACGGAACTGAAACTAAGCAGATAGCTGGCATCACCTTCCATTGGAGTAAGAGCATCTTACATCTGAAACTCTTCACACACATAGAGAGTGGGCACAGAGCCATGGAGACACCAATGGCACTATTTGAGCCAACGGTCACTTTATCTTTCTATAAACATTTTATTACTAATTCATGTAATATGAAACTTTCACTTAGAAGGACTGGGGAAAACCACCCACCTGTGAGTATGCAACTGGGAGAAATGTAATACGAATATAAGCGATCCTATTTTGGTCACATGTGGTTAATTTTTCATAGATAAAACACTGAGGAATCCAGTATGGAAATGTCAAAATTGCCTCAGAGTGAAAAACTCAATTTGAATATTTATGTACATGTTTCAAGTTGAGGCAGTCCAGAAACCTGTTTAATAAAGACAAAGGATTCTGCTGTTTGTGCATTTTAATTTGTAAAACAAAGAACATTCCATAAGTGTGGTTTAGTTATATTATCACACACTTTAATTTATTATTCGTGCATCTTATTTTCTATAACCCAGACAGGATGAGTGTTGCAAAATATCAACATTGCCACCAATCAAACCACTTGCAGCACAATGTGGGTTAACCAGTGCACCCTCCAAATGGAACAAGGGCGAGTGTATATACATAGACATGCATGTGAGAGAGAAAGAGGATATTTTTACCAGTCAAGATAAAAATAAAATGAAATGGGCCAGAATTGTAGGATGCATTTAACTTTTTAAGCTTTGTGCCACTGCCAGATACTTTCTTATGCTTGTTTGTCAACTTGAATTACAGAAACTGGGGCCTGGCTGCTCCTGTTCCCTCCTGCTCCCCAGTGTCTAGGTTCTTTGTAACTGCTCATCTCTCAGATGTACTGAAGTTTGTGGGTGGGGGGATTCTCTCTAGCTCTTTGCACACTTGGTCTTGGAATATCATGGCCAGTATGATTGACAGTACTGTAACTCTTTGCTTTAGGCTGTCCCGTTTACATGTGTGGTGTAGGATATCCTTCTGCATACGTGTTGCTTTTATTAGTTAATGAATAAAGCTGTTTCTGCCAGAAGCAGAGTAGGGCAAGGTGGGAATTCCAAGCAGACAGATGTAGAGACAGAGTAGGCAGAGTTAATGAGAAGCCATGTAGCCGCTGGAGGAGAATGATGCAAGCTGTCAGGCAGAACCTTCCTGGTATACCATGAACCTAGTGATAAAATGTAAAATATTAGAAATGGGTTAATTTAAGATGCAAGAGCTAACTAGAAATACGCTTAAGCTATTGGCCAAACCGTATTGCAAATAATATAGTTTCTGAGTGATTATTTCAGATCTGGGCTGGCCAGAATGAATGAGCCGTCTTCATCTACACATGTGTGTTTTTGTTTGTTTTGATTGTTACCCTGTGTGTATGTGTGTGTGCACTTTAAGCGTGTCAAAATATACAGATTAGTATATTGGTAACATTGCCTTGTGATTATCTACAATATCCATGGTCAGAACTTCCTTCATCTTGCAAAACTAAAACACTTGTACCCATTAGATATGAATCTGTAATTCCTCCCAGCCACAGACAACCACCGTTCTCAACCCTCCATCTCTGTGATTTTGAGTAAACACTTGTAGCCATTAAACAAAAAGTCATATTTCCTCCCAGTCCTAGACAACCAACACCCAACCTTCTATCTTCTATCTCTATTGTTTTAAGTCTTGTGTACACTTCTTAAGAGGACATCAGACCAATCCCACCTATAATTGAGGCCATATGCTGTTTATTTTTTCGTCACCAGTTCATTTAACTAAGCACAATGACCTTGACACCCACCTGTGTCAGAATTTTCTTTTTAGGAAACATAATGTCTCATTGTATGCCTTTGCCACATTTTATCCACATGATACTTGGGTCACTTATCTCTTCCTGGTAAACCCACCTTGGGTTTCCCATTTGCTTGTTTCCATTTTGACCACCTTTAGACATGGCTGGTCTTCTCCAGTTCCTGAGGTCTCAGCCACTTTCTCTTGAGTCTACCATGGAGTCCTCTAGTGAACATGGTGTTATGTGGGGCATACTCTCCTTGCTAGGGCAGGCAGAGGAATAACTGATCTTAGAAATTGAGTGCTATCACAGAGTCAGCTTTCTTCTGAAACTTTAGCTAATTTGGGTTAAAATTTAAGAAACACACCCTTTCCCTGCTTAATAGGTTGATGCTTCTTATTTAATAGGTCAAACTGAGGGGCATGTAGCTCTGGTACTGACCCGTAGATTATTTTATAAACATGGGCACTGAGAACACTCTTACAGGAATTTAATAGCTTCTTTTCATTCGTTCATCCATTCACAAATCTGTACTGAGTTCTTATTGTTTGTGCCATGTTTGAGGGAATAGTAGGAGCCTTACCCAGGGCTTTGGCTATCATGGTGCTTGTGATCTCTAGCCAGATCA
Source organism: Myodes glareolus (assembly GCF_982192425.1). NCBI lineage: Eukaryota > Metazoa > Chordata > Mammalia > Rodentia > Cricetidae > Myodes > Myodes glareolus. The sequence continues at coordinate 132,037,424 of NC_142026.1, forward strand.
TAACTAAATAAATAGTAATGTAATTTCAACATGAAAGTGTGCCAGGTATAATAAAAACACTGAAGAGTTTGCCACCACAACAGCTAGCAGCAAGGAAGTCTGATAGAGATCCCCATGTGTGTTCCAGGGAGAATGGTAGATAACAGGTAAATGGATGTTTCTCTTTTAGACTGGCCTGGAAAGAGTATGGAGAATTACATGCAAGAAAGGGCAGTAGATATGGAATAGGTTATTCTCATATCCTTCCTTTATGTTCATTCATTCAGTCAGTCAGAGTCAACCAGTCAATGCTTGTAACATGAAGGGCTGGCTTATTTGGGTTTTCTGTCCTGCCCAGTTCCCCCAGCTGTTTAGTCCCAGAGAAAAATCAACCACACAGAGGACTCTATAAGTTATAATGCTGATTGGCCCATTAGGTCAGGCTACTCATTAACTAACTCTTACATCTTGATTAACCCATTTATCTGATCTATTTTTAGCCATGTGGCTCAGTACTTTTTTCAATGGGGCAGCTCACATCTTGCTGCTTTGGTGGCCTTGGCGGAATGGGAAGAATCAACTTCCTCCTCCCCAGAATTCTCCTGTTCTCCTTGCATCATTTCCACTTCCTGTCTAGTTTTCCTGCCTACAACTCCTGCCTGGCCAATCAGCGTTTATTTAAAACATGATTAACAGAATACAGACAATTCTCCTGCACCAAATGCTTTTCGTTGTACACCAACTATAGGAATGACAATCTTAGACACTAGAGCTACAGTGATAAAACAAACACTAACCTCACCTGTTTGAAGTTTATATCCCATTGGGAAGACACAAGAAATAAAAACACAAAGTAAATAAAACAAAATAAAACATTGGTGTATGCAAGGGCTAAGAAAAAAAATCCAAACACTCACAATGACCCATAATCACACTTTGAGGAAACCTTAAACAGGGTTGCCAGGTAAGGCTTCTTGGAGAAGAGTCTGAAAAGATGATAAAGAATGAGTTGTCTGAGAAAAGGAGAAGGAAAACACCGTGATCAAAAAGCAACAGCCTAAGCAGATGGATGCGGAAGACCACTGACTACAAAACAATTGGATGGAATGAGGGATTTGTGTCATAGGAAAGTCAGCCAGGCCTTGGCAATGGCATCAGGGGTTGTTGTTCCTTTTCAGTTTGTTTGTTTTCATATGTTTTTGTTTCATAATCTGAGAAGTGATTCGATCTGATTCATATCTCAGGAAGAATGTTCTTGCTGCTGTGTGGACCATGGCCCAGAAAAGTCAGAGAGAAACAAACCGAGAAGAAGATAGCATGCCTTCCTGCTCTTGTTTTCTTTGGGTGACCCCAGACTGTAAGCTCCACGAAGGAAATACTGTTGTTTGGTTTTGTTCCCCACTGCACTTCCAGGGCCTGACTGTGCCTGGAATGGAGAACACACTGGAAAATACTCTTTGTTCTTATTCAATGGGTCTGCGATCCTTTGAGCAACACTCTGCAAGCGTTGTCTTCACCACTTGAGATCAGGACTGGAGGAGATTTGCTGAGACAGTATCTGCAGTGGGCTTGCCTCGTTTTCACCAGACCTCGGAAGTCTCACGGACATGCACTCGTATCCAACTCTCAAGTGAGGATTGAATGTTTGGGAGCAGCAGTGAGACTGTGGATCACTACAGCTTCATTACCTTTGCAAAACAGACCACAGGGCATTTACTTCGTGCGCTGAAAGATCATCATAAAACTAAACCTCACTTGTCAAAACAAACAAGCAAAGTAAATTCCAGGAGGCATTATATCTTCAATAGCTAATTGAATTGCATTATTTTTACAAGCTAATTCATAAAGCTGATAATTCATTATGGCACACCCTTTCGTAAATGTACTGTGTGGGACACTACAACATTCATACATCAATGTAGGTGTGCGAATAACCATACCAATCCCTCGATGAAAGTGTTTTATTCTCATCTCTGTTGAGTGAATATGCCACCTGAATAATTTACTTTTTATTCCCCTCCTAGGAGTAATATTCTAAAGGTAGAAGTTTAGATAGAGAAAACTGAGAAAACTAAGTGGGATTAGAGTCTTCTATACTTTAAAGATTGAAGTGTGTATGTATTTGTGTGTGTGAGTGAGTGTGTGTGTGTGTTTGTGTGTGTTCTACATGTATGCAAGTGTGCAAGTATCTGAAGGGTCTAGAAGAGGACATCGGATTTCCTGGAGCTGGAGTTACAGGTAGCTCTTACAAAGTCACCTGATACAGATATTGGGAACTGGCCAGTGTCCTCTGGAAGAGCAATATGTCCTCTTAACCAGGGATCCATCCCTCCAACTCTACAACGATAATATGAATAACTACTAGTCATTTAATTTGTAATAATATAAAGCATTTGGTATAGAAAGTTCAATACTTCACATTCTTGAGCCCGTTCGTCACCCAACATTCAACCACTCCAGGCTTTAGCATCTCATGACTGTGGGGTTTTGTTCTGTTTTTGTTTTTCTAATTTAATGGTTCATATCCTAAGTTATTGCAACTTTTAGAAAAGATGAGTACTTCCAAAGGGGTCCTTATGCAAAACATGCTTTGACATGATTTAACACCACAGCACAAAGAGCATGTTAGATATGCAGCTTCTCTTCCAACTCTGAGTTTCTCCTGGATGCATGGTGTTAGGCAAGGAAATTATTGATGCTAATGTAAAATAATGCTTGTTATAAGGGTGACCGGGTCAGTATCCCAAAGGTGTTTCATCTTTATAAATGAGTAAATATAAAAAGACTCAAACTTGATTGAGATCCCCTTCCCCCCGCTAACTTTCAATTTGACACAGCATACAGTCACCCCAGATGGGAGTTTCAAGTGAGGGATTACCCAGATCAGACTAGCCTGTTAGCATGCCTGTGTGGGATTGTTTTAATTATTAATTGATATATGATGACCCAGCCCACTGTGGGAGGCACAATTCCCTAGGCAGATGATAGACTACATGAGAAAGCTAGCTGAACATGAGCCTATAAGTGAGCTGGCAGGCAGCATTGCTCCATGGTGCTTGTTTCAAGTTTCTGTTGAGTTCCTGTGTGACTTCCCTGAGTCTATGACCTGGAAGTGCAAGCCAAACACATCTCCCCTTCCCACCAAGTTGCTTTGGTCATGCTGCTCATCATAGCAACAGAATGTAACTAGAACATGAACCAGCTGGATTCTTCTAGAATATTTTGTGCCTGTATTAAATGGAAAGAAAAATTCATTGTAAAACAATAATATGCATCTTGATTATAATTAAAGCTTTGAATGGGTCATATTTCATGGGTATAAACATCATGTATCAGGTTAACATTATAGCACAAAGAAAACAAAGGTTATAGGGATGGTTGCTATGTGGTCCTCTCTGCGTGTATAAAACAACAGCCAGATGAGTAAAACTACCAAAGGCATCAAGTACCTCGAAATGGCCTTGAAACAGGAACCCAAAATTAATGGTTTCCTTTCCTGTCATTAATTGTTTAGCCACTTGACTTATTCAACAACCCCATTCTGATTGTTACCGAAGGGAGCTGTGCTGGGAACCTCAAATGGACAGAATCTCTGGAGGAAGCACTGCCCTCAAGGAACCAAGAGCTGAATGAAATGCTGGCGTGAGGCTAATGAGTTATCAGTAGGTGTCCTAGGGGAAGAACTATCACCATCACCAGTGGTCAAACCCCAGCCCGATATGAGTTAAAAAAAAAAAAAGATTTAATTTCTGGGTTGCTGGAGTCCTTTGATAAGGGTATAGAACTGGTTTATCATCTTTTTCAAATATAAGGGAATTAATTGCCATGAGGTACGTAGACACAGACAACCACAAAGGGTCTCCCATCTTTAGCAATCTCTAGGTAACTCTCAGTACTAGAGAGATGGCTCAAGGGTAAGTATGCACCACCCAAGTTTGATGACCTGAGGTTGAGTCCCATCCACCACCCATGGAAAAAGCGAAACGTGATCACACACACATCTGTAACCCCAGAGCTGTTGGGGGACAAAGTTAGGGGCACCACTGTTGCTCACTGTGTCCAGGTTCAGAAAGAGACCCTATCGCAAGAGAATAATGTAAAGATTGATAAGGGTCAGGCAATGTCCTCCTCTGTCCTTCCTGTGTGTTCACAGTCACACATGCCAGGGCGTATACCATACACACAGACAATATTCACATGATAGATACATACATACATATATAACACACCCCAAAATGTACCCACACATAAAGTGGCCTCAATGTATTGCTGGACTCAAGTTCATAATTAGTGCTTGAGGTGGAGGCAGAGTAGCAAACTGGAGGAGCAGACCCCACGAGAAGTTCCTGGCCCACCCCCAGCACCCAGGTGAGTCGGGTCTAAACAGACCCAAGAGTCGAGTTACTCCAAGGGGAAACAGTATCCACATGTCCATCGCCTACTTCACCCAAGTAAAAAATAAAAAAAAATCTAATCTGAATAGCTATCCCGGGCCCCTCTCAAATTTTAATTCCAATTTTCGTCAGCTTGGAGGTTTAAAGACTGGGGGATAATTCAAGGAAGACTGATTTATCTTATTTCTGCCAGGGGAGTCAATTAGCCTGTGAGCAGGGGATGGACTCTGGCTCTGGCGCTTGCTGAACACAGCGTGGGAATAGGTGGAAGGGAAAAGCCGAGTTGACAAATGCCTTCACGCACCAGCCCAGGTACAGGCGATGGGGACCTCGAGTGAACCTCCACTCCACTAATTAGGTGCCAGTGCCGGGGCTTGGCACGGAAAATAAAGGGTGGGGAAGCTGGAAAGTACCCAGAGGACACAGCGCCTGTATTCCACCGGCTCCAGGAACTCGAGATATTTGTGCTGTGGAAACAAAACTGGGAGACAAAATCAAGCACCTGTGTCGGCATAATAAAGAGGAGGGCCAGGCAGAGGCGGCAGGGCAAGGTGAAAGTGTCAGATCTAGCAGAGGACGGGGTTACACTGCTCCCGGATGCAATCCCTTCTCCCCACACCCTGGGCTTGGGGAGGTCAGTGCGCTGGTAGAGATGATTTCATTACTGCCTGGCGTGGAACGTCTGACCTGCTGAGCACGGGGAGAGATATCCAAAACCCTCGGGAGTCACATGTCCCCTGTCACAGTCCCCTAAAGCAAGGAGAGCTCCTGCTCTTCTGCTGGCCATAACCCTGAAGCCTTCAGAGGGTTCACAGCAGAAATGGCTGGGTCCCAGAGCCCAGAGGGGAAGCTGGCTCTCGGTGAATGACAGGCCTAAGGCAGGTGCTTCAGGAGGTGCCTTTTAAATTTTTTTAATAATAAAAGAAGTGCAGAAATAATTTATAAATAATTCAAAAGCTCAGCAGAAGTACATAAAGTACAGACTATTGGTGTCCAATGCGATAGTCGCAAGCACAACGTGTAGCTTTCCAGCACAGGGAACGCTGCCCAGGGCTGTGAGTCTAATACATCTGGATTTCAAAGGCTCTGGAGGCAAAAGGAAGACCGAAAAAAATATAACATTAGTAATCATTTTATACAGACTATCTGTAGAGATGATAATATGTTGTGTAGATTCTATTAAAATATATACTACTAAACCAGCACCATCTGTCTTTATTTGCTTTTATAATGAGGCCATGAGAAAAATTAAAATTAAATATGTGGTTTAGATCCGTGGCTTTCATTGCATTTCCACTGAGCAGTGCTGAACCAGAAGATAAAATGAAAGTTCCCCTTACTTCCAGCATTTCTGTTGCTGGGGAAAGCACTTGATAGGTTTCATCTTCTTGGAGATTTTCTTTGATACAAACACAAATGAAAACAAACCAGGGCTGGGGCGACGGCTTGACGGGTGATGGCTGGGCAAGCCCAAGAATGGACTTTTGCTCCCCAGATTCCTTGCAAATGCCAGTTGGCTGTGCAGGCTGCATGTCATCATGGAGTTCAGAAGGAAGAGGTGGGGCATCTGAAAGCAACCTGGCTAGCATGACTAGTTGTGTGGATGAGTCTGGTTAACTGGGAGACTTTGCCTCAGTTGTGAGGCAGAAGAATGACTAAGAAAGTTACTCCATGTGAGCATTAGACTTCCATATACACACAAACACTCCCCATGCATGCACTTTAAGCATTTCATATGTGCTATTCTGAAAATGAGTTTGTTTTCTCCAACAGAATGTCTAGGTGATGGTGTGGTGTCTATGCAATGCACACCTCTCTCTTTGTATGGTCGCATGGACGTTAAATCACCGTCCTCCAAATTCACTTACGTTTTCCTTTTTATGGAATATAGGTTTCCCACACCTTTTACTTTGTAGTAACACTAATGCGGTACACTTGCAGTACAAGATCAGAGGTAGCAATGACTTTTTCTTGTTTATATACAGACTCCCTATGCTGTCCAGGCTAGCCTAGATCTTGCTATGTAGCACAGGCTAGCCTTGAACTCATGATACTGTTGTCTCAGTCTTCCAAGTGCTGTGATTACAGTTATGTGCCACTATGCCAGGCATGAGGATTTTTAATTTCAACAAGAAAATCTCCTTCTGAAAAATATTAAATTATAATGCCACTTAGTATGAAAGTATTAAATTGTCTCTAACTTTGCCTCCACCCCCACCAGTCCCAACTTCTAGCTGTTGGGGTTGGGTGTCTCCACCCCTACCAGCTCCTTCTTATAACTACTTGTTCCATGGCTAAGCTGAACAAATTTTCTCAATTCCCAAACTTCAAGTCCAAATCCTAAATTAGCATTCTGACTTTTCCATATTTGCTTCTGTGTCCTCACTTTTTGGATGAACTCTCAGAGGAAGTAAGTAAATAAACAAAAAGTCCTTTCTTGCTCCCAGTGGATAACAAAGGTGAGGCAGCCATCTTCTTGCAGTCTTAGAAGCAGACGTGCTTCAGGAATGGAGACGTTCAGTCCAACTTGGAGCACAGAACTCATTCTTTACTCCAACATATTCCTTTCCTCTCCCAACCCTTAGAGGCCCAGCTACCCCTTGTCAACCTTCTTGCCCTTCACATAATTTTGTCATTCATTGCTTACAGTATGATGCTTAGTGTCTGTAGAAACTCTTTACATAGTCTAGAAATTAATCCGTTGTCTGACATATATGTGTGTATGTAGACACAGACATAGATATAAATGATATAGATATATAATATGTGTTTTAAATATTTTGTCCCAAACTTCCACTCTTTTCAACTTATATCTTTTACCAAATATAGGTTTTGAATGTTGATTTATCAAGCTGTTCTTAACTTCTGTGGTTTGTGTGCCTAGCAAGGCTTTCTATACTTCAGAAGGACAGAAATAGACTCCTATATTTATTTTTGCAAAACCATTATTGAGATGTAATTCACATACACTAGAACCCTCAGGCAAACAGTGATCATATGTGTGTGTGCTGTAAGTCGTATGTGTCTTTGGGTATATAAAGTATTTGTGAGGGTGTGTGCACATGTATGTGTGAGTGTGTAGGAGGATGAGTGTGCTCCTGTGTATATATGTGTGTGTAGTTCATCGGTCAATGTTAGTATCTTCCTATATGTCCTATATTTCTCTCCACCCTAGTTTCTGAGGCAGGGTCACTCTGGGGCTCAGGCTCTGACTGGGGTTTGCAATGTGAGTTACACTAGTTGGCTTCTGCCATCTCCCTGTCTTGACCCCTAATGCTGAAATTACAGAGTGGCACCATTTTGTCCACCTTTCTAATGGGTTCTGGACCTCTTAAGTCAGGTTTCTGTGCTGATATGGCAAGCATCTCACTCACTGAACCACCTTACGAGTTTTTAATATAGGCTATATCCTCGACTTTAAAAACAAATACCTAAAATGCTCTAAACTCCAAGCCTTCTGCACTGTGATGTGGTGTCCCAACCTGAAAATTCCATAACTGACCTCAGCTGGTAAGCTGCAGTGAAAATGCACACCCTTATAAATACTGTGCAGAATTGTCTGCAAGCTATGAGAATCCAGAACCCACTGAACATGAGAAATTGTTGTGTGCAGATCTGAGGTCCACACCACGAGAATTCTCCACTTCAGCCTAGTGCAGTGTATGGTTTCCTTTTTGCTGTTAGCTATTCTAGTTGGAGGGGTTTATGTTCCCGAAATGACCAGAAATGTCAAACATTTTTACCATGTGCCTAGTACTCCCTAGGATGTTTCATTATATATGTAACTAGCCCAAAATTTAAAACAAAAAAGCCACAACGCTGTCTGAAATTTTGAGATGGGGTCATTCAGCCTGCATGCCCACAGTTTTACAAATGCTAACACAATTTTAGAACTTTTACCACCCCAGAAATGAACACTTCGGCCCTCACTCTACAATGCTACCAGCACCCCCAGTCTTTAGATAAATAATGGTTAATCTGTTGCCATGGTACCCAGTAGGGCTGACTCACAAACAGCATCATGCAGCATGGACTTTTATACCTTTTTAAAATGCAAAGCTTCTTGTGCTTTGAGTTTTCAGTGTTACTCTGTGCTGCAGCCTATAGCTGGTCCTTGTCACTCTTGATGGCAGTTTTGTGCCCTCCTGTTAGGATATGCCACATTTACTCACACACTCACCAGCTGATGGGCATTTAGACTGCCCCACCTTTTTGCTATTATGAATAGCAGTGCTGGGACCATTTCTGTGCATGCTTTTGCATAGTAGTATATCTTTACCCTTCTTAGCCAAGTCCTAGGAATTAATGGGTCAGATGTGAACTTCATGTTTTCTGAGGTTCTCCCAGGAGGCTTTCTTAAGGAGCTGTGCTACTCCGCATTCTCATCGATGGTATATCAAAGTTCCAGTTTTTTTCCAGTCCTCACAACCCTGGCTGTGAGGTGGCATTTTGGCTGTAGCCATCCCAATGTTTTTGATGGGTAATCTCACTGCAGTTTCAACTTGCATCCCCACAATGATGTAAACCATTTTTATAATGTGCTTGTTGGTCATAGGTGTTTCTTTGGGAAAAGTCTGAGACATTTGCCCATTGTTTTAAATTGTGCTGTCTTCTCCTTATTGAGTTATAAGAGCACTTTACATCGTCTAAATACAAGTTCTTTATCAGATATGCAATTTTCAGACATTATTGGGACACTTCCTCTGTAACATGAGGGGGCCTGTTGTTATTTGGGTTTTCTGTTCCACCCCATCCCCTAGTTATTTAGTCCCAGAGAAAAATCACACTGAAATCTCTGTAAGTTATAAAGCTGATTGGCCCATTAGGTCAGGCTTCTTACTGGCTAGCTCTTACATCTTGATTAACCCATTTTTCTGATCTATGTTAGCCATGTGGCTCAGTACCTTTTTCAGTGGGGCAGCTCACATCCTGCTGCTTCGGTGGTCTGGGCAGGAGTGGGAGGAATCAACTTCCTCCTCCCCAGAATTCTCCTGCTCTCCTTGCATCATTTCCACTTCCTGTCTGGTTTTCCCACCTACACCTCCTGCCTGGCCAATCAGCGTTTATTTAAAACATGATTGACAGAATACAGACAATTCTCCCGCACCTTCTCACTTTCTTGATGGTGCTTTTTGGTGTCCAAAAGCGTTAATTTAGATACAGCCCAATATATCTGGTGCACTGGCTTGTCGTTTGTACTTTTGATGTTAGATCTAAAAGTGAAACACCAGATTGAAGTCACAAAGATTGACTCAAATGTTTCATCTGAGACTCTTTATACTTTTAACTTTTACATTTACATCTTTGATCCATTTTGAGTAAACTTTTGTGTGTGTGTACTTCCAAGTAAGGTACCTAGCTTCATTCTTTCTATAGAGTTACCAAGTTGTCCCATCACCACTGTTGGAAAGATTGACTCTCTTCGGTGATTGCTTTAGCATCCTTTTTCAAATCATTTGACCATAAGCCTGAAACAAGATCCCTATGATTTCTCTTGTTTTACAGATTTTTAAAATGAATTTCCTCTCTGTCAATTTTGTAGATATACATGAAACATTCTGGTCGCATCGATCCCTCCACCCTTTCCTTCTTATCCTCTTCCCACACACATCGACCTCCAAGCCCCATTCCACTTCCACATCTTTCTGTTTTGTCTTTGCTTTTGCCTTGTAATCCACTGAATTCAACCAGCACTGCCTACCTGGGAACAGGTGTAGAACTTTCCATCAGAGCACAGCTCAGCAGCGACTGTATCACTGAAGACAAGACTTCCTCTCTCCTGGCCGTTCTCCTCTACCACTGGCTACCCTGGGTGGGACCAGACCTGTGAACCTCTCTTACATCTGCAACTCAGTGTTTACTGGCTCAACCTTGCGTGGCCATTATACAGGCAACCATGACTGTGTAGGTTTGTGAATGTCATGCCATGGCATGCACCTAAGAAAGCATTTCACGTTCCTGCTTCTTGCTATTCAGCTCTTAGGTTCTTTCAGTCTTCTGTGGTATTCTGTGAGCCTGGGCGAAGGTGATACTGGTGTCCTGTTTAATGCTGAGCGCTCCACAGTCACTTGTTTTGAAGACCTCAATTAACCTTTCACCTCTGCCTTTGCTGCCAGTTTAATCAGAGAGAAACTTCTTTGAGCAATGCTGAGGACAGCATGAGCCCAGATATTTTAAGAGGCAGTTTGACAACATGTACAATTACCAAGACAAAAGTAGTGGCTTCACCCTTAGTGCCGATGACCTCCCCAGTCACAGGACCTTTGACCAGGCCCGTTGTACCAGGCACAAGCTTCTTCCTGAAGAATGGGTCTCAGATCCAGTCAAAAATCAGTTGGTTACCCACAATAGCAGGCATCTCCTGTCTGGCAAGTCAGTGTTATAGCATGGAGGAGACTATTGACTCTTTCTCTCTAGCTACCTGCCAACGCTGTGTAGGCTAGCCAACAAGGAAGAAGCATCTATTACTGCTTCTATTATTTTGAATCTGTGAGATAGTTAAAGATCTATTCTATTAGTTTCCAAACATATATTGCTATAATATCATAATTGAAGCATAGATTATCTTTCTTTGCTCACTTAAATTTTCTCTTCATCATATGATATTTTTCTCTGGAGCTCTGATTGAAAACTCCCTGTAGAAAACTTTTAGGTCCAGGTGTTTACAAGATTATTCTTGTTGACAATAACAAAATATTGGTCTGTGAGCTTGGCTTATTTCAGTGCCATCTCCGCTCTTGTTTTCCCCTCTTTTCTCTTCTGGAAGAGATAGAGATTAGAACTTTCAGATCCAGCCCTTAGACCCCAACTTTCATTTCATGCCTTCTAACCCTCCAAGCATTTCCATTATTCTCTGGGAGAATTCTTCAATTTAATTTTTGCACTAATTTACTGTTCATTTGTGCTTTTGTCTGCTATTTCCAAATCCTCTATTTGATATTTTTTCACAAGTGAGTGAATGCAATTTCTTTTCGCATCTTTCTGAGGATATTAATTTATTGTAAAAGTCCGTGGGCATACCTCCGTGGCAGGCTGCTCTCTCTGTGCCCATTTCTCTCTTTATTCTTAACTCAAAATGTTCCCAAGACAATTGTCAGTGCCTGTATTTCTATGCCTGAGGGCTTTTTCTGGTATTATTAAGCCAAAATCTAGGGAAGAATTAATGAGGAAGGAACTTGCCTAAAGCATTTCCTAGCCAATGACTCAGAGGAATAGGTATGACCATACCCATCCTGGCTATCAGGTAGGATAACTCCAGCTCCATGGCTCTACATTGGTCCTGAGTTTCTGGGTTGAAGCAGACCATGGTGGTTGTGCAATTCCAGTAGCTCTCCTCATCAGCTGTCTTTTCTTCCTTGTGTCCCTTCCTCCATCTCCCTGTCACGTTCCATTTTCAAATGCATTATGTGCTCTTCAATTCTTGTCTCATGATACATTGCCTGGGAACCATGCTAGGCCTTTCTCTATACAATTCTCTTCCCCCTGGATTTTGCGTCTCTTATTTTCCATCTTTTCTACCAATAGTTTCAGGATTGGGAGGTCCGATCTGCTTGGTTATCTTGTTATTTGACATGCCAGCTACCATCTCTGTTTATAATGGGAAATTCATCATTGGCACCACTAACCGTACTTTCCTGACTTTTCTGCTAGCTTTTCTCTAAACGCCAACCCCTTAGCCACAGTTTCTGACATGCTTCCTGTTGGAAGTAGTGAACGCGAGAGCTGTGAGCAGGAAAGTTTTGATTGACACAAAAGAAATCTGGTGATGGTCTCCCACTGTGGAATGTTCCTTGTTTCTTTTTTTTTAACACTATGTTGTTTGGTGAGACCTGTTTGAACTCATACTGCGCGTTTCCAACTACAATTCTTTTAATTGTGTTTGTCTATCAACATGGTACAACTGGACATGCTTTCTTGACTGTGGTGGGGATACTGCTGCTTAGGGGCCTTTCCTGGGCAGTAACATTTTAAAGCTTCATGACTACTGGTAAACCTAGTAAATGTACATATTTTTAAAAATTTTATAAAGCCCCATTCCAGCCAGGAAACAAGTCTTTGCTTCCTCCTGGGGCAAGTATAGCTTCATACCACCATGACCACTCTCTGAAGTCTGAAAAGAGCTTTTACAAACCTTCCAACATCTTGAGAATTGTTCGAACATTAGTCTTGCGGGACCCCTTCTCCAAATCCCAAGAGGAGCATGGCAGAACATCCATTGTCTTTCTGCCGTGGTTGAAGTGAAGTAAAAAGCAGTTCATTCTTCTTGTATCTCAATTTTGACCATAATCATCCATCCTTTAAGCTGATTTGAGAGTCTAACTTAAGAAAGCTTTCCCCATTTAAATGCCCTAACAAATGGTCAAAGTTTGACTATGGAAAGTTCCCCCTAAAGTGTATGTAGACATGAAGAGGTAGAGAAGAGGTTAAGGATCTGATCTGCTCCCTTTGACTGACAGGGTAAAGTGTGAGGGCTGTGGAAGATGAACAGAATCATGGACCTCTGCATCATCTCATTTGACACAGGGTATAGCAACATGAAGCATCCTCATGGAAATAGGATGCCCTTCATGGCACCAGCTACAGACTGATGACACAGAGGAATCTTGTCATGGGGAAGACAAGAGATAGGGTCCCTTGTGTTGCCTTAGTTTCAGTGAAATGTGAAAAGTATCTCGTTATTCAGGTCAAAGACACATACTATGTGCTGTAGCATTCATGTTTCCCCGGAGCCGAGGTACAAACTGAGGAATCTTAGAGCCTTAGACACAAAGATGTCAGCATCAAGCTATAAACAGGCTCATTCTAAGATGATTATGTCTCCCTAGAAACTGGTCCTACTTTGAAATGCTTGTTCCGGCCATAGTATTTCTTTCTAGTATCTTTCCCATCATTCATTCTCAGATTGTACTGTTTGTTTCTGAGCAAGTGTTCAGAGCACCTAGCACAGAAAACAAAGGGTGTGTGTTTGTTCAGTGGAAAATAGCAGTCTGGACCCTACTTTCTGCAAGATAGACAGGACCCTGCTCGCCCTGGAGGACCTGAAGAGGAGCCCCCACTATGAACACAGGCAATCCTCTCCTACCTAAGGGAAACTAAATAAACTCTAGGGAATCTTATCCATCATCTTTTTGTAGGCAGCTTTCCCTCTAATTGCAGGAGATGAGACACCACACAGGAAGGAACACACACACCTTACAGACAATCAAAGTTGTCACGCTCTGCTTTAAGATGAAAATTTATCCTCACAACCCATCCTCACATGGCACCAGCCACAGTACTTCAAAAAGAATGGTAACAGACGCCGTCAGATACTGCATGGCTCGGCCCTGCTCTCCCTTTAAACGTCAGATGGTGAATTGTATCAGTATTGATGATGACATGCTCTATATCCAGTGTCACAAATGTCGTGAACATCGAAAGCGTTTAGCCTTGTACCTTTGTCTAGGGTCGCAGGGGTGGGGAGAGTGTAGGGTGGAAACACATGGTCCAGAGTAGAAGACCCAGTGCTTCTACAGATGAACAATTACTTTACTTAACTGCAATTATAGTGGGAGACCAATGCGCTTACCCTTCCCTTAGCTCCCCATGTGTCCTTGCTTAGGAGGCACTGGATGGATGGGCCTTCTTAGATTCTGCTATAGACGGTCTCCCTGCAGTAAAAGGCTATTAGTAGGATTGCGAGATGGTCAGAGTTAGAGTAAAGTGCACCTCGCAGGGATGAAGGACACGGGGTTCTCTAATGGACTTGCATTAAGGGCATACACTCTGGGCAGGATTATAAGCATTCAGTGATGTCAAATAAAAGACACTTGGTTTGGCTGGGCCTTGATTCTCCAGGTCAGAGAGGACAGAGGCAACCGCTCAGCCCGCAGGTGAAGAGATGGTTCAGGCCAATTAAGAGTACAGGGGAAGCTGAGCTGATAGAAAGAGATCATAATAGGTAGAAGATGAAACCATTAAGGCAGGTGGAAGGAAAGGAATGCATTGGGATTGAGGAGGAAACACTATTAGAGGGAAAGTACTCTATTTCAACTTGGTTTCAAAGGAACCCAGCAATAAAAGCAAAAGAAAATAAAACCAAAATGTAGCCTTTCCAGAACTTCCCCCATTCTCATTTATAGAACTATCACCTAGGACTCGTACAAAGAGAATAGCAACTGAGTTTGACCCTAGGGACTGGGCACATTTCATCTCTCACCCTTGGGCTCCCTTGTCTCCTGCACACTGAGTTCGGGGCTTCAGGAGTTTGTTCTGTCCTTACGCAAACTGAGTAAGTGTTGGATGATATCACGGCTCATCTGCTTGCTTATCATTGACCCAGCTGCTACTGTCATGGAATGAAATGTCTTATAAATCCTTTGCTCTTGCATTGTGGTTTGCATGCACACTTGATGCATCCAGGGGGCTTCTGTGTTTGAACTCTTGGGTCCCAGCTACTAACACAGTTTAAATTTTCTGGAGCCTGCGGTAAGTGCAGGCTCCCTGGAGGAAGTGAGTCACTGGGAGTGGGTCTTGAGCTGTTACAGCATGGAACAACTTCTTGCCCACTTTGTTTCATGTTCCACCGATATAGGAGACGCGAGGAGTGCCAACTGCATACTCCTGCTACCGTGGAGCTGCCTGCCACCATGGTTTTTTTTTTTTCTCCAGGATGGATAGCATACTTTCAAACTGTGAGGTAAAAATAAGACTTCCCACATGCAAGTTGTTTTTCTGCAAGGTATTTTGCACACAGAAGTAATGCACACACTTTGAAAACAACACTCAAGACTCAGTTCCAAGCTACTAAAACAAGCAAAAAAGGCACTATGCTAGCAGGCCTGCAGAAGGACCATACTCCCAATCAGGAACCTCCTGGAAATTCAGAGGCCCCCATCCTAACATCTACCTCTAGCCATGGAATGGACAATGACCTTCTGCGTTGCCAGGAACTTTATGCAATCCACGAGATAGAGAGTTGAATACATAACACATGTCCCCTAAGTTTGGCAGTAGAGTTAAAGGGTGAGTTTTAGAATACTGGACAGAAACATTGCATTCCAGACAAGGGTTTCATACCAGGACCTTTCCAAAATAGACAGCAATATGCCTCTGAAATGTGCCTTGCCCCACAGCTTTGCAGTATACATTCTCTGAGGCTTTGATTTGTAGCTGAGCCCTAGTGAGTTTGGGATTATCAGGGCCTGACCCAGGCATCACATATAAAATGTGGCAGGTGTCTTCAGCCTAAAGAAACCAAAAGGAAAGGGAACTACAGAGTCTGGGGAAAGCAGCCAAAAAGGGCGGTTCTGCCTGCCCATCTGTTACAGAAAATTTGTTCTACGTTAAGAAGAATGCTGAATATTCTTGTGTGTAGCTGATCTCACATTTCACCCATGATACGACAAAGTTATTATTTTTATTTTTTCACAGGAGAGCGTGGAACTGGGGGGAAGTAGAGAAAAAGGTGTATAATCAGCCTGGCTGGTTCCCAGATACAGACCCATAACACCTGTGTGTTGGAACTACAGTCACGCACCGGTTTGTTGACGGCTTGATACCAATCCCATCATTGACCTTGGGTTGGCAGTAATAATCCAGTATGGCACTGTGTCGGTGAATCACTGATATTTAGGCATGGGAAACTTGGAGACGTTGAGCCAGGGGCATGCATTACATAGTGATGCTGAACTCTACATTCAAAGGGGACCAATGACACAAGGCAGATATGCACAGCGGAAAGGTGATGCTATTCTTGGAATCAGAAGGCTCAGGTGAGAGACAGGATTGTCACCGGCACCAGGACTCTTGGTTCTGAACAAATGAAGAGGCCAGCCAGCAGAAACCAAATCTAGGAGAAAGCAGAGCTACTGTGTTGCTGGGTCCTAACGGTTCCCTGCAGGAGGGAACGAGAAGGCGTGGCATCAACAGCATAGATACAGGGAGTCAGCTAAAACACAAACAGCAGACTCCTTTATTCAGCAACGGGTAGAATCTTCTATACCCTCCTCCTAGCACCTAGGCATTCCAGCTGTTGACATTGTGTGACCACCCCTCATTGATGAGGTGTGATCAGGACCTCTGACGATGCCTGTTGCTCAGGAGACTGCAGGCTGCCTCATCTTGGCCTTGTAGGTCTAATCTTCCTACACTACTACTGAGGATGTCAGTCACACAAAGAGAAGCAGAGAGAAGCCTCCTGGCCTCCTCCTTCCGGCCAAAGCTTCCTCCAGCATCATCCATTGGCTTAACAGTCCAACACTGCCTCTGTCCTCAGAGTGCACGTCACAAAGTCACCACAGAATTGGCCCTTTGCTGTCACAGAGACCCCCAGTTTTTGGACTAATTCAGAATTGTTCATGCGTTTTGCTTCCTGGGGAGGTGTTTTGTGAGAGACAAATTTATTTTTATTTACAAACTTAATCAGTGATCTTTACAAAAATGGAATCAAGTATTGCTTGTGTTAGCCATATCTGCCTACTTGGTTTTAGGAGACAACAAGGGTTGGATTCTATGTGGGTGGCCCATGGTTCTCAGGATATTCGCTCTGTTGCTGGTCGAGTGTGACATCTCCCATAGGCTCTCACCGGCTCTCACCAGCTCCTGTGTTTTAGCACTTGGTTCCCAGCTGGGGGTGCAGTTTTAAGGAGGCTGTGGAACCTTTACATGTTGAAGGAGGGGTCAAAGAAGTAGGTTGCTGGGACCAGGCATTCAGGGTGATATCTGGGCCTTGCTTCCATCTCATCTATTCTTTCTGTCTGCCATGGTGATGTGACCAACTGCTAAAACCTCCAAATGCTACAGACCAGAGGATTCTAGTCGCCATGTCTTCCACTATGATGGACCGTGCCTTCTAATTGGTCCCTTCCTCCCTCCCTCCCTTCTCTACCTCTTTGGTTGGAATCTTTTGCTATAGCAGGAAGAAAAGCTCATCTGTGTCCATAAAGAAAAATGGATTTTGCTGTGTAAGCACATGTTCTGCCATTGGCTCCTGCATTTCTGTCGATGACCCGTGCCTCTCCCAGGCATGTGGCACAGTATTCTTCTGAGGGACGAGGTCAATGGAAATACTCGGAGTAACTTATGTTCACTCTCCATGGCTGAAGGTGACTACTATAACACTTATTGTCTGCATTAGCGGCTAAAAATAGGAGGTGTTAGTGATCAGTAAATCTTGAACGTATTGTTAATTATCAGGTAGCATTGTGACATCAATGGCTTTGTCTGCTTTCCGTTAAATCCTTTCATAAGCACCGCTGAAAATGCAACAGACGACACTCTTTAATGTGAATTTCCTGGGAGCCCGTGTCTACTCAGCACTTTCCTTTATTCTGATTGTACCAGGTCACCTGCTGCTTCTGCAGTGAGTCCCTCGTGCCTTTGATCAGCACACTGATGGGACTCTCATAACACTTGGTATTTATACTCAGAGAGCAGCATGCAGGCTATTGTTACATATTCAGAATGTGCCTCTCCTTTCATGGAGAAGGAGAATGTGCCCCCTGATAACAATAGAAGTGATGGAGATATTCGGTGGAAAAAGCAAGGTTTAGAGAGGACCACCTTGAATTTAAGTGCCTGGGACAGGATTCTGCATTGCCCAGAATGATGGACACAGGCTGGTATCTACCGAGGAGGAAAATGAAGTGAGATCACATGAAATACAGGCAAACTTTTATCTACTACAGAGAAAGAACCTCCTGGGAAAATACGGGCCTGCTAGGAAATGGTACGGGCATGAAAGGTGATTTATGTTTCCTGTAGTCAGTTCTGAACTAATTCCCAGAATGGCATGAAGGGATGCCAATTTGAACAGAAGACAAACTGTGCTCTCTGTCCATTTGAAATCATATCACCTACAAGGGTAATACAAATGGCTGGGATTTTTTTTATAGTCACTTACTTCTAAGGAGGTCCAAGGGCTTCCTACCCATGAGCTCATTTACTAGCATGCTGGGAACACTGTTCCCTCATGTGTAAGAGAAGTACCACTTCCCTGGGCAGAAGAGAGAGACACACTCCCTCTATTCCTCCTCTTTCTATTTAACCCTCTCTACACAAGCAAAAAAAAAAAATGCTGGGTGGATGGCTAGATCCTGTGTTCCCATAAAGCTGCAGGCTCATTCTGGCCTACAATATGGCATGAAGCAATAATCCCAGCTATTCTGAAGGCTGAAGCAGAAGGACTGCTAAGCTTGAGGCCTGCCTGGGCTAAACGTGAGTTCAAATCCAACCTTGGCAGTTCAGTGAGACCCTGTCTTAAAGTGAAAAGTACAAGCAGTCATGAAGTATAGGTCAGAGACTAAGGCGAGGCCTCGAATCCAAACCCCAGCATCGAGGGAAAAGCAAAACAAACCCAAGCCTTCTCACAGCACGGCCTTTCCAGCCAGAAGACACATGTGAACTGACCTTGGGTGAACTTCACCAAGTCATTGCGCCTTTCCAAGCCTAGATATTTTTGTCTGTAAAATATCTGCACAGTGGTTTCCACTGGAACATAAGAAACACATTTAGTTAGCACAGGTACAATGCCCTGACTCGATGTCAGAAAGACTGTGCCACCCGTTCTTACAAATTGAGCTGAGCCGGAGCCCAGCGCCATGCCTGCTTCTCTTCTCCCATGCTGAGCCATCCTCTTAGCCCCATCCTAGCACACTTTGTGGGCCTAATTTAAAAAGCTGTCAGGGCCTGAGTGTGGACACACACATGAGAATCCCAATGTGGCTCTCCTAAGCCAACCCTAAACAAGTATCCAGGTCCTTCCTTCCTGCACCTTCCCCAGACATGTGAAAAGCTGTGTTCACACACACAGTCATTCAGCTGCTAATTCCTTACCTGTAGCCGTCCTGGAAGCACAGACCATTTCAGAACAAAAGAGACAGTCCTTGAAAATACTTTTGCAAGGCAAGTAGGACTTTAGTAACTGAAGAAGCACGGAAACTCAATCTAAATGCCCTAGTTGGTTAACTGTCCCACCTCACAAGTCCCTGTCATATGCAAAGCCTCCTCTGAAGAACCTAAGGCACACTGTAGGAAAGACACCTTGATGCCTCTAAGTTTCAAGTGAAAGTCTGCTTCTGGGAGGGGCCACCTGCTTTATTTTCATTGTTAGCCTGCCCAGCTGGCTTCAGAATTGAGCCAGGCATCTCAACGGTAGTACTTAGATCCCTCTGTTGTCATCCTGTATTCAAAATTATATTCCGACATTTTTTTAGAAGTAGAGGGACTATTGTCTTTAGGAAGAAGATACAGTTAAATCATCCCACTTTTATTTTTCCCCAATAAACTCCCCTGGGCATTACGGATTAGTTACCATACTACTTTTTAAGGTCTTCTGAACATCATAAATGCAAAATGAATGACTTAATTCTCCCTTTTAAAGTGGTTTCTACAGTTTAAAAAGTCTTTAAATGAAAGTGTATTCCCACACTTTAGAGCCACAGAGAAAAAAATCGCTGTGGTTTTTTTTTTTCATTGTAAGTTTCATGGATTATCTTTTCAAACCAAATATATTTATTTTCCCAAGGATGAAAATAAAAGCCAGTTGTTTTTCATGCGCCTACACTGTAGACAGAGCACTTGGGCTGCAAATCATTTTGTAGGAACAGCTCCTAACAGACACAACCCTCTCCTGCAGGTGTGTGGGGCCATTCCCCAAGCCCTGCTAGAAAATTCCATGATAAACACCTCCCACTCCGTCTGGATGTCCCTCGGTGGGATCTACCCTGCCTAGTTCTCAGCAAACTGTGTGAAGTGGATGTCTCGTCTGCTTTGGCTGGGTATCATTCCTGCTTCCGAAGGATTTCAGAGGAGACCATAAGCTTGTGACAGAGTGAATTTGTGATCTTATCCAATCATCTGGGCTGTTTGCAAAACTTCAGTAGGTGGCAGCGTTTTGTTGATAAATGTTTTGTTAGCCAAGTGATCTCATTTAGTGCAACTGTTGCAATATTAATAAACTGAACTTATGATCATGTTTGCCAGGACTGGAAATATTGCCATTCTATGCAGCGGGCGCTCTTATCTGAACTGACAGCAACATCCATTGTGTTAGAGATGGAGCAGTGTGCCTCGGAGCAATTGTGTGTGTGCTGTTATACAGAGGAGTGAGAGAGGCAGGGAAAGGGGTTGGTAAGCAAAGCTAGGGAGGAAGAAGGAGAACACGAAGGAATTAAGATAAGATGTGCTGCCCCATTACCTGACTGGCTGCGATGAAACCCTGGGTGACCCAAATGTGTATCCCCTTCTTGGATGCTCTATTCAATTCCAAATGACCCTGAAGGTGAGGCTGGAAATGTCAAGGAAACCGACCCAGAATCCTTGGCCTAGGAAGCAGCTCATATCCCCAAACACACATGTTGTGAGGCACACAAAAATGCCCAGACCATCTCAAGCCTGGGACAGTGTTCTGTCACCTCTTCAGATGAAAACAATTTCAACAGCACATCACAGCTGAACCACACGACATCAGACTGGCCTCTAGGAACAGAGAGACTGCAGGCTCTTCACCCAGAGCTTTGGCCTGTCCACCACAGCCTCAGGTCTGACCGTTGTCTCTGTCATTTCTGCTCTCATTGTTCTTTATGTAAACCCCCAGCTTAGAGAGTTGTGAAGATCTGGCCGAGGAACCGAGAGCTGAGGAGACTTTAGGAACTGTCCACTCTGTTAAGATGTGGAACTTCCCACAGGGCAGGAAACCCTGACTACCCTAAGGGACGAAGAGGGAGGAGGAGAGGGAGTGGGGGGAGTGGGAGGGTGTTGGGAAGAGGGGCGGAAATGGAAACTTTTATAATTTAATAAAATTTACTTTAAAAAAAATAAAAAAAAAAAGATGTGTGGCACCTTCCCACTCTCTAAAGGCTTCCCAATCAGCTCCTTCAGCATTTCAGGTGAGTCTTTGTGGACACGAACAGAGTTCAGAACACACGACAGTTTCCTCCGCCGTTTCCTCGATTCCTTTCTCTTCAGGTACAAGAAAGACAGGATTTGTAAGCTGACTCGAGTCTTTCCCCACAATGACACGTTACCAGTTGGGAGGGGCACTTTTATCTGTGTCCACAAGGTAAACTGTATGACCTCTGTTGTCTTACAGCAGTGAGTTGTCCTGTGTGGCCCTGGACGTTGTTTTGTAGGAAAAAGGGCCTGGCCCTGCACAGACACCAGGAGCTCCATTTAAAGTAGTCAGTGCGTCCTGTGTGATGGCTCGGATCTGCACCTGCAGTGGTGCATCCTGTGTGCATCCAGCAATAACACTCACATATACCCTGTAGCATGAAGCATGTACCAGAGATGTAGGGAGTACCTTCTCTAATCTCCAGGTTGTAAGGCCTTTGCACACAAAAGCCTGTCCGACTCATCATTGTTTATCCCTAACATCCAGCATAGTGGTTTGACAAAAAGACTTTTTTAGAATTAATTATTGAGTTGATGCCTTATATTATACATGAGAAGGATAGCTTCAAAACTTATTTTGTGTGTGCAAGTCCTTTTTCTGTGATACCATGATCACATTATTCACCACGGAGAGACACATATATACCATTTCAGATAGATACTGAAGCCTAAGATTTGGTCTTCTGAATGTCTAACTTTTTTTTTGGATAATTTCTCTTGTTAAATTTATTTTAGTTTTAATTAAATTATAATCACAGCATTTTCTTTCCCCATTTCCTCCTCCAACTGCTTTCATGTTCCTTTTGCTTCTGGTGTCTCGCAAATTCATGGCTTCTTTTTACTTAATTACTATTATTATAGATAGATAGATAGATAGATAGATAGATGATAGATAAATGATAGATAGATAGATAGATAGATAGATAGATAGATAGATAGATAGATAGATGATAGATATGTAGGTAGGTAGATAGATAGATAGATAGATAGATAGATAGATAGATAGATAGATAGATAGATAGAGTTTGCTGAATCTGTTTATCATTCCTTGTTGTATATGTTTTTAGACTTGACCACTTGGTCTCGGATAAGTAAGTTGGAAAGTCATCCTGGTGAAGACTAATTCTCCCCATCTCACGGGATGTTAATTTCTTATTGCTCTTCATCTAGAAGTGAAACCCTGTGAGATTTCTTCTACTTATTTTTATGAGTGTTTGTCTACATGTATGTATGTCCATTACACATAGGCCCAGTGCCCATGGAGGTCAGAGAGGGCATCTGATCCCTTGGAACTGGAATTAAGATTGCTGTAACTGCCTTGTGGGTACTGGGAATCAAGCCACAGACCTCTGCAAAAGCAGCATAGGTTCTTAACCACTGAGCAATCTCTCCTGCCCCTACTTAACCACTGAGCCATCTCCCCTGCCCCTGCTCACACAACTCTAAAAGCTTTCCCACACTTCTACAAAAATGTTGCGAATACTGACTTATTAGCTCAGTCACCATATCACAGAATGTTCTGGAAATGAAAATATATGGCACTCTATCTACAGTAGGTATCATGCATAGGCACATGTTTTCCAATAGTGCCGAAAGAGCAGTGACATCTGTGATGAAAACTGTACACAAAGTCAGAAAAGACGACATGAGCTGGAGAGCGGTGAAGGAGGACACACTTATCAAGCATCCCTTATTCCTGACGAGTCCTTTAGATACGGAAAGCCAGGCAGAAAGGGGGCGTTTGAAAAGGCACTGTGGTAGCACTGGTAAACTCCAGGTTCAGGAGCTGCTGTGGTCTAGCTTATAAAACCATCTCGGGATTTGTGGGTGGAAAAATAACTATCATTCAACTTCTGCTCTACACCTAAGTGTCTCGAATATGATACCGCCCTGCAGATAATAGCCTTCCCTCTCTCCTCTCCCTCCATACCACACAGACGATGTCTGCATGCATGCACACCACATGCATGTTCACAGGGTCACAGAAAGCTTCACATAGAGCTCTGCCAGCAGATGCTCATAGCATGCTTGTCCATACCGACACTTAGATAAAGTTTTGCCTTGAAAACAAATCATCACTGGTATTTCCCGTGCCTAGAAGAGCCAATAAAGCCTCAGTCATTCATTTGGATTCAGCCATACTCATTCTCTTCTGAAAATTTTAACCAACCTGACCCATGTATGGTTCACTTCGGGATGGTCCCTAGAGCAGTTGGGCCCCATCAAGGAGTCGAGAGATTGGCTACAGCATTCAAGGGGCAGCCCATGTCTCCATTCTTCATGATTTCCCTCCCCTTCCCAACTTCAAATTCTAACTGCTCGAACCAGTTAAGTTCTTCTCATGGAATGAAGAAAAACACATTGCAGAAAACATGCAACCCTTTATCTCATTTTGTTATATGGATGGCAAAAATAGACTGCATAATTATGGAAGACCAAACAGTATTTTCTTTTGTGGCCTGACTCCTAATTATACAGTACATGATAGTATGCTACCCTCCTATTTCACATTTAATAACCACTGGCCTAATAGAAGGCCTAGAATTGACACTGCTAACTAGATGTGAGTGGACTCTGGACATATGAGAAGTACTAACCCTTAGTTTTAGGCAGTAGCTATAGAGCATGACATTGTATGGAGAGCGAGAGAAGTCTTTGAAGGTTCCTACTGCTCAGTGATGAAATTACAATCTGACATCTCTGCTACTTCTCCCAGGTCTCATTATTTAAATGACTTATTATTAGAGCGTTGACCATCAAATGAAATTAATTTCAAATCTGGCACAAAGTAGCATTGCGAAATTCATTACAAGAACCACTTTCACCTCCCAATCGAGAGACCCATGCAGTCATCTTGAGTCCAGGAAACCAACGAGACTATGTGCCAGCAGGAGCAGTGGGCAGGAGACTTAGATGAGGATACCAGCTCCATTCTTATTCCAAATTAGATGACTTTATGTAAATCACTTCTTTTCTCTTGGCTTCAGTTGCCTTATTGGCAAGAAAGGACTAGGCATTTGCTAAGCGTCCTCCAATCCTAACATTCTACCATGCTGCTAGAATTCTGTAATACTGGCCCAAGAAACCCCATGAGAGTCCTTTGGATTATACTTTTCATCCTTTCCAAATAGACACAAGCAAAAAATGACAGGGTGATCAGAACGATGCCATGGTATTAGAGTGGTGAGCACAAAAGAAAGTTGGGAAGGAAAGGTCAGGACTGCTAGGGATAGATGTGTAAAGGATGTAGCTTCTATACCAATCCTAGAGAGAGCTGGACCACTATAGAGAGTGCTGGACCACTGTCTCAGGTCTCCAGGAACTTTCGAGTTGAAAGGCATCTGGGATAAAGTAGACTGGCTCACTCAAGGGACCATCTGTGTCTTCTCTAACACAGAGTCAGAGTGCCTTTGAAGACTAAAATCCTAACAGCAGGTCCCCATAGCTGGGGATCCTGCATGGGACCTAACTAGACCCTCTGAATGTGGGTGACAGTTATGTAACTTGATCTGTTGTGCGAGGTGGGCTGTCACCTGACAGTGGCACCAGGACCTATTCCAGAGCATGAACTGGATTTTTGGAGCACTTTCCTTGTAGTAGAATACCTTGCTCAGCCTTGATACGGGGAAGGGGCTTGGTCCTGCCCCACCTGGTAAGCCAGACATGTTGACTCCCCAAGGAAGGTGTTACCCCCTGTGAAGATTGGATGGGGATTGGGAACGGGGGAGGTGGGGAACAGGAGAAGGAAAGGGAGAGAGAACTGGGGTTTGTATGTAAAATGAAAATAAATTTAAAAAAAACAATCACTGCAGGTAGGGTTTGACATCTACCATCATACCTCACTGAACTCACAATCTTGGCAAGGCCAGAAAAACCCTCACAGAGAAAAATGCAGGTGTGAGTTCCCAGGCTTCACCTTATTTAATACATTTCTTCCTCAGTCTTTAAACAATGTCTCCACTTAGATGCCACCACACAAGACTCTGGGTTCCATTGCCCACTTCCTTTCCATACCCTGTCATCTTCCACATCTCTCTGACTAGCACTGTGATTTCTTATGAGGAACAAACTTCAAGGCTGAGTCTTTGAATTTTTTCTGATATACTCTTGTTTTAAAGAAGATACAAAGACAAGGGACCCCTAATTTTTATCTCCAGCTATTTAGTCTGAATTCCACACCTAAATATTTAGCTGTTTATTAATGTCTGAATACATAGCATAATTAATGATTTAAAGTATTCAAAGCTAAACCCTTACTTGAATTTGTCCCATCTCACTAAGGGCTCTTTTTACCTTCCAGATACTGAGCAAAAAACAATGAGCCTGCCTTTCACTATCCCTTTTCTTATCCCGCAAATAATCAGTCAAAGAACACAGTGGTTTTACGTTCAGAATATGGCTTGATCAATATCACCTCTACCACATCCCCCGACCTACATCTTAATTGGTGCAACCTTCTTCTTCTGACCAGTTCACCTGTTTTCATCTTTACTCTTTGTAGATTATGGCTAATATCACAACCTCTTGGTTCTATTATGAGGTACCAAATGAGGTGATTTCTCTGTATAAAAGCCTATAATAATTTTCTCTCACTCAGGTTAGAAATCAGAGTTTTCTTTATGACTGTAAGCAGCCACATAAACTCCTCTTTGTTCACATTTTCCATTATATCTCATGGTCTTTGCTCAATCATCTCTGGCCATTCACCATTCAGGCCTGTTTGCTCCTGGAACATGTTCAATATATTGTTGCCTTTCAGTGTAGTTCCAATTATTCCATTTGCCCGGAGCTCTGTCTGTGGCTTTCTTTTACCCATTTTTCACATATTGGTCAACTCTCACCTTCTCAGGGAGCACTACACAATCTTCCATTTCTACCTTATAATTACAATCCACCCATTTACGTTTCCTCCATTGTCCATTCCTGGTTCATTTTATCTGTAGACCAACATCCTTCTGACACACTGTTTGTAAGCTTAACAGAGACTTTGAATCACTGGGGTTTTGTTGTTGTTGTTTTGGG
The DNA here is from genome assembly GCF_982192425.1 of Myodes glareolus. Taxonomy (NCBI): domain Eukaryota; kingdom Metazoa; phylum Chordata; class Mammalia; order Rodentia; family Cricetidae; genus Myodes; species Myodes glareolus. Next base: position 132,063,691 of record NC_142026.1, read on the forward strand.
TGTTGAGTTCTGTTCATGTAATGCTGTATCTCCAAAACACAGGAGATTTCCTGGCACATAATAAACACTCAATGTGATTCAATGAATGAATTTCTCTTCATCTATTTTCCAATAATATTCAACTACTATAGCATATGATGATCTTCTCTAATATAAGCTGGGGAATGTCTGCAGTCATATCGCCCTGAATATGTCCCATCTCATCTAATATTAGGTGGGGGATCTCAACAGTGAAGGAACCACTACCTTTGTCTCAGCATTTTAGGTACAGTGATTGTGATTTTAATTTCATTTTGAACAGTGAAAAGACCTTCTATTGGAAGCCAGGTAAGACTGATGTTGAATTCTGGTCATGTCACTTGTCACCTAAATAGTCTTCAGAAAATTTTCCTAGCCAGCTATGAAATTGATGTAATGAGGGAGCCTGCTACCACTCAAGGTTTCGAAGAAAGTGATAAGCACTGATTTATACAGAGTATGGAGCACAGTGTCAGGTACAGACTGGCTTCTTGATACAAGTTGTTTTGAGTGTTTGAATTGCATGAATTAATCAAGAGTGCTAAGGCTCATGCAAGGTTTAGTACTTAACCCCTCTCTTCCCAAGAGAACACTTTGATCCAGAGGAGAAAGCCTTGCAGGAGAAATTTCTAGCATTAGCTGTGATGAAGGATATTCTCACTGTCAAGGGACGGAAAGGCAAAGGAGAGGAATGGGGTAGGGCGGTCATCTCCCAAGACTCCCTACACTCTGTGGGAATCCAGTCTCATTAGAACCTTGCGTGTCCACGTGTCTAGGTGCCTTAATAGAGTGAGAGACTCACTCAAGGGACCATCTGTGACTTCTCTAGCACAGAGGCAGAGTGCCTTTGAAGACTAAAATTCTAACAGCAGGCTCCCCACAGAGATAAATGCTGAAAGGGAGAAAAGACAAGCGAGCAGGGGAAGGGCAAGGTGAGGAGAAAGAGATGAAACAAAAACTAGCCCTCGTCTCTGGTGTAATAATTGCTGTATTAATACCTGAATGGCTAACATGCGTGCCTGGTGGCATGTTAAATGAGAAATTTCAAAGACTGTAAATAGAAGAGTGATGAGACTACTTGACCCTAACAGTTGGGATTCACAGGCAGCCAGCAGTTGGCATTCATAGACTCATAGTCCTCAGCCCGCTCACGCTTGCTCCTGACATCCCCCTTCCTTTAATAAGCCAATAAATATTGATTCTGACCTGGTTGCCACTTGTTCTCCTAACATCTTCTTTCATTCCAAGACTTCTGGAAACTATAAAAGGCTCATTTCCAGATTCCAGCTTGGCTGGAAGGACTCGGGTTTTTCAATCAGATCTCCCGGAGGTCTGATAGCAATCATTATGAATGAGAAAAGGCATTTTGTATTCTTCTCTGCTTGCTAGAAGAAAACCGGAGCCGGGCGAGTTACATGCTAAGGCTAGGTTGGTATTAAAACGCTTATACCTCTCCTCACCTTGGGAGGATCCAGGAGGTGTGGGGCAACAGCGACCTGGCATCTAAGGGGTGGGCCACCAGGTGTTTTAAGGTGGGTTTTAAATTCATGACCTGATTATTCCTTGCCAGGCATCCATCTTAGGCAAAACAGTTCTGAAGAAAACGATTTAGACAACATCATGATAGTTAAACTAGAATTTTAGAAAATTATCTGACCAGGAGAGGAAACTTAACCTATATATTGAGGTATTTTTTTTCATTTTCTCAGAATCCCAGTAGTTAATAAGAATGTGTTAAGAACCTATTATACATTTAACATTGATGGGCTAGGGTATTGGGCAACAGACAAGAGATTTTAAGAATTAGTTTCCTCACTCTAAGGTATTTTACTAATTAGCAAGGGAGAGGGAAATGTATATTTAGTCTCTAGTTCATCACATTTTGGGAGTCATACCCCCTATCAGAAACTCTGATGTCAATAACAAAGAATTCAAGCTTGCCTGTAGCCCTACTTCATTCTAGAGATTGGCTTCCATACTGGGACCTCCAGACAAGGGTGAACCCCGCATCACGCTTTCCTATGGCCTTCCCTTATTCTTTGGAAATACACACTTTTGTTTCCCAGTTTGTCTAGAGCAATCTCTAGAGTTCTGTCACATAGCAACACTTTCCCGTAAACCAATGGATTAATGAGAAGAACAGGGTGTGAATGGAGTAAAGTGCTATGGGGCAGCGTGCTGAGCCTACCTTGATGCCGTAAAGCCTGGAAAGAAAAGGTCCATGTGACTGGAGACTTTGGGAATGGTGCTCGGAGAAGACTTGGACTAGAACGTCACAGATGGACAGGAAACAGATGATGCAGCCACCAAACAGCAAGCAATGCCATCAAATCAGACAACAATGAGGTCCTCTTTCTAGAAGGATAGTGTGATATCCTAGAAAGGACAATCAGCATGTATGTCAGTTGTCCTCTATCTATGTGGAAAAAAGAACCCATATGAAGAAAAAAAGAAATAACCGGGGAATCAAGGAACACTCTAAGGACTGTGGTTGGAATGCACATGACCCAAGGTCATCACAGCAGCCAGCAGTTTCTGTCACTGTCATAGCTGCCCCCATTTGTGATGATGTTCTCCTCTCAGTGGCTTTATCTTATGTGACTGGGCCTCAAACACTGAGTAGTCTCAGGCTCCCTGGTCCAGCTGAGAGAGACACACAGAAATAAGAGACATGGCGATATTAGTGAGAGGAGGCAGCGAAGAACAGACCTAATCTCTAAAAGTAGCCATTAGAATAATAACAAGGAATGGGGGGGCACAAAACTCTTGGACTTGTAATAATTGTCTACTATGGTTCTTATAACCCTATTCAGGTAATTTTATAACATAGCTAGATGTTGAGGGTGAGATTTGAACCCTCAAACTTGAGACAGCAATTGTTTTCTATACCTGGTTCTTTACCCTGAAGACATACAGGAGAGGAGATAAAGCAAATAGAGAATCCATGAACCCTAGGGAGAAAAGATGGCCAATTCGTATCTAAGAAGACAGCCCTCTCTCCTCTGTTCTTTCTTCCTGCCCATGTGGCTTGTTCAACCTCACTTCGCACCCTAGTACGAAGCTCACGATTTTCCTAACCAGGAAACATTTTTTTTTTTGGTTGTTTTCTCATCTCCTCTTCAAAGTACAGGCCGGCTGTTTATCCTCAGGAGAGCTTTCTCAGACAGGCACAGAGTGGCTAATCTCCATTCCGTTGAGCATCCCTGTTTGCCCTCTAAATAACCCTTTGAGCATGTGTTGACCAGCATTGAACCCAATATAAGACAAAATTCATGTGTACACTTAATAAAAAAAAAACTTTGAAAATATTTTTTTTTCTGAAACTTCTGAGAATTTCACAAACCCACCCCTATGACATGCACACATATTTTCACCCGTGATCTTCAGATTGGACATTCACATGGAAGCAACAGCCAAGGAATGTCCTTCAGTTGAACAGGGTATGGACAGCTTGGCCGTGGACACTTTCACTGGCCTTCTTCATTTCTGATGGCTATAGCTCACTCTAGAGGGAAATTCCCATCATTCTTTGTTCCTATATATCTTCCCTATCTTTAATGCTAGGAAAATACACGACCATAGGGATGAGGCATAACCGAGAAACCTCTCGGGAAACAGGCTCAGAACACAAAGAAAGTGGCAGAACCTCACCCTGTAGAATTTCTCACTTGGCAGAACTTAAGCCAAGGCTTTGAATCGCTCTTCCCACACTTGTTAGAGACAAGCACACTGAATAGCAAACTGCAGCCATCCTCAAAACTGCATACTACTCAACAGCCAAGAGTAATTATGAAATTCCCATTTTAATAGGGACTACTCTTCTTTTTGACTGAGCAAGTACATCAATGCACACACACACACACAAATATGGGGGGGTGGAAACACACACACACACACACACACACACAGCAACAACAACAGTGAACGAAAATAAGGCCATAAATAAGAGAGAGTGTTCAACAAGAGGGGCTGGAAGGAGGAAAGGAAAGAGGGGAATGATATAATTATATTATAATTTCAAAATTATGGACTGCTGCCTCCAACTGTGCCTCCTCCTCCAAGTTCCTGCTGGGGAAGCCTGGTGCTGAGCTCCAGCTTCTGAGTTTTCCCAAAGCCAAGGCTTCCTCTTCCTGAGCCCCACTTCCCCCACACGTCTTTCCAGCTGCAGCTGCAGGGGCCTGGGCCAGGATCCTCATTGCTGGGGAGGTAGGAATACATTGCTGGGAACTGTTGGCCAGCCAGCCTAGTTGGATCAGTGTGCTCAGGGTTCAAGGAGAGACTGCACCAAAGGACAAAGCAGATATTGCCAGAGGAATGACACAGGAAGTGGCCACTTGGCCCCCACACACATGACCCACACACAATACATATTGGCCTCCACACACACACACACACACACACAATACATATTGGCCTCCACACATGTACCCACACAAAAGAATATTCTCACCTATCTTCAGACACACACACAAATAAAATTTAAAACTGCAAATAATAAATGGAAAAAAAATCCTTTGATGACCTACAATACATTTCCATAGTGATTACGTCCCTGAAATCACAGAATAGTGGTCCTCACCCTTCGTAATGCTGCGACCCTTTAATACAGTTCCTCATGCTGTGGTGATTCCCAAACAAAACTATTTTATTGCTACTTCATAACTGCCATTTTGCTACTGCTATAAATTGTAATGTAAATATTTGTGCTTTCCGATGGTCTTAGGTGACCCCCTGTGAAAGGGTTCGACCCCAAAGGGGTCACAACCCACAGGTTGAGAATCACTGCCACAGAGTATCTTGGGCAGCATCTCTAGGCCAGAGGAACTGAAACTGGGCAGACTTCCTTCTTCGGCATTTAAGGCACTCCCCCTTCCCACTTCAGAAACCTTTGACAGACGTAAAGCAAGGGCTATCTCCCTATATGTGTGTAAATATTGCATTGCAGACTTGAAACAAATTTCATCCCACGTTCATTCTAACATGCCAGTGAGCAGCTGCTTAGACACAGAAACTGAGAAACACTTCTCAGACTACAGTCAGCATGGGAAAGGCTTCAGGGTACTTGAGAGCAGGGCTGAGCAGCGACTGCTCTTAATACCCTTCTTCTACAATGAAATTCTGCATAGAGACTCTGAGGAACTTTGGGCAAGCAGGTCTCGCCCAATAAAGTAAACATACCCATCCATCATTTGTGGCTAAAGGAGAGCAGAGACTTAGGCCAGAGGTGGACATTCATAATATTCTATCATCTTCCTCTGTACCATCTTCTGATGTCTGTATACAGGGTTTTTTTTTTTAATTTAATCAACAAAGACGGACACTATCAGAAACATATGGAATGTCAAGGAAGACATAATCACTGAAGCAGGGGATATTCTGCATGAACAAGGCTCATGATCACTCACAAAGATGTTGATGTCCTGATGTCTATTCATTTATCTGCTGAATCAAAGGGTTAGTGGAAGAGGAGGGGGAGGATGGGGAGCCAGGCATGATTAACAATAGGTGCAAGGCAGGATGAGCTAGATTAAACTGCTCCATATGCAAATTATACAAGCCTGATTGCATCAAACCATGCACAGTTTAATGAGGGTAGTAAGATGCCTTTATCTCGGCTTGGATATGTTCCTAAAGGGAAGGCTGTTCTCAGATAAAGCACACTTTAATAAGGAGATTTTTCATTACAGAGCCGATGCGCACCTGCATAGCTCTCCCTCTGCTTCAGGCCTCCTGTCTCACCCTCAGTCTCTTTCAATCTTCCTCCTGCTTTTCCCTTCTCTCTTTGTCAAACTCCCTCGCATCAGACCCACCAGCCTGGGTTTGATCTACAAGGCTATTCTGGGCCCTCATTTCTTTTTGCTGTTGTTGTAAACGGAAGTCAGTAAACATTTGCATGTTGTTGGCATATATTTTAGGAGCGTGTGTATTCAGTGCAAATTGAGGCGAGTCCTACATAGATGAGATTAAGATCTTCAAAATACAATCTGAGCAGTTATTTAGCTCTTAGGAGTTTCTGTTTGTTTAGCATTCCATGTTTCTTAGAATTCTTTAAATGGTTGCTTGGATGTGTTGGGGTAATTGACTCTCTCTCTCTCTCTCTCTCTCTCTCTCTCTCTCTGTGTGTGTGTGTGTGTGTGTGTGTGTGTGTGTGTGTGTGATATTTCTATGTAATCACCTATATTAAATATATAGTAGTATATAGTAAATACATAATAGTTACTCTTGTTTTTCTTTGCTTTTACTGAATATTCTGCTGACTTAAGGCACAGTTTAAAACCCAGACTTGGAGTTGAGTCCCTGCTTTATCTCTTAGTCATATTATTCACTTTAGAATGAAGCAATATTGTGAAAATCCAATATTTTTCAGATTACCAAGTAGGACACACAAGTCACTTCCATATGTTTTTTTTTTTTCTGAACAGAAAGCTTACTAAAGGCAAAAGTCACATCGATATGTTGCTCTATCCATTGAACCACAGTACTCTTATAAATTAAATAGTTTACATTAAAATAGATGTTTCAGAAGGATTTCAGAGGCAGAGAACAGTGGTAAGCACAAATAAAACAATTAAACTATTTAAGTATGAAATTTTACACATGTGATTATGAGCACAGTACCATGTATCTTTGCTATTCTTTTGTTGCTATGATAAAATGTCAGTGAAAAGCAACACAAGAGATGAGCCCAGGTGTGCAGGTCAGTGGTCATGGCAGCAGGATACTGGAGGAAACGGTCCTGTTATGTCCATCCTTGGAAAGCAGAGACTATGAATACATGCACGCTAGTATTCCACTTGCTTTCTCCACCCTTATGTAGACCAGGAACCCCTGCCTAGGAAATGCTGCAACCCACAGGGGGCGGATTTTCCCATATTAATTAAGATAATCAATATAATCTTTGCAGGCATGTCAACAGGCCCATCTTCCGGATGATTCTAACTTCGATACCGTTGAAACCCACCATCACACGATGACACCATCACTGCTATGGAGATGTGCACATAGTGACTGTGCCTCAGCCTCCACCCACCCACTTCATTCTCCCTTTTTCTACAATCTTTCCTAGTTCTTGGGACATTATTGGTCTGCTTCTGATCACTACAGATTCTATAATTTCCTACAAATAAAATAATAAATTAAGTGTTTTACATTTGTCATCTTTCAACTTACATATTTATTTATTTTTGACATTCAATCATATCATTGTGCTATCTAACTGATTGCTTTCAGGACTGGGTGACACTATGATACAAAATGTACCACATATTTATATGTCTATTCCTCAGGTTATAACATTAGCTGCTTACAAACAAAGCTACTATAATAGTCCTGTACAAGTTTTTCTACCTTCCCTTTTTCTTACATAAATATCTTGTAGTAGCACAGTCAAGGTATATTATAAGTATCTGTTCAAGGTTTTAAGAAAAGATCCTCACTTATTTCATATTTTTCAGAAGCAGCTCATCAGAGTTTCACGTCCTCAATAATTATCATTGTCATTCTTTTCAAAGTTAGTCATTATGATACATGCACAAGAGGTCTTGGTATTAAGCAGAGTTCTCCAAAGACAAAGAGGCAACAGAAAAGATGGACAAATGATGGACAGACAGACAGACAAATGAGTGGACAGAATGGTGGTTGGTGTTAATTGTCAGCTTGATAGGATCTAGAGTCACCTGGGAGATAGGCTATTGGACATGTCTGTGAAGGATTATCTTGATTATGTATTTGAGTTGGGAAGTCCCAACAAAAATGGATGCACCATACTCTGACTGGGATCCTGAACTGTGCAAAATGTACTGTAAATGGAGTAGGGGTGGAGGTAGGGGATGCAGCATATATTCATTCATTCATTGGTCACTTTTTCTGACTATGGACAAAATGTGACCATATGATAGACAATTCTTTCAACTATAAGCATTTTCCATTAAGTTGTTTTTGTTAGAGTATTTTATCAAAGCAACAGGAAAATAAAGCAAGACAAAGATTATAGATAAATGGATAGATGTCACAAGATAGATAGGTAAAAAGATACATAGTTGATAGATAGATGATAGATCAAAGGTGATTTGGTCAACAAATGCATTGGAGGGAGCTGCTTGGTTGTTCCCGTCCACTCAGCCCTGAAATAATCACACAGAAACCATATTATTTAAAGTACTGCTTGACTCATTAGCTCTAGCTTCTTACTGGTTAACTCCTACATCTTTATTTAACACATTTCTATTAATCTGTATGTCACCATGCGGTTGTGGCCTACCAGCAAGGTTTCAGCATGTCCAATGGTGGATCCATGGCATCCCCTGACTCCACCCTTCTTTCTCCCAGCATTCAGTCTAGTCCTCCCTGCCTACCTAAGTTCTGCCCTATCTACAGACCAAGGCAGTTCCTTTATTCACCAATGATATTCATAAATCTCAGAGCACGAAGAATAAGAAGATTCAGGACAAGGCATCTCAGCACCTAGAATCCTGAGGACTTCTGCTATGAATACTGTGTTGTGTGATGTTTGCTCTTTTGACTTTTTGGGGGGCCACCATCCAGCTCCCAAATAAATCACACATAGAGGCTTATTCTTAGTTATGAATGCCTAGTCTTAGCTTGGCTTGTTTCCTGCCAGTTTTTTATCTTAAATTTTCCCATCTACCTTTTGCCTCTGAGCTTTTATTTTTCTGACTTTTGTATACCTTACTTTACTTCTTTCTCTGTGCCTTGCTGTGTAGTTGGGTGGCTGGGTGACTGACCCCTGGTGTCCTTCTCTCCTTGTCCTGTTGTTGCACTTCTTTCTCTCTCCTTGTAGATGGAGACTGCTCATTTGTTTCCTGGCTACCCAGACCCAATAATCACACAGAAAGCATATTAATTACAACACTGTTTGGCCAATAGTTTAGGCATATTTTAAGCTAACTTTTACATCTTAAATTAACCTGTTTGTATTAATCTGCGAATCAGCACAGGGCTGTGGCTTATTTGTAAGGGTTCAGCAGGCATCTTTCTCCTTCAGTGGGCATCCTTCTCCTTCTGCAGCTACATGGCGTCTCTTTGACTCTGTCTACTTTCTCTCTATATCTCTGTTTGGATTTCCCACCTAGCTTTATTCTGCCCTGCTATAAGCTCAAAGCAGTTTCTTTACTAACCAATGGTAATAAAACATATTCATAGTACTCCATTGTGCAAATGTACCACATTTTCTTTATCTTCTTTATATTCTTCAGTTGAGGGACAGATAAGTTGTTTCCAGGTTCTGGCTATTACAAATAATGCTGCTATGAACATAGTAGAACAAATGTCCTTGTAGTATGGTTGAGCATCCTTTGAGTATATGCTCAAGAGTGCTATTGCTGGGTCCTGAGGTAGGTTGATTCCCAATATTCTGAGAAACTGCCATACTGATTTCCAGAGTGGTTGTACAAGTTTAATTTCCACCAGCAATGGGGGAGTGTTCCCCTTACTCCTCATCCTCTCCAGCATAGGCTATTATTAGTGTTTTTGATCTTAGCCATTCTAACTGGTGTAAGATGTATCTCAGAGTCATTTTGATTTGCATTTCCATGATGACTAAGGATGTTTAACATTTCCTTAAAGTGTCTCTGTGTCATTTGAGATTCTTCTGTTGAGAATTCTCTGTTTAGTTCTGTACCCCATTTTTAAATTAGATTATTTGGAATTTTGATGTCTAATTTCTTGAGTTCTTTATTTAATTTGGAGATCAATCCTCTGTCTGATATAGGGTTGGTGAAGATCTTTTTGTCTTATTAACTGTGTCCTTTGCTTTACAGAAGCTTCTCAGTTTCAGAATCTCCCATTTATTTTTTTGTTGTTGTTGTTGTTCTCAGTGTCTTTGCTACAGTGTTATATTTAGGAAGTGGTCTCCTGTGCCCAGGCATTGCAGGTTAATTTCCACTTTCTCTTCTATCAGGTTCAATGTGGTTGGAGTTATATTGGGGTCTTTAATTTATTTGCACTTGAATTTTGTACATGGGGATAGATATGGATCTATTTGTATTCTTCTACATGTTGACATCCAGTTATGCCAGCACCATTTGTTGATGATCCTTTCTTTTTCTATTGTATAATTTTAGTTTTTTTGTCAAAAATCAGGTGTTCATAAGTATGTGGGTCTTTAATTTGATTCCATTGGTCAACCTATTTGTTTTTATGCCAATACCAAGCCATTTTTATTACTGTAACTGTATAATAGAGCTTGATATCAGGAATGGTGATGCCTCTGCAAATTTCTTTATTTTATAGAACTGTTTTGGCTATCCTCAATTTTTTGTTTTTCCATATGAAGTTGATTATTGTTCTTTCAAGGTCTGTGAAGAATTATGTTGGGATTTTGATGGACATTGCATTGAATCTGTAGATTGCTTTTGGTAAGATTACCATTTTTAGAATGTTGATCTTACCTATACAAGAGCATTAGAGATCTTTCCATTTTCTGGAGTCTCTTCAATTTCTTTCTTCAAAGACTTAAAGTTCTTGTCTAACAGGTCTTTCACTTCTTTGGTTAATGTTACCCCAAGATATTTTATGTTATTTGTGGCTATTGTGAAGTGTGATAATTCTCTGATTTCTTCCTCAGCTTCCTTATCATTTGTATATAGGAGGGCTATTGAATTTTTTAGTTGATCTTGTATTCTGCTACATTAATGAAGGTGTTTATCCACTGTAGGAGTACCCTGGTAGAGCTTTTGGGGGGCACTTATGTATACTATCATATCATCTGCAAATAGTGAAAGTACTACTCAGCAGTAAAAAACAATGACATCTTAAAACTTGAATGCAAACAAATGGAACTAGGAAAAAAAATCTTGAGTGAGGTAACCCAGACCCAGAAATATGTACTCACTCTTAAGTGGGTACTAGTTGTAAAGCAAAGAATAACAAGCCTATAATTCATGACCCTAGAGAAGCTAAGTAACAAGGTGAACCCTAAGAAAAACATGTATAGATCCACCTGGAAAGAAGAAATAGACAGGATTGCCTAATAAAACTGGGAGCATGGGGGTGGGAGGAGAAGGGAGGGTAGGAAGAAAAGAGGAGGGGAGAAGGGGATGGGAAGAAGAACTTGAGGGAACAGGATAGTCAAGATGGGGAAAGGACAGAAATGAGAGCAAGAAAAGGGATATTTTGACTGAGGGAGCCATTATGGGACTGGAAAGAAACCTGGTCCTAGAGAAATTCCCAGGAATCCCATAAGAATGACCTCAGTTTTGGCCCTAAGCAGTGGAGGAGAGGGTGCCTGAACTGGCCCTACCCTGTAGTCAGATTGATGACTATTTTAAATGTCACCATAGAACCTTTATCCAGCAACTGATGAAAACAGAGACAGAGACCTGCAAGGACCACTAGGCTAAGCTCCCAAAGTCCAGTTGAAGAGTGGAAGGAGTGAGAATATGAGCAAAAAGGTCAGGACCATGATGGGTTCACCCACTGAAACAGCTTACCTGAGCTAATGGGAACTCAGCAACTCCAGCCAGACAGGGACGAAACCAGTATAGGATCAAGCTAGGCCTTCTGAATATGGGTGACAACTGTATGACTGGGACACTGCAGAGCCACTGGTGGTGGCACCAGGATTTATCCCTACTGCTTGTACTGGCTTTTTAGGATCCCACTCTCTTTGGATGTATACCTTGCTCAGCCTAGATAAAGTAGGGACCTTGGACCTTCCTCAAAGCAGTATGTCTTACTTACCCTGTCTGAGGAGTGGATGGGGGAATGGGGTGGGAGGAAGGTGAGGAAATGGGAGGAGAGGAGGGAGAGATAACTGGAATTGGTATTTAAAATGGAAAAAGTTGGTTTTCTTTATTTTTTTAAAAAAATATATTCACAACATACAGAGGGGAACCCCACATCATCTCCTCCCAGATTTCTCCTTCTATTTACACTCTGCCTGCCAGCCCCATCTATCCTTGCTCCTGCCTTTCTATTGGCCATTAATCTCTTTATTAGGCTCATCAGGTGTTTTTAGACAGGCACAGTAACACAGCTTCAAAGAGTTAAACAAATGCATAAACAAAAGTCACACACCTGAAAAAAATATTCACCAAAAGTATCATTGTCCAATTATTAAAGAGTCCAGAACTACAACGCTCTAGGGGGAAAAAATCCTATCTCAAAGAGTCAGAGGAAAATTATCATTTTCCACTTTTTTGTCCAATTTGGGCCCCTAGACAAGTAGATGGTGCCCAACCATGTTGAGGGGAGTGTGTAACATGAAAGGGCTGAGCCTGTTTGTTTGTGTTTCTGTCCTGCCCAGGCCCCCAGCTGTTTAGTCCCAGAGAAAAATCACACACGGATCTCTGTAAGTTATAAAGCTGATTGGCCCATTAGGTCTGGCTACTTATTAGCTAACTCTCACATCTTGATTAACCCATTTTTCTGATCTATGTTAGCCATGTGTCTCAGTACCTTTTCCAGCTGGCAGATTACATCCTGCTGCTTCGATGATCTGGGCAGGAGTGGGAGGAATCAACTTCCTCCTCCCCAGAATTCTCCTGCTCTCTTTGCATCATTTCCACTTCCTGTCTGGTTTTCCTGCCTATACCTCCTGCCTGGCCAGTCAGCGTTTATTTAAAACATGATTGACAGAATACAGACAATTCTCCTGCACCAGGAGTGCTCACTTAGTCTGCTCACTTGCAAGCCAGCCCCATCTGGGAACACCCGCCCATACATGCTCAGAAGTAACATTCCACCATTTCTCTGGCTAGCTCTTAATATAGCCTATGTTGACAACAAAAATTAACCATCACATTCATTTCCTCTCATCTCTGAAGATTAAAGTCAAGGCTATTGATTTGAGGCTTTCTTTCCCAACTGAAGTATTTAACATGGTAAGCTGCAATATAAATACAACTGTGTATCTCACCAATATTGATACTACATTTTAAATATTTTTAAAGTCAAACTATTTTCTAATTCTTTCTAATTTCACTTCTGCTTTCATCTCTAAACCACAGTTTGTTTAGAGATGTGCTATTTGATTTCCAAATATTTGAGGATTTTTCAGAGCTCTGCCTGTTACTTCTTTCCAGAATAATCCAAGTATGGAAAGCAAACCCATTTTATATGACTTGTGTTCTTTCATATTTATTAAGGTTTGTTTTATAGCCCAGAATATGGCTTCCCTTGGTAAATACCCTATGCACACTTGAAGATAATGAAACGATGCTGCGATTTGGTGGAATTTGGCAAATACTAATCTGACAAAGTAGGCTGATGGAGATTTTCAACTCTTCCACTTCCTCACTTATCTTCTGCCTACTTGTTCCATGAGCTACCGAAAGAGGGGTATGAACTTTCAGCCTTTACTTAAAGATCTGTCTATTCTTCCCTGAAGCCGCCCAGCTTTGCATCATGAATTCTGAGTTCTACTACTGGGTACATTAGCATTTAGCATACTACCCCTCCTTATAAACTGGCCCTTTACTATTGTGAAGCAATTTTCTTTGGCCGTAGGAATCATCTTTGCTTTCATAAATTTTATCTGATAATATTAGTCACTTCTGGTTTCCTTCTTATATTGCTGTATATTGTTTGTAATGTTTATTTATTTTACATTTTATCTAGTTTGTCTTTATATTTAAAATATTTCTTGCAGGCACCATCTACCCATTGGCTCTGACTTTTGTTTAAATTTGACAATGTGTGTGATGTTTAGACCACTAGTGTTTACTATCATTTTCTCACAGGTTATGGTCTATTTCCTTGCTATTTGTTCTATATTTGTTCTATCCTACATCCATTCTCTCTTTCTTTTGGATTAATTTTATGATTTTATTTAATCTTTTTTATTGACTTATGTTGGAGGAGGCCATTTGTTTGCTCTCAACCCCCAAATAACTACACAGATACTGTATTAAGTAAATCACTGCTTGGCCCATTAGCTCTAGCTTCTTATTGACTAACTCTTACATATTAATTTACACATCTCCATTAATCTGTGTATTGCCATGTGGCAGTGGCTTACTGGGTAAAGTTCCATCTGACTCTGGTGGGGCTACATGGTTTCTCAATAACTCTGCCTCCTTTCTCCCAGCATCAGTTTAGTTTTCCCTACCTAGCTCTGTTCCCCTACAGCTCTACTACAGGCCCAAAGCAGTTCCTTTATTAACCAATGATATTCATAGCATACAGAGGGGAATCCCATATCACCTCCCCTTTTCTATTTAAGTAAAAAGGAAGGTTTTATCTTTAACACAATAAAATTACATATAGCAAAACAAGTATCAAGCAAGAATTACAGTTACAATATTTATATCTACTTTATCTTTTATCATAACCAAGGAAAACTATAACTATAAATTCTTCAACTCCATCAAAGATACCAGAAAAATATAATATTACCTAAGTTATAATATTACCTAAGTTAACACAAAGTGTGTTGTAAGCAACTTCCAAAACTCTAGAAATGACAGAGATGTCTTGCTTCCTGGATAGTCAGCAAAGTTCTTCTGTACTGTTGGGGCATCCACCTTTAGCCTACAGGCCCATAGTATATGGCAGACTCTTTCATGAAGCAGGAAATTTCAAAGACAGTTCTGCCTATATTGGCAGTTTGTCAATCACTTTTTTCTGTGTCCTACAGAATGTCTAGCAGACTCTTTCATGAAACAGGAACCCTGAAGGATCATCTAACCTTTAGGAAAGTTCAGCAGTCATTTCTCTGTGGATCCTGCATGTCCAGTTCATCAAACAGTCCATGCAAGAGCAGTTTCTTGTCCAAATGGCTAACAAACTCCATAAGGAACCTCTTCCATGCCCATCATCCTCTTGAAATAGATTGGTGTTGCCAGGAGCAGATGTGTCTCATTGTCATGAAAACTCATAAGCTCTTAAAACATTTTAAATGCCATATTCTGAAGTCTTTGAAAGGCTTGAAGATTATCTAAGTAAAATATATCTTTATGTATCTACAAAAACCTAACTAACATGACTATGAGCTTCACTATTATAGATGACTCCCTACTAACCTTTATTTCTTAATTATACATTACATTTTTAAATGAGCTACACAAACACAATACCTTAATTAAAAGCACAAATATGTATTTACAATGTATCAATAAGTCAAGATCCATACCAATTCAAATCTTTATAGCATATCACCTTTTAAATGTAAATAAATACTTGTAAATAATATTTGGGAATATGGGCATAGTTCTTCTCCAAACTGCTTCCTGATTTTTACTGTGTGAAGTAATTTTTTGAGGGGTGTTCAAGGTGACCTTTCAGGAGGTCTTGGTCCATCAAACCACAGTAATTTGGAAGAAATCCACAGGTTCTCATCTTTTGTGGAAACAAAAGAAGAACCTCTTTTCCAAAGCAACATATCCTTAGACCCAAATTTTGAAAATAAGATAGCTTTATAATACACATTCTGGTTTAGCTTAGCAGTCCATACAATAAAATGTCTCTCTGTACTTAGCTCTTTCACAGTCAAAAATTCAAAGAAAACACAATAATATACATAATCCAGAGTCTCTGTGTACAGTTCATCTTTACATGGCTTATTTTTACTATATTACTTTTTAATATTTACTCTGTCTCTTTGAAGACTGTGTTTTATTTTTTAAAAATAATTTACTTCATTTTATAATTTTCTATACTTTATTTTTTCTTCTCTTTCCCAAGCCCACATACATTTATCCAACACTGTTACCTATTTAGAGGTCTTTTATGTCTGAATCTGACCTATCATATATCTGTAATTCTTTATTCTCCAGGAGCATTTCTTAAATGCTATGTGCTTCTTAAAAACTTAAGGTGTGCCATTGTTAGGGGAAATATGGAAGTATCTGCTTTCCCTGCCCAGCCCAGCATGACAGAGCTGCTCCCTGCCTCTGCCACTGAGAGCCATGAACAATTCTCCACCACTAGGCACAAAACCAGTCCATGTTGTCACCAAGCAAGCTGTAGCACATTGCTCACAAACCCCATTCAAATGCTTGGCTGCCTGGAAAGCTGGCATTTCAAAATGGTGCAATACTTTTTTCCTGCCACCATTGAGTCAGGAAAACCTCTCTTAAAGGAGCTGTGGCATGCCTCTAGCAAACAGCCAGATGCTGTGTTAAACTCTGTATTTTTGTGTCTAGAATTTCTTGTCAATCTCTCTCAGGTTTTTAAGTGGGTTTAGTTGGCCATGTTGACCCACCAATTTGTTGGAAAAGGCCATTTGTTTTTTTCTGGCTGCCCAGTCCCAAAATAACCACACAGATACCATATTAATTAAATCACTGCTTGTCCCATTAGCTCTAGCTTGTTATTGTCTAACTCTTACATAATAATTTAACCCACCTCTATTAATGTGTGTATCACCACGTGGCAGTGGCTTTCTGGGTAAAGTTCTGTCTGGCTCCAGCAGGCCTACAGGGCTTCTCACTAATTCCACCTCCTTTATCCCAGCATTAAGTTTAGTTTTCCACACCTATCTCTGTTCCCCTATAGCTCTGCTATAGGCCCAAAGCAGTTCCTTTATTAACCAATGATTTCACAGTATACAGAGGGAAATCCCACATCAGACTTATTTATTATCTACAGATATTTTAACAGTACTAATAATTATACTATTCAATTAATCATAGTTTATGTAAAATGGTAACCTTACCATAATATTTTACAGAATTCTTTTAATGATTAAAATTACCCTAATTTCTTCTATTATATCCATCATAGTTGAATGAATTTATTTCATGTGTATTGTTAATATTTTTTGTATAAGCACTCTATTACATTTTTCAGAAATCCAAACAATCAGATTATTTTTAATTTTATATTTATCAATGAAGTTACTTTTGGAGGTTACTTTCATTTAATTGAATCAATATATCATTCAATATCATTATTCTGATATAGATCACAGATTTATATATCTGATGGTGATGAATATATTTAAGTTTTACAAATATAAAGAAATCTTTGCTTTTGATTTTGAAAGATATTGTTATAGCATTAAGAGCTAATGCTCTTCCAGAGGACCTGAGTTAAGTTCCTATCACCCACATTGGAAAAATTTTATCTGCCTTTAACTTCAACTCCAGGGATTATTACATCATCTTCTGGCCTCCATGGGCATCTATACACATCACACACACACACACACACACACACACACACACACACACACAAATAAATCTTGAGAGATGTTATTAATGGGTATAGAATTTCAAGATGGCATTTTTCTATATTCAAGGAAGTTGCTCTTCCTTTTTCCCACGATGATCTGTGCCCCATGAAGCAGAATATGAACCCAGGGCAAGCATCTAATCTTATGAAAATATATAAGCAAGGGAACTACCCAAATACCCAACATGGCAAATTAGATAAGGATTAGGTGACAGGAATATTTCAGGCAATTCCTGCACTGGAGACATCAAATCTGGAAGACCCAGACAAGCCAAAGATCAGAGACTGGCTAGAAACTAGAATCGAATCTCCACCTTCCTTGACTCAGTCCTGTCCCTATGTTTGTAAACTACCCATCAGTATAGGAAATGGAGGATAAGAACTACACAAGAATGTTTTAAAATATTCAAGACATGATCTATATCTATATCTATATCTATATCTATATCTATATCTATATCTATCTATCTATCTATATATATATATATATATATATATATATATATATAAACTTAAATAGAAATGAGGGATTGGTCAGCATATCTCTAGCCTTCTGAGGTATTTACAAAGATTTCCCTATGTGAGCAGAAGATGAGTTGCCTCATATATTTTATAATTAAGAATTCCATGTACTCAAAGAGAAAATACAAAGAAAATGTATTGTCTGAGGCTGTTTGTCTCACATATGACTAAGGCATGTTCTGCTATTGTTGCCAACTATACTTATAAAATTACCCCCAGAATTTTGAATGAGTTAGGTAATTCTGGAGTACCAGAAAGAGAATGAACTTTCTCCATCAAAATCCTTGGCCATTCCTTGATGAGATTTGGGGAACAGAGACTCCCACGTGTTTGCTAGGTGCTTGATTATTAAAAGCTATTCCTTGTTTTCTGATTGGTAAGGGTATTCATAATGCTGTGTTTTCTAAAGATAGAAACAATTGAACATATCAATTCAAGCCATTTACATATGATACAAAGTATTTTAAAAATTAGTCGCATGCCAAAGAAGTATTTCCACGTTGTGATGCTGTTAGAGCTTACAAGCATAAGGGAGGTGTGAGTAAAGAAATCTGTAGGAAAGAAAAAGAACCTCTTATCCAGGGCGCCTATGTGTTCTGGGTAAATGCTGAGCCTTGACTTCAAGTCCAGGACATTGTAAGTAGAGGCAATTATATTCAGGTGTGCATTCATTCATTCTATCGACTTCTACATTTCAAATAAAGTTTGCGGTTTTGAGAGCCTCTCTTAAGTAATTTATGTTGCTTATGTATCTATAGACACTCACATGAATTACTCAGAAGTCTATGCTGCTCTCATTTTATGAAGATTCTGTCTTTTCATGTTATCTAGTCATGAAAGGCCCTGGTAGCTTAGAATCATAACTATTCTACACCTATTCACATAGATAATTAATTTGTAAGATGATACTTGCCATTTAAAATGAATTATTGCTTCAGTGTTCTTAGATCAATCAGAGAATGTATGAGTCAGCAGGGAACCCAACTAGAATTGTTGAACACTTGTATGAATGAACCCAAACAAAGACTTGACCCTCCTTATTGTGCAAAGTAAGTAATTCTTACCATCAAAGCCAAAAGTTTAAATGCCAGTTCTCCTAAATGTTTACAATTTCAACCTCTGTGAGCAAAATGTATTCTTTGCCAAAGTCCACAAAATTAAAATTCCATGTAATCCAACAAATAATGAGTAAAGAAAATATAAGTAAATGGTATGTTGCCATGCACTTGTGCTGTCATTCTTTGTATGATAAATTATATAGTTAGATAAGTAAGAAATCTGAAGCCTTACACCGATGATCTCTGTACGGAACCTTAAAGAAAGACAATCCACCAGCTACAAAATAAGTTTAGGGCCAGAAATATGGATCTGCTGGCTAAAGCGTTTTCCACCAGTGTAGGCAAATTCCTGGGTAGATTTACCTAGGTAGAAATATGGTAGAAAGAAAGAACTGATTCTCACAAATTGTCCTGTGACCTCCAATTACTTGTTAGCATGTGAACATGTGTATACACATGCTCGAAATAAATGCAATAAAATTGTTAAAAGTAAAACTTTAAAGAGAAATTCTAATACACTTATGTTTCTACAACATCAAAAAGTGAACTAATTAATAATACCCAACAGCATTATTCAAATTCCTTTCTTCCTGCCCTTATTTCTCTTCTACACAGATTCCCATAGCCTAATGTCTAAAACCAATTCCAAGTTCTCAGTTATAGTAATATCCCCTGCCACACATTGGTACACACACACACACACACACACACACACACACACACACGCCAACTCTTGCCCTCTAATCTCAAAAGCTTTTCATTTTCTTTTTCTTTTTCTGCCTGAGTCTCTGTGACTCTATCTTTCCCCTAACTCAATATCAAGAATAATTCAAGAATCAGGCTAGGGAGAAGCTAGATGAAGAATATGGTAAAAATTTACATCCTTACCTGGTATGAATGAAATGTATCTCCTACAACTCTTGAGTTGGAAACCTAAACTATATTACAAAGCAGTATTTGTGAAGCAGGTCCTTTAAGTGGTTAATAATATGCTTAACGTTATTGTTCCAGGAGTGGGGTTTTGAGTGTGAATTTGTTCCCCTCCAATGCAATCCTCTTTTACTCCCTCCCGTTTTCTCCCCATGGTATGACTTGGAATGAGGCCTTTGCCATGGTGTTACTTCAACTTCCCAAAACCTAGAGCACTAAGCCAAATAAACAACTCTTCTTTCTAAATCTCTCTATCTACGGACTTTGCTGTCACAGCAGAAAGCAGAGTAAGCAATACTACACAGAGCAAATAGAACTAGAAGCAGTGACAATGGGGAACTTTGGGAACTTTGGCTGCCTGTGGCAAGCAATCAAGATCCTCCTTACAAGTCAATCGGATAATCTAGGTGGTTCGACAGTATTACTACTTCATGAGAATCACTACTGTCATGCCCCACGTCACAGCATAATGTGCCAAATTCCAAGGACCATGATCCAATCATGAGCACCATACAAGCTTTACCCCAGAAGGACAGAAAGCAACGGGTACGGTCTGTCTGATGGCAGTCCTCAATCAAGGACTATCTTTTACATTTTTTTTTAAGTGGCTGGAAAAAAAGTCAAGAGAAGAGTAATATTTTATGGTACACTGAAATTACACTTCAAGTACAATTCAAATTTCTGTAGCCATAAATAAGTCCTACTGGAGTCCAGCCACATACACTCTTTACTGCCCTGATGCTCTGACTGCAAAGGTGAGTGAAGGCACAGGCGCCGCGACTCGCAGAGCCTGAAATAGCTGCGATCTGGCCTTTTATAGAGAACGCTTGCTGACCCCAGCTTGTCTCCTGACACTCTCATCTCATTCGGTCCAGGAAGTTACACTAATGTCTGTTTAATATTTAGACAGCGAAAGGTCACTGGAGGGAGCTAACATGAACTTTTCCATCCAAGGGAAAAAATAGGACACCACAGCATTACTGCCCTGAAAACTTCCAAGCCTCAAAGTGGCTAGGTACACAAAGAAAGTGTGTATTTATAGGAGAAAAGTCAGCTCTGGGTGCTCTAGTTACTATTTTTGACTTTATTAAAATAGAGTCAAAGACTTATAAAAATTGTGATATTTTTAATAGCAATTTTGTCAACAAAAAGGCCAGAAATAATGTGCATGAATGACTGCCTTTATTCTTTCTGGCTTCCTGATGTCCTTCTGTTTCTTACTGAAGAGGCCTGTTGAAGGGAGGCTGCTTGTTGGTTCCTGGCTGCTCATCCCTGAAATAATCATACAGAAACTATATTCTTTAAATCACTGCTTGGCCCATTAGCTCTAGCTTTTTATTGGCTAACTCTTATTTCTTAATTTAACCCATTTCCACCAAGCTAGTTTTTTTTTTATTCATTAACCCGTAAAAGCAACACATAGGCAGAAGAACCTCCCACACCAGAGGCCCAGCAACTTGCTACTGAAGGATAGCTTCATCCCATCCTTAAGAGAGAAATACTATCTGAAAGGGTGGGATGAGAAAGAGTCGACATAAAGTCAAGCACCCTTTTCCCAGAAGAACAGTGATGAGTGCATCATGAAGTGACATTTTCCTCCAGTACTGAAATCCTACACTGTGTGCATCTCAAGTTGTAATACATTCTTCTGTTGTTCCTCTCTCCATGTCTGCTGACTTCTTCTGAAATGTGAATGTCCCCAGTCTGGTCCTTATATGTCAAGGTCATTCCCTGGATATGCTCACCCTTGCTCTGGTCTCCTTATGCCACTTGAAATGGTTCCATTACCCCTGCCTTGGAGGTAAAATTTCTCTGAGAGCATCAAGGTTACTGATGCAAAGGCCATCTTTTATTCTCCTGGACTTAGAAGCAAAAGTGGAAGAAAAGGCACTAAGACTAAAGACACTTTCTTTTTTAAAAAAAAATGCTATTCAGTTAATAGTCTTGTTTATTCCAGCACAACAGACAGAAATGTATAGGAAAAACTGTCTTTTTTTTTAAAAAAAGAAAAGATAAACATAAAATAGATTGCTATTAATGCATTCAAAAAGTCACTTGTGAATGTTAAGTACTTGTACAGAGAAAACACGTGAAGTTATGATGTTAAAAACGAAAATAAAAATAAAAAGCTATACTTTATAGGAAATTTGAAGTCACTACCTTTAAATAGAATCAATTTTACAATCATTGGAAGAGACACAGAAGAAACCAAAGAGTTCAGAGATGAAATCCAAAGGAGAACAAAAGGAGATGGGCTACTTGGTGAGATGTGAGCACCGTATGGAGCATGAACAATCACTAAATTGCTCTCCAAGTCCCCAATACAGGCTCATCCTTTCTCTAAGAAGTTTGGTCACTGCAACATATAAACATATGCCCCCCCCCACACTTATGCATACACACACACGCACATACACACTCACACACGACCTAGCCATGCTGCCTTTGCTCTGATTCTGCTAAATGGAAAACAGATTGCTTTGTTGGACGATGGGTCAGGAAAGTGAAAGTCAATCATGATCTGACCCCAGTCACCCACTTCACTTTAGACAAGTGTCACAAACTCAGCTGACATTCAGAGACTAAAACCTGAAATCCCAGCTCAAAGATGTGTGACCGCATTTGAAGATAGGACCTTTAAAAGATGGGAAAACTAAAATGACTTCATGGACCCTAATTCAACTTATCTAGTGTACCTAGAAGAGGAAATCAGGCATTAAAATGTTTCACGGATGTGTACATTTGAGAAGATACATGTGGAGAAGATATGAAGGGGCCTTAGAAGAAACCAGCCCTGGGACATCTTGATCTTGAGTATCCAGTCTCTACAACAAGGGGGCCCTGCATGTTGTTTTATCTCTCAGTCTTGTTATTGCAGCTTAAGCAGATTGGTAAGATTAATGACTGGAGAATAAGTTCCCCAAAGCAGACCTTGATGTTAAAGCCCTGGACTTGGCTACTTAGACTATCCCTGCCAAGAGGTGGCCATATACTTGACATTTCCTGGACAGAAAGGGGAGTAGAGAGTGACCTATGGCTCATATAGGAATCTTACTCTTACCATACATAGGCCTGGTCAGAATCGGAGGAGACACAAGCCTGTGTATTCGCCATTTACTGAGAACCACATAGGGATTTCTTTATTATTAACCCTATTGTCATAGTAGTAAATGGCTCACAATTACTCCAAATCTCAGTCTGATCACAAAATAGAAGAGATCTGTTTGTCCTAGAGAGCTGGTGGAAAGGGGAATCTGTCAGTCACTGTCTGGAAGGACTGCAAAAAACACCTGGTGGCTGTCACTGAGCAATCATGGCTGTGTGTTTCTGACTGAATATGCATGAATTCTGGGTGTATCTGGGCAACACCCCCCGAAGCACATAACATCATAACAGTACACGTGCTTTGGAAATAAGTCAACACTCATGGGGCACAGGCCACAGGAAATCTCCATACCTCAAGGACCTTTTTAAAAATATATAACCATGTTTATCATACCCAAATACGTTACTCTATAACGTAATAATGTAAAACTTGTAATAATGAAAAAGTTCACTTTCTATTTCATGGGTAATGATTCTTGCTTTTCCTCCTAGCCTTCAAAATATGATCCCAAGAAAGTTTATGACACTTTGGTTGCTTCAGTAACATATTCTGAAACATCCAGTTTGTGATTTCATCTCTTTTCAATTCCTAAATGACTAGCCAGTCCTTCCTCAGACTCTGGTATTTCTTCCATCTAAAATGACTAAGTCTAACTCAGATTTTGATAGCAGAGCGGTATTGAAGAAGATCACTTGAGTTTAATTTCCTTCCCCACGACCCTGGATTTTTCTGGGATGGGAGAGTTGGTTTCAGTACTCTGAGAACAAGTTTCTTGATCTTTTAAAATTTGTATAATAATGCAACAACAGCTATGAAAAAGATGGCCAGGCTTTTAAATGTAGCTCTTCCCTCTTTGGTCAGTTAGGACAAGCTAATTAACAAACGCATAAGGCCCTCAAGACACATCGAATGGTTGGGCACTACACAAAGACGTCCAGCACAAGAAGCAAGGAAGAGTTGAAATCCTCTCCCTGTCTGGCCATGCGGAACTCACCAGCTCTGGCAGATCCAAAAATGGGGTGGGTTTCACTCACTGAAAGTAAATAATATCATGTCCGCAAAGTCATATACCCACACCTAACAGACATACATCTATCTCTGTGTAGTGGTATGTTGGTGATCTGCATCCTTGGTCCTAGCTAATTTTGTTCTTAATTTTTGTTTGAAGATTAAATAATGTAAAAAAGTTACACATCTAACATTACATCCTTATAAACATCCTAAATTGAAAATATCATCTTGATTCATAAAACTTACCGAGTAAATCTAATATACTGAACCAATCAGAGCTTATCCTTGCCTGCCTTACCATGCTTGGAACACTGATGGCAGCCTACAGACCAACAAAGACACCAATCTTGCATCGTATCTTGCACACCATCATGGATCCTCTCTGCTGGGCATATTATGGGATGTGGAAAACAAACTGGCAACACATCACAGAGAAATCCTATTTCTCCTTAGGACTGTGAAGAGAAATGACTTCACCACACAGGAGAAGAGCACACTTTGTATCACCCATAGGTGAAAAAGTCCAAAGGAGTGAAGCGGTCACACCATCAAGGTCAAAAGAGCATGAAGTGGGACCAGCCCCGGTTAAAAATCAGGTTTCTAGGGAAAAATCCCTCTTACTCGGTTCAGCCTCTTCTCTGCTTCAGAAACAGAAATTAGAGGCGTGTGAAACTAATCAGAATTCATTGTGCTGTATAAAGAGAAGCAGGACAGCATGAGAATAGCAGAAAGGACTGAGATTGGAAGCAGACAGTCTGAGGTTCAAATGTGATTTCACACACTAACGGTACAGTCTCAGAAAAGAAGTTATTTGGGGTTTCAGAATGGGCAGAGTTTATAAAAGCTGATGTAGACAGAGGTCTGGGAGAAGGTCTACCTGTGTATGTCATGTGCATGTCCAAGCAGTGGAGTAGGTGGGCCTTCTGTCTATGTGTTACTTTCATTGACTAAATAAAGAAACTGCCTTGGCCTTTTGATAGGACAACAGACTTAGATAGGCAGAGTAGACAGAACAGAATTCTGGGAGAAAGAAGCAGAGTCAGGCAGACACCATGAAGCTCTGACCCGAGTCGGATGTAGGTTAGACTCATCCCGGTAAGCCACAGTCACGTGGTGATATACAGATTACTAGAAATGAGTTAATTAAGATGTGAGAGTTAGCCAAGAAGAGGCTAGAACTAATGGGCCAGGCAGTGTTTAAATGAATACAGTTTCCATGTAATTATTTTGGGTAAAGCTAGCTGGGTGGCAGGACGCAGCCCACCGCTCCTTTTACAACAAAGCAGCTGTGCCCCACCTTGTGATAACAGCAAATTCTTTTAGTGCAATTTTCTTCTCCTCATCTTTGCTGTGCATTCCCAGAGTGACCTAACTCTCCACTATTTCTGTCATGGAGGCTTCTGCAGCCTCTCAAGACCTTCCCTACCTCCAGGCAACCCTCATTCACTTAAGTCCATTATGGAGTGTTAAAGTGATGGCCACTCCTACAGGAAGCCTGTTGAGGCTGATGTAGGGATTCTCTGAGCTTGGCTTGCAGGAGTTTAACCTCAGTGTCTACAAGCGCCACTAACGCAAAACTCTACCTTGAATTCACATCCCAGCTCCCCAGGGAGTATCTGCAATGTACTTCTACTCATCTCTACTGACCTCCCAGCTTTCACAGCAAATCTTTCTCCATTGCACCTTTCAAGCATGTATTATGCCAGAATCATAGGCAAACATGTTTATGTCTTCCCACAATGCCAGAATGTATTGAATAACAATGAACTTTCAAGCTATGATAGTCTCCATATAACAATTTGAGAGATGTTCTTACTTTCATTGACAACCCTAGTCAATAGTTTCCTTTTCAATATTAATTACTAATATAAACTCTCAGATAATACATTACATGTTACACAATAAATAAATCTATGTTGGTTACAGAATGGCCTTGAAGGGTTATGAGGCTGCAGAAGAGGGTTTGGTTGCACGAGTTTGAGAAGCAGGAAGGCTAAAAGAAACATACACAGTCTTCGTTGATAAGGGAACCAACCCAGAATGGAGGCTCCGGAGAACTGCTGAATCCATTAACTGCCGACCATCGGCTGCAGATTCAGAGCTGCACTGTGGGAACATGAGGAGGCAAAAGGCAGGATGAAGACCAGATGACTGAATGTTTGCATGGATGGATGGCAAGTCTAAATTGGTAAACAAGAAGATGGGCAGTTCAAGGAGGGCACATCAAGAGAAGGAGCCAAGCTGAAGGCTCTGGGACAGTCAGGAGTTCCCTGTCTGTCAACCCTTGATGTATATCCTGGCTGTTAGATGAGGGCCCGAGCAGATGGTGGCTAGGTCGGTGCTTAGGTGTACACCCGCCCCACAGTGCACCTGGAGCTGGCGTCCTGTCTTTGACTTGTGTTGTATTCAATAGGTTCTCAGGCTTAGCTTTCTTGGGATGACTTAATAGGCCTGTAATGTCCCAATTCAGCCTGATAAATTTACATGTTGTCACTCTTTCTATTCCCAGGAACAGACCATTTGTGAGTCTGTCCTGAGAAGATAATTCCAGGCAAATAATTCCATTTATAAGTCCACCCATGTAGGGACACACCTTCTCTCCTGGAACTGGAGACAACTGATGCCTGGCAAAACACAGTCTGAAAAAACGCCAGTTTTACACAATATGGAGTAACTTGGTACAAGGAACAGTGTGAGCTCAATGGCTCCCTCTAAGTATTGCCCTACATCAGCTCTGCGTCCTGTGCTCATTATGCCCACCCTATGTAATTTTTCCTAGATGTACAGTTAGTAACTAAAGTCCAGACTTGAACCTTAAATGTCTGCCTCCAATTGTAGCCCTTTCTTCTGTTGTCATGCCATTTTTGCCTTTTTTTAACTCATCACACTGGATTCTGATCAGTTTTATAAGATTGAACTGGGCAAGACCATTCTCTCTGAGAAACCTGGTACTTAACCTCTAATATCTAACCTATCTCACACTACTGGAATTGTTGAATTTTTGTTTTTTCTCTTTTACTAGACAGTGTGGAGACTGTGTAGGAGTTGTGCCATCCATTTAACCCCAGTCCCAGTATCTAACAGACACATATCATACTCTCGGTAGAAGCTGAGGGCAATGCATTCTTTGTGGTCACAGAAGCACCAGATGAAAAGGTGTTAGGTTAGTGTGAGAAGTGGTCCTGCTGCTGAAGGGAGTCAGAGGTGCCAGTTTCCATAGGTCATACTTAGAGTTAACGCTGTTCATCCTGTTAACAGGGATGATCATATCTTAAGCATCTTCACATGTTGTAAACATCTATTACAAAATAGAATTTCCAAAATTATTGGCAACTGTTTCAGAATCTTGGATAAAATTCTATAGCCCATAAATAAAGGTGTAGATTCAAGGACTAACTACAACTATGGTGCGGAAGGATATCAAGAAAATGGAAGAGGTTTTAATGGAGAAACAATGTAAGGAAACCTTGAAGGCTCTCTGATGCTCCAATGACCTGAGGCAAAGGTGGAGGGTTATAACCCCTGCTGTAGAGGCTCCTCCACCCACCCCATGAGGTCTTTCCATCACTGCGACAAGGGAAGAGGCTGTGCTTGTGTGTCACCAACCAAAGTCTGATTCGTACCTCTGGCTACCTGACTCCGCTCTCACCTTCCTGTCTGCTGGGCTCCTGTACTCCCTCTTAAAGCCAACCAGATTCTAATTCACTTAACAAACAGTACCTCTGATTTTAATTCATTAATCGGAGCTGAGGCAAAGTTGAGCCCAACGTTTACCTTCACCTCTTCGTGGTCAATTCACCCTCCGCTGGCAAGAACCGTGAGTGTTTGAAGAATCAAACATCCACCGTCTCTCATTCTCATCACTCTGATGGCTGCCTTGGCTTCCCTGCCGATTCTCATCAAGTCTGCTAAAGCGTTGTGTTTCATCTTCTGCCTGCAGCCGCACTGAAGAGAGCCTTGAGGTACGATGCCAACAACTTCAATCAGCTTTCTTCTCCTTCTGGGGTACAGTAACAATCACAAAAAGAATAATGGCATCGTTCCACACGCATCCTTTTTGCCTGTGAGTATTCAGAATCACATCAGCTTGAGCGGCTGAGAACTCTGAAGACTGGCCATAGTTTAGATAAAATTTAGTGGGGCGGTGGGGGGGAGGGCAATGGAGGAAAACATCTTCATTTAAACATACAAAGAGCTGCATCTCAGTTCTTTCCAATTAGCAATTTCAATATTATTAAAATCTGTTGACAAAAATGTAACAGATGCTCCATTTTCCTTGAAGCTAATTAATCAGGGTTTTTTTTTTTAACCTCTACAAAATTTGGAGAAACTGGATCTTTGATAATCAAATAGTTTTCTCCTATACAAAATCTACATATGTCTGAAACAATATGTGTGTCACTATTAAAGAAGGATAATTAGCCCTGGAGCTCTCTGCATCTTCTTTTCCGAGTCTTCTGCCTCCAGATGGGTGGAAAGTTCCATGGGCGTCCACAGTGAGACTAAGCATCTGAGGGAGACAACTGGCTCTTTATGTCAGGGACAGTTCATTGCTGCTGCTATCTGATTAAAAGATTATAATAAACCTAATAACGTAATCCGACCCATTTTCAACCGAAAGAGGATTGCTTGTGAGGATGTTGGTCTTCCTATTTCCCTTTATTTTAGAAAAAAATCAAATAAGTATCGAAGAATACAGTGATCTCTCAATTATCTACTATGCAGTTTTAATATAAGATCAAATTCTAAACTTTCTTGCTTCGTATGTAGCCCTACCCACTTTCCTTGTCTTCAGATGTTATGCCTCGTGTGTAAGTATTTCAGCGTGAGTCATTAAATAAAAGGATTACTTACGTAAACACCAGAGAAACCATTCTATTACATCCCACAAATATGACACCAATTCTTAATGTCCGTATATAAATTCTACTGATTATCTCTAATTGGGGGGTTTCTTTGAATCAGGAGACAAATGAGGTTTATAGATTGAATGTGAGCATAATAAACTATGCCAAAGCCTCTTTTGTTTACTCAAAGCATTTGTCTCTTTCTCATGTCACATTAGTACTGCCCTGGTCCCACTGGGCATGCTCAGTGGGCAACTGCCTCCAGGGCTGGGCTGTTCTCAGGGTAGACAGAGGATCAGTGAGATGGGACAACCACACAAAGGAGCCAGGGACTTCTGCATAGACTGAATATATTAGCTTGACCTCAATGACCAGAATAAATCAATGGTCATAACCACATTCAGTATGGCTTCCACACCAATGACAGTGCCTTTTGTTTCCTTGAAGGTAGGGAAAGGGAGCTGTATGTGCTCTACTGAAGGTCATGCGACCTAATCAATGAAAATGTCACTGAGCAGAGAGGACGCATTCATCCTGATAGGAAACCGACACCATCAGTCTTACACAATCCACCTTTGCAAAAACCAAAACACCAAACTGATTCTGAGTTCTAGATTGCTCTATCCCTAACACTAATAAAGAGCCTCAAGCACTCCCAGCCCTTGTCCCTCTGACCTCGAATCACATTGCTGGAGCTTCAAAGGTCAGCAGGCATTAAGTAAGGAGCATGAGGCAAGATACCAGAGAAAGTCAGTGAGCAGAGAAAGTTAGTGTTAACTTCAAATTCAAAAATTCCTATGAACACTACTGGATTAAACCAAGTTAGCAGTTATGTTGGAACAGGTCTGCCCAGGTACCACACATGTCAGTCTCAAGGCTGCCCTCTAACCTCTGTATTCACCTACACAGAAACGTGTACCTACACACATACGAAACTACCCCAGAGCACGCCAACTCTCCCAGGTTATTCTGAGTCTTGATTTTATGTTCTCTCCACGCAGCTGAGGAGAGCTAGGCCATGTCTCTAGTCATAAGCTAAAAGCTTTAAATCATCCAAGTGGTTTCAGTGTTGCTTCCCAAACCCACTGATCACCAAAATGAACAAGAGCCATTTGAAAAATGCTGTGTCTGAGCTTCAGCCCCGAACATTGTGACCTAACAAGGAGCTGGTGGGAGCTGGTGGGAGCTGGTGGGAGCTGGTGGGAGCTGGTGGGAGCTGGTGGAAGCTGGTGGGAGCCGGTGGAATGATCCCTGCGAACTTTTATTGATTCGGACTTCTGGCTTTGTATTGTTTGTTCATTATTTTGTTTGTTTGTTTTTATTCCCCCAGAGTTTTCCAGGTGATTATCATGAGCAACAGGTTTTCGAGCAACAGGTTGCCTCACCCAGTGGGGTTCATTTTTTCACCTTTTGGGGATGGCTGGAAGGCAATGTAACTCTAATTCTGGAAATGTCCAGCCTTAGAGTTTGGGACCTACAGACTAGGTTCACATGATGCTTTAGTTATAAAATCTCTACATGTTATTCTCCTGAACAGCCTTGCCCCTAGTGAACACTTCAGGATGAGGCATCACAATGACTGAATAAAGTCGAAAACCTGTGACTTTGGGCAAATAGAGGGGAAAACATAGCAGCAAAGAAATATGATGACCCCTTCCTTCCCTTATCTTTTCCTATTGGATACTTAAATAACTACTAAACTCTCCTGCATCAGAGGACAGTTGTCCCAGAAGCTGATTTCATGGGGAGTGAGAGTCTTGACCCACAGAGTAACAGCCACAACACCACACTCACAGTGGAGCAGTCCAAGAGTTGGGAACCAAGGCCACAAGTGTCTCATTCAGTCTACAGGGTCAGGGGTTATGGTCCCAAGCAACTGATACTTGAAATGGCTTTTAGCATACACAGGACTCAGCTTGATGAAGGGGCAGCAATAGAACTTACCTGTTGGGAATGTGGTGAAGATGAAATTGTTCATTGAACATGGAGGGTGACCCCGTGGATGCAAGCATTGTATATCATGCCTCTTGTATGATATTAGAACGAGTGGGGAAAGAGGCAACGATATTATTCAGACATCATGTAAATGGAAGCCTTAAACGATCTTTGTTTCTTTTGAAGTTGATGCTACGGAAGAGAGAAGCAAACCGTTTGGCATCTGGCACCAGCAGCAGGATGCTGTGGTCTGTACAGCTTGGAAGGTTTAAATGTTTTCTTCTACCAGACGACACATTGGTCTGAAAGTCCAAGCCCAGTCCATGGAATAAGAATGAGATTTGATATGCCCATGATCTCCTCGGCCTGAAGAATTCGAGTTGGTGCCGGTGAGAACTTGCAGCTGGGGTCTTTTCCTGCCCAATTCCGGCGAGGGAGAAGGAGAAAGGAGGCCGCAGCTATTAGTGCACAGGCAGCAATTATGCTCTGAAACCCAGGACCTGACAGTCGTGCTTCTTGGGCAATCAACACTGCTTCCTGAGCTGGCTGCTTAATGTCTCCGAGGTGATGGGACCTGAAGGGAGCATGCGAACAGGTGGTAATTATGACTGACACAGTGTCGGCTTGTGCAGACATGCAGCCCCGGAACAAAACACTGCAGTTAGCTAACAAGAACTCGGGAAGGCTTTCTGCTGGCACTGTGTCTCTTTGCCTGACACTTCTGAAACAGGACTGGGGGGGGGGAGGCACTGTCAGCCCGGGTATTCGAGGGGATAATAGGCCACCTGAGTTGAAGGGAGCACGCTTACCATTTGTTCCTGTAGCTGCGATTAGGTCAGCCACTGCTTCCGTGTTGATCTGTAAGAAGTGATCTCTGCTAGCATGTTTTTTTCCCCTTTGGAAAATGTATTTTTTAGACACTTACTTCTGATGTGTGCAGCATTCATGCACACCCAGTGTTTTGAGCAATTCTCAGACTGGCCCCATATTTCTCCTTATTGTTACTCTTGCTGTATACAAAGATGTTTCAACAACAGACTTTATCTCCCTCTGTTTAGAAGGGCTTGCAGATAAACCACATTCCTTCCTGAAGATAAGGGAAAGAAACACCTGGGTGTGTTCCCCCCATCCGAGTGGCATACCCTGAAATTCACTGAATACTGGATTTGAAAAAAGCAGAGCAACAAGTTCAACACCATCAGCTGAGTGTAACTGGAGACATCCATCAAATTTCTTTCACATTTCTAGTTGTCCTGCAGAAATGCTTCTCTGGTTTCCAGTGGCAGCTAATCTGACTGTCCAGACTTGGAGCTGTGTGCCTGGACATCAGTTTGTGCCCCAGAGCATGGCTGCTGCTCAGCCCCCACCCACACTAGATGCTGAAGAAAACAGTCTTCATTTCCCCTTTAAAGACGTCGGTTTAGTCCCACCCACATGGCAATCCACTAAGCAGCTGCTTAGAGGAAGATCAGTGTATATGTCCTTGAGTTTGGATGTTTTATTAGTTCTGTTTTGACATTGCCGTCCTACATTATGCTCCCAATGCTGTGGGAGGTCCTTCTCTATATGTGTTGTTTTTATTGGTTGATGAATAAAGATGTTTTGGCCAATGGCTTAGCAGAGCAAAGGCAGGCAGGAAATCTGAACACACACACACACACACACACACACACACACACACACAGAGAGAGAGAGAGAAAGAGAGAGAGAGAGAGAGAGAGAGAGAGAGAGAGAGAGAGAGAGAGAAGGCAGAGTCAGGTAGATGCCAGGTAGTTGCCAAAGGAGAAAGAGGCCTGCCAGCCACCCACCTAGGAAATGAGACATTAAGAAAATGAGGTAATACCACAGCCTCTTGGCGATACATAGATTAATAGAAATGGGTTAATTTAAGATGTAAAAACTAACTAGGAATATGCCCAAGCCATTGGCCAAACAGTGTTGAAATTAATATAGTTTTATGTGATTATTCAGGTCTGGGTAGCCGAAAAACAAAAGTGCAGTCTCCGTTTACAGAGCAATCCATTAAAACTCTACCTGAGATCGTTAACACATTTTTCAAAAGTTAAAAGCTAATATAGATTCGCTGGAAGAGTACTTGCCTAGCATGCACAAAGCCCTAGGTTCCATCCCTAACACCATATAAACTGAGCATGGTGGCACTGGCCTGTAACACCAGCACTGGGGGGATCGGAACTTAGAGATCATTCTCAACTAAATAATAAATTTGAGGCAAACCTGGACTACATGAGACCCTGTATGGAACAAAATAAAAGCCAAAACATCAGATAGGACTTGTGTCAATGCTTCTATGGGGGTCATAGTAACCAAAGGGTCACGCTAACCTGTGGATTGTGAAAAACTTGCAGATTCAGCCAAGTGAAACTTCAAATTCTTACCTTGAACTGTTAAGTGATGGCTTTGGTTTCTGCATACCATCCATGGGATTCTTGCTGCTTATGTGGCCATTTTCTCTGAGTCACTCCCTTATCCCTGTCTGTCAGTTCTTTCAAATATTTTTCCTGCCTACCCACCAACTTCAAACCCCTTCTCTAATACTTTGTTTTATTCTCTCAATGCAAACTCATTTTCTACGTTCTATCACTTGTATGAAGATAATCCCCAATTTTCCCACTTGCACCCAATAGGCAGACAGGTCTTGATTGCACATGTTTCCTTGATCTCAGATAACATGTTTCCAGAAAATTTCTCTCAAGTCTTCCAATTATCATTCCGAACTGAAAGTCATTCTTCCATGGCGCCCACTGTTTTCTCAAAGCCTAAAAACATACAACCACTGGCATCAGCTTCAATCCTCTCTGAAATCTTACTCCTCTCCTTTTTCTGCTTACTGTATCAGAAATCTACAGATGAAAAGAGTGTGGGATTGAGATAGGAAAGCCCCCATCCAGATATAGTCGGTTTGCCAAGAATGGCCCAACCTTAACCCCTGCAGAACTGGGGTCCAACTGTCCATGTAATGAGGTACTCTCGGACGAACTGCTGCTCCTGGAGCTGTCCCAGTGCTGAGACTGCAATCAGGAATCTGCCCCCCTGCCCTGTCTGGGCTGAAGGTCAAGAGGAGGTCAACTGTTGTTGTCCAGGACCCGAAGAAATTGTTCTATTGTACAGAAAATATTCAGTCAGTGAATTGTTACTGGGATTGCATCCACAGGAGCTCATGGGGGAGAAGCATAAGGAAATACCTAGAAAAGGCAAAAAGTAACCTTTCTCATCCTCACCACAAATCCCTTAGACTTCTAAAAAGAAAAAGCTTCTTAGGACAACAAGAATATAATAACTCCAGGAGTTCTTGGAAACGGTCCATGTAGGTGAAGCTGGACACTGTAAACTCACCACATCTAGGACAACAAGGATGTGATAACCCCAGGAGTTCTTGGAAACGGTCCATGTAGGTGAAGCTGGACACTGTAAACTCACCACATCTAGGACAACAAGGATGTGATAACCCCAGGAGTTCTTGGAAACGGTCCATGTAGGTGAAGCTGGACACTGTAGAACTCACCACATCTTTACTTTTACCATGTCATTATCTGCAGGTGACATGAAGCCACATTTTGTGTAGTGTTCTCCCTGCAGACACTCATTTCTGATGAAGCTATTCGTGTCTCCTGTCCCATAATTCTTTCAAATAAGCTCCCTGGGCCTACTAGCCCCAAAGGAAAGAGCCATCTCTCCTTGTGTCACATTCGAACAATGTTGTTGGGCAAGATACGTTTCAAAAATACTATGGGTTGGCTCACTCACCATGGTCCCTCATTTTATCTGGAGTCAGGCTTGACCGTGCTACAGTAGGATACTTATCCACAGGTACACATAGCCCACATTTGGCATCACCGTCTAGCATAAACCTGTCTGTCCTTCGGGAGTACCCCCAAACCTCAGAAGACACAGTGTGTCCCACACTACTTTTCTTCAAGCTTTTCTCTCAGGTAGCTTCAGAAAGAGGTACAGTGTCTTCTTCACTGTCAGGATCGAGGAGGACACATCACGTTCAGGACACAGTCATGCACATGACTACTAATTGGGAGCCACGTGACACAATGTCATCAGGTTTTAAGCTTCAACTAAATGAAAATGCAAACCCTCATAGCCAGTACTCAGTCATGTAAGATGATGTCTAAATCAGCCTGATCAGACCCAGCAGACTTACATATCAGGAACAGAGTTTATTATTCCAAGTAACTTGGGTAGGACTAGGTCAGTGTTCTTCTTATTAAAGTCCTGCTTGTGAAAACCAGACCTACACATTCACCTCCAGAAATGTCCCTCACAATACAGGTGCTTATCTTTCGTTGTTGAGATGAATCTAGTATAAGCTGACCAAACCAGTATCTTTCACAATCTCTACCTCCCCACCAGGTGCTCAGATTTGCCAGGAAAGACTTAACAAATTCAAAAATTCAGTGGAATTTGAACATACTTTTTTTTTTTCAGAATACTTAACTTAGTCTCAGTATTCAAAACTAGAAATTTGCTAGGAAGTGTTTTAAGGTCAAAGCTCTTAGCATCAGGATCCTGAGATCAACCTTGTGGCCTTTACAGCAAGAACACACAAATAATTGACTAGGTTAGGGAGACCTGACGCCATTAACGTTAGATATGCGAGACTGATATCCCCACTTGTGTTCGTATTTGGTGAGACTGAAATGTACAAAAAGTGGGCCAGAACAGAACATTGTAGATAAGGCACCAGAAGGAAATTATCAGTCTTCTATTTCAAGTTAGTAAGGAGAAAAGAGCGAGTAGTTTAAGTGCTTTGACATCTGAGCTTCCAATCATATATTAAATGCATGGCTGGTGAGATGGCTCAGCAGGCAGGGCGCTTGCTGCCAAGCGTGATGACCTAAGTTTGATACCTTAGACCCACACGGCACATGTCGAGAACTGACTCCTAATAGTTGCCCTCTAACCTCAACATGTGTGCCATATGCACACAGTAAGAGAGATAATGCAAAAATTCAAAAGATAGAAATATAGTAAATATAAAATACTAAATTCTACACAACAGAATCCCAGAAAAGACTTTACAGAAACATCATAACTCATGAACACTCCTCACCAATCCACATGAGAATGCCGAACGGCATTCCCAATGAGCCCAGGACCTTCTGCGCTGGCCCAAACATTCCCCAGATGCATTTGGCGCCCCTACCCTCTCCGTTCAGCTGGGAATCCCCCAACTCACTGTGTTGTCTATTTCTCCACATGACATGGTTCCCATTTTGCAAGAGAAGAACCTGAAAGCGCTGGAGAAGAATTGTAAGGAAGTTTCTTACTCGTTTTCAACTCAAAGACTCAAATATAAATTATGACTCTGTAAATTCCCTGTAAATCAGACATGAGGAGGGAAATCAGTCTATACGACTTCATTGTCTGAGTAACCTCAGGCATTTGAAAAATAAAGGAGATCCTCATCGGGACAAAGACACTGATTCCATTTGCTTAGTGCTAATGGAGAAATCATATCCATGGTTGTGGGTGGAGAGTGAACCGCAGTTCTAGCAAGCACATTCCTTCCTTTTAACATGCACCAAGGGAAAGAATGCATGGATCATCAAGCACATTGATTAATGACAGAACATATTCTTAGAAATGCATGGTGCTGTGATGGTTACTGTGTAAAGACCACAGCATGTGCATATGAAGCTTAACTACTGTCAATATGTAACATGGACTTAGGTATGTTGGTGGAGGCTGCTCCTTCATTTCTGGTTGCCCAGACCCAAAATAATCACACAGAAACTATTAATTACAACACTGCTTGACCTGTTAGCTTAGGTATATTCCTGGCTGACTCTTATATCTTAAATTAACCCATTTATATTAATCTGTGTATTGCCATGTGGTTGTGGCCTACTGGTAAGGTTCTGTCCAGGGTCTGTCTCCTGCAGTGGCTACATGGCGTCTCTCTGACTCTGTCCTCCATCTTTGCTTGGAATTTCCATCTTGCTCTATTCTGCCCTGTCATAGGCCCAAGGAACTTCTTTATTCAATAACCAATAAAAACCAACACGTATACAGAAGGACTTCCCATACCATAGGTACTTATATCTACTATTGTGTATATGCTCCTGCACTTACCAAGCATTCATTGCATGGCAAATAACTGCACATACATAAAATTGTTTATACACGCTACTGTGTATATATACATGACTACACACATGCACATGACATTATATAAGCACGTGATTAGATAAATGCATATAACACATAATACAAATGCACATGACAGCATACATACACATGACTGTATATAAGCATACACAGTCTGTATATATACATGACTGTATATAAGCATAAACACACAACAGTATACATGCACATGAGCATATGCATGCACATTCAAAAAATGTACATGTATACATATACATTGAAAAGGCTGTGTATATGCATAAAACTGTGTGCATTCACTTGACAGTATACATGCGCATGACTGTATATACATATGCCACAAGAAAGAATACATGCACATGACTATACATATACATGACAGTATACAAGCACATGGATGTTTATACACATGACACTTGGCATCATACATATGCACATGAGCATATACACATATGCGAGTACTCCTTTGACTTGCTTCTGCCTACCCCAATGGTCCTCTGCACACCTTCACTATAGAACAACTTAGGAAGATCTTTAACAATACCCTTGTTCTGACTGCAGATCCTGTTTGGTGAAACTCGTTAGGCGTAGGACTGTGGTCACACATTTCTAAAAGTACCAAAGTGGTTCTAACGCATAGCCAAAATGGGTTCCAATTGACAGTTCCCTATGCGTGTTTTTATAGTAGAACTCATTGGCGGCATGCTTGCTCCTTACTGTCTAATGCCCAGCCAGTAGATACATATGGCCATGAAATGTTCAGAATGTGACTGGTTCTAACAGAAAATGCATATAAGCATGACAGATTTTCTAGACCATAAAGATCTGACATAAGAGTACAAAGTATCTCATTAAATTTTTTATGTATTCAGTAACACACTGATAATATTTTGAGTAGATTAGTAATATTTATTTTAAGTATACTATTAACTCTAGCTGCATACTACTATAATGATGTATACTATAATGTATATTTAAGTAGACAGTAATAATAATGATAAATTGTTGTAAATTAAATACATTTTAGTCTTTGGCTAAGTTCAAGTACAAACTATTTTAGATATTTTGAATAAAAGGTGTTATCATAACTTATGTCTTTTCTGGGGGTGGAGAGTTATACCTGCATGCTTACACAGGTGTGTAAGTATTTGGGGAAAACAGAGGTAAATATCCGGCATCTTCCTCCATTACTCTTTATCTTATTTTTTTTTTTTTGAGACAGGGTTTCTCCCTGAGACTGGAGCCAACCTTAGAGAACCTCCTGTCTCCTTCAGCCCAGCACTGGGGCTATTGGTGTGTTTTGCCACATCAGGCTTTTTGTGTGGGGGCTTGGGATATGAACTCAGGTCCTTGGGATTGTCATGGCAGACACTTTACCCACTGAGCCATCTTTAGTGGCCCGTGGTTGTTTGTTTTACTTTAATATGAGCTACTAGAAAAATTCAAATTGTCTATGTACTTCATGGTCAATTTTTACTAGTCACGACGGCTGCAGATCAATGTTTGTTTGGTTGGTTCATTTAGGTTTTAGTCTTTAGTATTTTCTTTTAGATAAACTCTCACTAGATAGCTCAGGCTGACCTCACACTTGCAAACCTCTTGCTTCTGCTCCCCACGTGGTAGAATGACAAGTATCACTTTATCTTCTCTCCAGGTGGATGGTTCTTGAACCACAGCATCTTCATGTCTGCATCCGCACATCTGCAGACTCAACTTTAGGAGCAACGAAACTATTTCAGAAGACTGAGTCTGCACTGAGCCTGCACGCCGCTCTCTCCTGCCCTTGCTCTAGCTGTTCACAGAGCATCCCCATGGTATGATCGAGAGGCGCTCTGAAGCATCCCGGGGCTGTTCAAATCTGGGCCATTTTATCAAAGGGACTCATGCACCCGTACATCTGGATGTTTATGGAGCAGAAGAGGAGGCCTGGGTCCAGTACTCCCATGAGTTCTGAAGGGGGATGTTGGGGAGTCCTACAAGCCCTGTAGGTGACACCAGCATGTGTTGACCCTGAGAATTACTGGACCACACAGCCTGTCAAACTTGTATCCCTTTTAAATTGTGTCTCTGTATTGGTTTGCAATGTTCATAATTGGAGATCAAAATATCGAGTGGCTCTTTCTACACCTTCTGTGGACACTGAATTGAAAAGAACAGTGTCTGAGGATACCCGTTTACTCGTAGACACATGGGGTCCTTTCACTGACCAAAAAGAATAAAAGAAACACAACTGTATTTTAAGCTAAGCATTAAACTTGATGCTTTTTGAATTTCTGCTCATACTTTTTGTGTTTCCCATCTAAATTTTGTTTAGACTCTGCTAAATATCAAACAACTCAGTGGCCACTAGAAAATGAAATTATATCCAGTGACATTTTATGGCAGTGGGTAACAGTAACCAGAATGTGCATTGTCTTCTTCTAAAGCCAATGCCGCCTGCCTCGGACTTTTGTGCACATTCTCCTCCACAGAGCTGCACTCAGGGACTCCTCCTGGTTTCCCTGAGCTCTGTTAAATCTTTTCTGTCAACTCCTTGGTCATCTCTTTCAAAAGAAAAATGGACAGAGAAAATTACTGAAGGTCAAACCATTTCCTCATCATGCTTCATCCTAATTTGCCTGAAAAGATATTAAACGCTCAAAAATAAGCCTAGGTTGTAAAGGTGGGATAGTAAACACCAACATTCAGCAAAATGCCAAGAGCTGTGTCCTGAAAATTCTTAGGGCTCACAGGATGCTTAAATGCCAAGCCCTCTGCTGGCCACGAAGTGATTTCAGCTTCTGGGCTCTCTGGCATTCTGGTGGAGTAGAGGCAGCTGGAGGTGGCTACTACCACTGCAGACAGAAGGCACTGTGGGCTACAAATGAAATTTCCCCAGAATAATGAGAAAAAGTAACTCATCACTAACCCCTAATGTTGCTTAGATCATATTGTGTGGGATGTCTGTTTATGAAAATTAATATTCAGAAAACATTAAATATATTTGGGGAGGGTTCTACATCATAAGCAAACAATAGAGTGGCAGAAATAGACCTGATTGGATATGAATCCTGAGGGAAACCCTGCTCACTGCCATTCTTAACAAAGTCTATGCACACAGTGACTACACAGGGACAGCAGGGCCCAAAAATCCAGCTTTTCTTCTATACTAGAATCTTTCACAGAATTAGCTAAACACTACAGAATAGGAGTTAAACACGCAGGCTCCTATGTGAGCCCGTCATGGGTCTAAGATGCCGCTGTGCCATTTGTAAGTTGCAGGGGACTCTTTGGCCTTCCCTGAATATGGCTTCCTCACTTGCTGCCTGCATCTCGGGTAGCTGTGGATGGGACAAACAGAGGAGATGTGTTGATCTGGTACTCAGTAGATGGGAAACAAACAATGTATACATATGATTTCAATGGCTATTCCTGTCCACCAGGTAAGCTCACCGACAGGTCTAAGTGTGCAGCCTTGCATGGCCAGCCTGCATGACAGGATGCACATGTCACTGCTGGTGTTACCTTCACCCTCTTGACATACCTACCCTCTGCCTTTTACAGGTGACTAAGAGAGTTCTTAGCCACTGAACAACATGCTCACTGTCACACAGGTTGAAAGATAGAGAGCCAGGGTTTCTACATCCAATCTGGTTGGTTCTAAAATTCAGTCTTTCTGTACCATATAATCTACTTGAAATTCGTAGCATTGAGAGAGAGAAGGAAAAAAAATCCCACTATCGCTTTCTGGGGATGGGGGGAAGAAGATCATTTTCAACTTTATAGATAGAAAGTTTAATTTTAGCATGAATAAGTAGAAGTGCATTCTGTACAGGAATTAGTAAAGGTTTTGATTTGGCGACTCTGAGATGCACAGCCTCGTAGCTCTGGGCTGATACGGGCTCCATCTAAGAGCAGAAGGGTAAGTGTTCTTAAGATGTGGTGTGTCAGAACAGATGCCCAGCTGCATATACATTTCATTTTTAACAAATAGTTTTTCATAACTATAGGATTCTTCTATATTTATTAAAAAAATCTGGCACATGCGAAAATATCAAATTGTGCTACTCCACCTCCATATGTGCCCGTTATCTATAAATATAGAAATGCAATAATTATCGCTAGAGCTGCTACTTGTTAAATTTTCAAAAAACAGATAAATTATGAATATGGATATGAAGAAATAGCTTAAGGACTTCAGAAGGATCGAGAGTCACAGCCTCCCTGATTCAGATGTGACCGGAGGGCCACCTCCTCCGGGGATGGTATGTGACTCCGCTCTGCCAAGCGGCCTCTAAGCCTTCACTTAACTAAACACTGCTCATGATGGCATGTGCGCTTCCTAGGAGGACATTTATCTGCGGCTAATCGCCTTTCCTGTTGACAATACCTCCCCTACGGCTGTTCAAAGTCTGCTAATATCAAGGCCACCTTGTCTGCATCCACTGTCATGTGTAGGGCCCTCTATGCAGCCTCCCTCCATTCCTTATCTCGTGGAATCATCTATGCAGACATACAAAATATTTGCGTGTTCACAGAAGACATTCAGCAAGGTGCCAAACATGGCAGAGTTCAGACATAGGCCTGTCTGCCTGTCACTAAGCCTGACGAAGCCTGTGTCCCTTACCCTGCACAGTAGGGCTTGATGATGCAAAGTCCACAGGTGGTAGTGGGTGCCACAGGGTGGCACAGGACCTCCTCAGTTCACATCACAGGCACCTTACATGTCTCTGTGAGTAGTGTCTCCTTCAGGACACCTAGTCCCGTCTTCCTAGTTTGTGCAGGTGTTTGGTCACTGCTCCCAGAGCGCTCCTCTTTCTAAGTTGGTAACGTCAGCTTTCAAGCATGATGGCAACAAGCACATGTGACAAGGGCTGCCCTGAGCAGAAGGAAAGACATGGCAGCTTCCTGTCATCTCTCTGCATATTTTCCTTCTGTCATGGAAGACTTTAATACAACGTAACCATCAACCACCACCATCTCTAAAGTCCAGAACCCCAAGTTCATTCTGTATTACACACTCCAATGCACATCTCCTCTGAAGGGCCTGGGAGGATAGCCCAGCCCATAAAGTGCTTGTCATGTGAGCATGAAGATCTGAGTTCAGATCCCCAGCAGGCTCCCCCAAAAGCAGATGGAGCAGCGTGTGTGCCTGTCACCTCTAAGGAAGCAGAGACAGGAGGACATCTAGGTTTGCTAGCCAGCCTTACCAAATCAGTAAGATAGTCCTCGCCAGAAGATGACACCATCTGGTGGCAAACTCTGATGTCCCTGTGTACATCCACATGAACATACGTGCGCATACATACATTTAAACATATGCATAAGTCACCGACCTTTTACCTGCCTTCCTCCTTGTCTTTAGCATTTTGCCTCCAAAGGTACCTGTCCGAGGACAATTATAATCCTTCCTGGGAACTTTGTTCATGAAGGGAAGAGAATCTTTTTTCTATACTTTAACTGTAAGTGTGAGTCATGATTAGAGGCCAGAGTTCCTCTGTTATAGAGAAATGAGGAGAATCAGAAATGGAAGCAGGTGACCAAGTACAGTAAAGATCAAGTCAGAGGCATCCGTGATTTGCTCACCAGAGCCTAACCTCCACCCTGTATGTCTAAACTATGAAGGTTCAAAGGCAGATAGTTGACCTATGAAATAATCTCTAAGCTCCACCCACAATTCTTCCCTGACTGACTGTTCCCACCTTTGAAATACCTCCAGGATTGTAAAACATAATGGAAAAATGACAATGTAATTCACAAGTATCAAATACTGTTCTGACTAGCAGGGAGTGGGGGGGGATTTAAAACTTAAAGACATTTGGAGCTCATTGTATAGATGAAGAGTCTATGTACAGGAGCTGGCTACCATCACTCCTTTGACTGCATGTCTAAGCTCTCCATTATTTTGAAATAATGAATGTGAAGAATTAAAATGCTCCCAGATATCCATTGAAATGATCAGGTGGTTTTTTTTTTTATCATTCTTCTAGGCCATTCTTCAATAAATGAGAGTGCTATTTTCTTTATTTATGCCAGGCAAGTGCTGATTTAGATGATATGTAAAAGCTTGAGAGAGGGGAGGGGGTATTGGAAGTGGGGTAGGTAAAAGCGTAAGGAATAACCAAAGATGAATTTGACAGATTACAAAACCGCACCGGCAACTTTCTTTAGATGCTCTCCACACAGAGGTGAGAGCGAATCATCTCTGTGGGGACATGACTGGAGGTAAGGGTCACCTGACCGCTCACCTGGGTGGTCAGGACAGTGCCTACTCAAGGAATGCTGCACACGAGTGACGACGGGAACCAAAGGGCACTTGCAGGAGCAGGCGCAAGAATCAGTTGTCAGGAAATGCTACCTCCAGTCCCTTCCTACTTTATTTCTGCTTCTGACAATTCATTTTAAAAGATAAAAAAAATAAAATCTCCATTTGTAGGGTCCTTAAGGCCTCCCCCTTCCATGAGGAGCTATTGGCAGTTATGGGTTGTTGGGGAAGGGGTATGACCTGCTTCAGGGTTGTAACGACTGATGAATTGTTCATGCTCCAGTAAATAGCGTCTTACCCATGCTTGGTCAAGAAACTAATTAAACTCCATGGGCCACAAACTAGAAAGAAGGCATAGCCTGTTGAGAAGTAGCATTTCAGAGGGAGTGGGAGGAAAGGAAAGGGGGGACATGGGGTGCAATGATGAAAATGTATTATGTAAATGTAAGGAGCACCCTCCCTTTACCCTGGAAATGCAAGGATAACCTTTACATTTTATGAATGAATACAGAGAAGGTGACGTATATGTACAGTGGAGAATCTACAAACCTCAGGAAGGAAAGAAATCCTGACACAAGCTATGGCATAGGAGAAACCTGACAAAATTCCTGTTATATGATGTACACTAAACACAGAGGAGACAATGTCAGTGTCACAGGATTCCACCGATACAGGGTTCTGGAGTTAGAAGACTCGGAGAGTGATGGTGGGCTGGTGCTTTTCAGGGGCTAGGCAAGAAGAGAACAGAGAATTAGAGTTTACTGAGTAGAGAATTTCAGTTTGAGAA
The DNA here is from genome assembly GCF_982192425.1 of Myodes glareolus. Lineage (NCBI taxonomy): Eukaryota > Metazoa > Chordata > Mammalia > Rodentia > Cricetidae > Myodes > Myodes glareolus. The sequence continues at coordinate 132,107,417 of NC_142026.1, forward strand.
GAGTGAAGGGAGACGGATGCCCAACAATATCTATGGGCTTAATGTTTTGGTACTTCACACCAACAAAGGTTAAAATAGTGGCTTTTACATTATTTGCCTCTTACTGCACTAAGCAGTGACCTTCTAGAAAAGATATTCTTGGAGCTTGGGGAGATAGATAAACAGAGAGAGGTACTAACCATGCAAGCCTGAGATCCTGAGTTTGATCCTTCAAAGCTACATAAACAAACAAGCAGACTGGTAGTGTCCATCTGCAATCTTAGGGGGATGGTTGGTAGACACTGGAGAAGCAACCAGAAGCTTTAGGGCTAGTTTGACAGTATAATCAGCAAAGGAGATTCTGCTTCAACAAGGCAGATGGCAAGAACTGATTCCCATCCTCTGACCATCAAACGCATGCTGTAACAAGCATATTCATGTTTACTCACATGCATACAAGCATGCATGAAGGCACACATGCATGTACAAATATACACACTAACTAAAATTTTAAAATAATCTTTGAGGTGTTTCTGAACGCTCCCAGTTCCAAGTTGAAAGTTTAACTTGAAGGTTTGAAAACCCTGTACCCAGTCCATCTACAAAATCCTCAGGCTCAGTTCTGTTAGGGTCTTGGCAGGTGTGTGGCCCAACATAAAGGCAGACTGACAGCTCACTATAGGCTTAGCTTGAAACATGCTGTGCCCTACATAGCTGCCTCCGTTCTGAGCTCAGCTGTGCTAGTGTGTGAGGTTTCAAGTTTCTCCCTCATGGGTACTGACTTGAAGCCCAAGAGACAGCAGAAATAGCAAGCTTTATCTTTTATGTGTTCTCATTCAATTTACTCACATTTTACATTTGTAATAACATTTCTATCATCGTAATAAAAAAGCACGTTGTTCTAACATCTTAATACTAAGGGAAACCTTTGCAAGAAGTCTAAATCCTGTGACTCGTGGTAATTGCCAGGTCCTCTGAACTCTTAGTGCTTCCTATGGTTGCTATTCAATCGGCATTTGTCATCTGGGGCTGTATGACATATCTTTCTTGTTTTCTTGTATTGTCATCTATCACTGAGTCAGATTCAGTAAATTCAGTAACAGAACTTGACATCACCATTGCCTTGGGGTTGATTGAGCACCCCTTGGCTAAGAAGAAACACACAGGCAATGTCTGCTCTTATTGTTCAGCATATCTTCCCTGGATTTGGTGTCTAAACGAGTGTGATCTAAATTGCCACTTGATATTTGAGACTTCTGCTCTCTCTCTCTCTCTCTCTCTCTCTCTCTCTCTGTGTGTGTGTGTGTGTGTGTGTGTGTGTGCACCTTTTAGAATTATCTCCTTAAAATATTAATCTGATCTTGTCACGTCTACCGATAATATCATTCAATAATTTATTTGTTTAATACATATTTTTTTTGAGCAAGGATTAAATGGAATTGTGCCAAGCCCTGAGGTTGTTGTTAAGACACAATAAAGACGTATCTGTCTTCAAGAAATTCACTTATTCACAGAGGGGGACATGGCATCAGCTGCAAAACAAACAAACAAATAAAAAACAAAAACAAAAAAAATGTGATTTGGGGATAACGATGCCAAGGGCAAGAAACCCCGAGATTTAAAGGACCAGGGAACCTGGGCAGTCACAGAAGTTTTACCTGTCTAGTGTGTAACTTCCATGGTCAACCCTGTATCTCCTTGGAGTCCCGCTGACTCCCTTAGACTTCAGTGCTGGGAAGCTGATCTGAGAGAGATCCTTCACTGGTAATGAAAAAGAAGCCTCAGGTGTAACATGAGGGGCCGGCTTGTTGGGGTTTCCATCCCACCCAGTACCCCACAGCCGACAAGTCCCAGAGAAAATCAATCACACAGAGATCTCTATAAGTTATAAAGCTGATTGGTCCATTAGGTCAGGCTACTTATTAGCTCTTATAACTTATGTTACCCCATTATCCTTATCTACGTTAGCCACATGGCTCAGTACCTTTTCCAATGGGGCAGCTTACATCTTTCCTCTCCGGTGGTCTGGGCAGAACTGCGGAGGGAGCTTCCTGCTTGCCAGAATACTCCCAGTCTCTTTGCTCCACCCCTACTTCCTGTCTGGCTTTCCTGCCTATACTGCCTGTCTGGCCAATCAGCGTTTTATTAAAATATGATTGACAGAATACAGACAATTCTCCCACACCACTCAGGGTTTGGGGAAATGGGTGAATGGGTAAAGCACTCGCCACGACAACATAAGGCCCTGAGTTCAGGTCCCCAGCATCCAAGTTAACAGGAGGATACCTGGGGCTCATGCCTAGACATCTAGAGTTGACTAGCTGTCAGTTCTGTGAGAAACCCTGTCTCAAAGAAATTAAGGTGGAAGACAATTGAGAAAGATCATATACAACATCGACCTCTGGTCTCTGCATATAAATGCAAACACGTTCACACACACACACACACACACACACACACACACACACACAACATTCACACACAAAGAAAGAAGTTTCACTTCTGAGACAACTGACAGTCTGGAAGATGATATTTGTGACATCTAGTTGACAAGGGAATCTTGGCATATGCCTACCATTGCCTCAAACCTCTAAAGACCTCAGTTTTCAAAATGAACAAACTCTTCAATAGCTGCTCCATAAAGGACCACCCAAGCAGACAATGTGAACGCGAAAAGATGCTTGAAGTAGGATCACTATGTTCATCAGGAACAGGGGCTCGCACTGAAAGCTAAAACTGGAAATATTGACACTAGCAAGACATTCTGAAAACGCAGGCAGATTACTCTATTGCTGGCAGAAACGAAGCTTATTACAAACAAGAGAAATCATTCTGGGCTGTGAACAAGACCCGCAAGGGTGATCAGAGCAGGTTTTCAGGAATGGAAATGCCTGCCCATCCACAGTGTGATGGGTAAATACACCTGCTATAGTCACACAGTGGATGCTGTACTGAACAGTGATAGAAAATGAACAAACATCCTGCGGACAGCATCGCAGATGAGTCTCACAAGCACAGTACTGAGCCAGAAGAAATAGGCAAAAGAATCCAAGCTAATCTACATTTTAAGGAGCAAAATGACAGTAAGCTTTGGGGGCAGGGAGCATCTTCTTGCAGATGGCAGAAGGTGTTAGCCTTCTGAGACGCTGCAGCTAGCAGCCTAGACCTTGATCGGTGTGTGGATAGGCCCATGAAGATGTGTATTCAATCGCTGTGTACTTTATTAAACAGAACGGTCATTAATAAAAGCAGATTTCAATTACTTAGTACCAGCACTGGTTAGCTTTTTGTCAACTTGACATAAACAAAGGTCATCTGGTAAGAGGGAACCTTAGTTGAGAAAATGTATCCATCAGACTGGCCTGTAAGCAAGTGGATGGAGCCTTTTCTTTATTTATGACCGATGTGGGAGGGCCCAACCCCGTGCAGGTGGTCCTGGAACTATTGAAAGCTGAGCCTGAGCCAAGCCTGTAAGTGCACTCCTCCAATGACTCTGGGTTCCTCCATGAGCTCCTGCCTGGTTCCCTGGGATCATAGACTATGATGTCAACGTGTAAGACAAATAAACCCTCCCCCTTAAGTTGTTAGTAGATACTATGTTTTATCACAGCAATAAAAAGTAAAGTAGAGCCGCACCTGAGAGCCCTAGGTATGTTAGTGGTCTCTGCCCTGGGTGCTTTTGGAAGCTGATCTTTTCACAATGGCTGATGAGACATCCTGAGACTACGCTCAAGCATCGCACACCTCTGGTGATCACTTCCCCCAATGGTAGACAGAAGCTGGCAAGCTATTTTCCTGGTGAGAGCAAACTTAAGAATTTGCCCTCTGAGCTTCTTCCCAGCACACAGGAAGGACGGTGCGTTCCCCCGGCCACATGCGGTTGCTTTGCATATTTCCAACACTGGGCAGCAAGTCCTGGGATAAGGCCCAAATTTCCTCTTATAGAGTGATTCTGCCGCCAGATTCGGTTGAGCAGAAGTTACAGGAATTCTAGGCCTCTGACCAGCAATGGCGGAATGGTCTCCATCTTCTTAATTGAATGTGAAAATATCCGCGAATCTGAAACACTAAGACACTGTCTCCAAGAATGGTTCCTCACTTAAAAGTAGCTGGTATTGATTGGGCTGTGTCAATTCCAAGGCCTTCCAGATCCAATTAGAACAACGTGAGCTCTGGACAGAGTGTGGTGGTGACATGAGGGTCCCATGGGACGTCCTCATCTCCATTGACTAAGTCAGTGTAAGATAAAAAGCCTTAGCTCCAAGGACCTGGGAGCATCCAGGCAGAAACCCTTCAGGATTGACAAGGCTCCCTGTACCCTATTACAGCATGTCTTCCAGTCTATGAGAACAGCACACATCCCTTCCGGGCTCCTCTCCACACTCACAGAGGCATGGTCCCCATCTGAATCCACGAAGCTCCTTAAATATCCCTTCAAATGCAGGTCTGGATAAAAATATCAAAGACAGGTTCTAAGGAGATGACTCAGTGGGCAAAGCACTTGCCAGGCAAGCACGCAGACCTGAATTTAATTCCTAGAACCCGAGTAAGGTAGCAGGCCTTTGCAACCTCAGTGCTCCCATAGCAAGAGAAGTAGAGGCAGGAGGATGCCCGGGAGCTGGCAGATCAGCTAGTCTGGTGGAAGCACACTGTAAACAGAGAGGAAACTCTCTTCCAAGCAAGGAAGAAGGACACCTGAGGTGTTCTTACTCTGATTCTCACACGTATGCTATGTCGAAGGCAAACACATGCAAACCAAAGGCAGAATTTAGGTTAGCAATCACTCCGTGTTTTATCTCTGCCTGAATTACCTTCTTATGGAGATAGGTAGATCTCTGCAATTCTGAATGACTCCAACATCCACTGCCACTCAGGCGAGACATCCCGAGGTACACCCTGGATTCCAACAAAAAGTCATAAGGAAGACCCTCGGGGATACCATCCATAAGCATCTTTAGATCAAAGAAACAGTGATGCAAAAGCCCTTAGAATATTTTAAGCATCACACTTATCCAGTCAGAAATAGTGCTTCTCCCAGAGTGAGGACAAAGCTCTCCTCCACTAACGGTCTCTTCCTGACCACAGTACCGCAGCAAGAGGACTTAGAAATCCGGGACTGTGTTTTCTGAGCCTAGGGAAATATCACAGCCATGTTTGTCTTGTGTCCCTAAATAACTCACGTCTATCTTCACTGGCCTAGGATTCCCCCTTTGTATCAGGCATCATTCTGTCCTATGGAGAAAGGACAAAATGCTTCAAATGTCGTCCACTGAGCACTGTCAAAACTTTCAACGCAAATGGACACCAGCTTATGCTACAACTTGTATAATGAGGACGGCTGAGTTCTACAAGGATTGGGGTTGCCTGGGGACTTTGAGCCTCCCTCTCCTCTAACAGGTTTCTGCCACTCTGTTTTCTGATCGTCTCTGGTGACACTAAGAGAATGACCCTCTGACAGAAGGTCCCTGGGTACTTCCCAGTATCTTAAGAGTGAACTGTCTGCCTCTACCAGAGGGGAAACTGGACCTCAACTAAAGTAATTTGAATAAACAATATTATACCGGGAAATCGGTCCAGACAAGCCATGCCGCATGGCACTGCCCCTCCACAATTTCCATATTTCCTTAGCAATACTGCAGAGTTTCAGCTTCTAGAACGTGTTCATTCCTCCCCACCAAGAAACTAGTAGGGGGACTGGGGAGATGCCTCAGACTGTCCAAGTACCTGCCCTGTGTTGTGGAAGAATTGCCTGTATTCTGTCAGTCATGCTTTAAATAAACGCTGATTGGCCAGGCAGAAAGTATAGGCAGGTAAACCAGACAAGAAGTAGAGGCAGGGCGATGAAAACAGGAGAATTCTGGGAAAGAGTAAGCCTATTCCCCCACTCCTGCCCAGACTCCAAAGAGGCAAGATGTGACCTGCCCTGCTGAGAAAGGTACTGAGCCATGTGGCTAACATAGATAAGAATAATGGTTTAATATAAGATACAAGAGCTAATAAGTAGCCTGAGCTAATGGACCAATCAGTTTTATAACTTATGGAGATCTCTGTGTGATTTTCTTTGGGACTTTGCTGGGCTGTGGGGTACTGGGCGGGACAGAAAACCCCAACAAGCAGGCCCCTTCATGTTACAGCTCTGCACATATGAAAGCCTGAGTTCACAAAAAATGTCAAGGTGGACACAACAGTGCACATCTGCAATCCCAGCATTCACACAACCAGATGAGATGAGACCAGAGCTGCGACAACTGCTCACAAGACAGAAAGCCTGGTGCACACAGCAGGGAAATGACAAGGGACCCTGTCTCAAACAAGGGAAAAAGCAAGGACAGATATCTGAGGTTGTCCTCTTACCTCTACACAGAGGTTATGCCATGCTCATATCTATACACACAAAGTACACACAAGCACACATGCACATGGCGGGGAGAATCTTAAAACAAAAATGGGTAACAGATGAATGTGCTGAGAGATAACTCAGAAAGTCCCAAGGGATTTTGGATTAGAAGCTGACTGTCTGACACCTCTTACTTCCACCAGAGAGCTGACTGACAAATCTATCCATAAAATATTTGATATCACACCATTATGCTCTCTCTGTCTCCTTTCATTATAGACTTGCTGGAGGATGTGGAGCTAAGTCAGAGTGGGAATTCCTAGCTTGCATTCACCTTTTGTAGAACTCTTTAGATCCTGGATGACACAGCAGATATTGGTTCAGCCTGGAAATTCTAGCTTCTGACCTGCCTGGTACTGTTTAGAGGCTGAGCCTTTGCCTCTGCAGCTTCTGTAAACAGCTAATTCAGTTTTGAACAGCCCGAGGTTCAAGTCCCAGCCGACAACTGGTAACAACAGAGGCAAGTTCAGCAGTGAGGCCCTGTCAAAGTCATCCACGGAGAAGATACAGCTGAGGTCATGGATCTGGGAAACCTAAAACATGTGGAGTTGGCATGAAGGTAAGGATGGCTCCCAGGGGAATTTGTGCTTCAATGGATGGTAAAGAGAAAGATGATAAAGAAAAGACTACAGCAAAAACTGGTATCAATCAAATCAGAGCAAAGAGCTCCAAGGAGGAAGAGCTAATGCAAGTGTACAATTGAGGAGAGGTGAGAGGAAGGTGGGGGAAAACAATCCTTCCACCTTTGATGATTAGATGCTAACCACCACTGACTTTCCCAGAGCCATTCCTGGGAGGAGATGGGCTGAAGAGGCAACAGGAGCAAAGCCAAATGTAGTTGGGTCAAATGTAGGTTATGAAATAAGAGGTGCTTGTTTCAGAGGGAGTTGGAAAAGGATAACAGTTGAGGGAGACACAGAAGTTTTTGGAGGATGTATTTTTCCCCTAGGATGAAGAAATTCTAAGTATACTTTGAGCCAGAGGGAGAAGGAACCTGTGCACAGAAAACATAACTGAAGATTTAAGAAGAGAATAATTGATCTAGTACAGACTTTGGGAAACAAGGGGAGATGATATCAGAGCTCACATGAGCCAGGGTTAGTCTGATAAAGAATAAAGAGAAGAATGGGAGGGTGAGGGGGGGTCACAAGTAAATCAGAACAAAGGAAGTGGACAGAATTTTCACTTCATAATATCGTAGTGGAGTAGAGGAAGGACGGAGCAACAAGCTCTCCTGTTGACTATGCTGAGTCAGTGGCTGGAGCAAGAAAGAAGGGAAGAAGAGGATTGAGGAGGAGTTACCAAGAGGACCCCATATTCAGAAAGCACATAGGTCATCCAGCCCCAAACACAGACAGTAAAAGAGGAGAAAGGGTCTGGCATCAAAGCTTGAAAAAGCAGTAAATGAACTGGGCATTGTATATGGATGGATATAGCCTGTACCCACGTGTTATTTTCCCAGCTCAAGACTCAACAGGAAGGTTAATTTGGTGAGCAGTCCAAAGCTGACTTGATGGATGACTGACATCAAAACACACATAAGATGGTCACTGTGGTGCACACCTTTAATTTCTGCACTCAGAGACAAGATGATCTCTATGAATTCAAAATGAGCCTGCTCTACATAGCCAGTGCCAGCCCAGCCGGGGCTATACACAGGGAGAAAGACAGGAAACAGAAACAAGAACAAAACCCACAGATAAGATTTTTAAAAGCCTTTTGATAGTATTGTCCTGATATTTTTTTGGTTTGTTTGTTTTAATTTGGCGCCTTTAACTAGACTTTTCGGACTTGTGGGTTCGCAGTGAAGAGAATATTTTTCATCGTTTTCTCTTTTTGTTCATTACATGATAATATTTGTCTCCATTACAAATCTTCGATACAACTTTTCACCTGCCCACTCTCCATACACTGTAGGGTTAAGCCTCACACTTCTCAATGGTCACTGAAAGCAACAGGTTCGGGGAAAAAAGAAACACAGAATGGGACCGTAAACGATCCCTATTTCCCTTCTCTAATTCTTGCTCTAGGTCAGTGCTTCTCAACCTTCCTAAGGATATCACCCTTTACCATAATTCCTTGTGTTGTTGTGACCCCCATCATAAAATTATTCTTGTTGCCATTTCATTACTGTAATTGCGCTACTGTTATGAATCATGATGCAAACATCTGCATTTTCCGATCATCTCAGACCACCCTTCTGAAAGGGGTTGTGACCCACAGGTTGAGAACCGCTGCTCTAGCTCCACCCCTGTGACCTTCCTAAAGGTACAAGACTGAGCTGCTTGAAGGATGAATATCTCTGTCACTCATCTTTTCTCAGCTTCTTTGTCTACCATCTTTAACGTTGTCCATATTCACTGAGAAAAGTGTAGTTTCCATGTCGCCTCATAAAGGAGATGCACAAGAACAGAAATGTATTTACTCTAATCTTTCATATGGATGATCTACAAAACCATCCTGATAGTCACTTGGGATGCCAAGACACCCCAGAACATGAAGCCGGGGAGAGTGCTGCTCCTGCTTCTCCATGAGCCGCTGAGGATACAGCTCAAGCCCCCAACTCTGCCTCTGTGAGAAGGGTGTGAGCGGCAGGTGGGACAGAAGCAGAATGAAGTCTTGTTGATGACCCAAGCGTAGGTCATCAAGAAGAGACAAGCAGGCGGGGAGAGACCTTTGCCGGTAAGGAGCCTGTCTCACCAACTCAAGAATATGCCTTTGATTCCTATGTAAGAAGAGCGGGACACAGAAGCATGTGATGTCATCACAGGCAAGACGGAAGTCGGCAGATCTTCAGGGCTCATTGACCAGCTAGCAGAGCCTATTTGGTAAATTTCAGCCAGGGAGAGACCCTATCTCAAGGAACAAGGGTAGCTACAGACAGGACACGAAGGCCTCCACATGCATACTCACACTTATACACATCCATCCAAACACATGTACTCTTTCACACATGTGAATTTGCACACACACACACAAACACACACACACACACAACAGAATCAACTTCTGGCTGTTTGATCCACCTCACTCGATGCATACCCTGCCTCTCACCCCCAGGGACTTGCCATTTTCTCTGTACAGCCCTCAATCTAGCGTCTTTTGTGACAACTAAATTCACAGGGGAAAAAAACTTAAATGCTTTCAGTGGCAGCCAGCTTCTGAAGTTGCCCAAGTGCACTCTTTTAGCTCCCTCCCTTAAGCCATATGATGTCATTTGCCTCTCCATCCCTAAGTGCCAAAAATGCTTCTTTCGTAGCTTTGAAATTTGCCAAACTATAAAAACCTCAGATCTCAGTTTAGGTTTTTATTCTTGTGCCAAAAAGGCAAAAAAAATTACTTTTTACCCTTCTCAAAGTAAGAATATCAGCGGCAGAAAGAAAGAGGGAAGGCCCCTCTTCACAAGCCTGCTGCTGAGTGCCTTCCCGTGCTTGGGCTAATGGGCTGTCCTCATTTTACTCAGAATTTCATTTCAATGGCTTGTCAGCTTCTGCTTCAGGACATACCTAAAACTCCTGAAGCTCCCGGACTTGACAGGTAGCTGGGAGACTGGCTTTCAAATGCACCTCCACTCTGCTTGAGGACGTAGGCATTAGTGATTTTTGAAGTTAGAGCGTCTTCCCTCTGATTTGGACATTTCGCAGGTTGCTGTTATGTATTTACTGGAAGCTTTTTAGATCGCCTAAAAGCAAAAGAAAGAGAGAAAAGCCTCCTCCCCATTCTAATTACAGCTCCATTTCCTTAGCAAGTCCTTGAACAAGGAATTCCCAGAGTCCCTAATCACCTTTCTAGTCCTCATCTCCATAATTGTGTCCCTTCCAGATTCCTTCTTGGCACAGCCTGGAGACTGATTTGCTCTGTGTGGTTAAAACCCTTTTATTTCATGCCAGTTAGGACCTGTTTTCACAGTGTGCCTTCTGGGGTTGCCTTGCTACCTTGGATGGGATTGATCACTCTTGGCTTCTGTTCTAACCTAGCGAGTGACTACATAGCCTTCTGTCTCCCTCCTCCTCTTCTTCCTCCTTTTCTTTCTCCTCTTCTGTCTTCTCCTCTGCTATGGACTTTCCCAAGTTCCTTTTATATCTTTTAAAATAGCTTTTTGAAATTCAAGTACAATTACACCATTTTCTTCCTTTCCTTTCCTCCTGCCAACCCTTCCCGTGAACCCTCTCGCTCGGTTTCTCTCATGTCCTGTATTTCCTTAAATATAACTATAAACACAAATACCTTACTCAGTTTATACAATGTTACTTATATATATATATACATATATATACATACATGTGTGTACACACACATACATACATACATACATACATACATACATACATATATATCAGAACTGGCCACTTGGTATTGGGTAATCAATTTTGGGGCTCTTCCTGGGGAAGACTATTTTTCCCACTCTACTCATCAAAAGCTATCAACTGACAGAGGGCATTTAAAAACACACACACACACACACAACCAATCAGAACGCAGCAATCATGCAGTACCTAATCCCAACTGATACACCCACAACAGAACTTCTGTCCCTGAGGCTCAGAAGCCCTATCAGGAGAGGCTTGGGGAGACTGTAAGAGAAAAGGGTACAGGAAGTTTTCTGTGAAATTTCAACTTCTAGAGATGCCAGAAAAGCAACACCCATGAAGCCTACCAACATGGTTGCCTAAATAAGATTTGAACAAGAGTGATACCAACAGACAGGTTATCGGGGAAAGGGGATTTTTTTTTTCTTGTTTTCAGGGCAGATCAAACTCTGCCTGATGGGACTGTAACTCCACCAGTTCCCCACTTTCTCTGTCCCCCACTTCATTTCAGCAGGAAGTCACACATCACAAAGATTATTCTTTTCTAATATCATGTTGAGTGAAAAAACGCTGGGGATGGGTATGTGTCTCAGTTGATAGAGTCCTGGCTGGACCTAAACGCAGCCCAGAGTTTGAACATTAGCATAATCAAAATCCAATATGGTTGCACAGACCTGTAATTCCACCACTCAGGAAACAGGACCAGAGTGCTTGAAGTCCTGTCTTGAAGACGAGGCAAAACAAAAAGATGGGACTGAGGACTAATAACCCACTGACTGGTAGTCCTCAGTCCTGGGAAATTCGGCACCATTCACACTCACAGCCAGGAGAGACAACTGGCAAGAGTGGAAGCCATCTTCAGTTGTCTCTGCTTGCAGAGGGAGGCTCCTGTTAGAGTTACTGGGAGGCCAGGGTGCTACTTAGCCCTACTGCAGTGTGGAAGACCTGCCCCGCAGCAAAGTCATCCAGCCCCAAATGCCAACAGTAAGGTGTTGAGACAAACATATGCTTTGCTTAAACCGACCAGCACCATGAGCTCATCTGACTCGTTCTCAGACAGCTCTGCATCCTTGGCCCTCAGAATACTGCCTGGGATATGATCATTTGTCTGTGAACCGTTGTTACCCTCTCCTTGGCAGTCTCATGGTGCTGGTAATTTTCATAGTGAAAATCTGTTACTGACTATCTACCTGGAATTCTTCTTCGGAGCAATTGAATACTGTCTTCCTTGCTTGGTCCTTCCTTGCTGAAGGTGGCAGACAGGTGCCCATAATCTGTGCTGTAGAATGCCTTAACAATTTTTATATTCATCATTTGAACCTTGATACATGAAATCAAGCCATACAAACGATCTTTCATATCCTGAGGGTCCATAGTTTGGGAGGATTCCACCAAAGATCCTTGAGGACTGGTAATAATATTCCTCTAGAACTACATTATGGTCCCCTAAAGAGAAGGTAGGCTCTATTCTAACTAAGCTGATAAGGATCTCTGGGGTTGAAGCAAGGGTTACATAGGAGATACATGACAACCCAGCTTGCCGTTTGGCCAGCCACCCATCTCATTCCAGATCTTTGTCCATGAGGTCATGTTAGTGTCCTGCTCCTTCATATGCATTCAGAGCACTTGTGTCATGTATGAGAAGAAAGAGGAAAAGGGTGAAAGTAAGATAAAATGTCACCAGAAGTTCCATCCTATTGATGTGGCCCATGTCACAGGAGCATGTTTAGAAGATATTTCCCAAAACCATAAATCCTCAAACATCAGACCCTTCTGCTGACTTTAGGTCCTTATAGGCTGTCATTACTCTGCTGTAAATTTCTCTGTCTGCCAATCTATCTATGTATTTATCTATCTATCTATATATCTATATATCTATCTACCTATCTATCTGTCATCTACACCCACATACATATGTGTGTGTGTGCATATATACATACAATTATTTTAATTTGCAATTATTTGAATTGTTGTATACTCGGGCAGAGGAAAGCTCTCAGGTGTGGATTCCTGTGCCATCCTAAGGGAAACTCCCAATGAAGACTTAATTCTTTATTCACATTTTTCCTAATTATAGAGATGATGGATACTCATTGTGGAAAGTCTGAGCAGATGAAATTGTAAAACCTCATCACTCTGAGATAACTATGGTTAATATTTTAGCATATTTCTTTTAAACCTTGGGCGCTAAGATTTACACACACACACACACACACACACACACTTATAAGTTAGTTCCTCATATGTATTCAGTTTGGTTTGCAGTTTTATCACCAATTACTGGCTCTTCATGAATTCCAAATACAGTTCTGGTTTACTATAGAAAATTCTGAAACAGAATAAAGGTATGTCTTCTTTAATCCCTCCATCTAATGACAGCCCACTGTGAAAAATAAAGTGTTCTTTCATTCTGTACATTCTAAAGTTTGAGATGAAGGCCCGGAGTTCTTCACAATAGTTTTTTAAACATAATATTATGAAAAGTTTTTCCACATAATAAAAACAGTTTCAGTGTGTGTGTGTGTGTGTGTGTGTGTGTGTGTGTGTGAGAGAGAGAGAGAGAGAGAGAGAGAGAGAGAGAGAGAGAGAATAGATTTTTCCTCGATAAAAATCAGAACATTATATATATGAGATTATAGTGGAATTTTATCTTATTTTCAACCTTTTCCTTTCTCTCATACAATATATTTTTTGATTTTTTTAAAGGCTTGTCTTTGAAAATGTACTCACTATCAAGAAGAACATGTTTTACATAAGTGGCACATACATGTAAGCTCGAACTCTGGAGAATGGGGCTGGGGAAGGACAAGTTAAGTTAGAGACCAGCCTAGTTTGCATAGCAAGATGAGAGAAAAGAAAAAAAAAACCAAATAAATAAAAGAGGAAGAGAGAGGTGAGGGAAGAAGGGAAAGGTATGAGAGAGTAAAAGAGAAAGAAAAAGAAAGAAAAGATAAAAGAACAAGAGAATGAAGAAAGGATGGGAAACGGCGGAGAAACGACCCTGGGAAAGTGTTCTGTGTGTTCTCCCCTAAATGGCACTGTGCGCACATTAATAACTGGATACCATTAGAAACATCTATGCCTTTATAGCTCACATCTTCCGGATCTTTGAAGACCTAAGAAGTAATGCCCAGGTCTTACAGAAGACCTTCAACAATGTACCTTGTTGTAAGAAATTTTGGCTGGCATGTTTATTTATGGTAGAAGGCGCTAAAAGACTTCTCTCATAGTTAACTTTTATCAAACAAAAGATCTTTGCCTTTATGATGCTGCTTTCATTTCTGCTTTGTCTGATGTTAATTCTGTCCTACACACAGCTTTTTGTTTTTCCAATTAAATGTTTAACAAACATTAATCTTTACTTTTTTGGCTCTTTGCAGATAGGTCTTTTTTTGAGATTATAGTGGGATTTTATCTTATTTTCATCCCTTTCCTTTCTCTCATACATAACACCTATGGACTTATTTTTGTCATCCTTTAGTATTTTTCTGCTGTTACCTTTGCGGCTTGTTACACAGGATATGTCAGGATCTTGCTGCTCTTATCATCCTTAGTCTTTTCACTGTGTATTTTTCTTAATTCTTTTATTAATGATTAGATTCACGCTTTCTTAAACGTTGTTAGTTAGCAACCAGACTGAGTTGCCAGAAATAGAACCTTGTTTTGAGCGGCCATGCAGAGCTGGGACTTGGTGTTCTCGCACCACAGGAAGCAAGGTTACGGGTCCCAGGGGTCATATCCGGTCTCCAAGCACTTCTTCAGTCACCGCTCTGTCATCCTAATCTAAGAGATGATCCCATGGGATGAGGGTGTGCTCAGTGTTCCAGATGTGGCTGCCCCTGTAGCCCCAGTCCACATCCCAAGGAAAAACAATGAGGAGGAGGAGGGGGGGAGAGGAAGAGAGGGAGGAAGAGAGAAGAAGCAACAAAAAGAAAGCCGTTGCTGTCTATAAAACTAACGGGATGCTTCATCCAACTTCTTACCAAATATTTCCAGAGCCACTTCTAGTTACAAGGAGGCTGGAAAATATGTGTTTGTTTGTTCTTGTTTAATCCTCTATTTATTATTCTCTATTTGCTATATTCTATTTTAATCCCAATAAGTTTTCTACCATGTATTCCTGGATCTTTGTTAGTAAGGATGAAGGAGTTTATGTCATCCAGATTATTAGGAATCTCATAAGAGTCTTCCTAAGGCTGTGAAAGTCCCTGGCATGAAGCAAGAGGGGTATGGAAGGCCACCTGTGGCCAAGGACCTATGGGCACTGACAGCCCTGGGGAGGGAAAAGCAGCTCCCTGAGGGGGCACCACTGTAGGGTCTAACAGAATAACTTGACGGCCACACACACACAAGAGTAAATGAGAAGCATACATTGACCGCTGGATTGTTTTCACAATAAGGGTGCAAACTGGGGTGAGTATGGAATAGAGGTAAATAGGTAGGGGATCAGGAAGTAATGGAATAGACGGATCTGGGAGGAGACGGCAGAGGTGACGCATTTGACCAAAATCCAATGTATAAATGGCTCCAAGATTTAATAGTTTCTGTTAAGACTGTGAAAACCAAGGGTGAGATAGAGTCTGTTGTTTTTCCAAGCCCTACTTAAGGGGCCACTAATGTGCAAATATATTTAATGTTTGATGCTCATGAAGTCAAACATGTTAGAAAACATTTTTATTAGCAAACCAAATTGCAGTCTTAGATTCTATGGCATCTCTTAAGAGAGTTAAAAATCACATTTAGTTCTTAAAACATCCACAGATATTTTGTTTTTAATGACTGATTTTTTATTTGATTACACTAATTTTTAATTACTGATTTTCATGTTTTACCTCCACTCCTTACATTTTTTTGTTTTTACTTTTGTTTTTATTTTGTTTTAATTGTCTGAAGCATGTGGCCAATTGTTCTGGGTGATTTTGTATGTCAACTTGACACACGGTAGAGTCATCAGGGGAAGGATCCTCAGCTGTGGAAATGCCTGCCTGAGATCCAGTCCTAAGGCATTTTCTCATTTGGTGATCACTGAAGGAGGACCCAGCCATGGTGGGTGGGGCCCTCGCTGGGCTGCTGGTCCTGGGTTCTATAAGAAGGTGAGCTGAGCAGGCCAGGGGAAGCAAGTCAGTAAGCAGCTCCCTTCCATGGCCTCTGATCAGCTCCTGTTTTTCGGGATCCTGCCCTGTTATGAACTCCTGTCCTGACTGCCTTCAGTGATAAACAGCTGATGGATGCTGACATGTAAGCCTAATAAACCCTGTCCTCCCCAACTTGCTCTTTGGTCGTGGTGTTTAGTCACAGCCATAGAAACCTTAAGACACCAACCAACTTTGAAACTATGTTTATTTCCATGGTATACATGCTCAGCTACGCTGCGCTGGACTTGCTTGGTATGTGCACAAACAGGAGGAGACAAGTGTCTGGCTTAACCAGAGAGAAAACACCGCCTTTCTTCCACCTTTTTGATCCATTCTGGCCTATTTATGTCAATCTTTTTACTTAGTTTAATCAAATGGTAACCTCCTCCAGAAACACTCTCACAGACACACCCAGAAATTATGTTTTACCACCTATCTTGGCAACTCTTGGCCTGACTTAATGACGCAAAATTAATAACACCATAAATCCTTCCAATGCCCCCTCTCTAATTCTCAATTTGGATGACTTGCATGTACTCTCTTTTCTATTAGTCAGTATGCCTAGAGGTTTTCTTCTAGTGTCTTTTAGGTTTTCTATTCCTATCATATTTTCAATGTCGTGGCTCTCATAACTTTATTACCTTTATCATTAAACTTCACTTTGATTCCATTTTTCTTTATTTTCTTTGTGTCCAGAGTAGATTCATAGATATTTGTCTCATGTTTTCTTTTATTCCAAAATAGAAACAGAGGCAATCTTAAAGAAATTAGGACATACATTAAATCTAACAATTCAAAAATATGAAATATCAGAAATTGCAAAACCCACCTAAAATAGCACTGAGAGGGAACATCATAGCATTAAATTGTTTAAATAGACACTCAGGATTTGCATTGTTGAACCATATGGAAGCTCTATTTTAAATTTTTGACGTACATAAAAGAGTTTCAATTTCTCCACATTCTTGCTAGCAGTTGATGTGGTCCTGCTTAGAAGATCCATGCTAACAAGTGTGAGGGGAAAAGTCGCTCTGTGCGGCTTTCATTTGCATCGTCCTGATGGTTATGGATGCTGAACATTTTCTTGGAACTCCATTGGCTATTGGTTGGCCACCTTGGAGAAACGTCTGCTCAATTCTTTTCCTTCATTTATAGCTTGATTTACTTGGGGTGCTGCTTGACTTTCTTCCAGGAAAGTCAATGACATAAATGTTCAATGCTTCTCTACAAATCCTTCAGTTTCTGGTCCATTTCTTTTCAGTCTTTCCTCCTCGTTCTCCAGAACAGTTTGATTCTAACATGATGTTAGTGAGTTCTTGTCCCAGCATCTACATCACTCTATTGAGATCAAATGATGCTTTTTAAAACTGTGTGCATTGTTTACCTGTGTTATAAAATTTACCTTAATTTCCTTTTAGTTATTTATATTTCTAGTGAGAAACTGTATCTTCTCCTTGTTTCAAGAGTGTTTGATTTTATCTTGAGGTACAGAGACATAAAGCGTTCTTAAGAAGCTTTATTTGATAATTTAGATGTTTGGCTCTTCTTGATATTGTCTTGTCCCTTGAGTCTTATATTTCTGACTCTGCAGGCTGGGAGATTTTGTACTGAATCCTGGATATATAGAACATAGTGTTGGATGATTGTGTCCTATAGTCTTCCTCTGGAGGACCTTAGTTCTTGCTTCTTATCACAGTTTGGATACTGAACATTTCTTGAATGTCTATGTGTTCTTGGAATGGTGCCACTGAAAAGTGCTGGAACCTCGGAGATCTGGGTTTGTGAAATGGGTCCTTAGGTCACTGGGTATTCACCCTTTAAGGAGACTGCAGAACCATGATGCCTTTGCTTTGTTCTCTCCTATTTCCTAGCCATGGGGTGAATTCTCTTCTATAGCTGCCTGACATAGTGTACCATCTCACCATAGGTCTATGACCAGAACCTCAGGAAGAGCGGGTCAAGGTAATGCATTGGCTGTCTTAGGTCCTTCAATATAATGACAGAAACTGGCTAGTATGCAGGCTTGTGTCATCAGTGTTCAATTCAGATGAGACAGGAAGTACTGCCTCACCTTCTGCTAATCACGGCAAAGCCTTTACCATGTGTCTTTAGGTATACCCTACACATTCTACATAGATACCTTAGGAGATGACTTGGACTAAGTCCTTTCCCCATTGTTAAAGTACACCTTCTATCTGTCTACCTTCAATGATTCCCTAACTCTCCAAGTCCCAGAGAAATCTTTAGGAGATCTTTTATCTGGAAAGATGAGTCTCTCGTGAGGTTTTAGGTGCCACAGTGTTCAAGGGCTCTGTGCAATGAAAGCCACACTTGGTGTAAAAGGATAGGACTGTGAAGGAGATGAGTGGGGGCTCCCCTCATACACACTCACACTTGAGGACACTGTGGACTTCTTGTCCATGAATATAGAGAGAGCTTCTCCCTCAAAATTTAGTCATTTCACTATCACCAGGATGTTTAGGAAATGCAGCTCCATGAAGGGAATCAGGCTATGCACTGCCAAGGAAGAAAACAGAGAAACCACAGAACTGTTAAGACTGTAGTTCCTGCCTTCTAGCTGCTGAGTCTAGCTGGACTCCTGGCCACCGGATGACTTTCTCTTGGACCTTACTCTCTACTGCCATTGGATAGCTCTACCTCTCAGACTACAGACATTCTGTGAATAAAAGCTGAGACATAAAGGAGGGAGCAAAATGGGGCTGTGTCAGCAGTGGCTTTTCATGCACCCCCAAATTTTGTATGTTAAAGCCCTAACCCCCGGGGTGATGGTCTTAGGGGGTACGGTTTTGGAAGCTGCAGCATCACAACTTTAGTAAGAGCCGACTCATATTCTTTCTCCTCCATCTGCAGTGTGATTGTACAGTAAGCAGGAAAACACCTAAACACTAAGATCTCTCACAGTAACTTAATCTTAGATTTTCCAGCCTTCAAAGCTGTGAGGAATAGATTTTCAGTGGTCCTAGTCACCCAATCTGCTCCATTTCAGTTTAACATCTCAAACTGACTCAGATTCATCACATTGCCCTCTAAATCCTAACCTCTCCCCCACTACCTGCCTGCTATTGTTTGCTTTTCTCAGTCCTTTCCCTTTTGCCTTCCATCCAAATGCTTACATGTTAACCCATGGAACAAATAATAAATAGAGTGCTTACTCCATCTTGACCAGCACCAGTGGTCTATTGTAGATATATTATTTCCAAGAATTCACTTCTTAGCCTATTCTATTTTTATTATTGATCAACTAAATGACAATGAATATTTTATCAGAATACACTGGTTACAGTAAGGTAATGAGAAAGCATTGCTCCTTCCAGAATGACATCTGTCCTTCCAGACAGCTGTCTGTCTGACATAGACATTTAAGTTTGCAATTTGATAAAAGTGTCTCACATCAAAACCTTTGCAAAGCTAAATTATCACAGTTTATGGCATGCGCTGAGCATTTAACCTGCTGGTAGAGGGGAATGAAAAGCCCAGCAGAATGACATGGAAACGATGAGACCTCGGAGCAACTATTTGTTCTTCAGCGAGACTTGTGCTTTGTGCATCTGCAGGGTCTGCAGTCTGCAGTAACGGGCCTCTTCCTCTCCTGCAAACTGTGATTAGAAAGACGCCATATGGTGGCAGTCTGTGTTTTAGATCTAAATGGAGCAGGAGGAGGAGGAACGAGACCGGGGAAAGGGAAGTAGTAGCTCTGGTTGTTAACCAAGTATGGTAAGAAGGAAAAATGAACTCCATTTCTCCACTAACTGCTAGGCTACACGCTGGAGGGTTTAAAAATACATGTGACATGTTTCTCTATTTCTTAGGAGGCTTATTGGAAAAATAACTTACACAGCATTACTTTAAAGGAAGTGGAAAAGTGATAATGCTGAAAAGACTTACTATAAACCACAACGGCTGGGATGAAGGAGGTGGAGAACGAAGTGATTAGGAGAGGGTGGGACAGTTGAACACAGTGACTGGGGTGAATATGAAGAAAAGAGAGTAGCTCGGAAGTACCAGATACATATGAATCAACGAAAGATAACATCACATGGCTCACAGACAGAGATAAAGTTGTAAAATTTGCCTAGATCCAGGTCATCTAGAGGATTAAAAGTTACAGGAAAGAAAAAAAATAATTGACTTTGGAGTTATTAAAAAAGCCAGAGGTCAGGGTTGTCGAACAAGAAGAGAGGCATCCTTGGAGCTGCAATTTGAGAAGAAAGGCCCACCTGTAGGTTGGGAACTTTGATGCTTGAGTTGGGAGGAACCTGGGAGGTGGGTTATACAATTATCGTGACATGAGCCAGCCACTGTCTATCTAGGGTAAGGAAATTGAAATAGAATGGGACCGAGGTAATTGAGAGGATAATAGACGATGTCCCTGAACACCTGGAAAATGGGGCACAGAAAGGTAGTTGTGGGACTGAGCAGAGAAGCAAATAGGTGCACACAAGATGGCTCAGTCAATAAAGATGCTTGCTACTAAACCTGAAAGACACGCGTTCATTCCGCAGGATCCACACGGGATTGAAGTAGATAACCAACTCCTACGAGCTCTCCTCTGATTTCCATACAGGTGCACCTATACAGCTACACAAAGGCGTGCACATGTACACTTCAATCAATGAACAAATGAGCAATAAAATTTTAATTTTCAGAAAAGTAAACAAGTTAATCTAAAAATGTTGAGCTTGTGTTATTGTAATACAATCTATTAGAAATATTACTTGGGTAAATAGAAAAGATTAAAAGCAGAGAAAAGAGTCACCTCTGAAAACAGGAAAGTAAATCAGGAGAGTTTAAGTATATATTTGCTAAGGAGATTGGAGAAAAGAAAAGAAAGCTATTGGAAATAGCTGACCTTCTGGGAAAGAAGGGAGAGAGAGAGAGAGAGAGAGAGAGAGAGAGAGAGAGAGAGAGAGATGCTTTGATATGAAGAGGCACTGTCAATTCCCTATGGCATCTCAGAAGATGGGGGAAAACGCCATTTTTAAGTGGGTAGTTGGGTAGGTGAAGAATGCAAGCAACAAGCAGGTGAAGGGAAAGGCAACAGCAGTCTCAAGAAAAATAACGGTGCAAGCAGGGATGCCACAGTTAAAGTGCAGGAACTGAGACTGAGCAAGACAGGCACCAGGGCTCTTGAAAAACTCCAGCAATGAAGACCTGCATTCCACAAACCAACCTGAGGCAAATATGGCTGTCTGCCACTTGCATCTTCCCGACTCAGGTAGATCCAATCAGGAAGAAAATTGTCTGTCAACAATTTGAGGGAAGTCTAATGGCGTCAGTTATTGTAGGCAACTGAGACCTAAATGATGCGGGAAACAAGAACTGCACTAAGTGTTTCTTACAGACTGGGGCGGAGTTTCTTTCCCTCAAAGGCCTCTCTTGTCTCCTTTCAGAAAAGGTCCTTTCAGCCAGCCCCAGGCTTTGTTAGGTTTATATTGCCACAGAAGATAAACAAATGGCACCATGCCCCAAAGATGCAGCCACAAGAGAACAAAAACCACTTTTTTTCTTGATAACTGGGCTTGGAAGGAACAAACCTGTGGTCTGAGAGTCTCTGAGTATGAGCAGATATGCCGCCGCCACCTACATTCAAACTCAAAGCCGCGACCTTGAGGCGACAGTGTCTCTGCTTGGGAAGTCAGTTGGCTGTGCCCATCTTTCTTCTCTACTCCCAACTCTAGAGTGTTTCTTATCGCCAACCCCCTTCTTCCCTTCTCATTTCACAGCCAACACCTGCTTCCTCAAGACAGTGAGGCAGCAAGAGGCAGAATTCTGCAGAGAACTGAGAATCAGTCATTGCTTCCCAACTTGACCATTACCTGCTAAGCACAGAACCAAGGTGGTTCTGGTGGTGGAGAGCCAGCATATGAGGTGGTATCTGGCGGTGGGGAGCCAGAATATGAGGTCACATCTGCAGGTGTGGAGTCAGGATATACTCCCAAACACTCCTTGCTCAAAGACTCTCTAAGAATGTGTAATGGGGACTTGGATAAAAGTTAAAAGGTCTTTAGTGTATAGTTTCCTGGGTCTTCCTGACTGTCACTCAGGAATGGTTTATTCTTAATAATGGCTTCATCCTTAATGGCTTAAAGGTGGGCTACAGAGTCCTCTATATTAGTTTTCTGAAGTTGTCTGATACACTTTTTTCAAATAACCATAAAACAGACCTAAGGTAGGGTTGGTGCCCACTTCCCTATGGTTGTACCACCCATCCTCCTCAAAAGTGTTAGCAGAGGCATAGTGACCAAAGTCTGGAAATTCGCCTCTTCCAGGACTGACTAGGGGCCCTCATGCAGGACACTCTAAACCAGTGTTGTTGTGGGGCAAGTCCAGGTGTAAGTGGATAAACATTGGCCTAGTCAAAAGATCCTGACTCCACTTCCCTCCTGTCTTCTTCCGGTAGCAGTGACAGTTTAGATAGATTTAGGGCCAGGAACAGTTGCCATTTAGGTTGTTCCTTTGACTCTGGAGGGACTATGAGAGCTAAGGAGGCTGAGGATGAGTAGCATCAGTGGGAGGGGTTGAGATGCTAGTGGCTTGTGATTGGCAGTGTGAGGTAGATTCAGTTCCCTAGGCCTGACCAAAGCCCAAAGTAGAAGGTCTAATTGTCTGGGCAAAGCTCCCGTCTTATCCTTTGTATGAGGCTAGAGGAAGAAGGAGGAGCAGCTGGACAGGGTGTGGCCCGTCAGCAAATCGAGTCCTAACTCCCCGGTCAGAGTGAGATCCTTAGGGATGCTGGTGGGAAAGAGCAGCTCCGAACATAGCTAGCAAAAACATCCCACACGGGGCTGACATTATGAATTATGTAACTTGAATAATTTCCATTGTCAATAGAGCAGCAAAACTGAGCTCTCCAGAACAAGAACTAGGGGAGGAGCCCTCCAAGGAGGCAGATGTTTGCAATACATGAGTCTCCCCGTCTTCAGCCTAGGAACATCAGGCTCAGACCTGCTGTTGAGGGTGCTGTGTCGGCTGCCAGGAGACCCACCTTGCTGCAGTTGCTCTCAAACAAGCCAAAAAGAACATAAATAATGTGTTATTAAATATCCCTATGCTAACAGCGCAACCCTGTATTTACCCAGCACTCTGTCAAGAGCCCAAACCTTTAACCAGGAGACCAGAACACTTGATCTTAACACCTTTGAACAGATGGCAACCACACAAATGGGAGATGCAGGAATAGAAAGGAAAATGAAGGCTCTTCTGTGCTAACCTTGGCCCAGAAAGGATATAATGGGGAAGGGGGAACTGTCAGGAGAAAAATTGCACTCTCTTCAGAAGCCAATGTACCTTTAATTTCAAAAGTACAACCGAGTGCCATTTTCTAGACAGATGACTCCCAGCCCTGTGTCTCTTGCTGTTCTTTGGATAGCTTCTGTTATTTCTCTTCCATCTGTTATTTTCATTTATTTCAGCTAGATTTTTCCAAATTGGAGAATCTTATTTTGGGAACGATGTATTCCATAAATGTTATCCCATTTGAAGGAACGGTTGTGTTTTTCTCCCCCTCACCAACCTCCTGTCCCTTTTGGGGAAAAGGGGGAAGAGAATTTTCTGGGTCTGGGAGTCAAGTATATATACCCTAGGTTCAAAATTTAAGTCTTTCCTTGATGAACTTGATGATGAATCTCCATGCCCAGCCCCATAAAGCATGGGTGGGCTTGGTCACACCCATACGGCCTCCTGGAGTTTCACTTTTCATACCCCTCCAAGTGTTCTCCGCGTCCCTCTTGAGTGAAGACTGCATTAGGCCTACAGCTCCATCTGAGTTGTTGGCAAGCAAGGGAGCGGAAATGCAAATAAAAGGAAATCTGTGCTATATCCAGGGAGCCAGTTCTCATCAGAAAGACTAGAACTTTCATCAGAAATGCAGCGAGGAGGGAGAGAGAAGGCCTGGCATGCCTTGAGTGCACATCTACCTGGAACATACTCCTGTTCTGAGCACGCATGCACATGGAGACCCTGTTCTATGCACAGCTGACATTTCTACTCTGAGTCTCCCAGATGTCAGCATCCTAGAAGAATATGTGTCAGCACTTTTCTCAAGCTCTTCCCTAAGCCGCTCTTCCATTCTACTCTCTACTTTGGCTCCTACCATGTTGGATGACTGCTGCTTCCAAGTGTGCCATGTGCTTTTCCATAAACATGGTTTTGTATGCAGTAGGTCTGTCTGCTTGCCGTTTGCTCTTTTCTCTACCTGGCAAACTCCTGCCGAGAAATTCCTGGCTCATCCCTTCCCAGCCAGCTGAAATGTTATCCCACTCTGGGATAGACTCTCCATCCCTCTCTCCCTGAGCACCCAGGAAAAAAAAATTCTTAACAGTTGTCATGCGTTCCTCCACCCACATTTTTTCACAGACTCCCATCTCACTCATGGTCCTCGGGACATTTGATCTTAATTGTTTTCCCCTTGGCCACTGTTAAACTAGTGTTCTCCTAATGTTTGCAGGTAGAGAGAAAATCTTTTTTTTTTCAATACTAAGTGTTTTTATTTTTTTCAGTTTTTTTTAATTTATAAAAGTTTATTAATTTATAAAAGTTTCCATTTACGCCCCTCCTCACAACACCCTCCCACTCCCCCCACTCCCTCTCCTCCTCCCTCTCCATCCCTAAGAGCAGTCAGGGTTTCCTGCACTGTGGGAAGTTCAAGTTCCTCCCCCCTCCCTCCAGGTCCAGGAAGGTGAGCATCCAAACAGAATGGATCCCAAAAATCCAGTATAAGCAGAGGAAACAAGTCCCAGTGTCATTGTCAATGGCTTTTCAGAAAGACCCCGTGCCAGCCACATTCAGAGAATCTGGCCACATTCAGAGAATCTGGTTGGATCACGTGCTTATTCAGTCCCAGTCCAACTGGCCTTGGTGAACTCTCATTAGATCAGTCCCCTTATATCAGTGGGTGAACGCACTCCTCACGGTCCTGCCTTTCTTGTTCATGTTGTCCCTCCTTCTGCTCCTCATTTAGACCGTGGGGGCTCAGTCTAGCGCTCCAATGTGGGTCTCTGTCTCAATCTCCATCCATCAACGGGTGAAGGTTCCCTCTGGTCTTGCCTTCTTTGCTCACGTTCTCTTTCCTTCTGCTTCTCGTTTGGACCTAGGGAGTTAAGTACAGTGTTCCAATGTGGGTCTCTGTCTCAATCTCCATCCATCGCCAGATGAAGGTTCTATGGTGATATGCAAAATATTCATCAGTATGGTTATGGGCCAAGGCCGGTTCAGGCACCCTCTCCTCTGTCCAGAGAACAATCTGGGGATCTCTCCTTGGACCTGGGATCCCCTTTATAATCAAGTCTCTTGTAAACCCTAAAATGACTCCCTTAGTTGAGATATATACTTCCCTGATACCATATCCATCCTTCCTCCCTCCCCCCATTCCAATCCCCCGAGCTTTCCCCATTCCTCCCCTACTTCCTTCTCTCTAACCCTCTCCCGTTCCAACAACCCCCTCACGCCCCCATGCACCCAAGGTTGCCTGGCACTCTTGTCTACTTCCAATCTCCAGGAGGATAACTACATGATTTTCTTCAGGTTCACCTTCTTATTTAGCTTCTCTAGGATCATGAATAATAGGCTCAAAGACCTTTAATTATGGCTAGAATCCACTTATGAGTGAATACATACCATATTCCTCTTTTCGGGTCTGGCTTACCTCACTCAGTAAAGCGTTTTCTATGTCCATTCATTTGCATGCAAAATTCAAGATGTCATTGTTTTTTACCGCTGAGTAAAACTCTAATGTATATATGTTCCACATCTTTTTTAACCATTCTTCTATTGAGGGGCACCTAGGTTGTTTCCAGGTTCTGGCTATTACAAATAGTGCTGCTATGAACATAGTTGAACAAATGCTTTTGTGGTGTGATAGGGCATCTCTTGGGTATATTCCCAAGAGTGGAATTGCTGGGTCTTGAGGGAGGTTGACTCCTAGTTTCCTGAGAAACCGCCACACTGATTTCCACAGTGGCTGCACAAGTTTGCATTCCCACCAACAATGGATGAGAGTTCCCCTCTCTTGGCATCCTCTCCAGCATAGGCTATCATTGGTGTTTATGACTTTAGCTAATCTGACCAGTGTAAAATGGTATCTCATAGTTGTTTTGATTTGCATTTCCCTAATCGCTAAGGATGTTGAGCATGACCTTAAGTGTCTTTTGGCCATTAGAAGTTCTTCTATTGAGAATTCTCTGTTCAGATCAGCACCCCATTTTTTAATTGGGTTAATTAGAGTTTTAGTGTCTAGTTTCTTGAGTTCTTTGTATATTTTGGAGATCAGGCCTTTGTCTGATGAGGGGATGGTGAAGATCTTCTCCCAGTCAGAAGGTAGCCTTTTTGTCTTACTGACGGTGTCCTTTGCTTTACAGAAGCTTCTCAGTTTCAGGAGGTCCCATTTATTCATTGATTCTCTTATTGTCTATGCTACCCTGGTTCTACCTAGGAAGTGGTCTCCTGTGCCTATGTCTTGTAGACTACCTCCCACTTTCTTTTCTATCTGGTTCAAAGTGGTCAGATTAATGTTGAGGTCTTTAATCCATTTGGACTTGATTTTTGTGCATGGTGATAGATAAGGATCTACTTTCATTCTTCTACAGGTTGATATCCAGTTATGCCAGCACCATTTGTTAAAGATGCTTTCCTTCTTCCATTGCATACCTTTAGCTCCCTTGTCGAAAATCAAGTGTTCATAGGTTTGTGGATTAATATCTGGGTCTTCTATTCGATTCCATAGGTCGACTTCTCTGTTCTTATGCCAGTACCAAGCTGTTTTCAATACTATAGCTGTGTAATAGAGTTTGAAGTCAGGGATGGTTATACCTCCAGAAGTTCCTTTATTATATAAGATTGTTTTGGCTATCCTGGGTTTTTTGTTTTTCCATATAAAATTAATTATTATTCTCTCAAGGTCTATGAAGAAGTTTGATGGGATTTTGATGAGGATTGCACTGAATCTATAGATTGCTCTTGGTAGAATTGCCATTTTTACTATGTTGATCCTCCCAATCCAAGAGCAAGGGAGATCTTTCCATTTTCTGGTATCCTCCTCAATTTCTTTCTTCAAAGACTTAAAGTTCTTGTCAAATAGGTCTTTCACTTCCTTGGTCAGAGTTATCCCAACATATTTTATGCTATTTGTGGCTATCATGAAAGGTGATGTTTCTCTGATTTCCCTCCCTGCTTCTTTATCCTTTGTGTGTAGGAGGGCAACTGATTTTTTGGAGTTGATCTTGTATCCTGCCACATTACTAAAGGTGTTTATCAGCTGTAGGAGTTCTTTTGTAGAGTTTTTGGGGTCGCTCATGTACACTATCATATCGTCTGCAAATAACGAGAGTTTAACTTCTTCCTTTCCAATTCGAATCCTCTTGATCCTCTTATGTTGTCTTGTTGCTATTGCTAGAACTTCTAGCACTATATTGAAGAGGTATGGGGAGAAAATCTTATGGCTTCCATTGATGGTAGCTAGGTACATATTGGAAGGAAGAGCTTTTCCTTGACGTACACAATTGTAGCAGATAACTACAAATACCACCATAAAATGACTGTTCTCTTTGCTATTGGGAACTAGACTCACCCAAGGTGACATGGGCGCTAATATTTCTTTCGCCATTAACTTGCTAGCAGTGTTCTCAAGTCCACTCCCACTCAGCTTTCTCTACCAGTGTCGCAAATGCCATTTCTTTACACACAAAGGTCATTTCCTTTTTCTGCTTTGTCATGTCTCAAGATTAAAATAATGAGCTTTGAAAAGAAGGTAGAGCTTCTTTCTGTGGCAGAGACCATCATGGAGATGCACAACTGGGAAAAATGCACATAATGAGTGACTATAGGATCCCCAACTCAAACCAGTACATCTACAACACATCTGGGGCTCAAGAAATCAGGAAAGGGGGAGCAGAAACATTCTAAGAGCCAGAGGATCAAAATGTCTGCTTCAAAATATTGTCTTCTAGTCATGATATGGAAGCTGCATTCATGAATTCTCAACAGGAGGATTCTAACCAAGACTTGTATAGCGAGCACACCAGTCAACATGCCAACGTGGATTGGGGACATTTAACAAGGCTCCACCCCTTAGATGAAGAGCTACGGGCAATCAATGGCTGCTCAGAGAGGGAGAACCTGTCTTCTCTATTTTTGAGCTTCTTGGTAGGTTGTCCAACCCCAAGTGTTCAACCCTAAATGCACATATATATATGAACAGTGCTAAACAGAATCAGTAGAATCTGTCTTTCTGCCTGTCTGACTAACTGACTCTATCTCTCTCTCTCTACACACGCACACGCACACACACAGACAGACACACAGACAGACAGACAGACAGACAGACACACACACACACACACACACACACACACACACACACACGGT
The DNA here is from genome assembly GCF_982192425.1 of Myodes glareolus. NCBI lineage: Eukaryota > Metazoa > Chordata > Mammalia > Rodentia > Cricetidae > Myodes > Myodes glareolus. The sequence goes on from NC_142026.1 coordinate 132,135,619, forward strand.
AAGAGGTTGGGCTAGCCAATGTCCAGATCTTCCATATATGTCATGCAAACTTTTCAGCCTTGATTTCTTCTGGGTGAGAGGATGGGCTATCCAAGGTTCAGCTCTTGTGTCTCCTTTTGTCTCCTCATTCTAAAGAGGGAAGAGTAGGAAGCATGGTAGAAATGATGTAAATACAAACTCTGGTGTGAAATTATTTTTAAAATTTAAAAATTTTCAATAACAAGAAGAATGAACTTATAGACAAGAAAGCTCTTTGTGTTCTATAGGAAAGTAATCTCTGATTGACTCATCCTAAAATTTGCTGTCTTTCTAGTCACCAGTCCTTTCCTGTTCTCTGGCCAATAATAATGACATCAGTAACAATAGAATTTAAAATATTTCACTACAATGTGGTTTCTTGCTTTTTATGTTTTACTTGTGTGTTGCATATATAACAGAATTATGTATAAATTCTTAGGGAAAAAATAGAATATCAAATAGATTCTATTGTAGTAACATATACTTTAAAAGGAAATGTTAAAATCAGCGTTGAGACATTGGCTGGCCAACCTCCAACCTTGGGCTGAAGAGGCCAAAGATGAAGGAGGTTGCATGGCCTCTTGGAAGAGCTGGCTATTGGCTAGTCAACCTTCCACCGTAGGATAAGGAGATGGAGAAGGTTGTATAGCCTGCATGGAGAAACTGAGTATCGCCTATGCCAAGAAAATCAAGAACATAGAGATTGCATGGATTACCTAGATGGATTAAGGGTAGGGTTGAGTTTCAGATCAGGCTCCCTGTGCTCTGTGGTCTATAGTAGTATAAAGAGATTCCCAGAAGAAAGCAGCAGTTGTATTCCTACAGCTGGAAGGACAAGGTGTGTCTGGGTCAGCCAGCCATCATAAAACAGAATTCTTGGCTCTCCTTTTTCTCTCCTTGCCATTCTGACCTCTGGTTTGCCCTAACTATTGGAGCTATGGGGCCATCATTTTCTCTCCTCCAGCCATATGCTTGGATCTTGCACAATCCTTAGATGCCACTTTCCTATTGAGACTTTTCCTTGATTATTGTCTTAGTTAGGGTTCCAATTGCTGTGAGTAGACTCCATGACTCTTATAAAGAAAAACATTTAATTGAAGTACCTCACTTACAGTTTGGAGGTTCAATCCATTATCATCATGGTGGGACAAGGGGCATGCATGTAGTTGGGAGGCTGCCTGTTTGTTCCCAACTGCCCAGAATTGAAATAATCACCCAGAAACTATATTAATTAAAATGTTGCTTGGTCTATTAGCTTATGCATATTTCTAGCTCACTCTTATCTCTTAAATTAACCCATTTCTATTGTTTTATACTTTACTACAAGGCTCGTGGACTACCAGCAAGTTTCCAACAGGCAGCTTGTGTCTTTACTCTGGTGACTCCATGGCATCTCCCTGACTCTGCCTTCTTTCTCCCAGCATTCAGTTTAGTTTTCCCCACCGAGCTCTGTTCTGCCCTGCTACAGGCTCCAAGCAGAAGGACTTCCCATATCACATGCAGGCAGACTCAGTACTGGAGCTGAGAATGCTAGAACAGGAAGTCAACTGAGTGTCACACTGAGCGAAGCTGGAACAAAGGAGACCTCAAAGCCCCCACAGTGACAGACTTCCTCCATGACCACACCTACTCCAGCAAGGCCAAACCTTCTAATATTGCCATCCCTATGAGCTTATGGGGGCTAGTTACATTCAAACTACCACAATTATCCTTGTGGAATTAAAGTCCCTCCCACATCAGTCCCATTATCTTCTTTGACATTTCTCCTTATTACATATTTGATAAATCTTTTACATTTTATGACTTTTTTTCTTTTTTGCTTACTTCCTTTCTCCATACACATAAACCCTATAATGTTAGAAATAGTTGTTCATTTTATCAACCAATATAGCCAGAAGACCTGGGGTGATATTGCTTCAAAAGGCAAATGAATTAGTGACTGAATGACTTGAGCAAAAGCCAGTCCTGATGAGCATTAAGAACAAGTGATTCTTCATTGGTGTACACTCTCCTCTTGTTGTCAGTAAGGACTTTGTCGCCTCATGCCTAAAAGGTCTCTCTCGTCACAGTAGACTCCTCCAGTCAAGCCTGTGGGTTACCTTACTATGCACAGTTCAAAGGACTTCCCTTAGAAAGTCCCTGTGGTCTCTGGAAGCACTATGGAAGTGTCCTTGGAAAATTTAGTTCATCTTAGTCATCTCTCTTGATGATGTTCCAAGATCTCATGAGACATTAGATCTTCCTGTGGATAAAGACTTAACTTGAAATTGAACTTAAATTTTATTATATTTTAATTAATCCCTGAACCTAATTCATTCCCTATCTAAAAGTGAGATATATAGATATGTTCAGAAATCTCTTTTCTTACGAAAAAGATGAATAATTCTATGACTACACTCCACAGAGTTCAATGAGTTCATTTCTCCCTCCTTCTCTATTTCTGCCATACATTAATTATTACATACTAAGTCTTTCCTGGTCAGTGTAGCAACTGAACAGGCTAGTCCCTCCTTCATCCCCGTGTCCTGTAACCTTCCATCCTCCTGGCATTCCAAACTCACAAGATGTTAGAAAATGGCTTTGCTGGCAAAATATAGCTTATTCCAGTCCTTTGACCTAAAACATACACAAAGTAATTAAAATAATCTCTTAAACATTTGATGATCCACATGCTAGTAATATTTATCCATGCTCAATGGGAAACACATCAAAGGCCACTTTTCTAGCAATACTGGTGGGTTTGCCCTGTTCCAGACTTTTCCAATTATTTTATCTTCCAGTTTCAGAGCCCTTTTCTTTGAACATATTTACAATAGAGAAAGCAGATATAATAAGATCTGTTGTGAGGAGAACATGTAGACAGCAGGATCAGGGACCAGCCCCAATCTTCTCCATAGGGCACAAGACACCTCTGTGTGTGCTTTTGAGTCTGAAAGCACAATTTGCAAAACAAGGCATTAAGGTTCACATGCTCACTGACTTTGCTCACAGCGAAACATGGAATGCATGCAACGGGATGTCCAAACTCAGGAGCACAACCCAATGGACAAACATGAACGCTGCAGTCTTCCTCATAAATGTCACGTACTAACCATCTGAATCCTTCATTGAAGGAACCTGTATATTCAACAGTAAATAACAGTGTAAAAGTTGGCAGAGAGACAATAGTATTCTAATACAGGCTGACTTTCCCTAACAACACATTTGAAATGCTCCAAAATCTGAAATATTTTTGGGTAATACCATGATACCACAAGTGGAAAATTCCATGCTTCACCTCATGTAAGAGGTTTCAATGAAAATGCGTCTTACTATAAATATCATATAAAGTTACCCTCAGGCTGTGTGCATAAGATATAGAGGAACACAAATCAACTTCATGTTTAGATTTTAGTCCTGTCTCCAAGATCTTATTATGTATACCAAATATTCCAAAATTGGGTGGGGGGCAAAATTCAAAACATTTTTGGTCCCAGATATTTCACACAAAGGAAAGCCAGCCTGTCACGTAAATGGCAATAAAATCCATCAGCACGAATAGTCAACTGCCCAAAGGGCACAGCCTGACTCAAGGCTGTGGGCAATCCCACTGCTCTCAGCTCTGAGGACCCTGAACTCTCAAAAGCTTCAAAGAGATTCCCTCAAGTCAGGGCGGAAAGAATTGTTCTGAGTGAACAATCCCTCCTCCACAGCAAACAGAGTTTAGACATCAGAGCAGCTCCAATGTGATGACAGAGTGCAGCCACTGTGCTGGAAAAATCAAATCCTAAAAGAAACAGTAGGTTTCTTTCCAGGATGCTTCTTCATGTTGTCTTTAATAAATGCAGTCAAGTGTTTTCATCTTTTCTAGAATAGCCCATGACTTCTCCTGATTCCAGAAAAGATCAAAGCACTGGACTGCATTTATTAAAAACAACATGAAGATCCATCCTGCAAAAACCTGTTTTGTGGGGACAGTTTCATACCTGAAGAACTGATTCCACTGTCAGATCTTCTCTAGATGGCCCCACCTCTTTCTGCCATCCCCTCGAGATAAGAACTACACTCAGGAGTTTGGGAAAAACGGAAACACTCAGATCACGACATGAGGTAACAATTTCTCCTGACTCTTACATAGGCCTTAGACACCTGTTGGGTTGTACATTCTAAAATCCTGAGGTAAAATGAACTCCTTCCTAAACCTTCTGTTATGGTGTGGCTTCTTCTTCAGTATGGAAATTTTGCATAATTTTAAGGCAATATGTTTCATTCTAAAGACAAAAGAGAAAATCAAAGAGGACCAACCCCAAGTGCATAAGCAAGGGATCTGAATTGCAATGTAGCACTCTTGTATCTTCATACATAAATCCTAATTAGCTCCATAGTGCATACTGAGACATAATGTATTTATATAGGCTTTCTCTATATACACATTGAGATATAGACTGAATATGTCAGCTTAGTAATTAAAAGTCTTGCCAAGTCTATAATTTTGTTTTTCCATGAGACTTGAATAATTTAGATCTGTCTCTATGTACCCCCTCCACACACAAATAGATAAATAGTACTGACTACAAGATAGAAAGTCTCTCTCGTGAGGAAGGGAGACAAAGCCCAGAGAGAAGCAGTCCAGGCTGATTCATGGGCTTTGGGCTCATATTTTCCACACCTCATTCCTCAGAATCCAAGATGGCTGCTTCTATCTTTCAGGTGCAAAGGGTTAAAAAAATAGACCAAAAGAGAACAGTAGCTGAATTTTAGAAAGTTTTCCAAAGCCTCCTATGAATCCTTCAAAATGGCTGTATGGATAAAGGGCGACTCCTGAGAAGAGAAAGGCACTGTCCCCATTAATGCACAAAAGAGGACATTCCTGTAAGTGCAACTGAAGCAGATATAAGCAGTTGAAGCTTCCAAAGATTCATAAGCCTGGAGCTCAGCATCTGGATAACAACACTGGCAGATGAAGTGTGAACTCCCCAGTGAGCAATATCACCAGAGGTCTAGGAAATATCAAGAAGAAAGAGTTAGGAAGGCTAAGGTCTCTTATCACCCACCATCAGAAAGATGCCCCCATGAGCATGGGACTAAAAGCCAGGAAGGAATATAGAAAGAGAATAGTGACATCACCAACGACAAGCTTCATCCAGATGCCAGAATACACACGGTAGGAGTAGCAAGGACAGGTAACCAATACAGAGAAACGTGCCATGTTCACCGAGGGATCTGTAAAGTTCTGGGAGAAGAATGAAGCTACTTGTGAAAGAGAAGTTAGCTTTAACATGAAAGGAAAGAGACAGAGAGACAAGCAGGATCAGCCCATGGAGGTTAACAGTCTGAAGGAAACTTGGGAGGGGGTTGATGCACATTTATATCAGAAAGTCACTACCACTGAGACCTCTGGAGCTAGCTCCATCAGTCCCACGCTGCTACACAAGCAGGAGAACCTGAGAACCCAGAACCCATGTAAAACATGTGTGGTAGGTAACACACAGCTTGTACTCCCAGTGCAGAGGAGGTAAGGCAAGCGAAACCCTGCTACTTGGGGGCCAGAAGTTGAGCAAACTCAGCAAGTTCCATGTTCAGTGAAAAATCTTGTTTCAAAAAAAAGGGGGGGCAAATAAAGATCAACCCCTTCTGTTGATCTCAAAACCCTGCATGCACAGCATATATTTGCACACACACACATGTGCACATACATATGCACACACCCATACACACAAATAGGTACACATATACACCTCCATGGCGCTTATGAAGCAGAAGGACAGCTCCCAGAAGGGTGTCGGGGACAAAGTTGGGAAAGAGTAGAATGGAGACAAGCTAGAAACCATTACAAAAACACAAAGATGAGTGTCCAGACCTTAGCTAAGGCTACTTTCATATTTATTTTAAGGTGCAAAATAGAGCACTGTACTTGGTCACATTCTTCTACTCTGCCAGTCACCCCGAGTCCTGAGTACTTCTGGATCACAACCTGAAAACATGTGTTCTGTTTGTTTTCCTAGATTTGAAACATCATGTTTGGGGCCTCTCTCGGTTCCTAAGTGCAGCAGGTCAGATACAGGAGCTGGCTTCATACTCAAGGACGACCACACCCTGCGGTAGATGCTGTCTGCTGGAAGACCATTGAACGAACTGACATTCGGGGAGGAAAAGTGCTTTTGCTCAACAGTGGTGTGTTTCCTACGGGCCTTTCTGAGTCATCAACGGACTGTGTTCCACCGGTTCCACTTGCTTATGAATTCCAAGAAACCCTGGGACCAATAGAGTCAACACTGCGCTCGGTGTTTTGCTTTCTCACCTCCTGTTGCATAAGTCTCCAGTTTTGCCTGAAGCCTGGCAGTTACTCTGAATCTCCCTACAACAGAGAGAAACAGTTTTTTTTTGAAAATATTTCCAGCCTCCTCACATTTTCATGAAATTGCCTCACTCCTGTTTCAGCGCTTACATAAGCCCCGATGCTATCTAATATTAGATCATTGCATTCTCCATGGCTGACTTCAAAGGGAGCATGAAAGAACCATGATTTGGTACTTTCTTACAAATCTCAAGAAAAAAGTAATCATCCCACAACGCGAATAACTGACCTCTATGTAATGCTTCTCTAAGTCGTTCTCAGTTAAATTCTTTGAGAAAGAAACGCATGCTGGATTCACTCCTACAAGCAAATACGACTGTGCGTAGGGTGCGTGGTTATTATTAGAGCTGTATTATAGTGCATGCCATTTAAAGATCTGATAATCTGATGAATGCACAAAATATTATGCAATGAAACAAAACCCCAAATCACCTTTTAGGTGTGAGCTCTGGGAACAGCCCAGGAAAGGGGAAACACAGAGCAGAGAAGGTGTTGACCCCAGGTGAATGTTTTCCTCGGGTGTCTGGCAGCAAACTATCCTTCCTAACCTGGAATGTGGGCCTCTACATTTGAACCAAGTACTTCTCTTTGTGAATGATTTTGCAAAGTCAGTATCAGCCTGTCGTTGTGGAAAACAACCTGAAGGACGGTGTGTGGGTTTGCAGCTAACTAAGGGGACGAGATCAGAGCTGTAGGGGGATGCTGGAGAGATGGCTCAGTGGGTAAGAACGCTGACTGCTCTTCTAGCGGTCCTGGGTTCAATTCCTAGCAGCTACATGGTGGCTCACAACTGTCTGTAATTCTAGTTCTAGGGGACCTGACACCCATGGAAAAACACCAATGCTCATAAATAAAAATAAATTAATTAATAAGTAATCTGTAGGGGAATGAGTCTGATTTGAAAAAAAAAAAGAAGGAAAGAAAAGAAAGACTATTCCCGTGAACTATGAAAGGGGTGTGAATGGATGTGAGAACAGTGGAGCAGGGGGCTCGAGTTTCTTTCTCTTTTCTGAACTTCTCCCGTGCTCAGAAGCCAGAGGCTCCTTCTGAGCACAGAGCCTGGATTTACATGAGGTCACCAGGTTCGTGCCTGGGTTAATTCTTTGCACCACGGGAATTTGCAGTTCCTAACCAGGGAGATCAAACAAAGCGAAGCTCATTCCCCTGTGCTTTCCTCATAGCCAGAGTCCTATTTCAACATGGTACTTGGCAGCATCAAAGTGACCAGCCCAGTTGAAACTTCCCTTCCTCGGTTTTCACTGTCCCAGGGCTGAGGTGACATTAGGAGGGTAGAGGTATAAGAAAAAAATGTCTTAGAACATATAAAGATGGAGGAAAACAAAATCGGGGGTGGGGGCTCTACCTTAGCCTCTGCAACTAAGGGAAGATGAAGAAAATATACAAGAAAACAAGCCATCCATAGTGCATCTGTACTGAAACATAGAGGTGACAAAATCAGGGAGAAGGGATAGAAAATTGTCTCCAGAATGTCTGGGCCACAAAGACAAAAGGCTCCTTCCAGGACTGAACAAGAAGTATGTCATCATAAACACACACATATGCACACACACACAACTTGCAAGAAACAACAACAACCACAGAACCCTTACAATTTTCTTGAAAATCCCAGAAAATGCCTAGTTGGCAGCACATGGTTAAAAATCACACATTTCAGGTCTGCACTTTCATCAGAGTGGTACCGCCGATGGTCAATGACAGAGAAACTCACAAATGCTCAAGGTTCACGGAAGAAGTGTCTGTGGAATGCTCTGCCACAAATGGGGCATCTGTATCACAGCCCCATCTCCTAGAACCTGGGGACCATTTCAGAGAAAGGGACAGAAAGATTGAAAGAGGCAGAGATCAGGGAGGCCTGAGAGAAACTGTCTTCTGGACATGATAGGACAGTTGCACTCGTGAGCTCACGGTACCTGTGGATGACCACACAAGACCTTTCTAAGATCAAGGCAGTCGATGCTCCAGCATGGAGGTCAGAGGTTCCCATGAGCCCTCGTACCTAACTGAGGAGCTGTAGTTGGTGGAAAAAAGAGTGATTTGCCTTTAAGAGCATGGCCCCTAGTAGGTTGACCATATTCCCGCTGATGGCCCCTCACCTGTGTGTACACATGGGTAGCACAAATTGACTCAATGAGTTATAAAACAAATAAAGAAACAAGTGTGAAGTGGTTAGGAGAGGGTGAGGAAGTGGGGGGTAGATATGGGAGGAGCTAGGGGAAGAATAACACTGAATCTGATCAAAGCATATTACATATATGTACGAAATTCTCCAAGAGTAAGTATATATATATATATATACATATATATATACACACACACATACACACACACACCACTAGCCTCAATGTTTATATTTCTTAAACAGCAGTTGAACATCAATAACAGACAAATTTAATTGCAAAAATGTTGGCTTATAAATTGAACTTTTTATTTTTATTTTTGTTTTCATTTTGCATGCCGGAGATGTGAAGTTCTAAAGGGCTAGGGCACAGGTTCATCCATCTACTAAATGTGTAAGATGATATTAAGATTGTTCTTTGTCAACATGCTTTTCACCTGCTTATGTGGAACAAGAATCTTCAGGTGTTTTATGGGAAGAATCCTGGCTCTCTTCATCCTGTTCTTGCCCTAGGCCCAGCCTGCCCACTCTGCAGCTTCTCTTTCCACAGCCCTTCTCAGCTGTTTGACTTGGGTTTGGCCAAGGAGCTGAACTCACTCAATTTCAACCAGAAAGCAACTCTCTTGGAGGTGGCTAGGTATTAGCTAAGTTCTGTATTTATTTTCATCTCAATTCTTTAATGGGCTTCAAGAAGCAAGCACGGCCAACAATCACCATCACGAATACCCAGGTGAGGCAACCTCACTTCGATAACTTCAAGGTGAAGTTCCGGTCTAGGTGAGAGCCTAAGATGCATGCTGTAAGCTGTAGAGAAAACCAAGTCCAGATGCACGACTTTTGTCTCCTTGTTTGTTTCAGATTCCCAGGTGTCTCTGTTCTCTGCCTCATAGACTACTTCATAGTGAAGTTTACAGAAACACATGCCTGAAGGAAAACCCAGGCATCTCACCAGCGCATCACGTGATGCAGCTCTCTCTCTCTCTGCTTCTCTTTGTGTGCCCCCCCTTCACATCCGTAATGGATGTCTTTGAACTTTAAGAAAGTTGCTCCAGGGGAGACTATGACAAGCTTAAGGAAAGTTTGTACAAAAGCCCTTTTGGCACCTCATTCAGCCTTGAGTGTTCTCTTCGAACAAGGCAATCTTTTCTTGCCTAATAGGTAAAAAAAGACAAATGAATATATTTAGCCTTAATAGCATTCCTTTTCAACTGGAATGTCTCCGCTATTCCTCTTCTTCTCTCTGTTTTCCCACCACAATGAAACATACATTCATTTATCCAGAAATATTAATGGTGTATCTTATCTGCAAGGCACCGGGGGACACTCTGCAATGATGGAGTGAGGCCAACTATACCTCTGGCTGAAGGAGTTGGGCTGGTCTGCCTCGAGTTCCACTTTAAATGATAATTAAAACTAAAGGTCCAAAACTAATTCCGAGGAAAACTAAGACAGAAAATGTGGGATTGCCCTCACCCATCCACCTTGTATGTGCAGATTGGGCAGAGACAAAATATTTATTGTTTGTAAATAAATACCTAAGGGAAGGTCAATCTGGAGTTGAAACTTAGTGACACATGAAGAAAAAGAAGCAGATATGTAAGAGATCCAAGTTGGAGGACCAGTCTGAGCTGATGATGCTGGTGACTAGACAACATCCACCTATAATCAGACACTGCAGCCTCTAGAAGAGTCCACAGTGCTTTGTGGGTAGATGCATCAATGTGGACCACAAATGCCAGTCTCTGTGATGCTTTTTGCCCTGACTTGTGGTGGAGGCAAAAACCTGAAAGTTTTCCTAGCCTCTGGTACCAGACTAGATCACTGGGGGGCAATGATGGTTTGGATGCAGCCTTTGTTGGTGGCGACGTCTAACCCAAAAGTTCACAGATGTGTTCACCAACAAGCCCGAGAATTCTACTTCTCCAGAGTCAGGTGCATTCCCTGCCTGGCCCCTGCATTTTTCTTCGCTCAACCCAGAGAGCATAGCCTTTCTCTGGATTCTTTCAAAAACTGAATAATCCACCACCAAGTAACAACTTGAAATTAAATATTAGATGTTCCTGTTCTTTAACGATGCTTTTGGTCACCACCACTAAAAGAATTTCTCACAGGCTAATGTGTCTCATTAGAACTTCAGAAATATCTCCTTTTCCTCACACTTTGTCACCCCCTGTCCATCCCACATCCCTCACACAGAGGACTTCAGCTGTCTCTTGAGTTCATTGTTGCTTCCCAGTTCAATCCTTTGAGTATCCAAATTACATATCAAATGTTTTCTGTCAGCACGTTTTATCAAAACAAAAGAGTATCTTGCCTAAGAATAAGGCATGCTACTCCCTTGTCACTGAAGGAGTTGAAATGATTGTAATAACAGTTATTTCCCTTTTCTATTACAAGTGTTTGGCCATCTTTCCACTTTAGAGTTACAAAATAGACTAGAATGCAAGAGATATAAAATGAAATGTGTATATACACAAACATAAATGTGTTATTACGTATATACATGTGTATACATACACATATACACATATATCCATGGATACAGTATATGTGCATGTGTGTTTACACGTATGTGTTAAATAGACACATCTTTAGCCTCTAAAACAGGGACATAATTATCTAGCTCCGTGGTTTTGTTCTGAAGTCAGAAGAATACTAAAATAACAACCCCCTAAACCTCCACATCAGTGGGCAAAGATTGAACACATTATTCTATTTTGCCTGTTGACAGAATCCTACCCCTAACCCAGGGTTCTTCACCTTCCTAGTTCTGTAACCCTTTACTACAATTTCTCATGTTGTGGTGACCTCCAACCATAAAATTACTTTTGTTGCTACTTTATAACTGTAATTTTGTTATAAATACCTGTGTTTTCTGATGTTCTTAGGCAATCCCTGTGAAAGGGTCAGTCAACCCCCCAAAAAGGTCAAGCCCCACAGGGTGGTTATCACTGCTACACTAAGTCTATAGGTGGCCTCAAAGAAGGCTGCTAGTATTAAATAGATGTCAGATGGCTGGCTCTTCTTTTAAGGCTAGCTTCTCACTTGCTTTTAAATAGAAGAGTTGGAAAAACATAATTAATTTGAAACAAAGTAAAATCCCATCGAATGTTTAACATCTTCTTTTGCCAGCCCTCCACTGAACACTCTTGGATTTGGTTCTAAAAAACAATTGATGTGAAGAAAATGTGACTTGAGACACCTACCTACCACTGAAGATACATTTTCTAAAATAATCCTCGTTTAATCATGCCAAGTTTTAGATACAAATATCAAAACTGTAATAAAGGTAAATTCCTAATAAATGTGTGTGACTATACATTTTAGATGCATGATGCAAATCAATACATTTGCAAATTAATTTAGCATAAGTCATTTAAGAAAAGTGAGTGATAAAGCTGGTAATTTTATTTACTAAAGCTAATTTGGCAGGCACTTATGAATTCATTATGAGATGAATCAACTTCCATTCAACAAGTTTACAGAGCATTTGGGGCCCATGATTACCAAGGAAAGTCAGGGGTGGGGAAGCAAAACCCCAAACAAGAGATATGTCAACACTGCTGCTTAATTAAAACAAGGAGCTATGCATTGGAAACTTTTTGCTCTTAAAAACTTCCCATTTAATATGACCAATTTTTACCTTTGCTTTGAATTTTAGGTGTTTTTAAGAATGAAGTTCGAACATGCAGGAGCAGAAATTAAATTATTGCAGCCCTGTCAGTTCAGGAAGCTTTAAGTACTGGGTTATGCGATGAATCAATCCAACTTCCTTCTTAGGAGGTTTCTCACAACTGTGAAAGGAAGATAAGCTATTGGCTCTGGGAGGGTTTTTAATGTGGAGACGAAACACATCTGAAATGCAGTCCACTGTGATAATTACAAAGTTCAAACGAAGGCAGTGGAAAACCACCGAAAACAAAGAAGCAAATGGTAAGTTTGAGGGTGAGTCTCCAACAGTTGCTGACAGCACTCTCTACCAAACAATAGGCCATCAAGATATCCCAAAATAGTATATTCTTTTCAAAACCCCTCTTAGCGAACCCACTCAAAGGGAAAAGTTATATGTATAAATATTCATTGCAGTAATAAAGCAAAAGAAAAAAAGGAAACGATCTAAGTGCTAGCTCCAAGAATGGCTAAATTATGCATCTTCGACTCAGTGAACTGTTATGAGGAAGGTTAGAAAATAAGCAAAGATTTCTTAAGAACTAGCAAGAAATTCTGGCAGTAGGTGAACTGTGAATACCAATTTTACAATGGTTCTCACACTATAGTCTTAACTGTTAAAGACAATGGAAAAGCAATCTAAAAGAGAAAATACAAAGGGGCTTGTGATTAAATACAGAACTGATCTGGGAACTGGCCCACCTGGGTCCAGAGTCCCAGGTCTCTTCAGAGATGTGGTGTTACCTGCCTGTTGTGCATTGAGAGCCATCTCCTAGTATATTAGAGACTGTTTTAAGGAAGAAAAGAATTAATGCTGGGTGGTGGTGGCGCACGCCTTTAATCCCAGCACTCAAGAGGCAGAGGCAGCCGGATCTCTGTGAGTTCGAGGCCAGCCTGGGCTACAAGAGCTAGTTCCAGGACAGGCTCCAAAGCTAGAGAGAAACCCTGTCTCGAAAAAAAAAATAAAAAGGAAGAAAAGAATTAGTTCCGTGTTGGAGGAGGAAGAGGGAAATTGCCTTGTTAAAATTAGAACATAAGCAATAATATGAGCTAAGTAGAATTGCGCACTGTTGAGAATTAAGTTCCCTCCCACCTGCCCCCAAATATATTCAAGACCTAATTTCCCCCACCTGTGTGTGCGGCCTTATTTGGAAGATGAACCTTTGCATAAGTAATCAAGTTATGATTGGGTCATATTGGGAGTAGAGATTAGCCTAATGAGAAGATAATAAATTCATAAGAAGAGCACTAGGGGACATTGGATGGGACTATTAGAGAGAATGCCCATGAGCCGAAGACAGTTGAGGATTTCTGGAAGCCACTCACCTATGACCTTCTGAAAAAAGAACGACCCTGCCATAACTTGACTTCAGCACCCAGAACCCTCAAAATGTGAGAGCACCTTCTTCTACGTGAAGCCATTTCCTAGCTGCTTTACTGCAGCAGCCCCAATACAAATATAAGTGAAATGACTCGTTATAGTTAATCTTCATTGTTGACCTGACTGGATTTAGAATCACCATGGAAACGTGCCTCTAGGTTTGTTGATGAGGATGCTTACAAAAAAAAAAAAATTCAACTGATGCGAGAAGACCCATCCTAAGTGTGCACAGCACCGTCCCGTGGGCTAGAACCTGGCCTGAACTGAACGAAAGGGGAAAATGTGAACTAAGCCCCTGTATTCATCTCGGTCTTGTTCCCTGACTACAGACTCTGAGTCATCAGCTGTCTCGCTCTCTTCCTTCCCATCATGCACCATGCCTTCCCCACCATGAATGTCTATCTCCCACATCCCCTCAAAACATAAATCTGTCCTTCTCTAAGCTGGTTCTTGTCTGCTATTTTGGCCACAACAAAAGAGAAAAGTAACTAATAAATGAGTATTAATTATACTTATTGATATTTCCAAAGTAAAAATTTCAAATGGCATTCTCAGCCTATTATAGAAACAGTCCCTGAAAGCCACTTTATAAGTTAAGGGCCAAGAACTAGATCCATTCACAGTCCGCTGGCCAGGTGGTTGCTGACTGTAATGTAAGAAAACTTAATGCCAAATACAGTCACCACTGCCCACTGGTGCCTGGACGTAAATTACAGCCATGCCATGCCTGTTTCTGGCTTTGTAAAATGGTAATAAGAATTGCCTCATTGGGCTATTGTGGGAACTACACAGCTAATAAATGTAAAGCAATTACAACAGTCGCTGTCGCATTAGAAGTCCTCAATAAATGTTAGCTATAATTATCATGTCTGACTAAACATTTTGGTTCCATTCCCATTTTAGAATCATGAAAATTTCATGGGCATATTTTTAGGATTCATATATCAATTTGTAAATTGCTTATATTCCACCATATCAACACTTTTCTTCTCCTAACTGCAACTAATTCCAAGCCAAATTAACTTTATTTAAATTAACCTCAGTAGCCCTAGTTCTAGAACCAAGAAGGTGGGGGAGGGTGAACAGACAGAAGAGAATAAAAATAAAATATGACTGCTGGTTTGAGTTGCTATGTAATCTAAATCCTATGAAGCTGTGTCTGGGGGGGATCAGAGAGGATTCTGAAAGTGACTGCTCGGACAAGCAGCATCCTCCATGCCGGTGTCGCAAACTGCAACACGATTACACTCCACCCAAGCTGCTCCACATTTGAGAGTTCTTGGGAAATCCTAGTTATACCTAGGTCCGTATCTCTGTCTTCCCCATGAGACTGACCATGGGACCACACATCTGAGCATCATCAGAACATTTCTGGAACGCTTTGCTCAGATGACCCGTGAGCTCTTTGCAGGATAATGTGAGAAGATGCCTTACAGATGCACCCAAATGCCAGGTCCCACAATCAGTCAGCATGGTGCTCACCAGACATCGGCTCAGAGTTGTCATGGTCCTGTTCTTAGACACATCTCAAATGTCACCTTACCTACTGTCCCCTTAACCATCTTACTTCATTTTTTTTCTGGTAATTATGTATTTGACTCCTTAGGTCTTCTTCTATGATACATAGGACAATGCATAGTTCAATACGTAGGACAATATAAAATGAAGCCTCTGGCTAGGAAAAGGCAGGAAGTGAACAGCTCTCACAGTGGGGAATGCAGCTCTATTCAGTGTCAAAGATTTTTGAAAGAATGGTTCATATTTCTGAAGGCTAAATCCCAAATCTATTCCTGTTGAGAAACTAATTAGCTATTTAAATGCCTCTGACTAATCTTCTTGGCTTTCTTTTATAAATTAAGTATAAAATAAGATTTACTGATATCCAGTATTTTCCACAATTGAAAAAAAAAGACATATACATGCAGTGAAGCCCAAATATTGTATTCAGATGGAATCCAGTCTCATGGACCAATTCAGACTCATAACGACCCCCAAGACAAATGCCTAAGAGAAATCAGCATGACAGGTAGATCCCTACATTGTCAATATAACCAAGAAAGGGTCTTTGTATGAAGAGGAGGGAACGGAAACACAAACTGTGCAAGTTATTGGTGCTGACATATTGCTGGCAACTGAAAGAAATGTCTGTTATTGGATGTCAGCTTAAGAGGAAGAAAAGAAAGGAAGCAGAAAAGAAAGAGCTGAATAGGTCCAAGGGAAAAGATCAATAACTCTCTCTGATATGTTTTTGGCAAATTGGCCAAGAAAAGGCAGAAGTCTTTACTACCTGACAATCCAAGGGTCTCCGCAGATAGAAATGGTGCAGTCAGACAATGGCTTTAGTGAACCGAGTGAGATGATTTGTTTGTGACTGTGTATTTAAAGAAAGATTACAGATGAACAAGTTGTCATCAGAGCGCCTGGGTCTCCATCTTGCCATTTGACAACCAGTTTACGGTTCCTGGGCAAAGGCTTCCGGTTGGTGAGGGCATAGGGATCCCTCAGCCTAGGCTGCATGCTCAATAGCCAGGCTGAGAAGTGTGGTCGTGAAGTCAGTCACCTGTAGCCTGACTTCAGGAAGGAAAGGAGATGCAATTATAAACATATCATCCAGCCAGTGAGAACCTGAATATATGACTGATTGACAGCTGACAGATACTTCGCTCTCCCTGGATACCCACTGTTCTGCAGTCATTGCCTCTTGCCTAGACTCAGTTACAAGGCGGGATGTGTAAAGACGGGGTACGGCTTGAGTCAAACTGGGTCACCATGCTGGAAAATTCCTAGACTCACTTCCTTAGTCTCTTGCAGGGACAATATTGTCCTTCCACGGTTTTTACCCATTTTCTTCTCATCTAGTCAGGAAGATAAATATTTCTACCTAGAGTTTTCATTACAGATTCAGCAGGGACAGGTGAGCATCATTGGTACTCATTAGAATGCAAACGCAATTGAACAAAACCAGCGCAGCAGTGTTTGTGTCCATGAAGCTGTGGCATCCAATCATTTGACAGAGTTGAACCAAACACCAAGCCGTAGCTCTCTTCTAAATGTGGAAACCCAGTCAGTTGTGGTCGATCATTTTCATTATTTCAATTTTCATTGTTTCTCATTTTGTATGACAACTTTTTTGATTAACTTGGAAATGTAAGTTTTTCTCTCTGCCGTTTCAGCCTCCTTTTCTCCCTACCCCCACCCTTGCCACCAGGTCGCTCCCATATGGAATGGAGACAGAAGCATCCTTGTTCTTACGTTTTTTAATCAAGTCGCTCTAAGTTTATGTTCACTACTTGTAGAATTGAACTGAATCTGTGATATGAATAAATCGTTATTTGGGAGCAAGGGATGGAGCTCAGTTGGTGGAATATTTGCCCACCATGCATGAACCCGAGTTCAACCCTTTGCACTACACAAACTGGATGTTGATATTCCTGCCATACCAGCATCCCAGTGTGGAAGTAGGAGGATCAAGGTTTTTCTCAGCTACATAAAACTTTCTAGATGGAGAGGAGGGAGGGTTGACCATTTAGTATTTAGCACCTTGGCCTTTCTGATTCTATTGCAAAGCACTTAGCATATTGCACAGTGACCAGGAGTTTCAGGCTACAGGTTTGAGTTTACAGTTTGTTGTTAAGCAAAGCTTGAGTATCATGCTCAATTGAAGGTCAAAGAGATTTCCCCAATGCCCCATTTGACCAGCACAAGAATCTGTAAGGGGTCATGAAGTATGCTGATATTCATATTGCGTATTAGGAGACAACTACATGGGGTAAAAGGGGGGAAGGTTAATCAAGAACCACATGGTTGATCAGGGACAAGCTGAGAAGTAGTCACTGTGTCTGGTTTCTATGCCACCCAGTACTTAGAGGAACTGCCGCGAGGACACTGCCACCAACCTGGCACCTTGTAACCCTTAAGAACCTAACTTCCAAAGGAATCTATTGTTGAAATTTAGTTTCTGTACCACAGGATATATAATTATGAATAACATAATCATATCATTGTGTTTTTCACAGTTACATGTACTCAGTGATATTTAAAGAAAGGTGCTGTAGACTTTTTCTCTCTCTCTCTTTCACTGTGTGTGTGTGTGTGTGTGTGTGATATTCACTTCTGAGAATGTTAAGTCAATACATTCCACATGCTACCAGTAAGTATCATGGCAGCACTGACGCATTTCATGTAAATATTTTTGAAAATACATGGTAATGAGAGAGTGATCACAGTATGGATGGCTTAAATCAGCAAATGAAACATGAAGACAGGATGGGTAAGCCCAGAGCACCAAACAAAGCTGGAATAGCCCCATGGCCACCCTAGGGTAAATTATATGTACTCTTGAACTAAAGTCCAAGGGTGGTGATGGTGGTGATGTTACAAATATTCTATCCTTCCCTCCATCCCTCCTTCTCTTTCTCCCTTCCTTCTCTCCACCCCTCTCTCCTTTCTCTTTCTCCCCCCTTCTCCCCTCTCTATCTTCCTTTTCTTCCTCCCTCCTCTCCCCTCCCTTCTTCCTTCTCTCTCTTCCCTCTCTTCCCGCTTTGAACATGCTAAGCTAGTTCTTTACCACTGAGTTACAGTCCTGACCCTGTGGGTCCAGGTTATAACACTGAAAAATGCTTTGAAAGTTCTTTTCTGACCACGACTTATAGAATTCAAACATTGTCTTTTCAGGTGACTAATGGTTCACAGAAAATAAGTTAACAAAAGGAAAATAATATTTCCCCATATCTGGTATTATTTTTAAAATGGTGCAGGAGTTTGCAGGAAAGAAAGGAAGAAGGAAAGGGGTCTTTCCTTTGGGCTGAAGCCAAGGACAACCACGGAGGAGATGCTCATAGGAGGTTGAAACAGGGGAGGCTGTTCCAAGCTTGTGACTAAACCCCAGGTGACATGTGATGTATGGGTGGAAGACAGAACACAGAGGCCAACTGAACATCTGGGGGTGGGCTCCGGGTAGGGGTGCTTTGTGTCTCATTTATGGAGGCTCTTTGTGCTTTGAAACGTCTGCCAGCGGAGAAGAGAAAGCTTGCTCTGGACTTTTCAGTCTGGCAGAGAGTTGAGATTTCTCTGAGGCAGCGCCATACACAGACTGCAGGTGGAGGTAGCAGGTTTACCAGAGCATGCAATGTGCACAAAGAAAACGGAAGGAAATCTCTAAATGAAGGCTGTCCCGGAATCCTGAAACCTACACAACTGTCATCACTGCACATCTACGAAGCTGAACTTCTGGAAGGTTCTGGCAGGGGTTAAAACCTCTAAGTCCCTGCGTGGTAAAACACCAAAGCACCAATAATATCTTGTGTTTCCAACCCCAAGACCCTGGCGCAGGCTTGTGACCCTGTGGAGACACTCTCCGCAAGGCCTGCTGCTTCCACAGTCCATGTTATTTGTGGCAAAGCCTTAGACCAATGGTAGGGCCCTGTGCTTTTGTTTCTGAGGAAACATCTGTTCTGCAGTCAGAGAACGCATGCCAAAACTCTGAGGTTGTTAAGCAGAGGGCTTTTCCAAAGGCTGTGAGTACATCACACAGCCTGGAGCTCAGACCTTGAAATTTTTCCGTAGCTGCCTAGGCTGGTGACAAGGACGGAGGGAGGGAATGAGAGAGAACAGAAGGCACCAAAATCAGGAATTATAAAGGAGCTACAAGCAAATTTCTTTCGAATGTTAACGAGTTTAAAGAAGCAAGTATTGTGATTATCGTGTCAATAAATTTTAAATTTTAAACAAAATGAACTGTATCCCTAAAATGTCATAGAGGGGTGGCAAGGTGCTTAGAGGAGAAGACTGCTTGCCTGCTGAGTCAGGACCCGAAGTCAGAGGTTAACACTCTTGCAAAGGGCTGCATGTGACCACACAGGAAGGGCAGAGACAATAGGATCAGTGGGGCTTGCTGGAATTCAGCACTGAGGGAAAGTCCATATCTCAATTGAATTAGCAGAGGGCACCAGACCAGTGTCTTTCTCTTACCTTTATACATACACAGGTATGTACACCTACACACACACACATACACACACACACACACAAACACCTACACACACACACACCCCATATACCACCACACACATATACATAATATAAATATTATATATTAAAATAATATATATTATACATCAATTCACCATATATAATACACACATATACATAAATACATACACAATTATAAAAGTAGAAAGAAAAAACACTGACAGATATAGATAAAATATAAAGTTTATCTACAACTACTACATTCTAAGCCAAATTTAAAATGATTTTTTTTTGAGAAAGAAAATTTGAGACCCAACTGGTTCAACGTTAAGTTCTATAAAACATTTGAGAAATGAGTAATATCAGTCATTAAACAAAAATCTGCCAGAAAGTGGGAAGTATGAACATTTCTCAAATTTTTTATGAATCTAGCATTATTCAGATAGTTAACCTAAACAGAAGCATTTCAAGAAAAACCTGAAAAAAAATTCCTTCTGAAAATATAAAAATTATCAGTAAACTATTAAGAGATACCCAGAATGAGTAAGTGTGGCTTGTTTAAGGAGGCAAGGCTAGCCCACCATTGAAAACCAGTCAGTCTAATTTATATGAAAAATAAAGAAGACTCACACAAGCGTTCAATAGATGCAGATGTTGTTCTTGCAAAACTCAACTCCAGTTCATAATAAAAGTTTTCCATGAACTAAAAATAGCAAACACTTTGTCCAGACAAAAGGCTTCTATGAGAATCTCAGTTGGAGCCAGTCAAATGGTGAAGAATGCCCTGCTCTCCTTGAAAACAGAAGGGATGTGAGCTTTACCTCTGTCCACCATCACTCAGCATTGGGGTGGAGCTTCAGTGTGGTGCAAGAAGGCAAGAAAAAGTAATAAATGGCACAAGACCCAAATGTGAGAATTGTATCTCTTGAAGACACCATTATCTACACAAGAAAATCTAAAGACTCCACCTAAGAGCGACAGGGATTGATCAATAAATTTGACAAGGTTATAACATAACAGCTTGATTGAGGGCAGGAATGTTCCCCCCAAGTTGTGGTGCACGGGCACATTGGCATACTGAGTGGTTTATGGAAAACAGAAATCACAGAGGACAAAATGTCTCTGACTTCTTCATCTTTCTCTGCTTTTCTTTCCCTCTTAAAGCATGAACAAAAGCGAATTCCTAGATTTACCTCCCCTGTGAGGTCCTAAAGCCCTCATTTCAGAGGCCTTCTTCCTACGCGCAGGGGTCAAGAAGATTCTAAACAAATAGTAATTCCCAGGATGCAGTCATTTTATTCCCAGTAGTTAATGCTCCCACTTAGCAGATACCTACTACACAGCAGCCGGTCTATTCTGCATCAAAGCCTAACTTCTCCCTCAGTCTTCATTTCTGAGAATGCTCTGTCATGCAAAACTTTGATTAAGAACATAGTTCACACTTTTATTTTGTTAATCTGCCCTTTGCTATGGAGATCTGCAATGAGCAAGCAGAAGATATAACTGCTGTTCCCCACCATAGCTCAACATACAGCTACCATACATAACCAATAGTTTACCTAGAAGTGCAAAAACACTAAAATTTACATAATCATGAAAAACAAACAAAAATGTATTCAGGAGTAATTCTGTCTCTTCAGTTCTTTAAAGACAGAATCAGGCACTGTACCTCAGGCTGATGTGGAAGGCACTATGTAGTCCAAGTAGGCAATGAACTCATAGCAATCTTTCTACCTAAGCCTCCTAATTGGGGCTGTAAGTTTGAATTAATATGCTCAAGATGTGAATGGCTTATACATTGAGAAATATACAGCACTGCTAAGTGAAACATAAGAGATAAATAAGCATAGCATTGCACCATGTGCATGATGGAGAAGATGTCTTCTGAAATGATGCCATCTTCAAGGCTTGCAAGCTCAAACTCCCATAGATTCTCTATAAAAATTAACATGTTATTTCAAAATATATGCAAGGTGCAAACATTTGTGAGCCAAAACAATTCTGAAAAAAATAAAACAACATTGGAGGCTTTTTACCACCTGGTACAAGGCATTGCCATATAAAACTCTACAGAAATTGGGACAGTTTAATTCTGCTGCAAGGATAGACACACAGGATAAGGAAACAGTACATTCGAGAGCTAGATGCAAATTCAGATGTTCAGCTGATGTTTAACCAAGGTACTACGGCATTCCAATACAGAAAGAGTAAACTTTTCAAGAACACAAGAGTTGGGCACTGAAAATAAATGGATTCAATTCCTATCCTACACTACACACACAAAATATCTGAAATATACTTTAGAACTCCACATAAAAGTTAAAAATCACAAAAAATTTAAAATATATTCATGAGGGAGATCATCATAATCTTAAAATATGCAAAGATTTTTTTACAAATAAAAAGTATTATTTCATGAAAGAAAACTCAACAAATTAAATTTTGCTCTTCAAAATATATTTATTAGGTCATCAAGAGAATGAAAAAAGCAGTCTACATATCATACTGAACAAAGTTTAAATGAATAGGTAGGTAATTGCAAAGGGAGACAAATGATAAGCAAGATAGATAATAAATAGATTATAGGTAGATGAATAAACAGATAATATAGATGACAGATACATAGATAGATAGGTTTTAAATAGGAGACTAGATAGATAGATAGAGAGAGAGATAGATAGATAGACAGATAGATAGATGATAAACAGGATATGTTTTGGTGAAACTATATTTTTCATGTATCTTTAGGTCTATACTATGGGGCCAATGAGTTTAGCCCCAAACAGATGTCAACATCCTGGGGTATCTTTAGCCTGCTTTGTAATTCACTGCCCACTACTGTGTTTGGCCTAATATCCATCCTGTGACTATTAATCAAATCGTTTTAGAACGTGCAAGCAGACACCTAGCTTTTACCATCCCAGAGAGGAAGAATGCCCTCAGGTAGTATACAATCCCTATAGCATAAATGCTACAAATGCCCCCACTGTACTGTTACCTGCCTGCTTGGTATTTCTACTAATGTATTAAAAATCTACCTTGATGTATCTTTGATATGTTACTATAAAAACAGCAGGACACTGTCACCATGTTGGAACACACACTAGGATGATCTGAGTCTATGTCCCCAGCCACAGATACTCGTATTTGGCTCCAGAGAAAACTGTCCTATTCTGTTTGAGATAAGATTTGAGGTTTTGCATCCACAAGAGACTGGCCCCTTGTGGTTAGAATCAAGTAATTTCCACATCAAGAGTAACTGCTCCTTAGGGTTGGAGCTGGAGACTGTGACCTGGTCTCTTGGCTTCAACTTGTTTTAGGTGAATAAATTCTCTAATTTTCTGAAAATTTTCAGTCTGGGCTTCAGGCAACAGGGGGCTCATTCTGGACTCTCCTCAGTATACAGTCTACTCAAATAGAAAAGCAAGGCTTGATTTAAGTTTTAGATGGGATGAACAGTGGAGCTGGCTTGACAACCCAGCACCATATGAGGCCCTGAAAAAAATCGAAGAAACCTCATAAAGTGTGAAAAATATATCCGAAGCCCAGAGAAACAAGGCTATAACAGAATCTCTCCTAAAAAGAAATGAGCTAAATTTTCACTTGGTGAGACGCCTACACAGACACAAATTCTCTTTATGATCAGCCTGACACAAAAGCACAAGTCACAAACACAACTTCAGGGCTGCAATCCAGGTAACATGCTTGCCACCACCACCACCACCATCCATGTGAAAAGGGGGCCGTCACGGAGCCTAGAATTTTAGAATTTTAAAAAATCAGACATGCAAAAGAAAAAGCCATTGTGAAGCTAATGGGAGTTGTGATGTTTGGGGAGATATTTCCCAGTCCTTCAAAAATTTATACATCAAATTTCTGCTCCTATTTGTATTCCAGAAAAAGGTGAACCTCTTTTAATTTTTTCCTAGCACTAATATGATATCACTACCCCAATGAAAAACAAAATGACAAGAACCACAATTAATGTTGGAAATGTCTAAATAATTAACATATAAAGGGACATGAGAAGAAAGGACCCCTTTATTTCAGCCTGCTCGAAGTGTTCAGGGAAAATTCTTTCATTATCTTCATGGGTAAAGAACAGAGGGTCCTGAGGTCACTGGAATTGGCCTCTGAGAAGGTGACTTAGGTCTCTGCTCTTTCTCCCTGCCCTGGAAGTATACACCTATCATTAGCCTAACAGACCGCTGGGTGTGACCAACTTCTGCAAAAAAGACCAAGGCCTTTCTGGAGAGGATTCTCCTGGCACAGTTTAGATACAGGAGAAACATAAATACACGTGCACAGAAGAGAAACAAGCACATGTGCGTGCACGCACACACACATACCACACACACACATGTGCACGTGCGTGCACACACACACCACACATGCATGCACACCACACACACACACACACACACACACACACACACACACACACACACAGCGAGGCATTTAGTCCCACAGGAACAGGAAAAATTAACATCCAGTCACTGTTTCTTTCTAACTTCCAATAGACTTCTGGTCTATTTGATCTGTTTTGCTTTTACTCTCAACTCTTTTAGGTCTATTAGGTCTCAAAGAGTGAAGAACACAAGCTGGTCTGTCTCCCCAGCAACACAAATCAACCTTCTAAATGACTTCTTAAAAAGGAAAAGGGGGGAAAAGCCAGAGTGGAAAATTCATTTATAATAGTACTACTGGATCTAAACAGGCCTACCACTAATTGTCCATGCATAACTCATGTGTCTGCCCACGGTTAACGGTGTCCCACTGGAGTGAAGCGATAGAATTCTTAGCTCTGTTTTGATAGCTAGACCCAAATACTTTTGCCCTAGTGAACTGGCTCCTCACCACCATCACCACTCCGGTTTGAAAGAAACCATTTCATCTGTGACTAAGACTTGGGTACAAGTGATGTGTAAAAGCATTGGGTGGCTTCTCAGGAGACCAGTGGCAGATGAGATGTTACTGTTCTTTTTCAAATTCTAAACAGATCAAGGAGGAGGAGATATAATCTAGTATTACAAAGAAGCAGAGGAAGGACACCCACTCACATTGGTTACCTTTCAGCTTTATTGAAGCATAATTGACAAATAAAGATTGTACATTTTCAAGCTGTACAACCTGATGCTTCCATGTGTGTAAGCATCACAATCAAATTAATTACATCTATCATGACATAAGGCACCATTGTTCGAGTAATAAGCATGGTTAAGATCTCTTTTAGCAGAGTTAGAGTGTAGGGTGTAGCACTATTGACTGAACTTAGCACGCTGTACCTCAGAACCCCGGAACTCACTCAGCATCAGCGACTCTCTGTCTCCTTGTTCCACACTGGCCCTTCTAATCTACGAGTTCAGCATTGCCAGTGTCCATTCACAAATGGAATCAGATCATGTCTGTCGTTCTGAGCCTCCATCACTTCACTTGTCATCATGTTCTTTGCTAATCTCTGTGGCTGCAAACCCAGGATGTCCATCCTTTGATGGCATGGCATCTTTTAAACGTTTCCAAGGAAAGCAGCAGTCTTACATTGTGAGGAGACAGGCTTAGTTAATGTGTGACTTGTGCCACATAGCCAAGGCTAGAAAAATGGACAAATCTGTCTTAGGCTACATAACAGAGGCCACCCTTTGTCTGTGTTGGGGATTAGGGCATATATGATTTAGGATACGTTACAGTGTTCACTGTTTGGGTAGAAGAGTGGCGTTTAGTTAATGTGAGGCCCATGTGACAGTCGTCAGGTGCCTTCCACTCCAGCCAGTAGAAAGGTGGAGAGTGTGATGGCCCTCTTCCTGGTTCTCTCTGTCTGGGGCCTGGTTACATACAGGATCCAGGCTCTGTAACACAAGTTATGAGGATTTCCTTTGCCCCTGAATCCTTGATCGTACCTGTAACCTCTTGGTTTGGGTGACACCCACACTCGTAGGTGTGAGCTGGTATTCTTGGCTTTCATGGCAATCCCCTAATGCTTAGTGGCACTGAGCCCCTGCCAGCACTTTTGGGCAGGTCTTCCAGAAAAATATCTATTCAGGTCCTTTGCCCATGTTTAAAAACGGATTTTTCATTTTTCACTATTGTAGATGAAGCCTTCAAAGATTTGCAGTTTGCAAATGTGTTCTCCTTGCATGTCTCCTCTTCATTTTGCTAATTGTCTCCTTTACTACCAGAGGTTTTGTCAGCTTGAGGCAATCCCACAGGTCAATATGACTTTGGGTAGCTGTGTTCTATCATATCTGGTAACCATTGATAAGACCGATATCAAGGAGCCTTCTCTCTTATGTTTTCTGCTATGGGTTTTATGCTTGCAATCTCAGGTTAAAATCTTGAATGTACAGTTAGCTTTTATATATACTGTAGGGGTAAAATTCCCTTGTGTGTATGGAAATGTCCAGTTTTTCCAACACCATTGCTGGAAGAAATCATTTTCCCCACTTTTTGTTGGGGAGGGAGGGGCTTTTGTCCAATATCAATTAACAGTACATGTGTTAGTAGTATTTTTGAGCTACTTTTTCCATTGGCCAATGTGTTTATTCTACAGTATCATACAGGTCTGACTATGATAGCTCTATAATACAGTGTTAAATCAAGAAATATGTTGCATTTATATTTCTTCTTTATGGTCAAACTGCTCTGTGATTTGGTGAGGTCTTTCTTGGATTTATGACAAATTTAGTATTTTTTTCTATTCCTGTAAACAGTGACATTAAAATTTTGATAGTAATTACATTGAATCTGAAGAGCACTTTACCTATCACTAAACTCATATTAATTTTTTTCAATCCATGATCACAGAATATCTCTCCATTTATTTCAGTCTTCTTAAACTTCCTTCAACAATGTTCTAAAATTTATGCATATGCTTTAGATTTTGAGTAGAATATTTAAATTTATTCTTAAATATTTTATTTATTTCATGCTACTCACAAATATTGTTTTTATGCATTTTTAGCTACTTTCATTCCTGATCTTCAAATTTCTACCTCAAACACACACACACACACACACACACACACACACACACACGAGAGGGGAGGCATGCAGGATCCGTGCTACTTGCCAAAGCCTGTGCTATTGACCTAAGTTTAAGTGTCTGTCTTTAAGCATTCACAGAGGGGTATTCCTTTGATTTCTTCCAATTTTTTTCTCAAAGATTCTTTGAGCTTGCACAAGCCGAGACTGGAAAAACAGGCCCACTACTTCTCTGTGAAGAACCAGAGTCCAGTGCTGACCTTAAGAACACATCTCTATTTTCCTAACATCTTATTTCAAAGAAATGCTTAATGTGTGTGTGGAATGAATGCCCGGAAAACATTTGTTGATTGCTGCACTGTGTCTAAAATCAGCTGGAAGCAGCTTCTCCCAGCCTGCCAATTCTCAGAGACGGCTGAGTGCCTGGCCTTCCTCCACGTTCCTCAGCTAAGGATATTTTCCCCCCTTTAGAGAAATGTGTTCATAGGAAACCTAAAAACTGAACAACAAGTCACAAATTCAGAGCTCAAACTGGAACTCTTCAGTGGGTCCCGGAATCATTGGGCTCCTTTGCCGAGCATAACTGGCATTTCAATTTTAAGTAAATGCAGCATTGCAACCCATAAAATTACATAGTGCTTAAGAGACTTAGTCACAACTCATAAAACTAATGAAAACAAACTAAATTCTATGGCCCTTGAGATTTTCATCTGTATTATTCTATACCTTACCATTTTTCTGAAAAAAACAAAAAGTCAGAATTAATGGCCAATGTCATACTGGTAGGTGTGTTAAATCCAAGGACATTGAGAATATTGGATTTTTTTTTCTAAAGAAGATTTTTAGGGGCTGAGGGTAGAGCTGAGTCAGTCAAATGCTTGCCTTCAAGACCAAGGACCTCAGTTTGACCCCCCAGAACCTCTATTTAAAATGTTGGATGTGGTAGTGCATCCTTGTAATCCTGCCCTGGGGAAGTGGAGGTTGTGGTACCTGGGGTCCAATAGCATGCCAGCCTATCTGAATCCATGAGATCTAGGGCAATGAGAGACCTTTTCTAAAAAACAATATGGATGGCATCTAATAACACTCAAGGTTGGCATCTGACCTCCACATATGCCTGCACACACATGCATACACCTGTACTCATGCATGAAAAAAATAAAAACTGGAGGACAGTTTAGGCATACATCATCCTTATTGGAGTAAAGCTCGGAGATTAGCTTCTCGTCGTCTCTTCATGGCGTTTCCTAAGACTACTGTGGAGTCAGAGCAATCCTAACTGTAAGAAGTTAACAGTCCCTTTCCACGTCAAAATGCCAGGGGAGTCGTTTGTAAGTTACAAAGGAAAATAATTACTAAAAGGTCCATGGCTGGTTTTTGGTTTATGTATTTGTTTGTTTTGTTTAAATCAACTCAAAAGCAATAGGAGCCACTGAAATTGGGGTTCTGTCATGAATAGACCCCTCAACAACAGGTTCAAGTTTAAATAAAGAACAAAATTCTATACAACATCACAAACCTTGGTGATCTGACGTTTGCTGTTTTCAATCCCCACATCTGAACGACCTTGTTACGAACCCAGATCCATGTCCTATAATCTGATTCACTTTCACACTTCCACTCACTCTGCACCCCACGCATCCTGTTTCTAAGGGCCTTTATCCTGCCCGCTGGGCTTTACAGATACCAGTACCAATTCACCCTATTAACCAGCGTGGAAGCACTACCTCAAATACGCCATCCTGAGTGGCCCTGGCATTGGAGGTGTTTCCTGAGCAGTTAGGACTGGAGTTCATAGCGTTTTCTCTCAGCAAACTACGAGCAAAACCCACGTGTTCACACTTGGGCCTGAAATAGTGCACAGAACCTCACCACAGCTGGATAAAAAGGGAATGAATGAGTGAAAGGGGGGACCAGTTAAGTTGATGAATTAAGTCATAGATAAAAGAAAAAAAACCATTGCTTCTTGGGCGGCATCTCAGTAGGTAGATGCTCCCCTGTGAACCAGCTCCAATGAAGGAGAAATACACTGTTTTCTCTCCCCATGGAAACTTGCTCCTATACCTCCCAGGCAGGGAGCAGAGCCCAAATGAAAAAAATGCATTCCATCCCAACAGTCCTGCATGCTGCTAGGAATATGTCTGTAGATTAACCCTTCCCACTTCTGACCACAAATTTTGGTTCCACACTTGACATACATAGAATTCAAATGTCACCAAATTACAGACAGCTATGTCCATATTATTATTCCTATAGTTTGGGTGATTTCATTTTATTTTTTCCTGTGACTGACTTTCTAGAACATTTGGTATATCTCTCAGTGAAAACTCCATCATAGCAAAACTGTCAAGGTCGATTCCTGTATAGATGAATTCTTTTGACTTTAATTTCCATTGCCTCAAGTTCTGGAGACTGGTCAGTCCATTTGACACAAATGAGTGTAGAACAATGGTTGCTTTTATAGCCACAACAATGATCATTATCACAAAGGTCACTCACTGCTGAGACCATGGGACCTGGACCAACGGTGCCAGCTTGAGCCTTCTGCTCATTCTACTGCCTGCTTCGCTGGCTATTTGGCACATCCCCTGGGATGACTTGATGAGGTTTTCCATGGGATTCTTTCACACACCGAATGTATCTTGTCCTAACCAGCCCCCTGAACTTTTATTGATGGCTACTTATATGCCAGCTTCCTGAGCATGCATGCCAAACAGCCTTCTGTGCTTTCTTTCCCCATCAAAATCTGTCTGCCGGTCCTGACAACTGTGCTTTTGCTGTCCCTGAATGGGGTTACCTGGCAACCCAAGTTCAGTTTCCAAGCACATACGCTTGCTCATCTCACCCGGTCCTCACATAATCTCTATACGACTTCCATGTATTTGTCTCATGCTGGTTTCCCATCATGAAACCTTAGCTGCTTAAATAACTTGATCGCAGCAAAAGGGCTGAGCTGTCACACTTTAACTGTATAGATGCTTCATTCTCCTCGCCTTCGACACAGTGCTATCATTTATATGTAATTTATACTGCTAAACATTTAATTTCAAATCCTGATCCTGTTTATATCTCTGTGTTCTGCAATCCTAGGATGTAGTACATCTTGTTTAGGCACTTTCTTATATTTTTCTTCTCTTGTCTCTAGGCCTGTTATTTTCTCTAATACATTACATATCACTCTAATTTTATTCTGCTACTCCATTTTACCTCAAGATACTTTGCAGTTCTTCCCTGTGTAACGAAGCGGAGAAAACTCCTTTGTCTACCTCAGCCAATTACTTATTTGACCAATACCTGTCTGGCCACCTCCACTCCTGTTACTTCCTCAGGCTTCCCTGTGCTGGCTTTCTTGAGTGTGGCCCTTTCATTCTTAGTGTACTCTTTGCCCACCCTCCGGGGGAAATGCCACAGGAAGATGCACCGCACGGAGTAGAATAGGGGCCTTCCTAGTACACTCCAGGGACTTGAAGACCTGAGTGTCCAGAAGCTGCCACTAAGAACAAACAGCTTTGTCCTTTGTCCCTTCATCTCCTTACCACAGAGAGTGTAAGCACCGTACCACTAGTTATTTTGAGGATAAATCGTAGGCACACAAGTAGTAGAGTGATTGGAGTAAATGGCAGGTATTAACTACTTGGGAACTCACTGCCTCCCTCAGAGAACACATGCCCAATCAAGATGAGACTGAGGTGGGGCAGGAGTCACTCCACAGCTGACATCCTGTCTCTTGTATGAGAATGTCCTTATTAGGGTGAGCACAGCTCTCAAATCTCTCCCATTGCCTCCCAGTGAGGGAAAGTGGGACAGCCATCACCTCATCACACGACAGCTAATTCTATTTGGGGGAATTAAAATCTGTGCTTCATCTTCTTGGGAACTAATGTTATTGGTGGCTTTGCTTATGATTTAAAGAACTTTATTTAGCTGATTGTTTGTCCTTCTAGCTTTTGTTGGCTTTTTGCTTTGCCCAGATCAAGGGGTTAGATTCAGTCCTCTGAAAACCGGAAATCACTCTGGAAAGGACACAGGGGCCTCAGATAGGGCTCTGTTACAGCCTCAGCAAGGCAGACTTAGCAGTACATAGTTTACTTCAGATAGCTAGTTTGTTTGTTTTTATTAGCTTTTAGGGTGTTTGTATTTTGAGACGGGGCTCATGTAACCCAAGTTGTCCCAGAACTCGCCGTGTAGCTCTGGAAGACTGTGAATCCTGGTCCTATGGCCTCTGTCCCCCAAGTACTAGAATTACAGTTTTTCACTGTCTCGCCCCAGTTTGCACATCTACTTTCACTGGTGTGCCAGAGGAGGATCAGTCGGGAAACCTCCTCTTTTGCAGCCACACCCTTAAGGGGAAAGGATTTTTTTTTTTGGCATGTAACTTCACATGGAATATTGAACCTGATATAGTCAATAAAGAACATATCAGCCTGGCCACCCGAGGAAACTTCAGGGTTGGAGACGTCAGACCGCTTTCTACAGCAGCTTGTGTGCTGTGTGTATTTCCACTGCTGTACTCCCAGCGAGTCAAGCTTAGTAGATGCTCAGCAAATATTTGAGAACTGAATAAATATAGCCAAAAAAGCCTGGAAATACAGATTTTATTCTATTTACTGCACATAAAAGTATATATGGTAAACAAGCAACAAGTGTAACTATGGTTTATTTCTATATGACCAAAGTTTAGTGTGTACACACACATATATATGCATGCTGTTTAGAGAAACAATAGAGCGGGGAAAGGAGTAAGCTTTTATCCAAGCTGTCTCGGAGCAGTGCAAAAGCAGGCCCTGCATTTCACCATGAGATGCATATGAGAGTTTAGAGCATGCTGCCCCAAGCATCACAGCTGGCCCTGCAGGAAACAGCAGGTTCACGAGGCCACCTCCTTCTCTTGGTCTACCTCCTTTTGAAGATCTGTGGACCTCCAATGGTGGGCTGCACTCCCTGTAACTGGAAGGAAGAGGTTGCCATATCTCTGGAGACACAGGGACAGAGAGGAGAATGTGCGGGCTCCGGTTGCTAAGTCCTTAGTGTGTTGCTGCTACACCACATCTGCCTCCCTTCCAAATGTAGTTCTCTAGGATGTAGTCTTCAGCTAACAGAAACTTAAGCATACCCATGTTTACTAGGGCCTGTAGGTCAACCATGCATGTTTTTCTCTGACTAATTGGTCCTTTGTGCTAGGGCATTAGACACAGACACAGTGATCTCTGTTATCTTTTCCCTTTAAAGGCATGGCAATATATGTTTTAATGATTTTTACATCCCTGTGCATGATTATGGAGCACACAGACCTACATGTTTCGCTGTTTTCACACATATAGGCAGTAGGCTGTTTATTTACCCACTTGTTCACTTCCTGCCCCTGAGCATTCAGTGTAGACTGGCTGGAAGCTGAAGTCCTAGCCAGCAATAAATGACAAAAAGAAATATACTTCTGCCCTCAGACAGCCACAGTCTCACAGGGGAACCCGACATCACACAGGGGATTATGGTACAGAAGACTCAGCACAAGGATAGAAAGAAGCAAATCCCTCTGTAGCAGGAGCATGCAGGAGCCACTATACCTGGTCTACAATTAGAAGGTGGGCAGTAAAAGCATTTCTTTAGGAAGCTGAATGTTCAGTCTTAAAATTCAAATAAAACTAAATCAAGGGAGAAGTAGAAGAAGGATGGTACAGGTGGGTACACAGCAGGTACAGAAGCCAAGAGACAAGTATCCCCCCCCCCCCCGGGAAGTGGACAGTCTGAGTTGCTGAAGAGAGAGCATTTCTCAAAGAGTTTAAAAGTCAGCCATTCAGTCATGTTCCCTCAGTGTAACATGCAGACCACTACTCCTTCCTGGATCCACAGCAGACATGACAAATCAATCACAGCTTCTCAAAGAACTCAAACACAGCCCCAGACCACCTCTTAGCAGACACTCTAG
The DNA here is from genome assembly GCF_982192425.1 of Myodes glareolus. Classification (NCBI taxonomy): domain Eukaryota; kingdom Metazoa; phylum Chordata; class Mammalia; order Rodentia; family Cricetidae; genus Myodes; species Myodes glareolus. Next base: position 132,168,035 of record NC_142026.1, read on the forward strand.
GGCGGTAATCCCAACCCATCAGAATGTGAGACGAACTACATTTCCCATATGTGTTACAGATGGCGGGAAGCCCAGGAGGTCTGTCAGGGAGACGAGGCAGCAAACAGATCTGTGAGTCTAAAAGATTCCTACAGTGGATCTGCGGAGAGTGAGATTTAGAAAGGGTTGGCATAAGAATTAAAAGATAATTTTATACATTGCACAGAAATCATAATGCACAAATCCTTTATAAAGACAATTCTGAAGGGAATAGGAAAGTAAGAGCTATGGAGTCTACAAGATCAGAGGTGGCAAGATGTGGCTCTATAATTAACACCAGTTCTAATCAGAGAACTTCTCCCATCTCCCGGGGTCCCACATCTCAGCCAGTATTTGCTCATGCAGGATGAAGCTCCTAATGTGTAATTAGTAAGAAAACTATTTCCTAGCAAATGCTACCTCACTCAGGACAGGCCATTAGGTGCAGTTGCTGCTTTACCACTGAAATGTAGAGATCTAGAAACTTCCAAGAAGAAAGTTCCACAAGAAGATGATGATCACCTAGAATGGTCTACTCTGCCATTATAACCGGAGCACTCTGTGGCTTCCAAAATAACATCAAGTGGTTCACTGAATTAAGATTTCAGTGTGATTAGGCAGTGGTAGTGCACATCTTTAATCCCAGCACTCGGGAGGCAGAGACAGGCGGATCTCTGTGAGTTCGAGGCCAGCCTGGTCTACAGGAGCTAATTCCAGGACAGACTCCAAAGGTACACAGAGAAACCCTATCTTGAAAAACCAAAACCAAAACAAAATAAAACAAAACAGAAAAAGCCCCAAAACTTCAGTGTGTATATTTGTGTGTGTATACATATGAACTTATGTGTATATTGTTTGTATGTGTGTGCATATATGTGTTTGTGTGGTGTGTATGTACATATGTCAATGTTTCTGCATTTTCATACATATTTATGTGTGTATGTATATTGTATATTGGTATGTGTGTGCATGTCTATGTATGTGGATATATGTGTATGTGTATGTATATATGTATGTATGTTTGTGTATGTGTGCACATGCTTTTGCAGCAGACCTATCTGTAAACAGAGACTGCACTTTTGTTTTCTGGCTGCCCAGAACCAAATAATTACTCAGAAACTATATTAATTACTACACTATTTGACCAATGGGTCAGGCATAATTCTAGTTAGTTCTTAAATCTTAAATTCACCCATGTCTATTAGTCTATGAATTGCCACATGACTGTGGTGTTACCTCTTTTTCTACATGTCTTATTTCCTTGGTGGCTGGCTGGTGTCTCCTTGACTCTGCCTACTCTCTCCTTATATCTCTGTTTGGATTTTCTGGTAAGTCATTGACCAAAACAGCTTTACTCATGAACCAATAAAAGCAACACATATACAGAAGGACTTCCCACATCATCTCTCATTTTCTGTCTAATTAAAAAGGAAGGTTTTAACTTTAACATAGTAAAATTACATATATAAAACAGTATAAAGAAAAAATTATAGTTACAATATTTAGTCCATTTACATTTGGCAATTTAAGGAAAATACTCTGTTATCTATCCTATCATTGTGTGTCGCAAGTATTATATCTAATTTATCTTTTATAATAACTAACAAAAACTATAATTATAGCTATCTAGTCTTCAACCCCAACAAAAGACCCAGAAAGATATAATATTACCTAAGTAAACAGAAAGTGCATTGTAAGCAAATTCCAAAGTTCTAGAAAGGACAGAGACATCTTGCTGCCTGGACAGTCACCCAAGTTCTTTTGTAACGTTGGGCATCCATCTTCAGCCTACAGATCCATAATATCTGGCAGACTTTTCAGTGAAGCAGGAAATCTGATCATCTGTTCTACTCGTACTGGCAAAGTTTGTCAGTTGCTTTCTTCTGTGTCTGTCAGTTTGTTCTGTGAAACAGGAACCCTGAAGGACCATCCAATCTTTTGGACAGTTTAGCAGTAACTTTTCTGTGGGTCCTGTATGTCTGGTTCATACACTATAACATCAAGCAGTCCAGGCAAGAGCAGTTTCTTACCCAAATGGCTAGCCTTGTCACAATGTGAACAGGACTCCTCTGTAGTCCCTCTCTCCTGGGATGCAATGTGGAACTTCAGGATCAAAGTACCAAGGTCAAGTGGTCAGGGGCTGAAGCCTCGCAAAAGAGGAAGCAAGTTTCTCTTCTTTGTGAGTTGATTACCTCAGGTATTTCTTTACAGTGTCAGAAACCTGACAAACATTAGTGCAAAAGGGGGCAGAAAGTTCTTTATTTTTCCTTCACAGGCAAATATAACCCGCCAGAAACCCCTCTTCAGATTCCCTCTTGCTTCAATACCATCAATCTCTGCCCCAAATATTCTGGTGTCCATCCTCTGTCTCTCTCTCTTCCACAGAAGACTATCTGACGATGATCAATCTTATTCAGAGAGCCCAAAGCAGAGACTGCATAGGACAGGTAAACTTTCCTTACTAGTATCAATAACAATGGCTAAACTCCTTGATTTAGCACTGCATGTCCACAGAATGACTATACTCTGCGTGGTCCCAGAAGAACCACTCTTTCTAGGAGGGAGGAGACCCAGAAGATAGGTCAGCACTATGGTGAGGCTCTCCTAATGGAGCAATGTTGCCATTTCTCCCCATTCCCACAGAGGCCCCGGGAAGAAGCGGGGTAGGCATTTTCCCTGTTTTCTTTTGGTCTTGATGATTTCTGCTTTGATGAGACCTCTTTAAGGACTTGGCAGTTTAGCTGTAAAATGTTTAACTTTTGATGGTAAGTTGGCATTTATCAATTGATAGACCTTAGGGAAGTCTTCAAGTAATAATAAAAAATAACACTAAATTCGGATGAAATCTGTTAAGACTCTACTCAAAACCCTAAGTTCAAAAATACATTTCAGGTGCTTTCTGAGTTCCTTGATGAGCTGTGTTCCTACTACGTCAGGGAAACAGACTAATCTCTAAAATAGCAAACCTGCCGGTCTGGGATCAACATTTCTTCCCCAGATCCATGTTTGTCCAAGGTGAAGAGGGCCACAGGGATGGCAGGTGAATCTGTGGATTACAAAGCCCATTTTTTTTTCTGCCACCACAAACACAATGTCAAGAAAACCTCAGGCCTTCGTCTCCAACAGGACAGGAACATAAGCCAGAGTCCCTCTCTCGCATGTGTGAGTCAGGATGGCCAAGCAAGGGTGTTGGGGGCCTGTTGTCCCTTCCAGAACACAAGTATCCTTGATTATAGGCCTTGCATAGACTGACAAATACTGACAGACACTGTACATCTTGTCACTTGAACAGCTTGGTTTCTTTCATCTCATTCTTGTATCACCTGCTAGTGACGGCCCTGGTGACAAGGGCCTCTGGGCAATAGAATCTTTTTCATTCCTCTGCCTGGATGCAAGGAAAGCTCTTACGATTTCTGCATAAATTTTACTAAAATTTCTTGTAGTTCTCCACATTTAAACAGACCCTAGATTAACACCAGGGCCTTCCCAACCTCAACTTGTGTGAGTTGTTACCCTGACAGGGAGTCGCTAGTTTGGTATCTTAGCCGTCCAGCATCCTGCAGCTTTCCCTTACACAGCTGACCGTCTCCTTCCTCACTGGTACCCAGAGATCACGCCTGATCATCACACACCAGTGTGACCTCCTGACATGACGGGCACTGTTTTCTCAATGAAGTCTCTGATCGTGTGCCCATCCCCACCTTTCAACATTCTCCCAGTGAGTTCCCCTCTCTACTGTTGATCCCCATTATTCCTCAATATAAGCATGGAGGTAATAAATATTATGTTCTGTATTTTATATTCCAGTTCCTGGTTATATGACTTTCCTCTTTATTAATTGCGTCTTCTTGCTGTTTTTTAAGTCATCTATTTAATGGGCTTTGTTTCTTCACATCGTGTTTGAAAGGTTGACAGGAGAATTTTATGCGACAGATCTTTTCCTTAGCAATGATTTATTTAGACTTCTAAATCCTGGGGTGCATTTTCATCACCATTAAATTTTTTACTGTTGGATTATATTCCTTAAGTATCATTTTTATTCCCAAGTGATAAAGGCTGGTCCCATATGACATTGTGGTTTGCTGGCTCTTTTCAGATGATTTTGATGGCTCATTGCACTTCACTAGAATTTGGTGATATTTTCTTTAGGTCACAACTAAGTCACTGTCTATCTGTCTGGAAGATCTATGGGTATTTATGGGATATGTTATTTGCTGTGTAACCAGTGTCTAGAAAAGCTTACTGATCTTGCTGCTTATTTCACAGTAAGATTATATTTATTACTTTTCTTGGTTTTTTCTTTTGTATTCTTGATACATCTTATACTTAACAAGGTTAATCAAAGCCTCAGCTGCTGGTGTGTTTCTTGAGAGGCTGTGGTTTCACATTCCTGAATGTTCCCACTCGAGTTTGCTGTGTAGATAATTGCTGAGCTTGGTGTGACTTTTAGCCTAGGCACTCTGTCATTACTAACACTCTTTGCTTTGAACTTCAACTTGTTCAGTATAATGTTGTAGCTTCTATTTTTGTTAGTTGCATTTTCCTAGCATGGCATTCCCCATAGTTTTCTAAGCTCTCCTGGGTTCTTTTTTTCCTGTGCAACAGAGTATATCATGATAATAAAAACCCAGAGACATATATTGGGTTTCAACCTGACGATCAGAAGAGCAAAGCAGCCAATCACTAGAGAGACCTTTTACCTCTACCAAATCTTCAGATCCAAAGGGAAGTCCTGCAATGCTAGCCACCGACCTCAGACTCCACACTCCACTGAGTACCTGTCTCTTCCCCTAATTATAGTCCTCTCTCTGCCCAGTCATATCCCTTCCTGTCTCCAACTCTCTAGTGCTGGGATTAAAAGCAGGTGATTCCCAAGCGCTGGGATCACCTTTGTGCGAGCTCTGCTTCTCTTTTAGACAGATTCAATCTTGTGTGGCCCAGGGTGGCCTTGAACACACAGAGGTTCATCGGACTCTTTCTTCTGAGTCCTGGGGTTAAAGGTGTGTGCCACCATGCCCTGGCCTGAATGGCTGACTAGTATGTCTGCTTTGCTCTCTGAATAATAAATAAGGCAAACTTTATTCATTAAAACACATGTAATATAACATTGTAATGGAGAGTCGAGTGGAGCTGGTAATCCAATTTGACACTTCTTTTTATTTAATTTTTTTTAAGTTTTTGATGGAAGGTCTAACTATGTATCCCTGGTTGCCCTAGAACTCATTATGTAGACCAGGCTGGCCTTGAACTCACAGATATCTGTTTGCCTCTGCCTCCCTTGCTGGGTATTTGACTCCTGTATCACCACAGATGGCTGAAACATCTGTTAAAAAGTAAGTTAAATCTATTGTTTATTTCCTTATAATCTTTAGCCAACAGTATCAGTTCACATTATGACTATATCTGCATAGATAATTTTTAAGGTATGCTCTGATTTGCTTGCTCTTGCTGCTGTTCTAATACATGGAAAGATATTTGTTTGCTCTCAATTACTTTTTATTGAATTCTTTATAAAATACCATTAATTGCCTCTTGGCTTTAGACATTCTATCGTTTCCCACTAGAGGCAACAATGTGCTCTTACATTTCTCCTGTCCTTCGGCACGTAATGTAAAACAGGGCAATTAGTACTCTGCATATGTGTCTGTGCCCTATGAACTGATCTGAAACGTTCCCTACTCCAGTCGCCACATTAAGTTTTGACTCTCACCTACTACACACAGAGATCTCACACTGCCTCTCATCTTTGTTCCCCTCTCTCCCACTGTAGGTGGTACATTACTATTTCTGTCTTTTCAGAGACTACAAAATGTACATAGTGCTTTTATGCCTCCTAGAACTTCCACTAAGCCTTACCTTCAAGGTTAAATGCATTTAATGTTTACCAGTAGTCCTTTTCTTCAACGCCTTGGACTGATACTCCCTGGGCCGGCCACAACTCATGTTCCAATAGATTTACCAGAGCAAAATATTGTCAGAGATTGTTTTTAGGTGACCTTATAAATGAAGAGTTATTTGCCCACATACAAAGTCTTTGGATGTCTCGGTTTCTCCATGAGCATCCTTCTTCCATAGGTTTCTCCACATATTCTACGTGATGCCAACTGATCTTAATCCATAGAAGCACATATCATAATCTATAATGAATAGAAAGCTAGCTGTACCACTTCCAAGGCTGTAAAGTGTAATATCAAGGTATCAGTGTGTTCTGGAACATTCTTGTTCTGTTGTAATATGGAAGGAGGGCAAAGAGAGGAGGAGAAGCAGGCAAGTGGGTCTGAACCCATAAGGGCCCGTGTGCATGATAAGAAAACTACTCCAGATTTCAATTACTTGTATTTTTAATATAGTAGTTTGAACTCTTTGTATATTCTGCATATTAACATTATGAGGCACAGTCAGAAAATATGTTCTTCCAGTGTTCAGACTGTCTCTTAACTCTTCTGGGAAGAAATTTCTTTGTTTAATGTAATTTTAGACATTATTTCTTTTCTTTTGTTTCCTGTGTCTAGAATGTCACAGCCTGCCCCAATGTCCCCTAAGTTTCTTCTTGCCATTTCAGAATTTCAAGGTTTAAATTTATACCTTTGACCCATTTGTGGTTTGTACATTGTGAGTGACAGGGGTCAGGTTTCAATCTTCTTCATGATGATATACAGTATTCCCAGGCACGTTTATCAAAAACCTCATTTTTTTCCTTCAGTGGATGTTTTTGGAACTTTTGTGAAGACTCAACTGGCTGCAGATGTGTGGGCTCCTCTGTGGATTCCTGTTCTGTTCTGTTGGTCTCCACATCTGTGGTTATATCAATACCAAACTATATTGGTTACTGTGGCTCTGTAGTGTATCTTGAAATCATTCATTGTAAGAACTCCCTCTAGCTTTGTCCTTTCTGCCCAGGATTTCTCTGCTATTCACAGTCTTTTGTGCTCCTCTGAGATTTTGGGATCGTTGTCTATGTGTCTGTAGAATAGCATTAATATTTTGTTTGGTATCACACTGACTATGCATGTCACTCTGGGTAGTGTGTATTTAACAAATATGATGTCATTGGATCTATAAACATGTGGGAGGAGTCTCTGCTTTCTTGGACCTTCTTTAATTATTTTTTCAGTATTTTGCAAATTTCATTGTAGGGGGGTCTTTTTCCTTGGAAAAGTTTATTCCATTTAATAAATAGGCAAATAATCCAAATAGACATTGCTCAAAAGTAGAAATAGAAATGTCCAATAAATACATGGAACAAAATGTTGAGTATTCTTAGGCACTAGGGACAGGGAGAACAGAATACAATGAAGTTCCATTTCACTTTAGTTGGAATAGCTATGACAAAAAGAAAAGAACTAGCAAATGCTGGTGCAGGAATGAGGATCTCATAGACACTGTTGGGGAACATAAATTAGCACATCTACTATGGAGAACAGCGTGGAAATGCCCCCAAAACTAGAAATAAATATTCCATTCTATCTAGCAATTCTGCTTTGGGATGTCGTGTCAAAGGAAAAGAAATCAACATACTCAGAAGACACCTGCACCCCGATGGTTACTGTCGCCCTGTCCATGGTAGCTAAGAGAGCTAATCGGTTTAGGTATCAACCAAGGATGAATGAATTAAAAATGACACCACATATAGGTATAAAGTAGGAATAGTATTCAACTATAAAGAAGAATGAAATTTTGTCATTTGCAGCAGCATTGATGGAAACAGAGGACACCGTGTTAAGCGAAATAAGCCAGACATAATATCACATCTCTCTCATAGGTGGAAGCTAGACAAAATGAAGTAAGTTAACCTGGAAAGTAGAATATGATTCCTAGGGATTGGGAAGGGGTTTGGGGATGGGGACTGTTGAAAAGACAAGATTGGATTTTATCTGTGTGTGTTGTATGCGTGTGTGAAACTATTGATGTCCCTACTAACATGCAGAACTAACAAGTATCAATAAAAAGAAAATAATAAAGAGTAATTTGCTCCACAAACCCTGTACCAACACATGCACAGGGGTAGAGAGAAAGTACCTCACGCAGGTACTACTACCTCTTAGCTGTTCCAGTGTTAGTGAGATGGCAGTAAAAGTCAGGAAAGGACCAACGTTCAGATCAGAGAGCATCTTGAGTCTCCTCTCAAAAGCTCCTGGTTTCTGTGGCTGTCACGAGGACCACTGCTTTATCTTTAGAATCAGCTGTGTGATGTCAGTGCTAACAGCTTGCTATCAACCTTTTATTTTGAGAAAGGTGTTGTTAATTATAAATTAAATGCATCTGTGTGCTGGTGGGCTCATTTGCTTCTTTGTGTATATGAATCATATAAATGTGTGTACAATACCAAAGACTTAAATCTAAATGCATGTATACATGAACAATGCATAATGGAATCAGTATATTCTGCATACATATGCATAAGCACTATATATAATCATTATGTGTGTATAAATATATATTTACAATATATACATATTTAGTATATATAGAGAGAGAAAGTGGGAGGAAACGGGAGAAAGAGAGAGAGAGAGAGAAATAACTTTAGGAGGGTAAGAGGAGACCCGGAAGGACTTAGAGGGGGAGAGAGGGGTACGAGTGATATAGAGGCAGTGATTACATATGAGCTACTTTTTTTTCCAACAACAATACAGGACAAAAAACCTAGGACTTGAATTCTGCCACAGAGTAGATGCAAGACAACAAGAGTTAAAGAAGCTGAACCAGTTCACACTAATATGGCACAGTATGCAAATAAACAGAACTTTACAGTTATTTTTAAATGTTGTCTTTCTCCTGTTTCTCCTCTACACTTGCAAATGGAGTTTCCTTGTTGCCTTAGTTTATATATGATAAATATATACCTTTTTATCATTTTCCAACGGTGTGGTAACTAAACTAAAACTTTTTCTGTTGTACAGGTCACACATGGGAACCTTAATGAAACACTGTAGAAAACCATAGTTATTTAATCAAACCATCCATTAAAGCAGAGAATTTAGTAGAATTCTAACTAAATTCTAGTTACTGGATTGACTTATATTGAATTATAGTGATTCTTGAAGATCACTGGCTGATCTTCCAGAGGATTCAGGAGTACAATGGAAGCTTACAATCATCTGTAACTCCAGTCCCAAGAGATCTGACATCCTCTTCTGACCTCTTTGGGCACCAGGCATGCAAGTGTGCACAGATAGCCATACAGGCAACACATCCATTGCAGCAGTTTTAATGAGAATAGCTATCAGACCTTCATTTACCTGTCTCCCTTCCCTGCCTAACTTTTCTGTTCCCTTCCACAAAGCTCAGAATTAACTCTGAAGATCTCTCAGCACAGTGTTTTTCCAGCTGTGCAATCGCAGGGGAGTCCAAACTAAAATCATATCAACTCTTGTAACAGCAAATAATTGAAGTTGGAAGACTGCAATTATAAATGTGAAATATAAAATTATCAAGCCTGCCTGGCCTCAGTGAAATGGAATGCATAGATTCATAAAATTAACAAAATAAATGAAACATTTGTACACCAAAATTATAAACTATGATAAAATGGATCAAACATACCCAGTAAATAAATGGCTGATATGCCATCATGTACTGGAAGATTCAGCAAGAGAAAAGGTGTCAATTTCTTCAAACTGACTTACAAGCTAGTGTGAGTTCTACAAAAATCTCAGCAGCATTATTGCTCACTGTTAGAGCATGTGCCTAATAAACATGAGGTCCTTGGTTTTGGTCTCAGCAATGATAAACTGTAGAGGTTCTCAACCTGTAGGTCACGACCCTTTTAGGGTGTTGAGCAACCATTTCACAGGGCTCACATATCCTGGCATATCAGATATTTATGCTACAATTCATAATAGTAGCCAAATTACATTTATGAAGTAGCAAATGAAATAATTTTATAGTTGGGGGCTACCACAACATAAGAAACTCTATTAAAGGATTCCAACATTAGGAAGATTGAGAACCACTGATGGAACCAGGATGGAGAGAGAAAGAGGAGGGTGCACTTAGAGAGAATCTGGTCAGCTTGCCATGTAAGCATGAAGACCTAGGTTTGGATCCTCAGAGCTCACATGGAAAGCAGTACCATACACACACCTGTAGTTCAAGCACAAGGCAAGTAGAGACAGGAGGATTCCCAGGACTGATTTGTCTGTCTGGAAAACTGGTGAGCTCCAGATCTGGTCAATGACCCTGTCTCAAAAAATAAAAAGAGTAAAGTGGAAAAGTCATTAAGACAGTCTGATGCCAGCTTCTGGCCTTTCCATGAATGCACACACAGGAACACACACAACAGATAAATTATAAAAGGAAGGAAGAAAGGAGGGAGGGAGAGTGATGGAGGAGGGTTAACTGTCTATGTGTTACTTTCATTGGTTAATAAAGAACTGCCTTGGCCTTTTTGATAGGCCAGCCCTTAGGTAGGCAGAGTAAACAGAACAGAATGCTGGGAAGAGGACAATGAGGCAGACACCGTGGAGCCAGCCACCAGGTCAGACATGCTGAATCTTTTCCGGTAAGCCACCACCTCATGGTGCTACACAGATTATTAGAAATGGGTTAATCAAGGTGTGAGAGTTAGCCAGTAACTAACTCTCTAGAGATAATGGGCCAGGCAGTGTTTAAATGAATACAATTTATATGTTGTTATTTCCAGGGCTAAGCTAGCCATGCGGGAGCTGGATGGGACGAAAAGCAGACCTACCTGCGGCTCCTCACTACAGGAGAGGAAGGTAAGAAAGGAGGGGAGGGAAGAAGGAAGGGAGAGAAGAAAGCAGGGGAAAGGAAAAGGAAAATGTTCCAAACTTGACAAAAAAAAAATGGTGAAAACTTTGAAAGAGTTAAGACAGATAAACCACTATATACAATTTGAATATTCACTACATCCAATTTGAATATTCATTATACAAAAAAATAAGCCTCTGAGAATCTAGTTAACATCTAACCATAGAGATGGACAGACGAGAATGTGAATTCTAGTCACAGGCCACATGGGACAGCCACGGAGTCAACAAAGGTGCAGCAATCACACTGGAGACACAACGGTCTGTTCAATGAGTGGTTCTGAAGTGACTGGCTCTCCTAGCAGAGGAATACAGACAGGTCCCAAAACTGACACAAAATTAAGGAGAGTTGACCATAAACATAAATATAAAACTATTAAAAAATTTAGAAAAAAATAAAGTAACATATTTGGAACCAAAGACTTAAGACTTATACACTAGACACCCTAAGAGAAGAAAGAAAAAAAAATCAGTTAAGATTGATTAAAAAATAAAAAGCTTTGCTCGACAAAAAGAAAAAAAAACTACATTTAATAGGATTGAAAATGTGTCAGGGGCTAGTGAAATACATTTACAGAATCTACTACTGTTACTTAACTACAATTACTGAATACTTATATTTACAATGTACATTCTTTCAAAGAAGGATAATAATTTTATAAGGCTGCTGAGATGGTTCTGGGGATAAAGGAACTTGCTGCCAAGCCTAATGACCTGATTTGGTTCCTAAGATCCGCATGTCTGCAGGAGAGAATTGAGTCTTAAAGAACTGCCTGTGACTTTCACATAGCCGTGGTAAATGTTACAAACACACACACACACACACACACACACACACACACACACGCACGCACGCACGCACACACACACACACCAAAGGGGAGAAAATAACAGATCCCATAGGAAAGTATGACATGGTAAATGAACTCAGAATGTTGCCTTCCCAGGCATGAAGGGGTGCAAGTCACAGTTACATTGGATAATTACCACACACATGTGAGAACAGTGAAAATAAAAGAATGATAACTCCAGACTCCAGCAAATCTGTAGGGGAAATGTGTCCCATGCATTCATGGTGGGAATGGTTTGAAACACAAATGTGGTTGCCATAAGACTCAGAACACACTTTTCTGCACCCACCCAGAAAGGAAAGGAAAGTTATAATCACAGACTACCTACCTGTGCCTGAATGTCCAATGGATGCATATCTAAGGGGATGAAACTGGCTTCCCAGATGATCCAGCATGACCACAATGTGTGTTCCATTTCAACCAATGTGTAGCTAGTCTCCTATTCTAATGTGAGTTCCAACATCATCTGGTGTTGTTTGCCCCAAAAGAAACCTCTGTTTGGGATTGAGTTTCAGTCCCAAAAATTTGCCAAGCATTGTTCATTCCAGACTGAACTAATACAGATCCAAATGGATGAGTCAGTTCAAGAGAAATGAAAAAAAATGACATTTATACAAGAGATTTGTAGTGAAGTTATTTTTTAAGTAAAAAGAATCAGACATAAAAAATATTATGTGATATAATCGGAGACCACTCATTCATTTCCCAGCTTCCTAGACCCATATAATCACACATAGACTATATTAATTACAACACTGTTTGGCCTATTAGCTCAGGCTTCTTATTAACTAACTTTTATATCTTAAGTTAATATAGTTCTATTAATCTATGTATCACCACAAGACTGTGGCCTACCAGTAAGGTTCTGGTGGTGTCTTTCTCTTTGGGCAGCTACATGATCTCTGTGACTCTGTCTACTCTCTCTGTATATCTTCCTTTCAGCCTAGTTATATTCTTACATGCCATAGGCCAAAAAAGCTTTTTGTCATTAACCAATAAAAACGACACATATAGAGAAAGACATCTCACATCAATGCAAGATGAAATGGCACCTGTTCTCAAAGAACACATCAAACACATTGGCGTTTTACTTTCCAAAATAATCCTGTACTTTGTAGTCTACTGTTTACTCTGGGAGGATTGTCTGGAGACTACACCCCCTAAGGAGGACCCTTCTCCTCACAGAATGATCAGAAATATAACAATGTGTATGTCTGAAATTGTAGATCCACTAGGCTGCAGAGTATTGTGTTAATTGACTGTGTAAAGACATGAGACAGAAGCCAAAGAGATGCTTCTGCTCCTCGTGGAGGATGCTACTGTTCACTGCGTTCTAATTCTGAAAAGTTGAAGAGGATGCTCCAACTTCAGCATAAAGCATATAGTTTCTGGAAGTAGTTCCTGATGATTGAAATGGTGGCTGATTCAATAGTTAAAGCAATGTTGTGTAAAACTCAGAAAAGCCTACACAACTACACTTCTTGATCCTTTAATGTTCCAGACAAATTAGAAGGCCGTGGAGGGGCGAGAGGAATCACTGCTAATATTTTCTGCCTGTTACACAGCTTCCTGGAAATGTAAACGTGGAAAAAAATTTCTCAGCATTTCATATATATTAGAGATATCTGTATTGGGCCATCTTCCCCAGTACAAAATGAATTCATGTGTTCATTAATCAAGGAAAAGAACAATCTCTACAATTTGAACAAACGAGAATGTATTGAATTTCCCCATAAGAGAATTTTAAAATAAAAGAAAAAATACTTCAAAGATATGTTATTCCTTTGTAGCACACAGGGGTAATTAACAAAAGGTGTGTCCACGGCAGTCCAGAATTGACACACACACTGGGAAGATCAACATGTTTGAGAACAGAGAGAAAGGAAAGCACTACGAGCCGAAATCACTGTGGGTTGTTCTGTGTCTGTGGTATTCACTCAGTCAGGTCTGCGTAGATGTATGTTAAAGACATTACAGTCTCTGCTTCCATTTGAGCTATTTTTTCAACAAACGAAACTCCGACCATGAAAGTAGTTGACACAGTGAAATTACAAAGCAGCTGTCAGAAAGGCCCGTGTGGGAGACACATTCACCATAGCGGGAGTGCTAGGAATCTCAGACGCTTTTTTAATGGATTCAGAGACCTTTGGAAAAAAAAAAAAAGGTCTCTTTCTGCAGTAATTGAATTTGACACCAATGTTCTTTGGATGCTGGGGCTGTGCAGGGTATTTTCCCATCCACATCTAGGCTAAATTGGAGATGGTGACCTCTGATAGACTAGAGCAATCCAGGAAGTAATAGAAACCTCACTTCATAGAAACTGGTGACAGGCTGGGATTAAATGCTGGGCTGGTTGGGATCAGACACACTCCTTCTTGGAGGACTGATGGACTTAAGAGGAACGGAGAAATTTTTTAGTGTTCTATAAATGCTCCTTTTTCTAGCTGACTGACTAAATTGAAAATTAGAAATCAAGATCATCTTGCATTTGGAACAGATGCAGGTCTGAGATCCAAACGATCTAGGTTCCCAAGTTCAATACCGTTTTTGTAGACTTGTTACAGTGGCTAAGCAGTACTATGGGCTCCGACAGACTGTCACACCTAAAGGGTGGTGTTTGCAGTACAACTTCAGAACAGGCATGCCTAATTGTGCAGGGGAAGAAACTGCTTAAGTCCAAGCTCATCGGAGATACTCTTTATATGGCCAGTTAGAAGAATCTCATAGAATACTTAATTAAAGAAAACTCCTTGAGTCACTATATAGATACAGAGAACACATGTGTTTCTACATATATAATACATGTATATAGCAAGATTGTAAGTTATTGAGTTATAATCCCCAGGCCATAGGATTATAGGTTTTGTTTTGTATAAGTTTTTCTTAATCTGCATGTTTACTACAATGAATATGTGCTTATTTCTAACCAGAAAGCTGAAAGACAGTGACTAAAAGATGCAAATGCATTTACAATTATTCTAACCATTAAAATTTTTGTTGTGCTTACTTGATCATTAATTGTAAACAAGTCAGGCAAAGATTCATTAAAGCTATTATATTTAGATTCCCAGGAAAGGAGGTCATTAACAATCCCTTAGTCTCCATAGGGCATTGGTCCCTGTGGTACACACAGAGTACCAAAATCTACAGATGATCAAGTTCCTTACGCAAGTATATACATATAGCTTTTACATACATGCATAGAGTATTTACAACACTATGTGTAAAATCAATGCTATGTAAATAGTTCCTATAGTGAGCTGCTTTAGAAAATAATGGCAAAAGAAAACCTCTGTTCATAGATGGGGCAAATGCAGTCTTATCTCCTGGACACAACGAGAGGCATCTACAGGTCTGAACCAGCAGATATACGATGAGAGACATTTGTATGCCCTACCCTTCTGGAAATGCCCAGGAGAGAATTGAAAATAAAGAGTAAAATCTATAAACATGGGGAATTGACACAAACACATACAAAAATCTCAAAAATATATGCAATCAAAAACATACACTTTCCATTTCTTAGTCTTCTACTTTAAAAATTAATCCGTTGAGTAAGCTTTGACACAGGCTTATTATCAGAAAGAATGATTTGGATCTGTGTGAATTGACTTACAGGATTATGTTATTTCAGAAAGATATCTAAAAGTATATGGTTATGGTTATAAATAAGAAAATTTACTTTATAACTACATACTCCAGATGCAAATATTTATGAAGTCCCTGGCTTATAATGGACATTCAACTTCTGATTTTCTAGCTATACAGTTGTGCAAGCAAAACAGACATTCATTAGGAACCAGCTTTACAATTTTGACATTTTCCTAGGCTAAAAGTGTATAATGGCTAGTGTTTTGCCAACTGGGTAGCAGCAGTGAGCCTCCCCTCCCAGTCAGCTCCACTTGCGTGTTAAGAAACAATAGCATTTTATACTGTGCTGTGTGACCAGCACCTGTGGGATATCACGCTTCGTGTTTTCATATCCCATCATGTCAACAAAATGCCCATCTGTTATGTGCATAAGATATTCAATATTTATTACAAAATACACTTTGTGTTAAATGATTTTACCCAGCATTAGGCCAATATGTAGCTTAAGCATGCCAAGCGTGTATGGGATTTAAGGATGTAGTGTTTAAGAAAAGGAAGGCATTTAAAAATGTATTGTTATGGGGGCTGGGGAGATGGCTCAGGGATAAAGTGTTTGCCATATCGTGTGCGGACTGGAGTTCAGATCTCAAGAACTCACAGAAAAGGCAGGCATGGCAGCCCTTCTGTAATCCCAGTGCTCTGGAGACAGAGGCGGCAGATAAACAGCAGGGCAGACTGGCTAGCTCAATAGCTGATTCGGTTAGCTCTGGTTTCAGTGAGACTGCCTCAGTCAATAAAGTACAGAATGATGCAAGAGGATACCCTCTGGTTACGGACACCTATATGGACTCTGCTCTGCACACAATGACACCTACAAATACAAACATGTGTGTACACACATACACAATGTCTATTGTTACAGATACAGACTAAGTAAACATATGTATGTTATTGGTAACTGTTTAATCGTATAAACTAAGTTATGGTGTTAATTATATTAGATGTACTAAATGCATTTTCAGCTTAGTAGAGTCTCAATTTATAATGGGTTTATTGATATGCATTTTCAAGTGAAGACTAGGAACTCATGTGTACACATACACACATGTAAATATATATGCACCCACGTAAAATAAACAGTGATTTGCAATATGCAATATATTCATATGTATGTATATGAAAAGAGATAATATGGAAGTAGAAACTATTAGAAAATTGACAAAACAAGAATCCTAAACTTCATTAAAAATAAAGAGTTGACACGTGGTGGTGGTGGTGCACACCTTTATTCCCAGCACTCAGGAAGCAGAGGCAGATGGATCTCTTTGAGTTTGTGGCCAGCCTCATCTATAAGGACAGGCTCCAAAACTACAAAGAAACCCTGTCTCGAAAAAAATATATAGTTATTGGAATATCAGGTACAATAACCAAAATTCCTTTTTAAATCATGTATATAAACTCCTTAGCACTCTACTGGTGTAATCAAATAACTAAATTTAGTATCTCAACAATTCTAAAGCTGAACATAAAAAGCATCCCTGAGGGAAGGGAGGCATATGCTCAACAGGTATTTCATGATTGTTCTGATGTTTTGCCTAAGGATGTTTTTCTTTCAGACCAGGAAAGCAACCATCCTGTTGGACTAAAGAGCCAGATGTTAGAGCCCCAGAAGGCCGAACCACCTGCCACATTGAGAGCCAAGTTCTTGAGAAAAGCAGGCTAGCTGGAAGAGAGAATGAAGTTCTCATGGAGATTCCCCAGAGTGCTTGACTAAAAACTTGGTCAGCATCTGCACAGTCACACAGAGAGGCAAGGTCATACATGCCTGGTCCATGAACAAACATTGAACAATAATGTGTGAAGTGTGAGGTCATACAGCATTAAGGGACACTGGAGTCCATCCTACCCAAAAAGCAAGAGACTCCTTTGAGCACAGTGAACATTCAGTTTAAGATAAGTTACTCTTCATAAGGAATAAGAGATCTTTGCATGCATACACACCTACACAAATACAAGCGTGCATATACATACATACACACAGGATCAGAATTATTTGATATGTTCTATGGTCTGCAAAAACAAGCAAACAAATGATCAGACAAAACAAGCAAAAATCCAAACATTCTGCTTTTGGACTTGGCAATATAATAGGTACTCTCTTGTCATATAGTATTCCAAAGTTCTCCACATTTCCAAAACTTGGTTGCTGTTTGTTATATTACAGTTTTGGCTTTTTTGCCTTTTTGGAGGGTCCACCACCAAGCTTCCAAGTAAATTATACATGGAGGCTTATTCTTAGTCATAAATGGCCAGCCTTAGCTAGCTTTTTATTAAATTAACCCATCTACCTTTTACCTCTGGGCTTTTTCCTTTTCTTACTTCTGTATATCTTACATTCACTCTTACTCTGCAGTTGGCTGGTGACTGGGCCCCGATGTCTTCCTCTCCTTGTTCTCTCTTACCCCCCATTTGTCCTCATTTCTACTTCTATTTATTCTCTCTGCCTTCCATCCCCATCTATCCTTTCTCCTGCTGCTATTGGTCATTCAGCTCTTTATTAGGGCCATCAAGTATTTTAGAAATGCAAAGAAAGTCATATACCTTAAAAATAATATTCCCTAGCACTTGGTAGAAATAGAGTATAACACATTGAAATAAAAGTATTAATAATATTGGTTGAGAATTTGGAGCAGAAAGAGTCAGTTAGTTACCACGAAAGAGATACTTAAATGTGTCCATTATTAAGGCTTTAGACGGAAGGAATTTGAATACAATGAATTGAGTATTGACAAACCATGGGAGAAAATTAAGGCAATGGGGAGAGAAAAAAATAAGCAAGTTTATTCCTTAAAAAAAATAAAAACAAGAAGGAAGTGGGTGGTGGCAGCACAGTTCTTTAATCCCAGCACTTGGGAGGCAGCGGCAGGAGGATCTCTGGAAATTGAAGGCCAGTCTGGAAAATGAAATGAGTTCCAGGACTGTTAGAGAGAATGTGTGTGTTAGTTCACAAGGTATCAAACTACAAAGGAAAAAAAGACGAAGAGAACTACACACTCAAACTTCTACAGGCCCTGTACTGAGGAGATTCCTAAAGGTAACCTGAGAATAACTGACTATTCTGTCCAAGGAAGCCATGGTACAATGGATGGCCAATGTCCATCAAGAACGACAGGCCCCATTATGAAATGCAAGGATATTTTAAAGTACTAACGGAAAAATAAACATCCTACAGTTTTAGACACAGAGAAAGTATCCACCAAAATGAAAGTGAAATAGAGGTATTTTCAGATATTGAAAATTGTATTCGAATTTAGAATTTTTCACAAGCAAGGCTTCAAACAAAAATTTCTGAAGCATGTTCTTTAGACTGGAAGAAGAATGATACCAGAAGGGAACAAAATTACATACCGCATGGCATGGAGAAGACTGGGGTTGTCAAATGGGGAAGAGTGCACAGAGGCAGTTTATGTTCCCTCGAATATGTCTTAAGTCTTACAACTCTTGGGAGAAGAGATGAAAACATTGAGAAAGTATGTGATGTAATTCTTAAGCAGAGGCGAATGGTCCAAGAAGAGCAATACATGACGGCTGAGCACAATGTCACTCCTTGCAGAGCTGTATATAGTGAACGATTAAAGTTCTATAATATAGAGAGATCAGCTGAAGATGCTCACTGCCATGTATCTAAGAACTACTTAGAACAAAAGCCCGAGGACCCAACAGAAGAATGAAAGTAATATAACAATACAAGTTATTAATAATGCATAAGAGGGATTATGAAGATAAATAGGAGCCAGAAGGGAAACAAATAGGAAGAGATACAAAAATAGTCAAATTAAATCTATCCATGTCCATAATCATTTTGTATGTTGACGGCTTAAGTATTACCAGTAAATGGCTAAGCTTGTTGAATGGCAAATAGAAATTAAGATAGCCATTCACACATGTGCTCTTTCAATAAAAAATACATTGACTTAAAGTTTTCTTTAAATAAAACACATATTTATAGGTTAGAATTTGTTTAATGGGGGAAAAAGCCTACAACATAATAAGCCTAAGCTGGAATAGGCAAGTTAATATCAGACACTATAGACATCAAGATGAAAGGAACTGCCAGAGATGCTTTGAAAGGGGATTTCTTGCTGAGGAAAGGATCAACTGTAAGGAGCAAATAATCATAAATGTGCCTAAAACCTACTAATCATCCTTTCAGATACACAGTGAAACATAATAAGAATTAAAGAGAAAACAAGCAGAGGAAAAGACACCATTATTTGAAGATTTTTTAAAGATTTATTTTATTTGTATTTATGTGATGTATTCTCTCTCTCTCTCTATATATATATATATATACATATATACATATGTATATATATATATATATACATCTCCCTCCCTCCCTCTCTCTCTCCCTCCCCCCTGCACGTGTGTGCATCTTTGTGTGTGTGTGTGTGTGTGTGTGTGTGTGTGTGTGTGTGTGTGTGTGTGTATACATTGTCCCTGAAGGCCAGAAGAGGGCACAGGATCCCTTGGAGCTGGAGGTACAGGTGGCTGTAAACAGCCTAATGTGCATGATGGGATCCAGACCAAGGTCCGCAGCAAGAGCAGAAAGCACTCTGAAATGACTGAGCCATCTCTCCAGTCTCTCAGCTGGAAACTAATAATGCTTTTTCTCAGTAACTGTTAGACAGGATTAGGAAATTCCAGTTGTTCCAAAGAGTCATTGAGGACACAATCAGACCATACATTAAGTTCTAATAATTTTCAAAGAGACCATAGAACCAAACAATAACAAAAAGTTGAATTTTAGAAATAAATAACAAAATATTTACATAGCCCAGTTATTTAAAAGTTAAAAAGCATGCTTCTTCATAATTTATGCATAACAATACTTTGAGAGAAACTAGAAAATATTGAAACTGAAATGTAATTAAAATTCAGTTTGTTGACACATGTAGGAAATAAAGAGAAATGTGTGGCTCTGTGTGGTAATATTTTAAAAGAAAAACTCAAAATCTCTAGCATAAAAAAATAATGCAAGTCAGTGAAATGGAAAAGAAACTATAGAGGAATTTAAAAAAAAACCAGAAACTGGTTCTTTGAGAGATTAATAAAATTGATAAATCCTAGCCAGAAAAATAAGAGCAGAAACCATGAACTACAAAGAGGCCAAGAGTGGAAATTAAGTCCAAAGAGGTTTGTTGGAAAGATTAATAAAATAGATAACCTTAGCAAGGCTGGAACAGAATAAGAAAGAAAACATAGGTTATTGGAGTTGGTGATAGCAAGGGGAATCTCCATCCACCCTGACCCCCTTCAAAGCCAATAAAGGGATACAGAAATGAATGCATGTCAATGACTTGAACAATACAGATTAACAAGCTAAGGCAGAACAGCACATATAAGCAGAATCAGGAGCAAACAAAAAACCTGGATGCATTTTCTTCATCCCAGAATTTGAAGTTATTATCAAAACACCACAAAGGAAATTCCAGGGCTAGTTAGTATCAACCTTATATGAATTATTAAAGAAGTCAGAAGGAGTGAAAACTTCTCCACTGGTATTATGAGCCTGACACCAAAACTTGATGAAGAAATTATTAAGTTAGACAAATGACAGGGAAAAGGAGCCACGGCTCCAGTTTCTTCATTAACAGTCACAGAAGCTTCATCAAAATAGGAAGTTGAACAAAAATAAATCACATGAAATACAGCCAAGTATGCGCTGTCTCAGAGATGCAAGCTCATTTCAATATTCAAAATTCAATGAACATAACCCATATTATTGGAACAAAATACCTTCAATGTTTTGAGAAAACCAAAGTAGGAGAGCTTAGAATATATCTAGCTCCAAGATATTGAGTAATAAGAACTGTGGGGGGCCTGAAGAGGCATTTCAGTTGGTGATGTGTTTACCTTGCTATACAAGGGCCAGATTTTGAGACCTAACATATTTGATAAATTAAAGTACTGCCAGGTATGGTGGCATGGACCTCATGGACTTGTAATCCCAGTGTTGGGGCATCAAAACTGGTAGATCCCTGGGACACATAACAGAATCTATATGGTATGGTGGTATGGTCATAGAATAGGCAAGTAGATAAAACTGACTGGAGAATTTTATATTTTTGTCATCAACTTTTTTTTTTTTGATGAAGACATCTAAACAACTCAGAGGGGTAAAGAAGACCTTTCAGCAATCAGGGTTGAATGAATTAGTTTCAAAGATGCTTTAAAAAAAGTCAGGAAATTATCTGACAAAAAAAAGCACCAGAAGAATGATATTTTGTCACATTAATGAATTTGGATAACCAAAGTACAATATCAAAAAAAAAAAAAAACCAAAACAATAGGGGACCAGTGAGAGGGCTCAGGAGGTCGAACCTGATGACCTGAACTCCATCCTGTAATTCACTGTTGCAAAAACTGCAGTATGCATTCCCATTTTCCTGTTGGTTGGACACTGGGATTGTTTGAAGTTTTGAAAGCACTGATATACTGAGGATCTGCCCAAAGATCAATAAAAAATATTAAATAAAGAGCCCAAGCCATCAGCCACTTCTAGGAAGGAAAACTCCAGAGGAAAGAAAGAAGAACATTGAAGCAAGGATACATGTAAGTCACATCCAAAACATGGCTCTGCTATAAGAAGAAATTCCAATGCTAACCCAGGAAGCTTCCTGGGTTAAGAAATGGAAAAGTAACAAAATACCACACATAGCATGACCCACTTTTTAGCAACATGTTTAATACTAATTTATCATCTATTATGTAATTATACAATGTATTGTGTTATAGTACAGTATTTATTTTACACGTTGTTATACTGAGATATATTATTTACATATTTATACAATGATAAATTGTATAAATAATAAAGTGCATTTCACTATATATTAAATTATAGTAATATGATATAACAAATAGTGTATTTATTATCATTCATTGGGAGTAGATGCAGACACAGATTTCCATAAAGATAATCAAATGCTGCAATAGGAAACCAGGGAAAAGATGGGTAAGTTAGGGAGGTTTCTACCACCTCACTCTGCGTCTCCTAGTTTGATATTGTGAGGGACATTCCTAAGGAAACCAGAATTACAATAATAAAAAGATACCCAGCTAATTATTGTTCTACGACTTTCTAGACATCCCTGGCTGGGTGCGGACCCCTGAGGTGTCCCTGAGAGGCAGAGCTTGGCAGGAAACAGATACCAGGCAAAGGCAGGGCCCTGGACTGCTGGTGCGCAGTGGGGCCTGGACTGCAAAGAAATTGGAAAATAGTTTAAATGAGAGGAAACAGGTGAAGAGAAACGACAGAGGTGATGGTTGCAAGGGACCTCTGCTTCCCTCCACTGATCCTCCCATGTCTCAGAGAGAGGGGCAGGGTGAGTGTGACCCACAGGGCCCCGTAGGGAGCCAGGCTGAGAGGTCCAGATGTTATATTTTTACAGTTTGGGTTTTTGTAGAACTCATCTGGTTTGGTGCCCAGTAATTTTAAGTTGACATTTGTTGAAGAAGAAAAATATGTGATTGTCTAATTGCAATGTGTCCATTCCTTCTTTCTAAAGCAAAGGAAAGAAAGCTAAATGTGAAAAGAACTAATTAAATCTGAAAAAGATAAACTATTTATTATCATTACTTTGGTGAAGGATTTCTAATACAGGAATCCTGGACTGAAGTATATAAATGCAATGCATACATTTTTTTTCTTTTTTTAAATTGTTTTCCCCTTCTTGAAATTTCTTTTTCATTTTTTCCTTTTATTAAAAATATTTTTTTAATTTTTGTGCATGTTGTACATGTCCACAGCCCTCCCTTGTCTACCCATTCCTGGCATGTCTATACTCCCTTATTCTACTTTATCCTCCCAGACAATTTCACTTCTATTGTTATGTAAAACCCATGATTTTACATATCCGAATAAGGCCTAGGACCCACAAATGAAATAATTCATGTATTTGTTTTTATGAAACTGGTTTGATTCACTTAAATATGATAGTCTCCAATTCTAGCCATTTCCCTGCAAATAGTGTAAGTTTACTACTTTTCTAAGATTTATTTTTATTTTTAATTATGTGTACGTGTAGTTGGGGGGGAATCTGCATGTGAGAGCAGTGCCTACTCTGGAGGCCAGAGCAGCAAAGTCCCCGGGAGTTGAAGTTACAGACAGTTGTGAGCCACCCAGTGTGGGTGCTAGGATCAAACTTGGGTCCTTTATAAGTACAGTGCATGCTCTTGACCACTGGGATATTTAAGCCTCAATTTCATTCTCCTTTATGGCTCAAAACAATCATATTGTGTATATGTACCACTCGTGGGAATGGATATTAGCTCAGCTAGCAGGAAAAGGAAACAAACAGTAAGAAGGTAGATTTAGGTACTTTCCTATTGCTTTGCCAAAACCTAGGCATCCATGGAGAAGATGGTATAGGTGCAAAGCTGTTTTGATTCATTCTTAAAGGTTTTCGTTTCTATGGTCCTGCAGCTATGGTCTCCATGAGCACTCACAGGGCTTTGTCCCTCCTTAAACCCTTCCAATGTTATGGGTTGAGTCAACTCCCATCCGCAATACTTGGGAACAGATGTGCTTTCGATTTCAAAAACTGTTTGCATGGTTGAGAATATCTGTTATATAATATGATATATCTTGGTATGGAATCCAAGTCTAAACACAAGTTTCATTCATGTTTTATAGACACTTATTCTCTCAGCCTGGAGGTAATTTATACACTGTCTTGAGCACACCTGGGTTTGGGCTGTGACCCACTCTGGGAGGTCAGGCATGGAATTTTCCACTTGGGGCTTCCTGTTAGAGATGAAAACATGTCAAACTGTGGAGCAGCTCAGAGTCTGAAGTTTTGCATTAAGGATGTTCAGTCTGTACCCTACCCCAGGAGACAGTTTACCTCTGACAGACAAAGGCTCCTCAGCCCAGGCCCAAATGTTCTTTCTTGTGTTCTGCAAGATGGAAATGTTCTCTTAAAAACCTTTAGAGATCAGTTTCCTCCAAACTTTATATTGCACGCACATAACAATAATAACTACAGTAGCCATTCCAACGAGGTTGCAACCAAGAACTCAGGGTGCCTCGCATATCTCAGTACATTGAGGGTGATTGCTTCTAGAATGTGGGCACCAAGCTCCCGTTGCCACCTCCAAAGGTCAACACTTTCTAAGACTCTCCAAACAGTGATTCTTTTCACCGCTGACAGCTTTGAAGTTCAGATCTGATTCCAGCCATAGGAAAACATCCCTGACAGTTTCATGGCCATGACTCGTCCAATATAAAGAGATGGAAATAAGAGTTCATTCTTGTTTGAATTCTCTGTGAAGACATCCAGGTATTTGTTTCTCCTATACATAATTCACCTCATCTCTGCCTCTTTCTTTTTCTTCATGTGTGTGCACAGTTCCCAGAGTCACCGCCTATGCAGTTCCTTCAGCCTCCTGCTATTGCAGATCATCTGACCACAAAACAGGAAACCAGAGCCCCTCGTGAGAAGGAGAAGTAGCACAAGATCGCTCTTCTGAAATCTTTTATGGGTGTGTTTAGGACTGTTCTAGAATTTTGCAATACTGAGTCTCAAAAGGTCTTATTGTTGACCAGATTCTGCCCCCTATGACCAATGCCCAGAGCCATTTAAATTCTGTGATGGCTATGATTGGCTATCAACTTGACTATATCTGGAATGAACTATAATCCAGAAAGAAGGGAATACCTGTGTGAGACTTTTTTGATGGGTTTGAAGTAAGTGAATCCCCTTCTGATCTGGACCTTGGAGGTAGGAAGATACACCTTTAATCTAGGCCATACCTTCTGCAGATGCTGTAGCAGAATGGTATGTATTCTGTCAGTTATATTTTAAATAAACTCTCATTGGCCAGTAGCCAGGCAGGAAGTATAGGCAGGACAACCAGACAGGAAGTAGAGGTGAGTCAATGAGAACAGAGGAATTCTGGGAAGGAGGAAGCCCATTCCTCTGCAGTTGTGAGCCTGCCACAGAAGAAGCAAGATATGACTGCCTCGCTGAAAAAGGTACTGAGTCATGTGGCTAGCATAGACAAGAATAATGGGCTAATATAAGTTATAAGAGTTAATAAGAAGCTTGAGCTAATGGGCCAATCCCATTATAGTTAATGTAGACTTCTGTGTGATTTCCTTAGGACTTAACGACTGTGAGAACCAGGCAGGACAGAAACTTCAGACAACATGTGAAAACCTAGACAGGCACTTAGAAGAAGACAGCTTTTGTTCTCTGTCTTCATGTCCTCATACCTTGCTTGAAAGTCTATTCCTTCACTCCCATTAGAGCCCATTCTTCAGGATTCCAGAATATACTGAAGAACACCTGAGATATCCAGCTCTGCGGATGGAGCAACCACTGGATGCTTGGACCTTCTGTTCACAGGCAGCTGCAGCTGTGAACTGCAGCTTGTAAGTCATTCCAATAAACCCCATATATATATATATATATATATATATATATATATATATATATATATATAGAGAGAGAGAGAGAGAGAGAGAGAGAGGTTCATTCTATAAGTTCTGTTACTCTAGAGATCCCTGACTAATACAAACTCTAAAAGTAGTCTCTGCTCAGGAACAAAGACCAACTTCAGTCACATGATCCTGCCCTGGCCTTGTGATAACAAACTGTATTCCTGAGAAATTTTACTTTCTTACATTCATTAATTCAGTAAATAAAATGTATTGGTACCAGCAACAGCATTCTATGAATGGATAACGATCAGGATTAGGATACTGAACCACCTAACACTGTCCTAGAGTGCATAGAAAATGAAGCCAATCACTTTAACTGAAAGTTAACAGAAGGTGCTGTGAATATCCACAGTAATTCTTGCCTGTGTTTCCCACATGATGCCTCCACCTCTTCCCACATGATGCCTCCACCTCTTCCCTTCTCTGGGCTGCAGTACCACTTTGCTTCCCCAGCCTCTCTATTGACTTGAACTCTACCCAACGCTACACTTCTCCCACCTGCCCCATGTGCAGAACCCTTTGTCCAAGCACATGCTAGAACATTCTGCCACCTGGACTCATCCTGCATCCAGACTCTCCCAGATGCTGTTTAATTTTATCTAATCATTTTCTTCCATTTTAATCTGTTGGAGGAGGCTGCTAGTTAGTTCCTGGCTGCTTAGCCCCAAAATAATCACACAGGAACTATGTTATTTAAATCACTGCTTGATCCATTAGCTCTAACTTCTTATTGGATAACTCTCATATCATAATTTAACCCATCTCCATTAATATGTGCATCACAATGAGATCTACCAGTAAAATTTCAGCGTGTCTGTCTCCAGCAGTGGCTCCATGACTCCTCCCTGACTCCACCCTTCTTTCTCCCAGCATTCAGTTTAGTTTTCCTAACTTTTGCCCTGCTATGGGTCCAAAACAGTTTCTTTATTCATTAATGGTAATCACAGCATACAGAGGGAAATTCCACATCATTAACCTACCTAATCATGTCTAATTTGGTAGGAGAATGTGACCAGATGTGAGGTGTCAATGCATAATCTTAAGAGTCTAAAATACCATGTAGAAAGAAATGACTACATTGGGAGCATAGCTTAACATACCAGCTTTCCAAGGAATGGTTGTATTCCTTTGTTGTAAGAAGGCTGCTTGGTCATGTCAGCCACCCAGCAGCTCAGACCCAAAATAATCACACAGAAACTATATTATTTAAATCACTGCTTGGCCCATCAGTTCTAGCTTCTTATTGGTTAGGACTTATATCTCAATTTAACCCATTTCAATTAACCTTTGTATCACCACATGGCTGTGGCATACTGGCTAAAGTTCTGGTGTCTACCTCTGATGGGGCTACATGGCTTCTCCTCAATTATGCCTTCTTCCTCCCAGCATTCAGTTTAGTTTTCCATGCTTACCTAACTTCTGCCCTACTATGGGTCCAAAACAGTTTCTTTATTCATTAATGGTAATCACAGCACACAGAGGGAAATCCCACATCATTCCTTTGCTTGATATTAAATTCATCTAAATGAACAAACAGTCATAAACAACACTGGTCAGACATTGACGAAAACACTTTGTTTTCAATCCCTAGAGTGGTCAAATAGAGAATTTTATTCTGTATATTTTTGTGTATTAAGCTGGGCATAGAGATGAAATCCTTGGGTCTAGAATGAGACATTAAAATAATGCTAACCTCTATATAAAACATTTTTATTCAAGAACCAGCTTGCTGTAGTATCTGCTTGAAGGGGTATCGTAATAGTCAGGGTTCTCTAGAATAACAAAACTTATAGAATCCATCAACTCTTTCCATATACGTGTGTATACATATGAATATATATGAATTTATTAGAATGACTTGTAGGATGCTGTGGTCCAGATACACCAACCATGGCTGGCTGTGAACAGAAAGTTCAAAAGTTCAGTAGTTGCTCTCTCCACAAGACTGGATGTCTCAGCTAGTCTTTAGTCAATACTGGAATCCCAAAGAAGTGGGCTTTAATGCCAGTGAAGGAATGAACTTGCTAGCAAGGTGAGAGAAAGCAGACAAACGAAAGCTTCCTTCTTCCTTGTCTTTATATAGGCTTCCAGCACAAGGTGTGTCCCAGATTAGAGGTGGGTTTTCCCAGCTCAAATGATCTGGATCAAAGATCTTTATTTCAAAAGTGTCTTTCTACCTCAAAGATCCAGATTAGAAATGGATCTTCCTACGTCAAGTTAAGAAAAATCCCTCCCCAGTGTACTCTCCATTTTGGGGTTTTAATTAAACCCAGATGTAGTCAAGCAGACCACCAAGAATGGCCATCACAGGTATACAGCAGACCAGGCACATTTCTGATTTTATGTTTGTTATATAAGTTATTAACGTCTGAAGTGGTCATCAAAAGCAAAGGCATACACAAACTTCCAAAATATAGAAATTATCCACTTTACTGATTTAAAGTTTTTTGATTCATTACCAACTTCAAAAAAAATGAGAAAAGAGTATGTGACTCATAGAGCAATTTAAAAGGATAAAATAAAAGCCACCAGTGATAACTTTGATGGAACAAAGAAGCCTTGTAATACTAAATGGAACAGTGAGCTCTGAATAGAGTCAAACATTATACGCTAAGATTTCTCAATTTTGCTCCTGTATATACAGTAACAGCAGCAACCTGTGATCAAATAAACATACAGTATAACATTAGAACAAAGTCATTGGAATGCTTTCTGCTTAATGCTTCGGGAAGATGGTGTCCCAATTTTACCAGTACAGAGCAAAACAATCTTCCGCCTAAACTCACAATGATCAAAGTTCTGTGAAAGGAGTGTGTCCTGCCTCTAAGAGATTCTCACCCCTCTCTGCTGTCTTTAATGACTCAGGACTTTTATTGAAGGGACCTTCTGTTTCTCTACCCATGTTTGCCAAACCTTTGTCTCCAAATCACAGGGAAAAGGGGGCTCAGGAGCCGATGAAAGAACTCCTTCAAAAACTTTTAACAGGGAGACATAGGAGCTAATATCTCTGTAGGTAATAAATCGTCTAAGGAACTCTGGATTTCTTAAACATCTGAGTTCAGTACCCGACAATTTCATGAAAGCTGGCTGATGACTCCAAATCCAAATAATCATTACTAAATTAATGAACTCAAGAGAAATATCTCGTCCTGTTCATATATTTTGGAACAGGGTTGGCGGGGCTTTCAATGTCTTGAGGTCTAAATGAGAAAAAATTTTCTTAGTTTCTTACTGGTTCTTGATGTCTGTGAAACTGTAATGACTCACGTAATATCAGGGAACTTTACAGGCCTCTAAGTACAGACTCCATCAGCACAACAGTAGAAACAAATACCTTTCTTGATTCCTTTAATAACAACATAGCTATTTTCATTTTATACAATATTTATCATCTTCTATATAAATACTATTGAACAACTTAAACACTCATGAATG
The DNA here is from genome assembly GCF_982192425.1 of Myodes glareolus. NCBI lineage: Eukaryota > Metazoa > Chordata > Mammalia > Rodentia > Cricetidae > Myodes > Myodes glareolus. The sequence continues at coordinate 132,197,206 of NC_142026.1, forward strand.
GCTATATTATAGGATACATTAATCATCTATGAGTCATCCACCATGAAGGACCAAGGGTGTACTTACACACCATATAGCAGGGGCCCAGCCTTGATATACAAAAATACGTCCCCTCTTGGAACTCCAGAAGCCATAGGATATTTAGGATCCCTAAAGGAAAATGGATTCAAACCAATCTGTGGGAACTGCAGATAAAATCCAAAAAAGATAAACCTTTTGTGTTTGGAGTCTGTCTCAGAATAGAGCAAATGTTATCAGAGTTTTATTCAATACCTGGGGGCTACACATTAATAGAAACTCCACAATCCCAAGTTCTTTGACAGCATTTTCCTGGCCTTAATCGTTTCTCGTGCTACAGAATTCCAGGTAACCCCACTGTAATTTGCATAGTTCATTTAATATGGATTACTGCATCCAGTGATAAGGGCTCCAGACAACATTGAGACTTCCCTTTATTAGAGCCAAGAGTCTACCTTAGAGATAATATTTGAACTAAAAGGAAATATTAAGTTGGTGGCAAGGGGGCTCTTTCCTGAAATCCCAGCACTAAGGAGGCTGAAGCAGGAAAATTGAGATGAGTTCTAGGCCAGAATGATGTAAACAAATCTTGCCTTAAGAAAGAGAGGGTGAATAAGCAGAGAGGGGTATAGGGGCAAGGAGAGAGAGGGGAGGGGAAGGGGACCAGAGATGAGGTGAATGGAGGGGAATAAGAAAGAAACCATTAAGAAAAGTTTAGAGCTCCAGAATGAAAGAAATGGTGATTCTTGTTCTTTCTAAGTCTTTTCTAGAGTGTGAGCTATCAGACTGGCATGATTCTCTAGAACTCTGCAGCTCCAACTGATGTGGGAAGTCCTTCTGTGTATGTGTTGTTTTTATTGGTTGATGAATAGATCTGTTTCATCAATGGCTTAGAAAATTAAAGCCCTGTGGGAAATCCAAACAGAGATATTTAGAGAGAGTAGGCAGTCAAGGAGACCCATGTAACTGCCGAAGTAGGCAGACACCATGTAAATGCTGAAGGAGAAGGATGTCGGAACCTCACCAGTTGGTCACAGTCTCATGGTGATGCACAGATTAATAGAAATGGGTTAATTTAAGTTAGCTAGGAATACATCTAAGATATTGGCCAAAGAGTGTTATAATGAATATGGTTTCTATGTGATTATTTGGGTCTGGGCAGCTGGGAAGCGAATGAGCAGTCTCCATTTACATCCAACTCCTCACAAGCTGTTAGGAAGCTTCACAAACCTCCAAGCATAGATACCAATCAATACAATGGTAGCAATGGTACAGATGAATTCTTTCCTGCTGCAAAGAAAACAAAAGTTACCCTGTGGGTAAGCAAATCATTTTCACCCAGCAGAGAAGATTTCATCTCAGAGGTGAGAGTTGTTCCTTTAACAAGGTTCTCTAGATTGACAGATCTGAGAGGAGTGTATATTAAAAGGGTATATGATCTAGGTAGTCCAGCAATGGCTGCCTTCACACAGCAAATGCTGAAAATCTGGCCATTACCCAATCTGTGAGGCTGAGGAACTCAGAAGTTCTAGTGTGGCGCTGAAGGCCTAGAGGGCTTCTGGAGAGTCACTGGTCTTACTCCATATTAGAAGGTTGAAGGAGCTGTGCTCTATTGTTAGCAAACATTCATGGCAGGAAGGATGTCAGCAGAGTGGATGAACTTGCCAGCACAAGGTGAAGACAAGCAGGAAAAAAGCAAAACCTTCTCCTCCTCGAGCTTTCTCTTACCTGAGCTGCTGCAGGAGAAAAGAATGCTGCCCACATTTAGGGTGGGTCTTCCCATTTGAAGAAATTGATCAAGAAAAACCCTCAAAGGGATGCCCAATCACTTTTATACTGATGGTGTCCAGATTTAACTGATGGTTGAGATAATTTCTTTGTAGTTATGATGTCTGACTGATATTAGCCAGATTAATCTGTGATATGACATTATTCTTCTTTATTTCCAGTGCATGGAGTGACATCATGAAAGAGTTCCCAGAAAACAAGGTCACGTTAGAGATTGCATTTAGGGTTGGAGAGACAGTTCAGTCACTATGAGCATTTGCTACTCTTTCACAGGTTCAGTTCCCAGGACCCACATGTGGCTCACTGTCTTTAATTCCAATTCTAGAGGCTCCATTGTACTCTTCTGACCCCCATTGGTATCAGGCAAACATGATACATGTACATAGACACAAGCAGGCAAAACGCTCATAGACACAGACAAAATAAATCATTTAAAAAATATTTTTGAAGAAGTTATGCTTGGTTCCTATATCATTCCTGACCTAAAGAAAATAAAGCTGGTCTTGGACACAATAAGCCAAGGAGAGGCAACAACAATGGAAGGAAAGTGAGAAAGAATTAAGGCAGTTATATAGGTAGCAGTCACTTAAAGGTTGGGAGATTTTAAAAGATTTTAATCCATAAAAAAGGGTTTTCTTCTTAAGGAGGACGAGAAAACTTGTTTAAAGATTTGTAGTTACTTACCATTTTATTTTTTATAATTTAAGGTTACAAAAATCTTAGAGATGTAATTTATAACTTCTGAATCACACAAGGAGAAAAAAAGACAAGAGAGAAAACCCTACTGATCCCCAAGGAGAAAGAAAAGGAGTGAGAAGCTGGGAAGACTAAGCAGTAGATGAGGGAGGCGGTGTGAAAGTTTAGAAATGAATATAAAGGCACCAATTATCTTAAAACGGTATAAATAAATTAAACTCATCTAATAAAATAGTGATCGCTGGATGGGTTTTAATTTAGCTACGTGGTTGTTTTAAGAGATATTAAAATAAAACATCACAGAGAGATTTAATGTTAGAAAAATATACTGCAGGCAAATACGAAAAGCAATAAAGAGCCAATATAGTAAATTACTACCAGACAAAGTAGAATTTAAGGCAAAGTATTAGAAATAAAGAACTACAACAGTGCCTTAAAACAAAGGGAAATAATCCAGCAAAGAAGTACAGAGATCACAAAATCGCATGTACCCACACACGCAGCTTCAGAGCATGCAAAGTGAAGATCGGCTGACTCGAAGAATTCTTGTCCCTTTCAACAGAAAGAGGTAATAATGGTAATATCATTAAGGATAAATATTTGAATGACAAAATAAACAAGCGTAACCTAAGAACAAACATAAAATCTTGGCAGAAGTGTATTCTAACTACGACTCACAAATAACAGAATCAATACTCTAAAGGCTCCATTTCTTGATAACAGTGAATTTATTGAAATCAAACAGTAAAGATAAGACAGTTATACAAGTCTGAATCTCTTGCCCTTGCCCCTCCATGAATTATGAAATTTTTTATAAGTCTAAGATAGCAGTCACAATAAAAACAGCAAAGTCAGCACAAAACATCCTTAAAAATTACTTTAATGTCACAGCTGAAATGAGCTCAAATGTAACTTAATTAGGAAAGGTATGTTCTGGATATGTTCTAAAATGAAATGTTAAAAATAATTGTACTAAAGATTCAGTTCATAAATCCAGGGTGGCAAGGAGACAGCAAATTCAAAGATGAGAAGGTAGAAGCTAATAGATAAAAGCTAAAACTAATAAAGCTGATGGGAAACTAAGATGAGAGTTTTTAATAAACTAATTATATAGACCAAAGCCTGACGAAACTGGTTGGCAAGGCTTGAGCATGTCCCTCAACATCCATGTGTTAGAGACACTGCAAAAGTGTAAACAGGTTTGAAAAGTGGTATAAGCAGGAGCTGGAGAGATGGCTCAGTGGTTTAGAGCACTGTTTGCTCTTCCAAAGGATTGGGTTTCCATTCCTAGCACTCACGTGGTGGCTCACAACCTTCTGCAAATCCGTTTCTAGCCCTCTTCTGGTTCTACAGGCACCGGCGCACACACTATGCACAGACATACATGAAGGCAAATATTCACATACATAAATGAAAATTAAGTATTTTTAGAAATTGTCTAAATAATATAGTTGCCACACTGACGAAGGGATTAGTGGTGTTAATGTAGAAAGGGGCTCCTAATAAAGATCCTTTGATGAGGTTAGCTACTGGAGACTTACTGTGGTACACACCTGATAGAAGATATATAATTTGTTATTCTCTCTCCATTTCCTTCTCCTCTCCTCTTCTCTTTCCCTTTCTTTCTCTCTCTCCCTCACCAATCAGAAATCTCTGTAATAAGCCTTAGACTTAGACTTCCCAGTCTCCAGAACAGTAAAAAAGATATTTCTGTTCTTTATAAATCTTATGTTATCTTAGAAACCAAAATTAGCTTATTATTAGCAAATGTTCAATGAAATAAAATAAATATATAATATGTATTTTATGAATAATAAAAGTTATATTATACAAAAATAAAAAATCAAAATAATCATTGCCAATGGTAATAAAGAGGTTCATCAAAATTGTTGGATTTTGGATCATTAAAGTAAAACATCTTATCGGCAATAAAAAACATCATTTTAATGCAATAGTAAAAGGCTACAAATCTATTCCAGAGATAATCTGTTCCTGTTGCCTCAAAGCTCATAAGCTTTTATTCCTATCATTGGTGAATTTTGCCAAAATGTATTTGTATGTTTATTTTTTTCTCCTGAATTTGTGTTGGAACTATGAGCCTTTTAATCTCCAGATTGTCTCTTCATAATTTGTGTTTATTTTGGTATTTGTTTAATTATATGGGCTATTTAATACCTACCGATTGAATTTCCTAGATCTACCTCAATCTCTTTCCTCATGATTTCTGTCTCTGTAGCTTCTTTTGAAGTTAGGTTAATTAAGGCCTTGTGTGATAAACGCTAGAATAGAAACATCGATAAATGTACTAACGGGAAACAGCAAGAAATAAACTCAAATGTGTCAGAAGCCTTAAATATGACAGAGGGGGCTATCCTTCAGTACTTGAGATCAAACACTTTTAAACTTCTTTATCAACCAGTTGAGAAAGAAAGAGAAATTAATCCTGGCATACACTTGACATGCAAACTGACCTTGGCACCCTTAGTATTTATGTTGGGAGGCAGGAACCACTAAAGATGAGATATTGCAAAACGAATGAGTTTTCCTTGACCAAAGAGATCCTTAAGAATACACCCAGTTAAGTTTATAGAGATAGCACTCTATGTTAAATATACTCACCATATCATTTACAGGATCACTGAAGCAAAGAACATAAATCCAGACATTCAAGGGGGCTACATATTACCATCTCTATGGCTCATGTTCTTAAAATAATCCCATTAAAATACAGCACAACATTTACACAAAAGGAAAACAAAGTTGATTGTGAACATGACTGTAGTAGAAGGCCACTTGGCCACTTGTTCATTTTCAGGCTGCCCAGACTCCCAAAATAACCACACAGAAACTGTATTAATTAAAGTACTGCTTGGCCCATTAGCTCTAGTTTCTTATTGGCTAGCTTTTGCATCTTAATTTAACCCATTTCCATTATTTATATTTTATCACGAAAGTCATGGCCTATGGGCTAGGTTCTGGTGTGTCTGTCTCCAGTGGGGCTACCGGCTTCTCCCTGACTCTACCTCCTTTCTCCCAGCATTCAGTTTAGTTTTCCCCATCTAGCTAAGTTCTGCCTTGCTATAGGTCCAAAGCAGTTTCTTTATTAATCAATGTGCATTCACAGCATACAGAAGGGAATCTCACATCACTTGCCCAAATTTGTTCATCATAAATTAGGGAAAAGATTACAAAAATAATTATTCTACAAAGATCTGTTGCTTAGCAGTGGAGAGTTACTTAAAATAACTGTTAAATTGTCAGAAGAGCTACGCCTTACTTTTGCTAAATGACAACAAATCTTCCATTTGTTGACCTTTCTGTGATGTAAATCAGCTTCAGGTAGTTTGCTACTAAGGAAAAAAAATAAGAAAGAAGACAACTTTTTAAAACAGTGGTTGAGAAAGCAACACATTTCAGTACTTGAGCTATGGATTAAATGCTTTGAAAACAGATGTTTAGGGAGGCTTTTGCAATTATGTAATATTGTCACAATAATACATCAATGTCTGCTGTGACATGGACTGAGTGAATAGCTGAAACTGTAGAAACAGGCACTTCTATGACTTGACACCCACACCCAAGAAAAGCTGCTGTGAGTATGATGACAGACAATATCAGTCATCTCAGAGTCCAGTGGGGAGGAGCACATGAGCACCATAGTCAAACTTGTCACCAATGAGTAGAGCTCCTAATACAGTTATGAGAATAAAATGAAAACTTCATGGAAGGAACAAGACCTTTCCTGAAATCTGAATTGCATGAGGAAAAGTTGTGGAGGAGGAGGAGGAGGATGAAGAAAAGGAGGTTAGTTTATTTTGTGTTGGTCATCTACTACGTGGGTAGGTGTGGAGGTTTTGGGAGGAGAAGAGGGGCCATGACCAAAATATATTATATGAATTTTTTTCCAATTAAAAAGAAAGAAAATGAGATGAGGAAAAATCCAAGGTCTACTACCCAAGTGTTCCAAGGCAACCTGGTTTTAGGACTTTTGTTCTTCATTTATGGGCATTGTAGAACCAACCCCGAAAATCTCAGTGCCTTGCCAACTAGAAACCAAGAATAATAAATGCTGCTCTCTGGGAAAAGAAAGCAGCTTCCATCTGTTCTGGATTTAGATGCAGGAGTACCTCTGTATAGCATCCCTGCTATACTACAGAGTGACAAAAGCATGCCGGGCTAGGCACCCTCTCCACCCCTCCATCTGAACCTACTCCTTGGGATAGTCTATCCACAATCTGAGAAGGGAAAACAAGCGGGAGAGCGGATGTGTCAACCTCCCACTTTCCATCTCTTCCTTACACGAATCAGGCAAGAAAAAAAATATACCTAAGATTAGCATTTGTGTAGGAAGACACATGGCGATTTTGGTCTGGCCCATGTCCTTGTCCAGCCATCTAGAAAGTTCCCTTCTCTAGTTTTTTTCCCTATAAGTCAGTTCCTGTGCTGTTGTTCTGTCTGTATCACCACTCCTCAGGAACTTGTGAGCAGAAGAGAAACTCACTTGGAGACTAATTATTGGGTCCTTAACCTAACCTTTCTCAAGCATCCATGGGTATGTAAGCCAACAAGGGGGAGGTCTTATTGGAGGAACATTCTGATTCTTCAATAGGTCTGAAGTGAGACCTGATGGTTTTTCTGCCAGACCTCAATGTAGCAAGGCCTTGGCCAATATTTTTGACTTCTAAACTCACCCAATTACCTGCAAGAAGAAAACCATTGACCCCTTTTGCTTTAATTATGATTTTAATCCCAGAATACACTCAAAGCACATTACAGGCTGAACTGTATCTCTCCAAAATTCTTAAATTGAAGGCCTATCTATCCAAGACAGGTCAGAATATAACTTGAGATCATAACAGGACCCTTGAGGGAGTGAATAAATTAAAATGAGGCTGTTAGTGTGGGTCTGACTGGTGTCATTGCCAAAAGGGAGGATGCAGACATGTGAACAGACAAAAGGTGTTGTGTCCACAGCAGCAGAACGATCATATGAAGACACAACAAGAGAACTATCTGCAAGTCAAGAAAAAAACCTCCCCTAGCAGCAATGACATCAGCTAACACCATGACCTTGAATGCCCAACCTCTAGAACTATAAGAAATAAAGTTCTGCCACTTAAGTCTCCTAGACTATGATATGCTGTTAAGTTAGTCCAAGCAAATCAAGACCCCATGGCAATGAAAAGATTCGCAAGTGTGACTGACTTAGTGTCTGTAATCTTAAGGAGTAATAAAAGCATCACAGGTATCTGCAAGCTGGAAATGGACACTTTGGGAGAAACCCATTTGACTTACAAAACTGCTAACAGCATGAAATCCAAAAGTTACAGATGGACAAAGCTGAACTGGATTTCCTTGACAACTGTTTGGACAGGAGTGTTATGCAGGTGGTTGGGAGCCCTTAGAAGTTAGACTCAGAGTTGTTAAAGAAAAAACTTTGGGTGCAGGAGGGTAAGTGAGCTGACTAGCTTTTTCCTGTGTTGATGACCAGAAGGACCACAGTTGTACTGTATCCAGTTTCCAGTTGACAAGCTGGGAAAGGACAGTGTGATGGGGTCCTTTGGGAAAGCTGGAAAAACATGGACTGAATTTCATTAGGTATCCAGTTGTTCGTGGCTCTGAAATCTACAACCCTATGGTATTAATCAAAGAAGCAGTATAAGTACAAAGATTAATACCCACTGTAAGAAACATAAAAAGGCAAGTTAAGACTATCACTACTGACTTACATATAGACACAGAAAGCATGCGTGACAAGAACTGCTCAATGTCACCTAAGATGCCATGGTGTGCACCTACGACCCCAGTGCTGTGGAAGCAGAGACAGAAGCCCTGGGGCTTGCTAGGTAGCCATTCTAGCTGAGCTGACAAACTCCAGGTTCAGGAAGAGACTCCAACTTAGGCAGAAAGGCAGAGCTCTAGAGGAGAGATACCCAACATTGACCTCTGTCCTCCTCATGCATGGGCACCTAGGTACATGTCCAACCACACACACAAATATACTTGTACACATACTTGTACTCACACAAACACATACAAACACCACAGAGGAAGAGAGAGAGAGAGAGAGAGAGAGAGAGAGAGAGAGAGAGAGAGAGAGAGGGAGAGAGAGAGAATGTGAATCTTCAGCTGAATAGAGGATGCAAATAAAAAGAAAGCAACATGCTACTTATTTTTAGCCTTACACTAATGTGTCCATATGATCAAGTTCTCTCAAATAGGATGAGGAAAATCACTATCTCTGGGATTAATGTCTTGAAGGATAATGCCTGTGCTGGAGGCAGAGCTTATCGGTAAAGTGCCTGGTATGTGTGATATGAACTTGTGGGGGAAGTAACTCAGTTCTAGCGATGGCAGAATCATGTTAGGAGACACCAAGCTTTCAGATCCCATGGAAGCCTTCTTGTTATCCTAGATATATTATACCCAAACATTTAGTAAAAAAGAAATAAATTCCCATCTTGCCTGATTCACAATTATATCTAGTCTCCCTCTGAGCCCCTGAACCTCTATCCTAAATAATAAAGTATGGCTAGCTGACTAGCAGGGGGTGCCAAGTGGGGACAAGAACTGTAACACGAGGGCCGGCTAGTTGGGGGTTTCTGTCCTGCCTGGTTCCCACAGCTGTTTAGCCCCAGAGAAAATCATACAGAGGTCTCCATAATTTATAAAACTGACTTTAGCTTAGGCTTCATAGTTGCTCTTATGACTTATATTAACCCATTATTCTGATCTATTTTTGCCATATGTCTTGGTACCTTTTTCAGGTGGCAGGTCACATCCTGCTTCCTCAGTGGTCTGCACAGGACTGGGAGGAATCCTTCCCAGATTTCTCTTGTTTTCATTGCATCATTTCTACTTCCTGTCTGGGTTTCCTGCCTATACTTCCTGCCTGGCCAATCAGCGTTTATTTAAAACATGATTGACAGCATACAGACAATTCTCCCGCACCAAGAACCACCCATGATCAGTACCAGTCAGGAGGCCAAGAAAATCTTAATGGCTTCAAAGCAAGAGCCAAACTAACACAGTAAATCTTAATGATCCTGATGTATGTAAAAATAATTTAATAGCTGGGCAGTGGTAGCACACGCCTTTAATCCCAGCACTCGGGAGGCAGAGGCAGGTGAATCTCTGTGAGTTCGAGGCCAGCCTGGCCTACAAGAGCTAGTTCCAGAACAGGCTCCAAAGCTACAGAGAAACCCTGTCTCGAAAAACCAAAATAATAATAATAATGTATAGAAATCTTCACAATTTTAAATGTTCTCTCTCTCTCTCTCTCTCTCTCTCTCTCTCTCTCTCTCTCTCCCTCCCTCCCTCTCTCTCTCAGGTTTCATTGACTTTCAAACTCAGCAGTATTAGGCTATGATAACAAAGGTGATATCCCCATGGTTGACAATGACATTAAGGGGTCCTTTAGTTGAATCCTGATCAGACCACATGGGAAAACAGCCAGAAAGTTACCAGAAAACAAAGATGAACCAAAACCATGTATCTCCTTTAGGAACTGGTACAACATCCATGGGAACACACTAAAAAAATAGGTACTGTTTTCTCCCACACAGCCTCTTGGTATATGGGAAGCCTCCCTTTGGTCACCATACCACACACCAGCACAGACAAACTTGCTACATTTGGAATCTTTTCCATAATGGTCTTATTCTTGTCATTCAGTACAATTATGAGTAATCAAACATTTTGTCTTGGGGAAGGATAGTATGAAGTTTTAAAAGGCATAAATGCTTTGTCTGGCAACAAAATTAAACAAACAAGCATTTAATTTCTAGCATAAACTAGAGGCTTAATGTCCTATCCAATTCAGTTTCTCTCATCTCTCAGTCTACATTGGTCTTGTAGCTCAAGGCAGGAGAGGGCATAACTTGTTCTAGTACTTTCTCTCCTGACTCAGCTCAATCTCTTCTACCATTCCCACCTGCTTCTGATCAGGTGAGAAGAAAGGTAGAAAGAAACATGTTCTATTCCTTTTTTATTTCCCTTCGAGCAGTGGGTGTTCTCTCATCCTCATGCCTGCTGACTGTTTTCCCCAGCCTGTAGAAGGGCTCCCAATGTTGATCTAAGTCTAGAGCCCATGTAAGTCCTGCCAGTGAATCTGACAGGGATGTCTAAGCTGGACATGATTCGGTCAATGTCTCTACAGATTCTGGTGTCCTCAAGGCGGAGGTGTAGCTTATATACTATGCCATCCCACCTGCATGGGGATCAGGAGGCGGTTGGCCCCAAACCTTTCTACAGACAGACTCAGGATACAGCCTCACTGACCCAGATACTTGAGTATAAGCTGCACTCTCTTCTTCTCCACTGTCACCCTCTATAGTGTCTGTGTCCTTCTGACTTCTTTCTGTCTCCTTCAGTCAAGACATGGCAATCTTTATGTCTCTGCATTCTGTCTGATTTCAGAGTCTATGGGAGACGATACCTTATCTCAGCTTGGGTAGCTTAGGCAACTCTTCAGACGCCTGAAGCTTGGTAAGCTGTTACTAAAGAACTTGTAAATTGGCTCAGCAATTCTCCATGGGAAAGAAAACAGAAAAGACAAATGCTTCTCCCTGAGGCCATAGATCCCTGAGCTATCCCAACTGGCTCTCTCTTTGGACTCTTCTGTCCATACAGGCCAGATGGCCTGCTGAAGGTGTGTTCTGATGGATGCATTCCATTCAACCCCTTACAAATTCACCAAGATTTGTTGGATTTCTTCCTCGTGAAGGTGAAAGCAACTGTCTTGTACCAAATGTTCCCCCACACCCTCCTTCGTAGTAACAGACCTTTACCATAATGCTAAAAGCACACAAACCAGAGCCATTATTGCCCTGACTTCTGTGCAGTAAAGATGTCAGATTCAATTTGAGAGCCAGAGATTGGATTCTTCTGTAAAATCAGAAGCCATATCTGAGGGCAGACCTTTGCTTAGCTGTTGTCTGCCTGCAAGGTCATAATCTCTGCAGAGCATGTTTTCTCAGGACGGTTCCAGATGGGTCTTTACCAGAGCATCTTCCTTAATTTCAGAATCATCTTTCACCCAGGGAGGCAAGGAATTTCCTACATCATCAAGTCCTGCTTCCTTTCTGAGTAAGTCTTCCCTTTTTTGCCTCTATTTCCTCTCACAAGTAAAACCATCCCCGAAGCACTGTTCATGTCTACTGGAAGCTCATTCAAGTTAGACCACCTGGTTCACAAAGCGTGCTTTTTTTTTTTTGCCTCGATATTAACATAGGTAACTGTCTTGACAAACCTGTCCCCACATACCCAGCGCAGTTCACAGTAAGGTCTCCCTCACTGTCTTTCAAACCCTGGATGGATCTTCAAACTATCATTCTCTCCTTGGTTGTCATTCAAGGATATGGCCCATTTTTCACTTTCAGTGCCAAATATCCAATTTTGAGGTATTGGATACAAATACATCAGTGAGCTATTGCTGTGTAACAAATTATCCCAAAATGTCATGGCTTAAAACAACCACCGAATCTCACAGTTTCACTGTGTCCAGAAATCAGGACACTTAAGTAGTTCTCTTTGGTTCAGTTTCATCATGCCTGTAAGAATGGAAACCACACCAAAGCGAGTTCGATGTGACTTTAGGAACAGGGCAAAGAGAACATAAGATATCCCAGAATATGTTTTAGTGGCAAAGAAGTGCTTAGGAGCTCATTGTTCTTTTAAGATGAGGGCACGTCAACAGGACCCAAGAACCAATCTGAAAAGCTCTCAATGGCCAGAGCTAACATGATTTGAGCAACAAAATATCTGGGGCCATTTTGTGCTGCCGTAACAGAGTACTACAAGCAGGGTAATTTACAAACAAATGATATTTATTTGACTAATGGCTTGGGAAGGCTGAGAGGTCTGAGGGCATGATGCCAGCATCTAGCAAGAGCCTTCATGGCACATTATAATATGGCAGAAGGACAACGAGCACAAAGAGAGAGGAAATCAGGCCAACTCACTTTTACAATGCTATCAGTCCCCTGGTAACTAACTGAGTTCCAACCGTGATGGCATTAATCCATTCATGAGGGCAGAACTCCCCAGGACTCAGTCAACTCTTTAAAGTCCCACTCGTTAATATCATCACAATGGCAATTAAATTTTAATATGGGTGTTGGAGGGTGCAATCAATCCATCACAACAGTAAATCACAATGAAATTGAACGGCTACCCAGTGAATGAAACCAATACCCGTAGACACACAGAGATATAAATAGACAATGGAGTAAATGAATAAACAAGAGAGAGAGGAGCAACCTTTCTTACAGAATTGATTGATAAACATAAACAGCCTAATTGATAAATACACACACACAGAAAAAAGCCACTAGAGGCCTGCCCAAGGACCATGGATCCTGGGAATGCCTTTCTACCCCACCTCTGCTCCTGTCCCCATTCAGATTGGTGCATCTCCAAAGCACCTTGTCAGAGAAGCTTCTGCTTGCAGTAGCTAGTGATAAATACAGCAAACTACAACCGACCAAGATGCAGAGAGTATAAGACTGTGGAATGCTTGGTCCTAAATGGGGCATCTTCTCCTCCTTCTGAGGCTCAGGGATCTTGGTGTTAGATGGGGCAGAAAGACTGTAAGATGTAGAGATGTAAAGACTGTAAAATGTAAAGGTTGTAGATGCCTGCAAGGAAGCAGTGTCTCCCAACACGGCAGAGCAATGCACATAGGATCTTACAGTAGCTGCAGGAGCGTGCATAAGACCTGCGCAAGCTCAAGCTGGGTCAATTCCCAACAGGGAAAGCTGAGGTGGGTACAGAGTCCCACCCCTATTATCAGGAGCTACTGGCAACTGTTAACTTCTGGCGGTGTGAGAGAGAGTCAATTTTCATTAATTGTATAGCCCCTGATAGGTCAATGATGCTCCCATGGAAAGTCACACATCTCAGAATATATGGGCAACGTATGTTGGACTGATGGGCAACAACAACAACAACAACAACAACAAAGACACAAAGTTAGGTGGGTTGGGAAATGGGGGGTGATCTGGGAGGAATTGGAGATGCACATGATCAAAACACATTGTATGAAATACTCAAAGATTAATGAATTTATGATATTATATGAAATCTCAGAGAGCAACGAAGAAAAGGTGTAGACAAAGAACAAAAATCCATGATGAAACTTAATTCTCTGTGTGCCAATACAAGTTACATAGTCAATTTAAGGAAGTGGATAAATTTACTCTTTTATCTTTAGGAATTTAAAAAATAAAAATAAATACAAAAGGAATCAGGAGTTAGAAACCCCACTTAAGATGAGAAGGAAATAGTCATTGCTACCAGCCAAGATGCGTCAAAAAGTGGTAAATGAGTAGACCAGATTTCAAAAGACGCAGGATACAGCTCTTCCTACACTTACACAGAGCCCGGCGGACCAGCCCACAGGAAGACAAGAAGGTATTCACTGCACCCTTCTACACGGCAGACTGGCAGCCCAGCCCGCTGGAGAGCATCAGTTGCTTCCTTGTGAATACCAGCCCTATGCAGCATCAAGAAAGTGTATCAACCACCACCGAAGGAAAGACCTAAATTCAATAGAAACCCTACTTCAAAACAACTGTTGTAGCATTCTAAGCCAAAAAAAGCCATAAATCTAACCATAATAACTGGGTATCTTATTTACATCTCATATCTATATTCCTCGCAAACTCACTAATTCCTATTCAGAACATGACCACAAAATCTTTTGCTACTCCTCCCCTATGGCTGAACCTAGTGGCCTGTTTCTAACAACCAGATAAGAGGGAAGAATTAATACCTTTACTTTCTGGGGAGAAAACTACCAAATGTTACTTAAAGTCGGGGACCAAGCAAAGTTCATGTCATCTGAAACAACGTGAATCCTGACATGTTCAATGGCAGGAGCAGAGTCTTTCTGTGGTGTCCTTCCCCAGCACCTATAACCTCAGCTTGTGGTGCAGTCTGGGTATTAAATAAATCCTAGATGTTTGTTGAAGGCTGGGTCTTTGTTGAATGGTACTATCGTGAGGAAGAACCTTTAGTAAATAAGGTGTGGGAGGAAGTTCAGTCATTAGAATCATGTCCTGAGAAGGGGGGATTGAGACCCAACCCATCTCTCCACTCGACTCCAATTTTCCTCTTCATCCTCCTCATCCTCCCTTCCTTTCTCTTCTTTTCTTCCTTTCTTCTCCTCTGCTCTCCTGTATCTCTGTTTCTGCCCCTCTCTGTATCTGTTTCTCTGATTGACTATTTCTGTCTCTGTCTCTGTCTCTCTCTCTTTCTCTCTCTCTCTCTCTCTCTCTCCTCTTTCTCTTCTTTCTCTCAGTTTCTTAGCTGCCACAGAGTGAGCGGCATTACTCCCTACATATTCCCACCATGGGGTACCACCTCACCACAGCCCAAGGGCAACAGAATAAGGTCAAAACCCTGAAACCAGGAGCCAGCATGAATCTTTCTTCCTTCAAGCTGACTCTTTCAGTCATGTTACCATAACAACAGAAAGCTAGCACAGCTTATTTTTGATAAATTCAGATTAAGAGACATTGTAGAGAATTCCTCAAAATGCTTTTAGCCCAGAAAGACAGAGAGAAACGGCCTCAGACCGGGAGGAAGTGGGTTGGCACGATGACCGAATGGGTTATGAGATCCTAGAGTAGAAAATAATACGTTAATAGAAAAAGTGAAAAATCCAAATGAGGTCAGCAGTTGAACTGGCAGCACTGTGACATTGCTAACCTCTTAATTTTGGTAAGGATGCTGCATGGACCATAACATCGGGGGATTCATTATGGGAGCACCCCGTACTCGGGTAACTCTTCAGTAATCTACTATCATTTCACATGAAAAAGAAAAACATGTAAGACTGAAGATGATTAACTGGGAGGTGCAGCAGCAGAGACCTAAGGAGGAGGAACTGAAATCGCCTCAGTTTTCAGAAAGGAGTGAGCAATGGACATGAGGCTGCTGAGGATGCTTTATTACCGCTCCCAACCCAAGCGTCCTCTGCATTTCGTAGGCTGATTAACACTAAGTGACAGCACTGCGCTGTGGCTGTGCCATGCTTTCATGATTCTGTTACTCCGGTGTTCTTGGGTATGCCACTGTGAAGTAAGGAGCTCCCTTCTACCTCTTCAAGGGAAGAAGGTGGCTCCACTTGGTGGTCTGGGACAGGAAATCATGTCTACTCAGAGTAAGTCTGGGTGCCAGTACTCCTCTGCAGGACACAACCAGCATCATCCCTGGCCACAGAAGTTCAGTGGTTTATGTTCGACCACATAGTTGATGCCTTTGCCATGTATGTTGTCAACCACTTATAACACTTTATCAGAAAAACAGGCCATTCACCCAAACTAGACTATTTTTCTTTAGATGGACTCTCCTGTATCCCAGGTTGAACCCAAACTCACTATGTAGCTGAGACTAGCCTTGAACTCCTGCCTCCACCTCCCAAAAGCTGGGATGACAACTGTGCAGTTTCACACCTGATTTACGGAATTCTGGGGACCAACCTCAAGGCTTTATGCGTGCTAGGCAAGCACTCTAGAACTGAGACACATCTCCAGTCCCAAACTACATTTTTACATTATATATTATATGGATATACATCTTCTATATTTTATATTCTGTAGGAAATTCATTCACATTTATCTTAAGCACAAAAAGCAAAGAACTCTGTGCAAGAGTTGCATGATCTGTCTAGAACTGTGCCTTTGTTTTTCTTAAATGTTGATACGTTACATCACCCAGACAGAAAATAAAGCCCAGAGTGTAGGATACACACATACTCACCATAAAAACAACCATATTGTAACACCAAAATTTATTTATAAAATTGGTCAAGGAAATTGAATTTAACATATGCTGTGATCATATGAGAACGTTTAATGAAATCACACTTTGTATTTATATAGCACCTTTCTTCCAAGGAGCAAAAATATGGCTCGGATATTCTTACTCATTCTCACACCATGCTTGACAGGTGGGTAAGTAGCAACATTTATACTGAATTTGTATCACTAGAAAGCCAAGATGTGCACAGGGAGAAGAAACCAGGCACACACAAGGAGCTAGAGGCTCGGAGCTTCCCAACCTGGTGCCCACTGGGTTCTACCTTCACTTTCCTCTGAAATGTTAACAGCTAGTTTGAACAGTGCTGAACAAAACCACAGAACAGCAGAGAGATAAAAACGGGTTTGTAGCAGCCCGCTCGGGAAGCCAATGGTAGCAAACTCAGACTACACACTATTCGATGTTAAAAAATAGGGTCCAAATCTTGGTCAGCTTAACTCTACACAGGTGCTCAAGTGTGAGCTTAGGAGTTCTATGCAAGGCACCCCGCAATGCTGTTGAGGTCTGGGGTACGCATGTCAGCTGATGTGCAGATGCCTTTGCTCGTGAGTCATCGCATAGTGGATGCATTCACGGCAAATCAATCATCAACATAGGAGAAATCAATTTCAGTAGCATAGGAATTCTGCCCCACGTGATGATGTTAATAAGGGAGGAAGTGGCATGGCACAATCCTGGACACTTTCAAAGCTTTTCCAGTGAATTAAAAAGCTCTTCGTGGTAAACACAGATTTTAGATCTCTGTCGGAGCCTGAAAGTTCATCCTGAATAGGAAAATGACCTAAGGATGGATTTCAGGAGGTTTGGATGCATTACACCCTCTGTATTCTGTGGCATCCAAACTGTACTCCCCACCTACTTTTTTTTTTCTTTCTTAGATAATACACATCTGAAAACATTTTTCAGATCCATCCTTGTATTCAACCAGCATCAGTAAATCTCGGAGACAGCCGTACAGAAAGGAAGGACAAAAGTACCCACACACAACTTCTGAGTTTAGGAGACAAAGGAGTGTATTATATTCTGGTAAGAAGCATAGATGTTGGAGGAAAGGAAACAAAGATAACCGGTGATACTTCATACTCCTGTGTGCCAGGGGTGTGCCCCCTGCAAGACGTGTTGCCACATCAGATATGTGCCTTTCTTCACCCACACAGAAATCTTTAAAGAATATCATTTTATAGACCAAAGGGCATTAATACACTCGTCAGACGTCAGAAACACACTCAACTGTCTGGCTTGAAACCGGATATCCAGTCTGACATTTTGCTTCTTAATTTGTACAGAAAACCGAGTCCTTCCTGATGGAGGAGGGTTATCTGTCTATTGTGTTATTTTCATTGGTCAATAAAGAGACTGCCTTGGCCCCTTGATAGGACAGAAAATTAGGTAGGCAGAGTAAACAGAACAAAATGCTGGGAAGAGGGCTATGAGCCAGACGCCATGGAGCCAGCCACCAGGTCAGACATGCTGAATCTTTCCCGGTAAGCCACACCTCGTGGTGTGATACAGATTAATAGAAATGGATTAATATCAAGATATGAGAGTTAGTCAGTAACTAACTCTCTAGAGATAATGGGCCAGGCAGTGCTTAAATGAATACAATTTGTGTGTTATTATTTCTGGGGCTAAGCTAGCTGTGTGGGAGCTGGGCAGGATGAAAAGCAGGCCTGCCCGCAGCCCCTTCACTACACCTTCCTGCATTTCATTCCTTCCCCCATGCTGAAGAAAAACTGTAAACCACCATCATTTCTTAAGTGTATGTACATGTGTGTGTGTGTGTGTGTGTGTGTGTGTGTGTGTGTGTGTAGTGGGGGCAACCTGCAGAGACCAGACAAGGGTAAGATACACTGAAGCTTCAGTTATAAGCATTTGTGAGATGCCCAACACTGGTGTAGCTGCAGGGTTTGCTGGCATCTGAACTCTTTATGATTGAACAGCAAGTGTCTCTAACCATTGAGCTTTCTCTTCAGCCCCACAAACCATCCTTCTTAACATTAGAAACTTAGAACCAATTCAAATCTGATCTATAGAAGCACCTTCTAGAGCCTATGTTAAGAAATTCAGATAGCTCGCGTATTGCCACTACTTTGATGGTCACAGGCTTAAACTACATGATTGCCCAGCTCCAGTCTTCATCTTTCCCTGTTTGACTAGTTTGGCACCCCATTACGCTGGGCACCACGAAGCTGAAAACATAAAAAATAAACTCTTTCAATTATCTACTTTGTGTAGATCTCAGTAAATTATAATGATCCTTCTTAATTAATTAATTAATATAATTAGGTAGTTAATTAATGAATGCCCCTGGCAGATAAAGTTTTTAAGCTAGAGTGTTGCTTGACCCTCAAAGGACAGGAAGATATAGAGACTCCTGCAGCATCTCTGAACTCAGGGCAATAGGAGGACCATTTTCTGAGGATAATGCCTCTCCCAGGTGATACCCCTTTCCAGGACCCACAGCAACAAAATTAGCATGAGAAGAGGCCACACTGCAAAGGCCTCACCTTGAGCCCAGTCTTTCCCTTCATTTGCTAGACATCTTCCATTGTGTGCTTGGAGGTTAACTACCATGTACTTATTCTATTTCTTGAACCCACTAGGTTTTCTGAAATATTTAGAAACCTAAAGACGAAATTCCATTAAGTGGCAGCATCTCCCAAACTGAGTTTAGATAAACCTAGTAGGTTAAAAATTGGACTTTTGAATAGGTGTCTCATTTTTCCCTGTTGTTGCTGAGCTGGGCTCTTGTCCCCTGGCCCTGCTATGTTGGGTGCATGATGAAGGTTTCCTTACCACCGGCACCCATCCTAAGTGAATCTCCCCTTCCTTTAAACCTGAAGGCTAGAGTTCCTTTCTGCCAATGTCATTTCAGGTCTGAGGATCACACTCAAGCCAGGTCACCAGTAAATCTCCTGAGAGACCATTGTTGTCCATGTCTCTCTCTTCTGTTACAAGGATCAAAGTCACCCCCCTCCCTTCTCTGGCCTTCTTAATTCTCTTCTACCCTGATGTCCGTTTACATCTTCAATCTGCTAATGCTTTCACTTCAGGTCTACTGTGGCCTAGGCAAATGAGCACAGGGGTGTAAAGATGAGTAAGACTCAGTCCGTGGTGGGGAAGGGAGAGAGGGGGGAAGAAAGAGAGAGGTAGAGAGAAAGGCCCATTGCTCTTAGGTGGGGCCTGCTCACTAGAGCATCTGTCATGGAGAACATGGTAGAGTCCAGGATAGTTAGCCCAGGGCATAAAAGACCCACATAATGCAGCCTTCCAATGCAACTGAGGTCCTTTCTCTTTCTCTGAACTATTTTAATCTTATGTATTTTTAAGACTTTGTTTCACTGGCCTGTTGAAATATCTTCTTCTATTCAGAAGACATTGTCAGCATCGATCCCAAGTCATTATGCAACTTTCCAATCAGCAAGTATGACAAACTGGATGATTCATGCTCCAGTACCAGGAACACCAGAATACTTAGAACTCTCAAGTCTATGTTTCCATTTTCTTGATGTATATATGATTTTGGAAAGGTAAATTTCTTTATTGTTTTTATTGAGCTATGTATTTTTCTCTACTCTCTTCCTTTCCTCTCCCATCTCCTTCTACCCTTTCCCATGGTCCCCATGCTCCCAATTTACTCAGGAGATCTAGTCTTTTTCTACTTCCCATGTAGATTAGATCCATGTATGTCTCTCTTAGGGTCCTTGATGGGGAAACTATCAACCAATCACATCTAGTTAGGGTGGTAGCCCAGGTAGCAAAACTGGTAGGACAAGGCATACTCTCTCGGACCTCCCACTCTTGTAGCGTGAGTTTCTCCTTTTCAACTATTAAAAAAATAACTGTTGTTCTTGAGCTTGCCATCAAAAGAAGAAAAAAAAATCCAATAAAAAAAAGTGGGATACAGACCTAAACGGAAAGGTGAATTCTTAAGATTGCCTTTGCAGTCAGCCAGCATTCACTTGACCAGTTTGCCTCAATTTCCGGTCTATATAATGACGGGAGAAATAAAAGTCCCCCATTCAGTTTAATTCTCTTAGCCCCTGCTGTGAGATTCTGCATGCATCCTCAATGACTGGCCTGTATTCTACCTACTCTGGTTTTGAATTACATTGGCTAACTTCAGAAAAATCATCTTTAGCAAATTGGCCCTGAAAGTAATTGAAGCAGAAGATGCATGCCGTCCCTCGGCAATTGTTTTAGCTGAGCTGTCAGTCAGGAAATAAACAGCCTAATAAGGGGTCAGATCCATGGGTCTTAAAAGCCTGTTTATCATATATTCAAAACCTTTAATCACTTTATAAGACTCCACTAAATGCCCTTTGTTATTCTTTTTCTCATCGCAGTTCCTTAACAAACCGAAATGCCATCCACTCTATTGTTTCTTCTCTAGAAAATGAATAGGATTGAAAGAAATAAAGACCCAGAAAGTCTTGGGGAGGGGGGGATAACTATGGGCCCAGAGAACCTGATTCAAATCCTGCTTTACCATCTACTTGCTGTGTGATTTACGGAAAGTAATTTAAGTTCTTTGAGCTGTGGTCCAGGAGGTGACCTCACATATTTCTGAGCACGGAAAGAATGACGAAGAGTCTAACTGGGTGGCCTCAGTAGCCTCGGCTCCCTCAACTGGTCCTTCCTGCCAACATCACCTCTCCCACCCTGCTGCCCCATTCTCCCAGGGTTGCCCTGGCCTCTCCTAATGCTCTCTACTTGAGGCACACTGACACTATGATGTCACGGTCCTACGATCTCCTGTTGCCACTTCATGGCTCCTCCAGTGGACATCTGAGCCACACTGGCAGCTTCAGTTTTCAGAGCCCTCCTGTCTCTCAGCTGAACTTCAGACCCTTGAGTACTTAAGGGCCTTTACCTTGGCTGATACCTCCACATGCCCCCCGCTCCGTCGATCCCCAAAAGTCATCCCAAGAGCATTCATCTCAAAGGTGTAACCCACCCCCAACTCCAACTAATCTAGGTGTGCAAGCCTGAAACCAAGGGATCATCTTTGATATGCTCCCAGCTCCAGCCATCACAAGCCCCCATTTGTCTCCCCAGTAAACACCTTATATGCCTTATTGCTTCATGTTCATCTAGCCACCCTGGTCCATTGAGTTATGTTTTCTAACCTATCACAGCCTGCTCACTCCCTTCCCTGCAGACGCCATGTTGTCACAACCATGCCTGTTCTCTGTCAGCTCTGTAGGGCTCTTCCGTCTAAACAACCTGAACAGCCTGGCTCTGCCTACCCACCTCCAGCCTTACCTTCCTGTTCCACCTTTCCTTCCTTTCTCTCAGCCATCCCATGGACCTCAATACCATTAAGCTACCTTGGCTCCTCTTTTAGATATTCTGACATCCCTGGGGGATTTTCTTTGCTGACTTTTGCCGTATGTGCTCTTGTATGATGAGATGGTTCTTTTCGGTAGCCTCCATGTGAGCTTGGAAAATCCAGGAAGGCAGGAAACAATACTAAAGTATAGCTTGCTGACTCCAATTGAAAGGGTGAGTCCCAGCAGAATATCAGTACCTTCTACTCAACCTGCAAGGAACTTATTGAACTACTAGCTCCTTTTCAAATTAAGATGGAGGTAGGCAAATAGTAAGGTCAGAAGGTCCAGTTCGCCTGTCAACTGCTCAGATGCATTTCTGGTTCTACCATTTCCTAGTTGTGTGACCTTGGGGGCTTTAGCGCTGTCCCCAGTGGCTCCTCACCAGAGCTGGGTAGCATGAAGAGGAAACTCAAAAATACAACAGCCTCATCTCCACCAGCTGAGCCAGTCTAAACCCAAACCAAGAGCAAATGTGGATTTATTAGAGGACATTATTTGAAAAGAACGCTAAAGCCTACTGTGTTTTTCAAAGAAATCTTTCAGAAGAACAGTGAAGAGATGGCTGTCAGGAAACATTTGCCTTGTAAACCTGAGGGTCTCAGTTCCACTTCCGGAACCCACCTGAGAAGCCAGCGTGGAAATGCATGCTGGGAATTCCAGCACTGGGGTGGTGGGGAGTTTTGCATCCTAGAAAGAGACCTTGTCTCAGAAAACAAGGTAGACAGCTGCCGAGGAACCACAGCTGAAGTTGACACACACACACACGCAACACACACACACACACAAGAGAGAGAAGTAGGAAGAGAGGGGGGATAGAGAAGGAGGAAGGGAGAGGGAGGAAGGGAAGGAGGGAGAGAGAAAGATAGAGACAGAGAGTGCTCAGAGAAATACAAATATTCTTCCCCACCCATTCCAAAGACACTTCTATCTTCTGGGTCCCTTTCTTAAAAGCCAAGCTCCCACCCAGGCCAACAGCTGATGCTTTTTTTTTCCCAGGGAGACAGAACCTGGGTGGGGAAGTGAGCAAGACAGGCCTGCCTCTCCCGTAAGCAATCAGCACAGGCCCTCAAGCATGAGATTTAATTGCTTGTTCATTATTTTAGCTTGCAGGGGCTACAGGGAGGCAGAGCATGCCATCCAACAGAACCCAGGGAGCTGTCAGATTCAAAAATAACAACAGGACCTGAAAGGAAGGTTCTTCCCCCACCGAGCAGTTCCAGGTTCTCCGGAACTCATTGCAAAGACCCCCATCTAAAGGCAAGGCAGCCCTTTCCTGCTTGCTCTGCCCTTTCCCATTCCCTCTGAGCAGGGAGGGGGATGCCACAAAGGGACGGAAATTTGAACTCGCAGCCCCTGAGTTGCCGCCACCGTCCTTTGCTGCTTGATTGTATACTTGAAGTGCTCATAAAGTCAATAACGTCCCATGGCTTTCCTGCAAAGCCAAAGATTAAAAACCAGACATTGTCCTTTTGAAGATGAAGAAAGTAATAAGTGAGCAGGCCGAATCCTCTTTGGGTTTAAAAGCTGCGCGGTTCCGCTTTCAGGTGTCAAAATTGCCTTAAATCTTAAGCTCTGCTGTACCCTGCTGTTACACAGGAATAATAGAACCCGGCTGGCTCTCTCTGACAGTTTAAAGATCATTTTTCTCTCTAAAAACTTGTTGAAATATATATATTAGCACAGACCTTTTTCTTAACATTTTCTATTTTTTATAAAAGCATATATTTTTTTTAGATGTGTCTTAAGAGATCATGGTAGCCAAACAGCAGCTCTCTCTAAAATAAAGGAAGATGTTGGCCATGCCTTGGCTTCCGAGCATGAAGGGTGCAGGCAGCCTCCCCCACCTCCCCCCACACACCATCATTTTATTTCCACTGTCAGAACAGGTTTGACCTCATCTCTCTAAAGGCAGAAAACTTCAACAAAGGCAGGAGGACTATTTAAAGTGATGAAAGATTCTGAATGAAGGCTTGTGCCTTTGATGATGGCTGAAAGGGACGCAGTGCTTCGGAAGTGGATAAAAGTCCGGAGCGACAATCCTTTGCTGTGGATACAACCTTGAAGGTGCACTTTCCCCCAGTGAGCACAAAAATAAAAAATAAAAACAACCACAATCCGCGGAGCTCGCGGTTCGAGGCTATCTGTGGTTTTCTGAGGGTGGAAATGTACTGAATTCCAAAGGTCCTCAGCAAAGCCTCAGCTGCATAACAGACCCTGCACCCTGCTTTCTGCACCAAGAGAAAAAGTGAGTAACCAGGTAGCAGCGGGACAGTAGGAAGACTGCCTGCCTCGCTCCCAGAAAGAAAGAGAAAGAAATATGTGGGCAGAGATGTGCAACCTTGAAAATGTGCTGTGGACAAAAATCAGGAAGAATAGCACCCTGAAAGATCTGAGAGGGTGCGTGGTTGGCTCTTTCCCCCATCGTCAGTTTTCCCTGGAGTTCGTTCCTCATAGTCCATCTGCCCCAACTCTGCTATCGAGACAAAACTGAATAGGCATGTTTCCCCAAATACGTGGAAAAAATTCAAGTGTCTCAGAGAGTCGCAGCCAGCTCACTTTTACATATCCATGAGACCAGGGCGTTTTCGTTACTGTTGGATTGGCAGCTGTGCCTGTTCTCGGCATGACCATTACCTCGTGCTTGTTAGGGGTGTCTGGGTGGGGATTCACTAACAGACTGTCATGCAGAAAATCCTGCAATGGACCAGCTGAGGCGTACATCAGGAAATACCTACCTACCATCCTCTCTAGTTCCCGACAGGGTGATGGCTCTCCCACATTCTGTTCCTAGCACTGGGCTACGTTGGGCTTTTATTTGGGTGGTCCAACCTGGCTGCAGTCATTTAATGGGCGCTCCTATCACTCTGCCAGTGTCTACACTCTGAATTGCTTCAGAAGTCAGGCTCACTGGAGACAGCGGTTCCTTAATGGAAAGAATTTGTTATCAGTTTAGGCCCCACGCCGGAATCTTTGAAACAGTGTGAGTCGGACAACTCAGAGCTCAGATAATTAAGGTCTCACATCCTTGGGTTCTGGTCAGGTTTGCTGACTCTCCTGAAAGTGGGAAAATTAAATTTCTGGTGCCACCTCATGCTCCACCTCTATAGAATCTGCCAGCACCTACTGTGTGCAAGAAATAACGGGCCCTGCCTGAGCTATTCTATATTACTATTGCTATAGTAAATGCCATAGATGAATGTCAGTAACAGGTCGCAACAAAATAAGGTCTGCCCTTTGCTGTGGTGTTTTCAAGCACCAGCACCAGAGAGGGCTTATGACTTAGAGGGCTGGTGTTGGGTTGTCCGTCAAAAGGACACACCACTCACCAAGGACATGCAGCATGACCAGACCACACACACACACACACACACACACACACACACACACACACACACACCACCCTCTCAATGTTTGAAACAAGGATTTACCTTCAAGCTCTAAGTCTGGGAAAACGGGGGAGGGGGGTGGTTTGTTGCACACTGTGTCCAAGGTTAAATGATACAAATGGTCTATTCTCAAGCCCACCACATTAGCTTCACCTCTGCCTTCCCTTTCTTATTCCCTTTTATAGGCAGAACCCACACGCTGGAATCCAAACCCCCATATAGTGGCATTTGCAGGGAGGCCTTTGAAGCCATCCGTGAGAAATCGGTGTCCTTTAAGAAGAAACACAAAGAGACAGATCTTTCTTACGGCTTTGTGGGTTTACAGGAAGATGTCTACACACTGGGAGGGGAGACCTCACCAGGTGCCAGATCTATTAACCCCTTGCTGTTGGCTTTTAGTGCAGAGTGAGGAGCGAACGTTTTCTGTTGAAGCTACCATGCTATGGCATTCTGTTACAGCAGCCCAGACAGACGGACGCTTTCCCTTTGCTTTGTCTTTGTCTATTTCCAGCCCTCTGGGCTAGTGAAACAATGAAATTAAAGAATTGAAGGGGCCAGAAATACTCTTGAGTTTACACAGTTCTTGTTATGTGATCACAGTTAAGTCCTGGACCGACCTGTCTTTGATCTTGAAAAGGGAGAAACTGAACTGGGTAGTGTGTAAGGATATTTCTGGCACATAAGCAAACATATAACACAGGCATCTATACTCATTGAGTGCAGAGCCTCCTGCCCCCCACAAAACCATCACCTAGTTTGTGAGTCTCACCACCTGATTTATGCACAATACCCTTGCTATGCCACAAGACAGGATGTTCGCTGTGATGGTGTCTGGTCTGGTAGTGATGCTGCTGGGGGAAAGCCTGGTCTCCTCACTTCGGTTTGCTCTTCAAACTATGCTTATGGTGTCTGAATCAGAGTCTCCTGGTCCTGAAGGATTCTGGCTGCTCCATTCTCAAGCATCATTGCCCTTCCTACTCCAGGTACCACTCATCCACTGGATGCCAGTCCATTTGTGTTTACATGTATCATAAAGACTGTCTTCAAAACATTTCATACAATGCAATTTTGGCATAAAGAAGTGTAACATGAGGGAGGAGGCCTGCTTGTTGGGGGTTTTCTGTCCTGCCCGGCCCCCCCAGCTGTTTAGTCCCAGAGAAAAATCACACTGAGGACTCCGTAAGTTATAATGCTGATTGGCCCGTTAGGTCAGGCTTCTTACTGGCTAACTCTCACATCTTGATTATCCCATTTTTCTGATCTATGTTAGCCATGCGGCTCAGTAACTTTTTCAGTGGGGCAGCTCACATCCTGCTGCTTTGATGATCTGGGCAGGAGTGGGAGGAATCAACTTCCTCCTCCCCAGAATTCTCCTGCTCTCCTTGCATCATTTCCACTTCCTGTCTGGTTTTCCCACCTACACCTCCTGCCTGGCCAATCAGCGTTTATTTAAAACATGATTGACAGAATACAGACAATTCTCCCTCACCACTTCCCCCTCTTTTTTTAAGAAAAAAAAAAAACAAAGGAAAATATCCATAGTCCATTTTTTAGGAATGTGGGCGTAGTATTTCAGGCTACTTCCAGCTGGTTGGGGGCACTGATAATCTTATGGGGACCTAAGGAAAATTTAGACTATGATCAAGTCCTGACTGAAGTATCCTGTGAGTCTTGATCATCTCTGGCAGCAGTCTTGAACCTGTTCTGGATGAAGAACTCAGACATCTGGGCCATCTGTTCCTGTCGGAGATTTTTCAGGTGGCCTCCCTTGATCAAAGATGATTTTTCTTAACTCTGAATAAATCCAGAGCCTCTCATTTTCTGTGGAAACAAAAGCAAAATCTCTTCTCCAAAGTAACATACCTTTTGACTTCAATTTTGAAGCCAAGGTATTTTCAAATTTACCTATCTGGGATTAATTCTGCAGCATTTATAAGCAAATATCTTTTAGCAGCTGTTGCTCCTTCCTCAGCATTTAAACAATTCAAAGAGAGCATAATAGCATACAGTATCAAGATTCTCTGGGTATTTTCCATCTTTACGTGGCTTTATTTTAACCTCTATTTCTTTATTTTTACTTTTAACTTTTGGCTTTTTAAGACAGGTTCTCTGCATATCTTTGTCCTGGAACTCCCTCTGTAAACCAGGCTATCCTTGAACTCCCAGAGATCCATCTGTCTCTGCCTCCCAGGCTACTTGTTCTTTCTTTTTTCTTTTTTTTTTATCTCTGAGAACTTTAACCTTTAGCCTGTATATATTTTTAACACAATGTAAAACACTTAGAGGTTTTCTTACTCTTAGAACCTCTCTTTACTGTATATCTCTCCCTTTCTGACAACACGGGTCTTTAATTTGCTAAGGAATATGGAGAAAACAACAGTCAAAAGCTCTTAAGGCGTTTCAAGGTCCTTGCCAGGAAGCAAGCTGCAACAGTGTTTCCATAGTCTGGACTGTCTGCTTGAAAGAGTCAGAGTTTTCCCTGGCAGGACAGCCCAGAAAGCTGGCATTTTAAAACAGCGCAGCTTTTTTCCTGCTACGGCTGAAAACCAAAATGCTTTACTCTAGTCTTTCCCAAGCTTTCTCAGGCTTTCTGTGGATGCAGTTATCCACGTGGGCGCCATTCTGTAACAAAGAAGAACAATGTTCCTTTTCAGGAAGATGGATGCAACCAGAGATGATCCTATTAGACCAATTAAGTCATCCCAGAAAGACAAATGTTATACATTTTCTCTCATTTTGGGATCCTGGGATTCACAGATACATAAACTCCTATAGTCATGTGATACACAAAGTCACATAGTTGGCATGAAAGTAGAAGCGAAGCTGTTCGGGCTCAAGAGAAGTTCAAGGGAAAAGAGAAGGGGAAGAGGGAGAGAAAGAAAGGGTGTGAGGGGAATATGCTCAAAGTGCATTACATATTGTAGCACCAATAACACTAATCATATTAATTCACCTGCTACCCTAGTTCAGTTTCCATTGATATGGCAAAATACCCTGACAAAAGCAACCTAGCAGAGAAAGGGTTTATTTATATTATCTTCCTATTCCAAGGATCAGTCAGGGCACAAACGTCACAGTAGCAAGAGCTGAAGAAGCTGGTCACAGCACATTCACAGCCAAGCACATGAAGAAATGAGTCCTGCTTGTTTGCTTGTGTCTAACTCGACTTCTCCACTCGTACAGTCCAAACCACCTGCCTAGGGAATGGCACTGCCCACAGTGTTCTTGGCATAGTCTCTCTCCCTGGAGGCTATTGGAAAAAGAGGCACATGTATCACACTGCAAATGCAACTCAAACTGACTTTCTTTGAGGGAGAAAAAGTCACTTAATTGCACAATAAGCATCCTATTATGGTCAGAAAATAACACTATTTATTGATTGCTTCAATTTTATTCATGGATCTAAGTAAGAGGGGTCAATGCACCACAAACCTTGTTTAAGTATGATTTTTGAAATATTATTGAGTATAAAATTAATCTCTGAGTTTCCAAGAAACCAAGGTAAAAAGCAAAATAGATAAATTACATAGCTCTTCACTATTATCCATTTAATAGAATATCACAGTGTCTCACCTAACAGTGTAAAGAGTAGGAAATGTATTAATTTCCCTGATCTTTAAATAGTAAACAGCATCAGGAGACTGAGCCCTTCTAGGGCTGTGTCTGGGCAGTGCTACCACCATACACCCTGGCAAAGCTTTACATCATAAACAGAAAGCTCATCTGATTTCTTCTTAAGGAAGGCCTAAGAAAACAATAACATTGCTTAAAGGAGTACTTGGCCTCGGCTGCTCTAGGCAATGCCCTACCGCTAAGTTGACCAGGAAGATGGGTTGACTCATCTCATTGTAGCTGC
The DNA here is from genome assembly GCF_982192425.1 of Myodes glareolus. NCBI lineage: Eukaryota > Metazoa > Chordata > Mammalia > Rodentia > Cricetidae > Myodes > Myodes glareolus. The sequence goes on from NC_142026.1 coordinate 132,226,107, forward strand.
CAGAGCTGTGGCTGTAGATGATTTTTGGTGTTTACCCATTCTTTCTTTCTAGGACATAGACAGGAATTATTATTATTGTTATTATTATTATTACTGTTATTATTATTTTGGTGTTTTCAGACAGGGTTTCTCTGTGCAACAGCCCCTATTGTCCTGGAACTAGCTCTTATAGACCAGGCTGGCCTCAAACTCACAGAGATCCACCTGTCTTTGTCTCCTGAATGCTGGGAATAAAGGTGTCTGCCACCATCACCTGAGAATCTTTTTAACCCATCACTCTCTACTCCTTTACCCATGCCTCCATAACCAGCACACACACACACACACACACACACACACACACACACACACACACACAGAGAGAGAGAGAGAGAGAGAGAGAGAGAGAGAGAGAGAGAGAGAGAGAGAGAATCAGGTGTTTGGAGCCTATGATTATACTGAAGAAATCTGAGCACTTCTTGAGTTCAGGTCACTACAAAGGCACTGCAGTCAGAGGAGTTCAACCCCAGATAGCCAGGATCAGCCTGGGGAGCAAAATCATATGACAAAACAGGCTCTAATTGCATGATCCATGACTAATGTCGAGATTGAATAAGAAGATGGCTGCGCCAGCCTTGAAGAGTCTCTTATGAAGGTAAAAGGATGGGTATGCAATGGGAACCCAAGGTGATAGTAGGCTAATGAACACGGGGACTGAGTTGCTAGTTCAAATGGTAAAGTATTTGCCTTGCAAGCATGAAGAGTTAAGTTCAATACCCAAGAATTCATTTAAAGACTGTGGGGTATGCCAGCATTTGTTTATAATTTCAATCATGGGTAGACAAAGATAGCCAGCACAAACTAATTGTCAAGTCTCTGGCCTGTGAGAGACCCTGTCTCAATAAAAAGGGGGGATGTCACTTGAAAGCAGGCGGCTGAGACCAGACTTGGAAGCAGAAAGACCTGGTTCTTATTTACCAGACAAGTATCTTTGGGCAAAGCACTAACATCTTTGCACTTCAGTTTCTTAACTGAAACTTCAACAATGCACCTTAGTGTACTTGGGAGAGCTAATTGAGACCTCGGGTATGAAGAGGGTAGCAGAGGCCAGGCATGTGGGCAATGAAGCCCAAATTCCTCTGCTTCCTTTATACTTCATTACTTATGGGATTTAAGTATTAGGAGACCTCACAGAAAGAGAGATCACTGGATGATAGAACTGGGGAAAAAAAAAAACATAACTTTCCTTGGGTTCTAGAGTCAGAGGCTCATAACCTACATCTGTGGTTGATAATCTAAATGAATTTACAACTGAATCTCAATCCTGGTAGACACCAGATTCTTTACCTGTAATATACAACAGTAATAGTTTCCATGCAGATTCATTCTGTTTTTCTCTAAATTAAGAAGCCCATAAGCTGGTTCAGGGGTAAAGGCACTCGGAGCCAAGCCTGAGGAATCCAGTTCCTGGGACCCACGTGGTATAAATGGAGAACTGATTTCCTAAACTGTCCTCTGACCTCCAGAGGCACACTATGGTGTGTGTACGGACACAAACACAAAGACACGTCATTTTAATTTTTTTAATAAAAAGTCATTAAATTGTTTATTAAGAAGCATATTTTCCATCTGCGGGCAGAAAACAACTTCTTGTTCATGGCATGCATCTATCAGAGAAACATAGAAGCATCAAATACATTCATTCAACATAGAAGTTACTTCTTGTTATATAGTCCTTGGCATTACTGGACCCCCAGGAAGTAAGAACTGCTATGAACTATACTGGACAACTGGATTCAAGTCAGTCTTCAAAGAACAGGCAGAACTGGGTGAGCAAATGAAGAAGATATTTCAGGATGAAATGACAGGATGAGAATCCAGATAGAAGCATGGCCCATATATGAGAACTCTCAGGGAGCAGTGACAAGGAAGGCCCGGATAGGGAAACAATAGACCCAAACCCCAAGATGGCGGCTGAGGGGCTGAAGGAGTAGATGAAATGCAAGTTACACAGATCAGCCTGGTGGTAAGATGCAGAGTGGATAGAGCAAGGAGAGCCCTGAGGGCTTAATCCGTAGGTTGGTGGCATTCTGGCTATTTCTAAAACACACAGCCAACTCTTCATTCCCAAGATAATTGGATTTCATGTGGAGCCCTGTTCCCCATTCTGTTCCTTGCTATTCTACACAGTGCAGATTTCTTTTCCAAGTCTCTAGGGATTCGTAGATATGGATTCCACAAGGATTCTAGCCGCTCGCCTTCTACTGATTTTTAGCTTAAAACACAGTAGAAAATTATTGACATTATTTTCTTGAAAACCCTTCCCTGCCTGCACGTGTCTGTGTCAATAATTGTCATGTTGGCAATTGGAAAGGGGCCTTTGGCAGCTCGCCTAGGAATGTCAAATAGTCTCCATTAGGTTTGAAAGCTCCGAGCTTCACTAATGGGCTGATACTCTACCTGATATGATTGTACAAAATTACATAATTGATTTCTGGGACACTGTGCCACACAAATTTTATAGGTTTCTTTTATTTGGTGCCTCAAAAGGCAAGCGTGCGTGTGTTCACTTTCCTCAGTGAGAGGATCTCAAGGCTTGCTCCTGACTGGTTGAGATTAAACTCTGTGCTTCAAAAGGCTCCACACTCACCCCGTTCCACGGTTATTTTATACACAGACGCCTGTGCTTTCCATTGGCTTCTACCAGCTGGTAATTAAAGAAGGAGGGCCTGAGAATGCTGGATCTCACCCACAGTATAGCGCATGAATACCCCATGCTCATCGTGAAAGGAGAGCGAACATTCCTAATTTCAGTGTGCATGAATTTTTTTTTAATTTTCAAGTTTTCAATAATTGAAAATATGGTTTGTTATAGATCTTTATTTGGCTAATGCAGATGTTTCCTTCTTAAGGTAACAAAATGTTTCTAAATTCATGAAAGCCAGCTGTCGGAGAGCAAAGTAAGGAAGTCCTGACTTTGGTGTTGACTATTCTCCCCATGTCAATGCATGCGGGGACTGATAGGGCCTCCATTCCAATCTGACAGTGTAGCATGGGTCAAAGCAGAAAGAAAAGGTTAATCCAGCCATAGTCAGAGGCGCTGGGGAATTGTTCCCAGTACCGAAACAATGGCCATAACAAACCTAGTACTGAAAGGGAGGAGACACTGGCCTGAGCAGCTATTTCAGAACCATGACTAAAAAAAAATTAATAGAATATATTTGACCATTTTATGTAAAAAATGTATCTTGATTATATGCACTCTCAATCCTTCCCCCAAAACCTCTCCCCAGAAATCCCCCCAGAATTCTCCCCCTTCACGCCATCTCCTGGTTTTGCAAAGAACCCACTGAGTCTCATTTAGCTCTGCCTGCCGGCATGTTGACCGATCTTGCTGACTGATCTTGTGTGGGTCACCACAACAGCTGTGAGTTCAAGAGTGTGATGAGTGTGCCTTGCCACGAAGATGGCTGTTCACAACACTCTGCCACATCCTCCATCTCTCACACTGTCCACAACACTCTTCCACATCCTCCATCTCTCACATTTGCTGTGTCTTTCCACCCTTCCCCAATGTTTCCTGAGCTTCATGGGGGTGAGACAGATACAGGTATCCTATGTGGGGCTGTGTGACTGAATTTTGAAGGAACCTTATGCATAAAGGGAAGTAGGAAGATTATGAAATGTTCAAGACATAAAATAATAGTAATGGTGATAACAATGAGGAGGAGAAGAGAAGAAGAACACGAGGAAGATTGGGGGAGAGACAAATGAACTGCAACCGAAACAAGGGCAGAGTAGAGCAAGTATTAAACTTGCTCACAAGCTGGATGCTAAACAAATTCCCCACTAATCCGCATTTGAAGGATTCTGATTGGTAGACATAATTCTCAGAATTGAGCTCTCAAGACAACTTCATCTCCATTTTTGAGACATGCATTCTGAAATTCTGAAATGCTCAGAAAGAGCATTTCAAGTAATTAGTAAAATAGAATTTCAACCACAGTTACTCCCCAAAACATTTAAAAGTAAGAAAGTTACATGGTGTATATATGGTACATGCTTAGGGTCTGACATTGAACTGAGCCCATGGGTGCGTCCAGGAGACTATACGACAACACTTAAACCAAAGATATAACCCAGTCTTCACCTAAGTCTGTAGACATGTTCATTGAAACAACTACATAATTATGGTTTTACTCTTTGATATTGAAATGTTGGTCTTCTTACTTTGTTTCTTAAATCAAAATAATTTCAAATATATATATATATATATGTGTGTGTGTGTGTGTGTGTGTGTGTGTGTGTATTCCTCAAAAAAACACTAGGAAGATAAACAAAGAGGGAATTGTTAAACCAATGCTGACTTGGTTTTGCTGCTATTGGTTTTGTTCATACATCGTTCCGTGCTTATTCAAAAGAAAAAAAAAACAAGAAGAAACAAACAAAACATGTGTTGCTTTTTTTAGAATGCTAAATCTATAAATTCTCTCCATCTACATCCTTGTAGACAGATGGAATCAGATTGCATGAGTTTGCCTCACCAGACAGGGTAGAAAAGAGGACGAGAAGAACCCCTTAGAGGGCCCAAGAAACCAACACCACGAGTGACCAAGTCTGCTCCTCCAGGTATCTCATAGTAGTCATTGCTTTTTCCTTTTATCTTTGCATGTTTTGACTCCTGGACACTAGACACATTTTCTGCTAGGACAGTCTCTGAGTTCCTTCTAATTTCTGACCTCTGACTCATTGTAGACTTACATTGGGGGGTGTCTCCCTCAGACCACCTTTTTCTTCAAGTCATTGAGTTCTCCATGGCCACCTCATGTAAGGGATCTCTCAGGTTCCTTCCCTGCCTGTGCAACAGTTCAGCATGCATGGTTTTGTGTATGTAAAAAGTTGGGGTTCAACACCTTGCAGGTATCACTGTACCCCCATGGTTACCTCCAACAACCTTGCTATATAGTCAGGTTGGGAGATAATGCCTTATAGATATCAGCTAAATCACTTAGTGAAGGATCTTTAATAATAATAACAGCAATAGTTGTTAATGTACACTGGGAGCAAACAAGCAATTTCTGAGAATTTACTCATTTAACGCCCATGCTGATTCTGTTAATGAAATATTAGTAGCTTCCCCCCCCCCATTTTATAGACTTACCAAACATTCCACTGGAGTAATACAAAGACAAGAGTTGAAACTCAATTGTATTAATCCCCAAAGTTTTTCTTTCAAATAAAACCCAAACTTTCTCACTTTAAGCTAAATTTGTTTCCTGTTAAAACAGGAAACAGGCTCATAATTTCTTTATTCTGGAAATTTTGCCTGATTCTCCTTAGAGATGGATTAAGCTTCCAACTTTACCAACTCTGGAGGAGCACACAAAAAGTAATAGCTCTTTTTCTGTCTTGAACATAGGCTGGGCCTTCATGGTTGGGCTCCCACTGGCAGAATTATTCTTCCAGACATGGCCAGAAACACAGCTCATGGAGGGCCAACACCAGCTCTGCCTTCAGTATTCCCAGGGGTCTTGCTGCAGGAGCTCCTTCCGCTCCTTCAGCCAACAGCCTTTAAGATATGAGCCCACTTGGGCGTGGTCTCTTTGGCTTGAAAAAGCAACAGTAGCAGTGTGCTTCCTCTCTTGCTTTGGTTTCCACTTCCAGCTACCAGACTCCTTTTCCTGGTTGTGCAAAGGGCTGTTGTCTAGGACAGTGATCTGTAAGTTTTTCTTTTAAATAAATAAATAAATAGCCCAAATAATTCCAAACTGGTGTGGGATTGTTTTGTGACTTACTCCTTTCTGGTCTAGTGTTCAAATTAGAAGTAAAGGGGATTAGAGCACTGGTTCTCAACCTTCCTAATGCTGTGACCTTTAATATGGTTCTTCAAATTGTGGTGACTCCCCCCTCTGCAAACTTAGAATTTTTGTTGCTACTTCATGACTGTAGTTTTGCTAATGCTATGAATCATAATTTAAATACCTGATATTCAGACTATCTGATTTATGACTCCTGAGAAAGGACTGTTCAATCTCCCAAACAGGTTGCCACCCAGGTTGAAAACCACTAGATTAGAGGGATCCTAGATTTTCTGAGCAAATTCTTAGAGAATAAGTTCCAGAGAAGCCATCTGACCAGCACGCAACTGAGGGGAGTGAGAAAGCCCCTGTTGTAGAACCAGCAAGGTCTGGTGGTTGAGTGTGTAGCATTCCTCCTAGCCCAGTAAAAGGGAAATATCCATGGGTCACTTAGGCTAGGGTTCCTCTGCTCAGATTCTATATAAACATTCTAAAACTCTGTTTTCTCAAAAGTTTAAATTTAGAAAAGCTGAGCAGAGATTCTTTTCGTTAACTAGGCCCAGCAACTCACCTGTAGCACACCCGAAACCTCAGCCCCCACACTTGAGGCCTTCTGAGAGCAATGAGTTTACTAGTGCCATCCCATGGTACCTGACCAGTGAGGTTCCATATTAGAAAATCATTTCAGAACCTCCTTCCTTTGAAAGTCCCTCTAGAAAGCATAGTGTGTGTGGAGGACAAAACCTGGGAGTTCTAGTGTCTCACGGGACCCAGAGATGGAAGCTGTGGTTCCAGGTAACCAATTACAGCTCCCGTGGGGCAGTGGTAATTGCTGCTTCAAGATGCACCTGGAAACAACTCTCACAGGTGGCGACAACCAGAATATAGACAGTGCTCATGACCTGCTGCAAATGGCACCTTCACTTGTCTTGTCAGAGGTTTTCAGGACCCTCCCCAAAGCAAAGACTACCAGCACATGGCACGGAGAGGATGGTTGTCTTGACTTTTTCATGCTCTTCATCACAGTATAAAACTGATAACGATGGCATCATAGTCAGGAGAACAAAGCTTCATACCTGATGATGGCTTAGATTCAGCAGTTCTCAACCTGTGAGGGTCGAGGGAGCATTTTCACAGGGTCACATATCAGCTTCCTGACTACCAGATATTTACATTAAGGTTCATAACAGTGGTAAAGTTAGAGTTATGAAGTAGCATCAAAAATAATTCAACAGTTGGTGGTCACCACAGCATGAGGAACTGCTAACGGGTCACAGTGTTAGAAACCACTGACTTAGAATATTACACACTCAAACACATACATACACACACACATTTACAAAGGGTAAATATAAAGATAGGCATTAATCTTGTTAAAATATCCTTAAAAGCAGTTTGACAAAATGCAAGGCTGGGATGTGCCAGCTCCATGACAGAGCTCTCAAATAAAAAAGATAACGATGGAGACTTTATGTTGTTTATGGCACAAAAATTAGGAAGGGGCTGAGCAATAGGAAGACTCAATTCAGGGTTTAATGTTCTCCAGTCTTTATCTTATTAAGCAAATATGGAGATTTATGGCTTCGTCTCACAATGAGGAACCCAGAGGCAGAGAGAGGAAGCTCTTCTACGAAGAGAACTTGCAAATAAAGAATGCCATTTCAGGGGACTGGAGATGGATCAACCCACAAAGCACTTGTCCCGTGAGTGTAAACACTGCCATCTGGATCCTTAGCATCCCTGCAAAATCAAAGTAGGTGTGCTCACCTGTAATACCAGTGGGGACAGAGACAATGGACTCTAGAGAAAGCTGGCTAGCTCGACTAGCTAACACAGCAAGCCCAGGTTCAGCTGAGAGACCCTGCCTCTATATATAAGGTGGAGGGCGAAAGAAGAAGACCCGAGGTTGACCTCCAGCCTCCAGACATATTCATACACATGTATACCTGCATGCATTCACGTATGAGTCTGCAACTATGTGAACACATGTACACACATCCATGCACACCACACACAAGTGAAAAATAAATCAGTAAAGATAAATAAACTGTTCAGAATTGGTGTGGGAGAATTGTCTGTATTCTGTCAATCATGGGCAGGACAGAATCCCCCAAACAAACAGGCCTCCTCATGTTACACAGAATGACATCTCAAGCTAGAATATCATATATGCATTAATGCTGAAAAGGGAACCAATACCTGTGATTAACACATTACTCCAACGATGCATTATCTTGGGACTTTGCAAAATGGACATGGGCTTGATAAATGCACGAATCTGCATATATCTGTATGTGTGTACTTGTATTTATAGGTATATATATGAGATTTTCTTATTTAAGTTATGCCTCTTTGAACAAAAGCAGTATGTCTTAAAGAATAATGCAAAAAATGCCTTAAGAAATAGCCACACTGGGCAGTGGTGCCACATGCCTTTAATTCCAGTACTTGGGAGGCAGAGGCAGGAGGATCTCTGTGAGTTCGAGACCAGCCTGGTCTATAGATCAAGTGCCAGGACAGGCTCCAAAGCTACACAGAGAAACTCTGTCTTGAAAAACAAACAAAAGACAGAGAGAGAGAGAGCTACTAAGAAAGTTAAATAAAAATCAGAATCTTTGGTCTCACCTCCAGTTTAGAATGACTAAAGCCTTGGCACACAGGGTTTATCTGAGGACTCTTCATAGGGCAGTCAGAGAGATCAAAGAGTGAGGCATCATTTATCAGAAAACAACTCTGTTTCCATGAGAACACAGAGATCGAGCCTCAGTCAATGAGATGCCTTTTTCAAAATTAAGATGCTTCCTAAAGCAGAGTAATAAACAAGTAACTGCATATGTGTATAAATAAATTAGGGATCAGAAGAAAGGGTCATAAAGAAACATCATTCTGTTTCCAAGAGATAAATCTGGGGCTAAATTTTTTATGCTAGGAAATGAAGAACTTCAAAGATATATGGAAAATAACCAAATCAACACATCAGTTTCAATGTAGGGAGCCCCCACTCGGGGAGCAAACAGCTTAAGAAAACGACCTGCTTTTCTGTATATTTCCCTCATTGGTGGCTTCCTTCTGTTTGTTTATCAAGGATGACTTGCTAGACAGTCCAAGGAATGAGGTTCTGAAGTTGCAGCTAGAGAGACCACATTCTTCCTACTCTGCATTCCAGAACAACTCAGCAGGAGGCTACGTCCTACCACTGTTCCGTGGGGGCTAAGACGACCCCTATAACTGACTCCCCACTCTGCCACACTCGAGTTCTTGTGCACGCAATCTCTCCAGTCACTGGAACACTAGAAATCAATGTCCCTTGAACAAAGGGAAAAGATGACATAGCCCACACCTCTTAGATCATAGGGCAGTTCCAGTACCTTGGAAGAAGAGCTGGGATTTAGTAGACAGAAACCTGTGAATGCAAACAATGTAAGAAAGTTGGTGAGACCCAAGCTTCCATAGCACCCACCGCTATGATGTGCAGTCGTCTCCATGCCACCTTCAGAAGCGCTTCGAAGCAAACATGTAAAGAATGACAGAGAACTGAGAGGGTGGTACCACTCTGGAGAGACCCTGCTTTCCAGCAGTCAACACAGGAAGGCAGGGATGCTTCTGGTTAGTCATGAAGTTTCTCAGCCTCATCCATGTCCTGATTCTCCTAAGTGTGCAGAAATCCATAAGTGAATGAACTGATTGGGAAAGGACAGAAAGTAACCACATAGGAAGATGGGCTTTCCTAAACCTGGTCAAAGAAATCCCTGGTGTGATTCTTCTTCCCATTGCTGCTTACCGACTTGATTTCTGAGTATGGCCAGTGCCAGCTCACACTTCTGCCTCAGTCAGACTCTAACCAACAGGCAACTGTGAGGACAATTCTGAGGAGCTCCAGGATTAACCAGCCAGGCCTTCTGTTCACATGTCAATCAAAGGGGTTTTTTTCAAGTGCAAACCTGAGCTCCCCCATACCACACACATACACACACACACACACACCATTTACAAACATTTAAACTATATCAGTGATTGTAAACCTCTGACCTACTGAAGAGTCCCTGGCGGCTCTAGCATCCCACACTTCCTCTGCCATGGAGCCTCAGTACATGTGTGCCTTCTGTCTCACATTGTTCTCCTTCCCCACTTCCTTATCCTGCCTTCCTTTCTGTAAAGCCTTCCCCTCTGGATTATGTATGTCTTCTCTAGGAAGCATAAAGTTCATGTCCAGATCATTCGTCTATTACATATTTTTAGTAGCTGTGGAGAGAATTGCTATGTTATGTTCATTTATGTGAATCTTTGATCAAAACCTAACTTCAGGTCAGTGAGATGGCTCAGAGAGTAAAGGCACTTGCCACCAAGCCTGATGACCTGAGTTCTATTCCCCTAAGCCCTCATAATTCTACATACACATATGAGCACATGTGCGCACATACACACACACACACATACACACACACACACACACACAATCTCTAAATAAATAAGGAAGGAAGGAAAGCAAAAAAGAAGGGAGAGGAAAGGAAGAAGGGAGAGAGAAAAGGAGAGAGGAAGAGAGACACAGTGCTCTTTAAGGAAGAGATTATAGTTTTGAATTTTTTTCTCACAAATGCATCACATTCCCTAGGAAAGTGATTGATACTAGAAATGATTCTCAATAAATTCACACAAAATGTAAGTGTCAGTGAAGGACCAACGAGTCACAGGTATCTTATACGGCAGTTGAGTGCATTTCCTAGGCTTGGTTTCACTCTTTTGGATTTTGTATATCATGATGGTCCCCTCTTATTGATCAAATGACTTCTAACCAAGTTAGTAATGCCACATTACAAAAAAGTAGATCCGAACATTCATCAAAACCTAAAGCCCAAAGGAGTTCTGAGCTGAGAAACCCAGACTGAGGAATTTCTACCGAGATCCACTGTGGTGTTTAGGTCCCCAGAGACTTCCTCAGTCAGGCGTGGAGGCTAAAGCAGCTGCTTCCAGACAGCTATGGAGGAATCTAATTTCATAAGGTTCTGAGAACAAAATGTGGAATCATAAGCCAGATAGAAGATTGGCAGAAAATAACTTACATTCTTGTCAGCCCTGAAACCATCTACACAAAACAACAAAAATAGATTCAGCTGGGTGTATTTGTGTATTTGTGTGTCTAATATATATACATATATATGTATGTATATGTATGCATGTATACATAAATGTGCTGTGTTTGTGTGTGGCAAATTGAGAGAGGGGATGGAAAATGGAAGGACTTTGGAGGAACTAGAAGGAGGAAAATGAAGGTAGTATAATTATATTTTAATTTAAAACTATTAAACATACAAGAGGAAGAAGGAAAAATACATTTAAAAACAAGATTAAAAAGGAGAACCTGGAACTGGGAACAGGCATAGAGGTTGGGGAAGTTCGATGAGGAGAGGAGATAGGGAAGAGTGAAAAAAACAGAGAATGTTAAGAAATTCAATAAGAGTCAAATGACCCACTGGACACCCACTGAGTCCCACCACTATGAGGAGCCGCCCCAAGCACAGACAGGGAGGTCCCAACAAAGCATCTCTGCCCTTTGTGATAGCACACTCCTTCTCAGCCATGTCACTGCAGGATGTCTGCCAGGAAGCTTGGGTCATCTGAGTCATTTCCAATGTCATCTGAGTCTCAGTTGGTGTCATGGATGGACTATAAACCCTGCACCCCCGCCCCGCCCTAAGGTTCTAAGCTTAAATGTAAATGCTCTCCAACAGATTTGGGTCCTTGAACACGTGATCTCCAGCTGCTGGCACGGTTGCAGAGAGGGGAGTTGTGGACCCTTTGAGACATAAGACTTAATTGATGGACACAGGCTACAAGAGGAGAGCCTTGAGAATTACAGCCCAGGCCCTGCTTTGCGGTCTACTGAGATGGGAAGAAGCCTCATGAAAGTTCCCACCACCATCAAAGGAGCTGTTTCAACTCCACCGCCTTCCCTGCCACCCTCTCCTGGCGCCCTTCGAACCTGTGAGAAAAATAAAACCCATACAGCTCCTGTTCTGTGTTCTTTGTTCAGGTGATTGTATCAGAACGACAATGAGAACAGTAACTGATAGAATGTCTGTCGCTACCCCACACCTGTACCCCTGAAAATCCCGAGGCTCAGTGAGATAGCTGCTGGTAGGCCCATGGTATGCATATTTGCCTCTGTCTCTCCCCACTCCCATCTTCTCCATGTTCCCTTAAAATAGAGAAGCACAGCAGTCAGCTTTAGTAATTCAATACTAAACCCTTAGGTCTATTCTAAAGTATGTAACATGCATGTTTACTTCTAAAGCGATCAGTCTCTTAGGGTTTTGCCCCCCACCCCGTTTGAGGTATCTTCCAGATATCTTTTCTAAAACAACATATTAAGTAGGTTCTAGGGCATTTTCTTCTACAGGGGACAAAGGACTCAAGGTCTTCAGTGTTCCAGGCACGTTGCTTCTCTTTCCTCCTCACAGAGGTCGGCTCTTAATTTTTTTTTCTGTTTCATTCAAAAAGCAATTCCACCACCAACCTGAGGTTAGCTGCATTAATCTAATGTCAACTCCATTATTGTTAATTATTTTATGGTGGCTATATTTTAACGGAAGGGGTACAAAGATCCCCCGTGTCATTTGATAGCCCACCATGAATTATATTGAAATAACTGCATTGATTTCCAAATCTCAGCGAGCAACTAGGACATAATTAAACTTTTATCTCTGCAAATTTTGCTGTCTTTTTCTTTTTTTAACCTGGTTGCCTATTGTTCGGCAGGCTAATCTTATTTTGCTCCTCAGGTGGGCCTAAAATTTCATTCAATGCTTCGGAAATAAATTAAAATGAAAGACATGTAATATCTGGTCATTTCTCAAATAAGCATTTCCATTGGCATACATTCACCAGGTGCCATCTCCCGCCCCCATTTCGTATTTGACTTTAATAAAGCTATACTCTATTGAAGTTAAATGAAAGTGTTCCTCTGAGCTCTCGGTGTTAAATTAAGACAGTTATAAATCTGAAGAAGCAGCCATTTAAAGACCCTGCTTGACCTAACTCTGAACAGAAGAGATAACCTGTAGCTACGGAGAAAGTCAGCCCTGCCGGGACCACTCTGTAAAGAAACACTGCAGGCTGCAGGTTCTGCGCCTCCCCCTCCCAGCTCTCTCTCACCTCGCCTTACCCACTCCTTAACCATTGCTACAGGCCTTCAGCTTGCTGAGAAACTTTCTCCAGACTCTTGGAGATGCTTTCTTTAATCAAAAGGAGAGAGTAGGGGCGGGGAGGGGGGAAGGACCTCATACGGTTTGGTTTGATGAAATAGGAAGACCAGCTGCAAACAAGCCAGTTCAGATTCCCATTAATCACCGCCCCCCACAAAGAGCAGCTCTTGCTGTGGTGTGTGCCTCAGTTTCCTGAGCTGAAGTCCTGAGATGTGAAAGATGAAGGGCCGGGACTATGGCTGCATAAGGTACTTGCTTCAGGTTCAAAAGTCACACCAGTGACAAAAATTTAAAAATAAAATTAATCCATACATGCATGTGATAGACCAAATATTGAGCTGATATGGAGATACTGTCTCAGGATGGATGGTTTCCCTGTTGTCTTAGCCCAGTTTTAGTTCTCATGCACGTGCAGACCCCTTTCCTTCTAATTTGCTGTGACCTGGGGTACCCAGCTGGCAGTCTGGGGTATGGCAATCCTCCATTCCTCCCAGAATCCTAGAGGGTGAGCTGCACCCCAGCAAAGACCACTGGGATACTTGGTAAGCTATGACCGTGGCTAATAGGCTCCTTCCTTTTAACTTTCCAGGCAGACAGACTTCATGTTGCTCCCTGAGGACCACACTGAACTCCTTAAAGATGGCGATCAAGATTACAGCCTTTCATTTATCTAAGAACTTTGGGAGGGCACAGATTAAACCCAGCTATCCTGGTGCCACATTGCCCTCTGAACAGACTCAGCTGCACAGCAGACTGACATTCTCAAAGATTAGCTGAGGTTTGCCCTCATGTACCCATCTGGTCAGCTTAGAGACTCCAAGCTCAATACTTCAGTGAAGGATGAGAGACGTCACAGGATAGAAGAGAGATAAAAATGGGATTAAAAAAAAAAAAACCTTTCATTACGAGAGAGAGAGAGAGAGAGAGAGAGAGAGAGAGAGAGAGAGAGAAAGAGAGAGAGAGAGAGAGAGAGAGATTGTGGGTACAAGCCTAAGCTTCCTATCATGTGCATCTGAGGTCATAGGACAACTTTGGGGAGTCCGGTCCCTTCTTCTATCATGTAGAGGGCCCGGGGATCAAACTCAGATCCTCAGACTTGGCAGCAAGCCCCTTCATCCACTGAGCCATCTTGCTGATCCAAGTGTAGACTTTGGAAGAGGAAATTCCCTGTGTGCTCTTAGATCTCAGTTTGCCTTTCATTCCTGGGGTTAACTGTGTGGTGATGCAGAGCAAGGAAAGTCACCTCAGGAGTGACTGCAAAGCCAGCACAATGCCAGGGAATCTCAGGGTCCTTAGAATCAGGCTAGGGACAGCTGTGTAGCAACTCAGAGTCAGTCACCTCAGAAAATCTCTCCAGGCCCCATGATGGTGGCAGAAAGAAGCAGGATCAGAGAGAGGAGCCTCAGAGTGACCTCCATACTCCTGTCCTTATGGCAGGGTCTAAGAAAGAGACACAGTATGTTATTTAAAGAGATAACACCAACTGCATCTCTGTCACAGCCGGGTCATAAGTCACCCCGTTTCCTCCTCAGATACTCTGCCCCCACTCCCAATCTGTCTACTCCTTACAACCCCAACAGGAACCCAGAGGCATCTATTTCATGTGGTGACAAGAGCTGGAACATTCCACAGTGGCTGGCGAGGTTGACCAGTAGTTCCTCTTCTCCTGCCAGGGCCAGCCCACCTTGGCTGTTTCCCTATGGCAGCCATATATAGGAGGGTGAGGATGTGCTCCTTTTCCAGAAAGCTGGTTGGTTACCTGAGCTGACCTGCTCCCTGTATTGCTCCAGCCTAGCTCGGGCCTGGTGATTTATAGGATCTCTAAGGTCTTTCTTTCATATTTAAATACCTTTATGCAAATGCACAGCAGCCACACTGCCAAGGAGAGCTTTTGCGCAGAGGCTCTGTATTAGTCACATACAAAAATTCCATTTAAATCTCATTAAGCTCATGACATAAATCCAAACAAACTAGAAAATGCCCTGTTAAGGTGGAAAAGTGACATATGTCTTCCAGTCCCTTGGCAAAATAACAAAGAATTTAAAAAAAAAAAAAAAGGAGAAAGGAAGTAGGGAGAAAGGATGGCAGTGCTTACCAGTTGGGGCAACCAGGAGATGGACACATCTGTTACTTTTCTGCCTCTAACTGTTGGCTGCCTCATGCTTTTATCTCAATAGCATTTAAATGAAGTATTTGTCAGCAACTGCTTCTGGTAATGTGACGTATGTGATTCACTGAGGCCAATAGCTGGCTTTCTGGAAACCGAGCAGCGTCCTGGGAATATCATAAGAAGTCTGTCTGCTAACAGCATTTTTTTTGATTTCCCTCTAGGCATTTCTAGAGGTTCGAGATATAATTTATCTGTCATGTAGTATTAACAATATTCCTTTCAGAGACTTAAAGATTAGCGAGGCCCCTGAGCCACCAAACGCTGAACGCCCTTCATGTTTCCATGGCTCGTTCTGTAATCCAGTTTTTCCTGGAAAACAATTATCATAATATCAGAGGTTTACATGGGCTTTACAACAATACCCCACACTACTTATGACCATCTCTAATTGCCAATTAGTCTAGATTGTCACTCTGCCGTGTGTTCAGGGTAGAGACTTGGGAACTGGGGAGGAGCTGGTCTGCTTTGACAACTGCGATTATGGGTCTAAGCTCCCTGTTTGATGCAAACTAACCCCAAAATCAGACTGGGGCTGTGAGAGACAGATTACTGAGTCACAATCACTTGTGTATCTTCCTAGAGCAAAACACGGACTGGGGCTTGGCTTTGAGCAGCTGCCAGACTCCTCCAAAGGCTGAACGCGGCGTTCTTAAGACCAGGGGAGGTCTGGCTTGTGCAAGAAAACTGATGTCATTAGCAAGAGTCATAGCTTTCTCCTTGCACCTGCTACCTTCAGAGACACCACCAGGAAAGTTGGGGTTGCTTCAAGGTGCAGGGCTTGACTCTGCCCTATGACTGTCAAGCATGATAGACATGTTAGTTTTCCACCTCTATCCATGCAGGAAAAATGAAAAGGAGCAGAGAAAGAAATATAGAGAGTGATCAGGTAGGATGGTATGGTTCAAAGACACATTCACGCCCACTGTTCAGTAGGCACTGGTTCACGTTCCTGGAATCCCAGTGTTAGCGAGGCTTCCTACCATAGCCATCCTACCCTCCTGCTTACTCCTCCAGATCACATTCATCCTGGTACTGTAGTCAGCTGACTGTACTCTGTGTTGAGCCTCATGTCGCAGATTGTGGTGATGGTTAGATCAAGGACACATGTTCCACGGCAACCTGCCTGGGTTAGGATATCATATCTTACTACAGACCTTTAGATTCTCCCTTCTGTGACAAGCTATGAGTATAAGATTTACTTTAAAGGACCTAGCACATAGAGCACATAGGATGGGCTCCATGGAGGCTCAAATCATCATTCTTGATCTCCAATTCTTTCTCAGGGAAGCTGGGAGCTTGGTTTTGCTCACAAGCATAGGCTTGCCTGAAAAGTCATTGACAGAGAAAGCCTTCTTTTAAAAGAAAGAAAGAAAGAAAGAAAGAAAGAAAGAAAGAAAGAAAATGTTGTTGAGATATCATTGACATAAAATCTGTACATTAAGAATACGGTATGGTAAGTCCTAACAAACATCTACATCAATAGAATCATTGCTACCTCATGGGAGATAATTTCCCCAAATCCCCACTCCCTCAGGTAATTGCTGCCATGGCTACAGACTTTCTGCCAACATGAATTTGGTTGCACTCTCTAGAATTTTCTACAAATGGGCTTATGCAATGTGACTTCTTTCACTCATCATGATGAATTTTAGATTTATTCCTTTTATCTTTTTGTATAGCAGTATTTTCCCGAGTTGTACCCAACATAGACATTTGAGTTGTTCCAAGGATTTGACTCTAAGAAAATGGGTGCGCAGAACCTTTCCTTACAGTCCTTGCATGGATATATTTCTCCTTGTCACCTAAGAAATGAGCACAACAATGGAGCAGCAGGGTGTCATGTAAAGGTACAGGTCGAACTTTTATCTGGGTGCGATGCCGTAAGCATGTGTGTGCACACATGTGGGTGCATACAGAAGAGGTCAGGAGCTGAAGAGCGAATCTCTTCCTCAAACCATCTTCCAGCTTACTTGTGGGGACAGGGCCTCCACTAAATCAGAAATTCCCCATTTCCCTTACAGCTAGACTGGCTTACCAGAAAGCCCTCATGAGGGATCTTCCTATATTCCTCCCCGCTTCTGCCCCCCACAGCATGAGGGTGATAGGCACCCGCTGCCACAGCTGCCTTTTAAATGGGTGCTGTGGATGTGGATTTAGGTCCTTCTGCTTGAGCAGTAAGTACTACCCACCGAGCAATCTCAGTGGGTTTAACTTTTTAACCACCAGCAAGAATGCTTTCCAAAGTTGTTGTAGCATCTTACATTGCCACCAGCAGCGAACAAAGATTGTAGGCCCCCCACTTTTACTTGATACAGCCAATCTATTTTTCATTAACTGGTAGGAAGTAGCCTCTCCCTGCAGCTTTCCTTGCATTTTGCTGGTGACTACGGCAACAAGCATTTGCTTCCTGTCCTTATTTGCCACGTATGTGTCTTCTTTGGTAAACTGCTTATTCATATTGCTACCAAACCCAGGCCAGGAAGCACATCCCACATAAAGACCAATAACTGAAGAAAAGTATTGCGGGGGAGATGTTTTCCAGTGGCCAAAGAATGATAATTTCTGAGCACAGCTCTCTCCCTGAAAAGTAACCTAGGCAACTGTTAGCATCATAATTCACACATCAGAGGAGTTATCTTCAGCAATGGCAGAGAAGACTAATGATGTATTATCCAGCTGCATGACCTCCAGAATTTGCGGTCCCGGAGTCAATGGAGAACAAATGAAGCTGGATGGCTTATCTAAGTTTTCCTTGGTAACAGCATCAATGGCCTGCTTTTTAATTGGATTATTTTCTCAGTGTTGAGTTTCTGAGAGTTCTTCGTGTAGGTGGTTTCAGTTTATCATACATGTTTTGTAAACATTTCCTTCTAAGCTGTGCTGTGTCATTTCATACTGATATGAAAACTCAAAATCAGTGATTTTGATCAATTCACCTTATGAGTCTGTTGAGCAATGAAGCCTGCCTTTAGAGAGGTATCTAAGAACTCTTGGACCAACACGAAAATCACAAATATTTCTTCCTATTTTGATTTGTTGCCAGTTTTCTACCTTTGCTTTTCATGTAGGCCTACATTTCATATTGAAGTGTCCCTCCTGGTAACCCTGGTATGTCTTCGAGTTCACTGATCTTGGCTTCCTGTTGTCTTTGTAATGTCAAGTGAGGATGGTGTAATGTGAGAGTAGAATTGGAATCATTTTAAGAAGGCGAGGTGCTGTGGTTTGAGTGTGCCACCTGTGGGCTCATTGGTTGGCAGTTTGGTGTCCTGGTCTTGACAAGCAATATAGGAAGGGACCTGTGCCAGGAAGAGCCCATGGAAGGCCATTACCAGCTCTCCACCAAGGCTCCTTGTCTCCCTATCCTGTCTTGTGATCTCTCTCTCCCTCTCAAGTCCCTTCACTGTGAGATGGGGAATAAAGCCAATGTCTTAACCTCTACGACTACAAACTAAATAAAGCCAATGTGCTGCTATTTGTATTCTTAGCCTCTAAGACTATGAACTAAATAAACTTCTTTTTAAATACGATACCCAGCCCAACATATATCATTATGGTAACAGAAACCAGACAATAACTAACACAACAGGAATAAAAGAAATGTTTCTAGTATGCTTGCATTTAAGATACTATCAGAGGATGTGGAGTCTTGCAGAGTGGGCCAATGTAAGAGAAAATTAATGGAAAATTCTAGATTAAGGCTTGGTCAAAAGGACTATCTCACAAATCAGAATTGGAACAGATAGGGGAGGAAGGACATTTTAGGGGAAGGGCTGAGGAATAGAAGAGAAGATGCTAAGAGATTACTAGATGTCTTTGGTTTAAAGGGTTTATAGACATGCAGTTGGAAACTTTTGATTCTACGAAAGACAAGTTTAAAGAAATACATAAACATAAGCAAATGAAAAATCATGTAATTATTAACTCCAGGAAAAAAGGGAAGCTATGTGAGACAGAAAATCTAATAATATTGTGCTATACGCTTTACAAATATAAAACACTTACCTATTCATAATAATGTAAAAGCTGTCAGATAATTCACCAAGAATGTGTCACAATTCATTGCGGAGAATGAGTTCCCAAGAGGGCATTGTAGACAAGCTAATTCCTCAACTATCATTGGAGAAGAGTAAGGGCTATGCGCACAGTTAAATTAAAAAAGCAACACAGGAAAAACTCCCTGAAATATAGGACTGGGTATAGCTCAGTGGCACAGTATTTGCCTACTGCTGGCAAAGCCCTGCTTTTGATCCCCAGTGACAAATGGCAACAACCAGTCATTCTTAACAAGGAGAAAAATCAAGAAGTGGTCCTTTCAAGGGTATCACAGGGGACAGGGAAGGGGACTGAACCCAAGGGTTCCTGACGGGATGGAGACATAAGAAAATGGAAAATATTTTTGGTTTATTATATATGTATTTTATCATGATGGTTTTAAATCTTTGATGTTTTCTAAAGGGTTAAGCTGCTTTGCTTAGTGAGTTCCTCAGAACTAGACCCCCCAGGCTAAAGAAAATCCGCAGGAAGATATGGCCACCCAGAGAGAGGGCACTTAAACAGCTAGGCTATCTGTTTGGGTGGTAGGAGCAACCCCATTCCATCCCCTGTCTTACGGCTTTGACTGTCTTTCCCATCTGCGCAATCTTCCTTTACACATCCCCCACCCCCAGTCCCTAAGAGGCCGCTCTATCTAATGTTGAAACAGATTCCAACTTTCAAAGAGAGCGTTAGGCCTTTGACAGGAGCAAATAGGAAAAGGAGTGGAGGTCGGGGGATCCCACAATGCAGCCACAGCCTAAACTAAGTGGTGTGACCAGCAACAGGCCTGGCCGCTGCAGATGGGGCCCCATTCTCCCAGGGTTGCTGAGCCTCATCAGCGGGGACAGCATGAGTCAAGTCGCCTTGGTCTTCTCTGGCCATTCTGTTGGGGGAGGGAGGGGGGCAGCATTGGTAAAAACAGCCCAGCTCAGACAATGCAGCAGCTGCCTTGACTAAGAATAGAATACCGGGTTTGATTTGAATTAGCCCATTTGAAACAAGAGCAAAGCAGCTCCAAGAGCAGCGCCATCTGTTTTCCTTTAAGGCTTGGTCATAAATAACAAGATGAAAATACATTTCCTGCTCTGGATTTGTGACCTGAGCTGCCTCCCACCCTGTTGTCACTGACCACGTCTGCTTTAAGTGCATGTGACATTAATGCGGCAGCTGTTGGCCGTGAGGCGGATGGACGTTGTGGTTGTATGGGATCAGGTTGTTGGCTTTCTTCCGTTTAACGTCTCTGCTCGTAGCACCTCCGTTATTTCACCCTCGTTTGCTAAGCGGGGAGATATAAATGAAGTGCTCTTGCATACCGTTTGATAAGAGCAACGCACACATCAAATCCCTAACCAGCAGAGTGATCAAAGGGTACAGCTGACGGGTGACCCTCCGCAGGAGGGGGCTGCTGCCCAAGCTGAGGTCAAGGCCCTGAGGGAAGAAGAGCACACACAGCCGTCCACTGCTCAGCACACACAGAACTGGTAAACCTGGGGAGGGGAGAGAGGGAAAGAGGGAGGGAGAAGACCAGCAGGGCTTGGGAGATTGCTCAGTCCATAAAGTGCCTGCCCCACAAGCGAAAGGCTCTGAGTTCAGGTCTCCAATGCCCACATCAAATAGCTGGGCTCACACCTGTAATTCCAGTTCTGGACAGTTTGGGACAAGATAATCACTGGTGCTATTTGGTCAGTCACAGTAGCCAAATCAGTGATCTCCACCTCAAGAAAGAGACAATGTTGTAAAAAAAAAAAAAAAAAAAAAAAAAAGATAAATAAATAAATAAATAAATAAATGGAAATGTTATTGAATCACCTGACATTCAACAACCCTGGCTGCCTCAGGGATGTGAACCCATGTACAGGTGAACTCCCACATACTTGTGAACACACAACAATAACAACAATAACACACACACACACACACACACACACACACAGCAATCATTCTCTCCAGGGAGATCACAAGACCATATATGACTCTCCCACATCTTTCCTAACTCAGCGTTCCAGCAACTGTCAGCTGGAACCAGCTCCATCCTCAGTAATCTTTTTCATTCTCATTTATGCCGCAACATTTTGCTTCTTTGGTAACTCACATGGGAAAGACCATGCAAGCTGGAGGGCTGTGTACCTGGCCAGCTAGGGCAGCTGCCAGTCTGTCTCGGGAAGCACTGCACATGACAGACGGGCAGACACGCACTGTGACAGACATAAAAGAAGCTTACCAAGAGGCAAGCATCCCCATGTGCCAGCATACTCTCTGGTTTTTGGCTTTAGTTCTGGGGAAGGAAGCTAGGGCCATGTTCATGCTAGGCAGGTTCTGGCCCTGAGCTTCATGCCTAGCCTACTAGCCTATGCTGTATGGAATGGTTTTGAAGCAAAAGACAGATGTAACAAAGGAAATGTTATAAGGCATATCTGTCAGTTAATGAAGGTGTTGCCTTGGAGACCTGGTACAGATGCTGGGTTCCTGGAACAAAGCTAGACACGTGCCAGTGATGGAACTGGAGAGCAGTACAGACCGCACTGTCATCAATAAGAAGCTCACGCAGACCTTGGAATGGCTTGGTTGGGAAAGCTCATTCAGTGTTTAGACTGACAAGGATTTTCCTATCCACACTTTTAGCCCAGCCAGACTTGGAGACATGTTATCAGATTAACGTTCTCCCCCACTTTTTAAAAAATTGCTATTTAAATACAAAATAACAACAGCAAAACACCAAATTCACTTGTTCTGCCATGTACATGGACTAGCTGTCTTCTCTATGGTCTGCAGTCTCCCTCTTCAGCTGACCCCTAACGGTGCACACTGCTCCTCTCAATCCTCTCACAGAACCCAGTTCTCACCCTTCTCTAGTCACTGAGGTCAAACTGCTTGACTGGCATGGCAAGACCTCACTCTCTCTCCTTGAGTGAGCCCAGTCCCAGAAAGGGAACATGCAGAAACAGGAAGTGCAAGTGTGCTCAGCAAAGGGTGCATGCGAGTCATCCTTGAAGACAGTAGGTGTCATTAAAAGGTCTTGAGACTTCACAAAGTGACAGGGTTTGTTGATCCTTTCCAGCCAGTGATGCCTACAGTGAGTTGGCCTGATGTGGGATTCCCCTCTGTATCTTGTGAATACCATTGGTTAATGAAGAACTGTCTTGGTCAGTAATAGGACGAAAGAAAAGAGCTAGGTGGGGAAAACTGAAATGAATGCTGGGAGAAAGGAGGCAGGGTCAGAGAGAAGCCATGTAGCCCCACCGGAACCAGACGGAATTTTACCTGGTAAGCCACTGCCACGTGGTGATACACAGATTAATAGTAATGGCCTGAATTAATATGTAAGAGTTAGCCAATAAGAAACTAGAGCTAATGGGCCAAACAGTGATTTAATTAATACAGTTTCTGTGTGATTATTTTTGGTTCGAGTGGCAGGAAACAACAAGCAGACTTTCTCCAACAATGGTCCTGGGTCCCTGACATGCCTGCTCCTGACAGACATCTAACCTTTGCTGGAAACCACGCAAAATCACTAATTGAAATCTTATTGTTTACAGAAAATCATTTCTAAACCTGCCATGTCTTACTCCCATCACTCTGAACCAGACACGTGATTATTGTTTGTACCTCTATTTTGATATTCCTCATGGCTGGCATTTTCCTGCACTTGTATTTCAAAACAATATTCACAGTAATTATAACCCATGTTGTTCCATTTCTAGGAATTACACCAGGTGTTTTACAGGCTCAGCAACAGCCCCTAGATAGTAGGTGCTGTCATCCCATTTTATCAAAAAGAGTTGGCACTAAGAAATAGCAAGGTCTAGGTTACCCATCTATTCAGTGGGGAACTATGGTTCAGTTCTGAGCCTGCATAGAATCCCTATGCCAGGGACTCTTCTATGATGCTACACATTGTATAAGATCAGTCATTACTGAGAATCAGGGTCTCTGTGGCACTTCTCCACATCAGACGTGTGACTGGGCTCTACATGTATTTATTGATTAGGTGCCTGCTGAAACTACTCTACAAGTATCAACAAAACAAACCAGATATAGATGCAGGAGGCTTGTAAAATCAGTATATAATACTGCCCCTCTCCTCTCTTTAAAAAAGGTCTTTAAATTTTTCATGAAAGAAAAATCTATACCATCTAATTTTAGAAAAGTTTCTAAGTCCTTACTCAAGCATGTTGGAACCCATGGCCACTCGTTGGCATAATTAATAAAGAACAGACATCTTGAATGGAAACAACTCAAGGGTTCCCATAAATGAGATAAGCCATGTCAATTGCCCTCTTCAGTTGTCTGCTGTGTGGAACACACCCAGCTGCTGTTAGGCACCTTTTGTCCTATCACCGGCTAAATGAAGCCTTAGGCTGATCATTTCAAAGACTGTTTTGTTGTTGTTTGATTTTGCATTGAGACAGGGTCTCTCGTGGAGGCCAGTCTAACCTCATGCTCCTGATGACCTCTGCATCAATTCCTTTCCTGTTATGGTGAAAAAAGAATAAAAAAACCCAGAAAACATGACCAAAGAACCTTACAGAAGGAAGAGTTCACTTGGGCTTGTGGTTTCCGAAAGGGCCCAGCATGGCTGCAATCACCAGGTATGGAGGCAAGAGTAGGAAGTAAAGAGATCATTTCTCAACTGTGAGCTTCAAGCAGAGTGCAGGGCTCTCGAAATCTGCTCCAGCGCCATCCTTACTACAGCAAGGCCATTCCTCTGGAGCTTCCCCAAACAGCACAACCGAGGATTAATGGCCCAAATGCCTGAGCCAATGGAACATATTCCTCACCCAAACCACCGCAACCTTGAACTTCTTACCCTCCTACTCTGCCTCCAGGTGCTGTGAATATACACCTGGGCCACCACACTCTGTTTTATGTAGTACTTGAATCCAGGATTTCATGCAGACTAGCCAAGCACTCTACAAATTGGGGTACATCCTATGGTGGTGTGAAAGAAAATGACCTTCAGAAAAGAGGGTTACTATTAGGAGGTATGGCCTTGTTAGAATAGGTATGGCCTTGTTGGAGGAAGTATGTCACTGTGGAGTTGGTTTTTTAGTTCTCCAATGCTCAAGCTACTTCCAGGGTCACAGTCTACTTCCTGTTGCCTGCATATCAACATGTAGCAACGTTTTCTCAAGCATGATGTCTGCCTACACTCTGCCATGTGCCACTAAGATGATAATGAACTGAACTTTAAGCCACCCCTATTAAATGGTTTCCTTTATAAGAGTTGCCATGGTCATGGTGTCTCGTCACAGCAATAGAAATCCTAAGACACCTTCCTACCCTCAATGTCTATTTTTACATAAAAAAATATTTTGTGCATCCTCTCAATCCTTTCTAGATAGCTTCTCATTCAGTTGTTCTCACAACCCTTAATTAATGGTTTTCTCCTCGTCTTGTAGATCAGGGAACTGAAAGTCAAAATGATGCAAGCATTTTTCAGAGTCAATTCCTCACCTACCGTGGTGTGGGACAATTCTGTATTCTGTCAATTATGTTTTAAATAAATGCTGATTGGCCAGTAGCCAGGCAGGAAGCATAGGTGGGACAACCAGACAGGAAGTAGAGGTGGGGGGATGAGAACAGGAGAATTCTGGGAAGAAGGAAGCTCTATCTGCAGTCCTGCCCAGAACCAGGAGAAGGAAGATGTGACCTGCCCTGCTGAAAAAGGTACTAAGCCATGTGGCTAACATAGATAAGAATAATGGGTTATAAGTTATAAGAGTTAATAGGAAGCCTGAGCGAAGGGGCCAATCAGCTTATAACTAACGTAGACTTCTGTTGTGATTCTTTGGGACCTAACCACTGTGGGAACTGGGCAGGACAGAAATCCCAATAAGCAGGCCCTCATGTTACACCACCTCTCATTCATTTGCATCATCTTTACATGTATTAAGCTGTCAACTACAATAACGTTGCTATAGAGCTCTGCTCTCTACATTCCCCTGCCTGTTACTACCCATTCCCCACCCACCTACACTCTGTGTTGAGCTCTCCCACCATGGATTTGACCCAGACTCCCTCTACTCCTTGACACTCACATCTTCCCTCTGTACTGCACTTAACACACACCAACCCAAGCATTCCATGTGCATCGAGCAACCAAGAGAGAAGCTATATTTTGCTGTTGATTTTTTTTTCTTCTATGACACCATTCTTGACAGGGCAGGTGTTAATGAGTTGGCACATTCACTGGTTATTATAAACTTATTACATTTGAGTTTTCGATTGGGTTAAAGATATCACAGACTTGAGAAGAAACATTCTTCCCGATCATTGCTGGGGACATCAATATAATCGGTACACATTATGACAGCTCTTTCTCTGCTGAAGATTTTCTGCCTGTTTCGCTGGCACAGTAAGGACCACCTGATCTTCACAGTCACTTTTTGCCTGGCTTGGTCCCATCTTAGCACATAAACCGCGTCTTCTATTATTGGGAAAAGAAAATGAGCGCAGTTACATGCAATGGCTACTTTTGAAGATAAAAGAAAAGTGAGGGTTAAGGAAAGGATTTCAAAGTTAATTTACCAAAATCCAACTCCATCCTTGCCCTATGCAGCCTGAAAGGAGGCACTAATTACAAAAGGATTAACGTTGTTCTCCATGGTAACAATGGAGTCCTCTGTCAGTGGGAGGTGATGGCAATATTTGCATTTATCTAGGAGTATGGAATCCACAGATTATGAGCAAAGTCTTAAGATTCTTCTCAAATAAAGTGAAGTTCTCTCGGTAAAGCCGAGGGCTGTCTTTCATAGTCTAGAGAGAACTGAACCATTTGGAAACCAGCAAGTCCTTAGTCAGTGCTCTGCCCGAGTAAGGGCGCTGTGAATGTGTTGACTGGCGGGATTTATTCTGCTGGCAAGAAAACTGGCTTCCCTGCATGGACAAATGATTCCAATAACGCTGTCCAAGAAAGCAAAAGAAATTTTCTTATTATTCTGCACTATACACTCAGCCTTCCCCCTCGCTGCTGCCCACTCAGATGACTGTCAAGTTTCAGCGTGAATGTAATGGCTCAGTGAGAGTCATAAATAAACACGATTTCTGTCCCTGAATGATTCAACATGTTGAGCCCATGTTGAACTAGAGAATACCATTAGCATGGTCAATTTTAGTTATAAACAGAGTTAATGTTTTTCTTTCTTAACTAAATTCTGACACCAGCTTAACTGACTGTGTCTTGAAATAGGGTCCAGCGCTTTTTGTGGAATGCTATGACTCTTTATAAAACGTAGTAAACATCGAGATGCTAGGGCCAACAAAAAGAAGAAAAGGATTTCTGATTAGCACTACACCCTTGGTGGAATTTTTCTCTCTCTTTCAAGTTTGTTCCCTTATCCCATCTAGGTCAAGGTTGCAGGGGCATAAGGAGCCTTTTACATGCTGATAACCTTGAAAGATGAATGGAAGACCATCTAAGCCCTTTCTTTAAAGGTTCATTTTTTTTTCTCTCCAGAAAAGAACATTTGATTGAAAATAAAAGAGAGTTGTCCAAAGTGCTAAATTCCACCACATTTCCAGGTAGAACAGTGACCTTACCCTCACACACGTTTCCTCGGGTGTGAGGTCCGAGGTGACAGGAGGGCATTACAGCACCATTTTGTAGTTTTGACAGAGCAGGAATGGTGCTAACTGACTCCTATTATTGTCAACTTCCTGGTCACATCCATGATACTTGCTATTTACTGCAAGGCAGAAAAGGTCCCCCAGATGTAATTAAGGTCACTAATCAGTTGACCCTGAATTAATCAAAAGCACGACAATGTGCGAGGTCCCAGTTAATCACATTCCACCTTTAGACGCAGGGAGCTTTCACAGTTGCTGGAGAGAGAGAGACTAAGCGATCAGAAAGCTGATGACAGTCCTCTGCGGCTGTTACAGGGGTGCACAACATGATTGCGTCTACTTGGAGGAAGGGGGCTCCTTAGAGAACAGTGAGCAAAGCAAAGAGATCTTACTTGACATTTCAAGGACCTGAGTTCTCCCCATAAGCAGAACGAAATGAAAACAAATGTTCGCGAGAACCTTCAGGTATAGGGAGCTGACCCCTTCAGGTTGGTGGTGTAAGCAGAGAACCCAGTTGCAGGGACCCGATGTTTGGATTGGAGGAGCCTTAAGATAATGACAGAGGAGTCTTCCTCCTCTCAACAGCTGTCAAGACGCAGCCCAGAACAGTCAAAAGTTAACAAACTTTGAGAGAACTGCAAACTGTCTCTAGAGGTTTTTAAAAGTTCTCCCCGAAGCTCTTTTCCAGAGCTGAGGAGGCAGCTCAGTGGATGGAGCCCTTGCCGAGGATGTGCCGACCCTGGATTTCACCCCTTGCTCTGCATACACCCAGTGAGGTGGTGCCCACTCATAATCCTAGCTCTGCAGAAATGGATGCAAGACGGTCGCTACAGGGGAGTGCAGGGCCAGCCTGAGCTACATAAGACCCCGTCTCAAAATAATAAGTATGTAAATAAACCTTCTTGAACCGGATTACACTCATTGATTGCTAGATCTATCTTTCACTTTCTACTGCTTTGTTCACAAATCTTCTAGAATTCTCTTCTTCGAGTCCACCAAGTCCTTTGAAACCAACTAAAACCTCATAGAATGAAAAGGCCTTCCACAGCCTGTAATTTTTGTCTCAAAAATCAAGTACTTCTCATGTGCATAATTCATTAACAATTAATCTTGTGCCACCTTGCAGAACCTTTTCCTACAAGGTCTAAATCCTTATTTTATTACTGCTTATTTCCTCTTGATTAGCAGGACTCAGGAAAGAAAGGGCTAAATTTAGATCCCACTCTACCCAAGCCAAGCCTTCTACATCATAGGCACCCATCAAATATTTTGTTCATTTGTTTTGTTCTAAAGTATTGCTCTTCAATGTTAATGATACGAAATGACACCAAAAGTCCATGGCAAGCCTCATTAGCCCAGCAGTGGGAATCTCGACGGTGACCTGACCCACATTCCACTTGGCCTTTAACTACCATGAACCCTGAGCACACTTAAACTGTCAAAATTAAAAACGTAACTGCAAAAACAAGATAATCGCAGAAAATAATTTTTCCCAATTGATTTGTATGACTTTCAATGACATTGTTAGCACCAACTTCTTCCGCAAACTGCCAACTTCTATAGCAAGAGACGTTCTTGCGTGTATGATACTATACAATGAATATACTACTCACATGAGCGGGCAGAAGAGCAGAAGAAAACAGGAGTTTTGAACAAAGTATTTTTAACAATTAAAAATGATCAACAAATCAGGCAGGAAGAAGTAAAGGCCCAGAGTTACCTGTGGTGTGGCAGGTCATGTAGATTTGACATAATCCCTTGAAATACAAGCAGGATTTCCAATCCCAGTTAAGATACCCACTAAACTCAATGGATCTGTTCTAAACTCTTAAGGAAAATCAGAAAAATACAATTTGAAAAAAAATGGAAGTTTAGTTGGTCACACATCAGGGCCTGCCTTCTGATGTTACCACTCCACCTCAGAGCGACATACTACGACATACTACAACATACTATCCCCTCACTGTCAGAAAACTGAACCGGAATCTTACCTCTAGAGCTATGGTTTCTTTCTTTCTCAAATGAAAACATAAGATAAAAATGAATTTTACATGAATTTAATGTGGACTTGTGAGTATATGTGTTTAAGTGTAAGTTTATGAGTATGTGTGAATGCAAGTGTGAAAGATTGTGTGTGTGTGTGTGTGTGTGTGTGTGTGTGTGTGTGTGTGTGTCCCCGTCTTAAGGGTTGGCTGAGTCTCTGCCTGCTAGCTTGTTTACTCTTCTGCATTAGGCAGACCTATACTTAATCCTTCCTTGATGGGGAAATTGCTGTCATTTTTAGACTTTCAGAGTAGATTTCTTGGACTCCCTAAAGTAGTTAATAACTTCACTTATTATCTAGCCCAAATCCTTCACTCAATATTTAAAAGTCACTTCTGCTTCTCTGACATTCACTGGATGGGGAAGGGTGTTGCTGTCTTCCATGTAAGAACTGCTTAGACACTAATACTCACTGCTCTGTCTCCTAATAGAACATTCCAGGGCTATCATGGTTCCTTGGTTAAATTTTCTGCAACTTCTAGTCTCCGTTATCTATGAATTTCAAGAATGAGTTGCCAGTCAGACACACGTTTAATTTCCCAACACCACAGTTAGTGTTAATTCTTAAATTTTACACTTCGGGTGACTGTTCAGGGTCATATCTCATGAATATTTAATGAAATAAATAATGCTAGGCTTTCCTTACTCTTACAAATAATTTCATAAATATTATTATGTTGAAGTGCTTATTCGTTTTAAATCTGAGATATGGAATTAAAGAATGGAGATCTATATAAAATGGCTGAACACAAGTACATCACGATGTTACAGCAAATGTCTCCATGACAGTAGGACCGGGAATGATATGATCTGTCATTTTTACTCTTCTATATTTCAGGGAGGATCTGTCACATGTCGCATGGGAGGAAAGATGAGTAACGCTGTCACAGTTTGCTGACAACTGCCCTAGTTTTAACATTAAAAGGCGTTCATCCCAAGGAAACCTCCAGACCCAAAGGAAGATGAAGCTGTCTACAAACGCTTAATCAATAAAAAATCGGAAGTCAAATATTGGAATAAGAACCCGGAAGATCAGATAACTGGGAGCAACTGCCAGTTGCTTCCTAACTCTCTTCTTCCTTGGTCCAAAAGGCCTGAGGTTGAGATCCTGTCTCCGCCTATTTTATCACTTTCTGTCTCTCTATCTATCTCCAAACCTCTATGGTTAACTAGAACTCCACACTCTCACTCCAAGCAAGCTTTATTTGTCAGAACACAAACAAAATATCACACAATAGGAAGATGATAGGCCAGTCTGGAAAGAGACCTAAAGCGGTGTGCTAGCCAATCATGGATGTCAGCACGCCTACATCTGGAATCAGCTGAAGTCCAGGCAGCTGTATGAGCCTGTGAAGGTTTTCTTGACTGGATCATTTGAGGTGGGACGACTCCCCCTAAATCTGCCCACACCTCCTGGTGCAGCTCACAGAAAAAGCCACGGAAGAAGGAAGATTTTGCTTATTGCCCACCTGCCCTCACTCTTACTGGTAAGTTCATCTATCCTGAGGCATTTCTTCCAGGGTGTTCGAACCTATTTCTTTGGGATTCCAATGTAGACTGAAGACTGACAGCTTTCTAGGACTTGCTGGGTACTCTAGCACCAGACTGGGGGTGCTGAGATATCAGGGCTTAGGATCTGAACAAGCATCAGATCCTCAGCCTTTCCACTGGGAGACAGTCATTATTGGACGACTCGGACCCCAACCTCTAAGCCACTCTCATATATCCATGTATAATGACTCTCATCTCTCTCTCTCTCTCTCTCTCTCTCTCTCTCTCTCTCTCTCTCTCTGTGTGTGTGTGTGTGTGTGTGTGTGTGTGTGTGTGTGTGTGTGTTCATTCTATCAGTTCTGTTCCTTCCAAGAACCCTAACTATACAAGTAAATATCAAAGATGCTTCCTTTGGCCATTGAAAGTGAAAGTAGAACCCAAGTCATTCTTTTTCAAAGCTAGAAAACACAAATGCCCTCCTCAGGGGGTGTCAAGGATCCTTAAATCAAAAGGAAGGACTCAAAGGA
This sequence comes from Myodes glareolus, assembly GCF_982192425.1. Lineage (NCBI taxonomy): Eukaryota > Metazoa > Chordata > Mammalia > Rodentia > Cricetidae > Myodes > Myodes glareolus. Next base: position 132,256,918 of record NC_142026.1, read on the forward strand.
AAAGAATGAATAATTCTTTCTTTAAATATTTTTTTTGTCACCAACATAGGCACTTTGCAGGTTGAGGCTCACTTTACAAGATCATGTAGGTTTGATCTGAGCAGAAATTCCAAGTTTGTTTGGCCTGTTTATTTACTTCCTTATTTATATTCCAAAACAATACAAAAACACAATAACAAAATGAAACAAAAATTACCCACCATTGCTCTTGCCGGAACCATGTTTGAGAGCCAATATCAAGGTGCAAGCCTGATTTCTGGTCAGCAGGTTGACTCTAGAACCTTCTGTCACTTTCTATTTATTCAATCAGCCCTGAGCAAAGCTATGTGGCTATGACCAAAGACTGTCTTTCCCTTAACAGGAGGTTAGTGACTGTCCCAGGACCCTTTACTATATGTAGTGTGCTCACCTCTGTCTAAGAGTGCTCTGTGGTCGTCATAGCTCCATACAACAGTGTGCTAGGGTTTTTTGAGTGAGATACATGAAGTTCAGAGAAATCTACTTGTTGAACTCCAAGACTCTACTTGCCCTTGAATAGCAGTAATGAGTGCACTTACCTCAGAGAGCTTGCCAGCAACATGCCTAGAACAGGCAGTGTGCATACAGCACCGTGAAATGTGTGAGTGTGCAAGATATGTGTGTAAGCAGACATACTATTTAAAAGGTAGCCTTGATTACCATCTTCTGCACAGGAAAACCAGCTTCGGTCATCAGTATGGACTCTTGAACACACCCTGGGGGCCTCAGGCTAGACTAAATATGAGTAAATAAATAAGAGGTGGTCTCTGGTCCCAAGAACTGAAAGCCTATGGAGTGGACCTGGTTAAACAGATCACTTCAGTACAGCTCGCTTGGAATCCCGAGACTATGAACAAGATAAATGGGCAGTGAGTCCCCTGGAGTCTAACACTGGAGCTCATACACTCAGGGCTGGTGACCTTGAAACTCAAGTTTTTTAGTTGTAATTATTAATTTTTCAATTTGAAAAGAGTACATCTGTGCTCATTAGAACAAAGAAACAAATTAAAACCATTTGCGTCCCCAGTATGAAGAAATAAGCAACTTTGGTACATCATATCCTCCCAGAACTGTTTATATAAACATATATGAAATACATGTGTGGATCCCAGCTTCCATCCAGAGGGCCTTCCGAGTGGTGAGTTGATTCGGGCCACGGCAGCGGCCCCGGCGAGGGGGAGCTAGGACTTTCCCCGACCCCATAGACTCCCAGGTCAGCCTGCCCTGCTGGCTCCACCCTGCTAGCTTCCCGCCAGCCATCCCAGCTTCCATCCAGAGGGCCTTCCGAGTGGTGAGTTGATTCGGGCCACGGCAGCGGCCCCGGCGAGGGGGAGCTAGGACTTTCCCCGACCCCATAGACTCCCAGGTCAGCCTGCCCTGCTGGCTCCACCCTGCTAGCTTCCCGCCAGCCATTCCTGCTTCCATCCAGAGGGCCTTCCGAGTGGTGAGTTGATTCGGGCCACGGCAGGGGCCCCGGCGAGGGGGAGCTAGGACTTTCCCCGACCCCATAGACTCCCAGGTCAGCCTGCCCTGCTGGCTCCACCCTGCTAGCTTCCCGCCAGCCATCCCAGCTTCCATCCAGAGGGCCTTCCGAGTGGTAAGTTGATTCGGGCCACAGCAGGGGCCCCGGCGAGGAGGAGCTAGGACTTTCCCCGACCCCATAGACTCCCAGGTCAGCCTGCAGTGCTGTGTCCACACTGCTAGGCTCTCCCGCCTGCCATCCCAGCTTCCATCCAGGTACAAATTTCTATATTTCTCCCCTCCCACTGAGGCCATAAAATTTCCCCAGTTCAGCTGCCTTGCACACTGGGCCTGCTCTGTAGGGGCATCCCGGAAAGAGGGAGTGCCTGTGATTCAATACCCTGCCTGGGGAAAGGTAGGCATTCTATCAGTGAACTCCCTGCCCAACAAGGGAACCTGACCCGATACCAGAAGCTCCAATAGAGAGCATTGGATCGAAGAGATGGGCAGACGCCAAGGCAAGACCTCCTCCAACAATCTGAAAAACAACATGAAAATATCAGATCCCAACGACCCTACAACAGAAGGATTTGAACACTCTAACCCAGATGAAGTGGAAAAAAGTGCCATTATGAAAGCAATAGAGTCCCTTAAACAGGATATGAATAACTCCCTTAAGGAACTGGTCGAGAAGTATAACAAAAAGTTTGAAGAAATGAGTATAGAAATGGATGAGAAATATAACAAAAAGTTTGAAGAAATAAGTAAATCCGTGAGTGATACCCTGAGAAACCAAGAAAAAACAATCAAACAAGTAAAGGAAACAGTCCAAGAATTGAAAACTGAAATGGAGGCAATGAAGAAAACACAAAACGAGAACCGGCTGGATATGGAAAACCTAGGTAAACGAGCGGAGACTACAGAATCAAGCATAACCAATAGAATACAAGAGATAGAAGAACGAATCTCAGATTCTGAAGATACCATAGAGAAAATAAATGCTCTGGTCAGAGAAAACGGCAAATCCAACAAATTCTCTTCACAAAACTTTCAGGAAATCTGGGACACAATAAAAAAACCAAATCTAAGAATAATAGGGATTGAAGAAGGAGAAGAACTGCAGATCAAAGGACCAGAAAATATATTCAACAAAATTATAGAAGAAAACTTTCCCAACCTAAAGAACGATATTCCTATGAAGGTTCAAGAAGCATACAGAACACCGAATAGATTGGATCAGAAAAAAACATCCCCGCGTCATATAATAATCAAAACACAAAACATAAATATTAAAGAAAAAATTTTAAGAGCTGCAAAGGAAAAAGGTCAAGTAACTTATAAAGGTAAACCTATCAGGCTTACACCGGATTTCTCTATGGAAACCATGAAAGCCAGAAGATCCTGGATAGAGGTACTGCAGAAACTAAGAGACCATGGATGCAAACCCAGACTAATATACCCTGCCAAGCTACTGTTCACTATCAACGGAGAAAACAAAATATTCCAGGATAAAAACAAATTTAAGCAATACGTAGCTACTAATCCAGCCTTACAGAGAATATTAGAAGGAAAATCACTACCGAAGGAATCCAACATTCCCAACACGGCCTACAATAACTCGAACATCTAGCGACCATTCACAAGCACAAATTAAAGAAGAAAAACACATATACTCTACTACCTAACAAAAAAAAAAATGACCGGAGTCAACAACCACTGGTCATTAATATCACTTAATATCAATGGACTCAATTCACCTATAAAGAGGCACAGACTTAGAGATTGGATACGAAAACAGGATCCAACATTCTGCTGTTTACAAGAAACACACCTCAACCACAAAGACAGACACCTACTCAGAGTAAAGGGTTGGGAAAAGGTTTTCCAAGCAAATGGGCCTAAGAAACAAGCAGGCGTGGCCATTCTAATATCTAACAAAATCGACTTCAAACTAAAATCAATCAGAAGAAATGGAGATGGACATTTCATACTCATAACTGGAACAATTCATCAGGAGGAAGTCTCAATCCTGAATATCTATGCTCCTAATATAAAGGCACCCACATATGTAAAAGAAACTCTTCTAGAACTCAAGGCGGTCATCAAACCACACACACTAATAGTAGGAGACTTCAACACTCCTCTCTCACCAATGGACAGGTCAATCAGACAGAAACCAAACAGAGAATTGAGAGACCTATTGGAGGTATTGAATCAAATGGACTTAACAGACATCTATAGAACACTCCACCCAAATAGGAAAGAATATACCTTTTTCTCTGCAGCTCATGGAACCTTCTCGAAAATTGACCACATACTCGGTAACAAAGTAAACTTCCACAGATACAAAAAAATATTAGTAACTACCTGTGTCTTGTCAGATCACCATGGACTAAAATTAGAATTCAACAACAATGCTCCCCCCAGGAAGCCAACAAACTCATGGAAACTGAACAGTCAACTACTAAATCACCCCTGGGTCAAGGAAGAAATAAAGAAAGAAATTAAACTCTTCCTTGAATTTAATGAAAACAAAGACACAACATACTCAAACCTATGGGACACTATGAAAGCAGTGCTAAGAGGAAAGTTCATAGCACTAAGTGCCCAATTAAAGAAAGCGGAGAAAGCACACATTGGAGAATTAACAGCACAATTGAAAGATCTAGAAAAAAAAGAAGCTGATTCACCCAGGAGGTCTAGAAGACTGGAAATAATCAAACTGAGGGCTGAAATCAACAAAATAGAAACAGAGAAAACAATCCAAAGAATCAATGAATCAAAAAGCTGGTTCTTGGAGAAAATCAACAAGATTGACAAACCCCTAGCCAAGTTAATCAAACGGCAGAGAGAGAACATGCAAATTAATAAGATCAGAAATGAAAAGGGGGACATAACCACAGACACAGAGGAAATTCAGAGAATCATTAGATCTTACTATGAAAGTTTATATGCCACAAAGTTGGAAAATGTAAAAGAAATGGACATTTTTTTAGATAAGTACCATATACCAAAGTTGAACCAAGAACAGGTGAACAACCTAAATAGACCTGTTAGTCGCGAAGAATTAGAAGCTGTTATCAAAAATCTCCCTACCAAAAAAAGCCCAGGACCAGATGGTTTCAATGCAGAATTCTACCAGATCTTCCAGGAAGAGCTAATACCTATACTCCTTAACGTATTCCACAATATAGAAACAGAAGAGTCATTGCCTAACTCCTTTTATGAAGCTACAGTTACCCTAATACCAAAACCACACAAAGACACAACCAAGAAAGAGAATTACAGGCCAATCTCACTCATGAACATCGACGCGAAAATTCTCAATAAAATACTGGCAAACCGAATCCAAGAGCACATTAGAAAAATTATCCATTATGATCAAGTCGGCTTCATTCCAGAGATGCAGGGCTGGTTCAACATACGCAAATCTATCAATGTAATCCATCATATAAATAAACTGAAAGAAAAAAACCATATGATCATCTCACTAGATGCTGAAAAAGCATTTGACAAAATTCAACACCCATTTATGATAAAGGTGTTGGAGAGACTGGGGATACAAGGATCATACCTAAATATAATAAAAGCAATATACAGCAAGCCGACAGCTAACATCAAACTGAATGGAGAGAAACTCAAAGCCTTTCCACTAAAATCAGGAACGCGACAAGGCTGTCCACTCTCTCCATACCTCTTCAATATAGTGCTTGAAGTTCTAGCAATAGCAATAAGACAACATAAGGAGATCAAGGGGATTCGAATTGGAAAGGATGAAGTTAAACTTTCGTTATTTGCTGACGATATGATAGTTTACATAAGTGACCCCAAAAACTCTACCAAAGAACTCCTACAGCTGATAAACACCTTTAGTAACGTGGCAGGATACAAGATCAACTCCAAAAAATCAGTGGCCCTCCTATACACAAAGGATAAAGAAGCAGAGAGGGAAATCAGAGAAGCATCACCTTTCATGATAGCCACAAATAGCATAAAATATCTTGGGGTTACTCTAACCAAGGAAGTGAAAGACCTATTTGACAAAAACTTTAAGTCTTTGAAGAAAGAAATTGAGGAGGATACCAGAAAATGGAAAGACCTCCCCTGCTCTTGGATTGGGAGAATCAACATAGTAAAAATGGCAATTCTACCAAAAGCAATCTATAGATTCAATGCAATCCCCATCAAAATCCCATCAAACTTCTTCACAGACCTTGAGAGAACAATAATCAAGTTTATATGGCAAAACAAAAAACCCAGGATAGCCAAAACAATCTTATATAATAAAAGAACTTCTGGAGGCATTACCATCCCTGACTTCAAACTCTATTATAGAGCTACAGTATTGAAAACAGCTTGGTATTGGCATAAGAACAGAGAAGTCGACCTATGGAATCGAATAGAAGACCCAGATATTAACCCACAAACTTATGAACACCTAATTTTCGACAAGGGAGCTAAAGGTATACAATGGAAGAAGGACAGCATCTTTAACAAATTTTGCTGGCATAACTGGATGTCAACCTGTAAAAAAATGAAAGTAGATCCATATCTATCACCATGCACAAAAATCAAGTCCAAATGGATTAAAGACATCAACATTAATCCGTCCACTTTGAACCTGATAGAAGAGAAAGTGGGAAGTAGTCTACAAGATTTAGGCACAGGAGGCCTCTTCCTAAGCAGGACCCCAGCAGCACAGACAATAAGAGAAACAATGAATAAATGGGATCTACTGAAACTGGGAAGCTTCTGTAAAGCAAAGGACACTGTCAGTAGGACAAAAAGGCTGCCTTCTGACTGGGAGAAGATCTTCACCAACCCCTCATCAGACAAAGGTCTGATCTCCAAAATATACAAAGAACTCAAGAAACTAGGCACTAAAACTCTAATTAACCCAATTAAAAAATGGGGTACTGAACTTAACAGAGAATTCACAACAGATGAACTTCGAATGGCCAGAAGACACTTAAGGTCATGCTCAACCTCCTTAGCGATCAGGGAAATGCAAATCAAAACCACTTTGAGATACCATCTTACACCTGTCAGAATAGCTAAAGTCAAAAACACCAATGATATCCTATGCTGGAGAGGATGTGGGGTGAGGGGAACACTCATCCATTGTTGGTGGGAATGCAAACTCGTGCAGCCACTGTGGAAATCAGTGTGGCGGTTTCTCAGGAAACTGGGAGTCAACCTCCCTCAGGACCCAGCAATTCCACTCTTGGGAATATACCCTAAAGATTCCCGATCATACTACAAAAGCATTTGTTCTACTATGTTCATAGCAGCACTATTTGTAATAGCCAGAACCTGGAAACAGCCTAGGTGCCCCTCAATAGAAGAATGGTTAAAAAAGGTGTGGAACATATACACATTAGAGTTTTACTCAGCGGTAAAAAACAATGACATCTTGAATTTTGCATGCAAATGGATGGAAATAGAAAACGCTTTACTGAGTGAGGTAAGCCAGACCCAAAAAGAGGAACACGGTATGTATTCACTCATAAGTGGATTCTAACCATAATTAAAGGTCTTTGAGCCTATTATTCGTGATCCTAGAGAAGCTAAATAAGAAGATGAACCTGATGAAGATTATTTAGCTATCCACCAGGAGGTAGGAAATAGACAAGAGTCCCAGGTAACCTCGGGTGCATGGGGGGGAGGGAGGGTCGATGGAAGGGGAGAAGGTTAGAGAGAAGGGAGTAGGGGAAGAAAGGGGAAAGCTTGGTGGCCTGGGATGGGGGGGGAGGGAGGAAGGATGAACAAGGGATCAGGGAAGATTATATTTCAACTAAGGGACCCATTTTAGGGTTTACAGGAGACTTGAGTATATATGGGATCCCAGGTCCAAGGAGAGATCCCCCAGATTGCTCTCTGGACAGAGGAGTGGGTGCCTGAATCGGCCGTGGCCCATGTCCATACTGATGTATATTTTGCTTATCACCATAGATCCTGCATCTGACGAAGGATAGCGATACAGTCGGAAACCCACATTGCAGCACGGGACTGAGCCCCCCGAGGTCCAAATGAGGAGCAGAAGGAGGAAGAACATGAAAAACGAAGTCAGTACTGCGAGGGATGCCATCACCCACTGATACAAGGGAACGGATCTGATGAGAGTTTACCAAGGCCAGTTGGACTGGGACTGAAAGAGGACGTGATCTAACCAGACTCTCCGAATTTGGCCGGATTCTCTGACTGTGGCTGACCCGAAGTCTTTCTGAAAAGCCATTGACTATGACACTGGGACCTGTTTCCTCTACATATAATGGATTTTGGGGATCCAGTCTGTTTGGACACTCACCTTCCTGGACCTGGAGGGAGGGGGAAGGAACTGGAACTTCCCACAGGGCAGGAAACCCTGACTGCCCTGGGGGACGAAGAGGGAGGAGGAGGGGGAGTAGGGGGAGTGGGAGGGTGTTGGGAGGGGGGGTGGAAATGGAAACTTTTATAATTTAATAAAATTTACTTAAAAAAAAAAAAAAAAAAAAAGAAATACATGTGTGTTTTAACCAAGTTTATACATTACACACTATTTTGTAATCTTATTTTTCCTTAAAGTATGTCATAAAGTATTTAATATTTTATTTTAAAAAAAATCAAATGCAGGGATGAGGAGATAACTCAGTCAGGAAAGTGCTTACTGTGTAAACATGAGTTTGAATCCCTGAACACACATAAAAAAGATCCAGGCATGGTGTGCAAGCTTGTAATTCCAGGTCTTATGAACTGGAAATATGTAGGTCCCTGGGCTGCAATGTCCAGTCAACCTAGCCGATTTGGTAAACTCTGGGCCAATGAGAGACCCTATTTCAAAAAATAAAAAAAGGGCAGATGGCTTCCCAAGAAACCAAGCCAGAGGTTGACCTCTGTTCTTCATTTGCATATGCACACACACATACATGGATACCTCATCTATATGTGCACCCACAAAAGCACAGGTGTGAACACACACAAAAAAATAATGTAATAAAATAACAAACTAAGTACAACTTTTTAAGAGGTGTCATAACATTCTATCAAACACATACATGCAATTTCCTAACCTGATTCCTTAAGTGTTTTCCACTGAGTTTTGCTGAATATTTCTTTGATGAAAGATTTATTTAAGAAGTGAAATATCTTGAGCTGATGATGAAGAAACAATACCGGCAGTGTGGGAGACTGAACCCAGTGAGAAGCATTCCAAAGTCCTCAGTGTCCTGGCTAAAATCTTGGAAGATCTGAATTAAGGCGGAACTGCTCAGACAAGGGAAGAACCAGCCTGTGGGATCTGTGAGTTTAAATTAGAGATGGCTGCCTATGGGTAGGCAGGGCTGGGATGGTTCTTGCCTATATTGGGACCTTTAAAAAGTTCTTAATGCTTATTCATCATGGGAGAGAAAACCTAGGAGTAGTGAGTTTAGAGAATACAACACACGAGTTCCTTTCCAGATATCTTGAGATGGAAATACATGTGCCATCTGTGTTGTCTGACAATTCATCTCTGACAAAACTCTTCACTGAGTTGTAGCTCCAGCAAAGGCCACAGAAGTGAAGAGTAGGATCCAAGCAGTAGATGTGTTCAGTTCACAGCTGAAGACTGCAGCCTACAGTGACAAACAGAGGAACTGCCCTGGGGAGGCTGAGGAGGACCCAGGAACACTCTGACAGGGATATAGGGAGAAAACAACTGTGGAAAAGAGCCTTGCATGATGTTTGCTGCCTAAGGACTCGGGAAACCTCTCAGGTCTTGTTAGATTCTCCGTAGACAGGACCCTACCCTGATGACCACCATTGATAACTTAACATGAAGGTCCAGTATTGCCATTTTCACCACAATGACCAAAATTGGTGACAGCAGACATTTAAAGATCAGAAGAGTTTACTTTTACAGTTTGGGGGATGCAGCCCATAGTTGCTGAAAAGTATCATGGAAATAGGAGTGAGGGATAGAGGGGAGCTATTCACATCACTACAGACAAGGAAACATCGGCGGAAGAGTATAGCCTCACGTGTCAACTCCAGGTAGGCCGCGCCTCCCAGCATTCTCAGACCCTCCCAAAATATCATCACCAACTGGACAGTGAGCCCATGGGAACATTTCAGGTTTAAGCCGTAACAAACCCTGTCTCTGGGACTGTTTCTCAGAAGTTATCTGCCCTGTTTTATGAGACTGTGCCTCTCATTAAGGCAGAGCCCAACAAAGAGGCTAGGCTGGCAAACATCAGAGATAGAGGCTTGGATCTCAGGGACAAACACCAGAGCACCCTAGAAAACACTCAGGCCATGGAAACATGTGCCTAAAATAGGGGTAAAAGGCATGTACTGTCAAGTAAATTAATTGGCAAGTAAACATCTGAACCCCACTCTTCACTGTTGACTGAGGTTTCTGTCCTGTCCTGTCCTGCAGCCATTCAGCCCCAAAGAAATACACAGAGGTCTACATTAATCGTAATCTGGTTGGCCTATTAGCTCAGGCTTCTTATTAACTCTTTTAACTTATATTAGTTCATAATTATTGTCTGTGTTAGACACGTGGCTTGGTACATTTTTCAGCGAGGCATTCTCATCTTGTTTCCTCTGTGACTGGGTAGTGGCTGCAGATTGACTTTTTCCTCTTCCCAGAATTCTTGTTGCCCCACCTCTACTTCTTTCCTGGTCGACCCACCTATACTTCCTGCCTGGCTACTGACCAATCAGTGTTTATTTAAAATACAAGTGACAGGGTACAGAACATTGTCCCACAGCACTGGCTAACACAGACAAGAATTGTCTGGCTAACACAGATAAGAATTGTCTGGCTAACACAGACAAGAATTATGGGCTAATATAAGTTATAAGAGTTAATAAGAAACATGAGATAATAAGCCAATCAGTTTATAGTTAATGTAGACCTCTGTGTGTTTATTTGGGGCTAAACGGCTATGGGAGCTGGTGGGACAGAAACCGCAGTCAACACTTCACTGTAGGAATTTTTAGAGAGCTAAGAGCATGCATGGATATTATATTCTCCAAGACAGAAACACACTGTATACCATCTTCCAGACTGCTGTCACCACAGAATTTCCTCTACAAGGAGCATCTGCTGACAAATCAGAGATCACCATCCTCCTGGGAACACAACACAAGGGAACACTGACCCCCACAAAACACCAGGCAGGTGCCCTACAGAACTCCAAGCTCGCTTACTTAAGGTAACAAAACAAAGCAGCTGATTTAGTTTGTTTGCCACTAAATGAGTCTAATACCAAAAGGCTGAGAATAGTAAAGGCCAGAAGTGCATCAGGGCAATGTTGTCATCCATCCTGAGGACGCACGCATCTTGCAGTGTTTCTATAAACCTGAAATCCCAAATGAGGATGGGCCAGAGTTGCTGGCTGCTGGCCCACTCTGTCCACTATGCAGCAAGCAGGGCAGGATCTCTTCAAAGCAGCATGAGTAACTTGAAAAAGAAAACTGCTGGGAAAATAGAGATGTGGTATTATGAGAACTCAGAGTCACACAGCTGTGGGAAGCAGATGCGAGGCAGCGGCGGCCAGCAGTGTGCTCAGCGCATCCTGCAGCTCCAGCTAGGGAAAGATCTGGGTACCCCAAGCTTTGTGTTATCGCAAGGGTTCTAAGAAACAACCACTCCCCAGTGTCTTCAAAGACAAACATATGTACACAGTCACAGCCACCAATGACAATCACTAAAAAGGGAGACACAAACAGGCTGTAGATGCACAGGCGTGAGGAGACCTTGACCAACTCCAGCCACTTCTGTTTCCTTTTTGTTTTCTTTTGTAGACAGAAGAATAACAGATGAAAAAAATGTATATCTAAGTTCAAAGAGGTCTTTAAACAAGCAACAGTCTCAGTGATGAAAAGTATCAAACCATAGTTCAAAGGGCAATGACTGCTTTCTTGGTGCTATATAAAATAGCAGGGCATTTAGAATCAATTCAGGCTTAAAACTGATGAAACTGATAACCGGCTTTTTATAAATGCATTGTAACTAATGCTCTTTTTCTACCTAAAACATCTTACAGCTCTTTCTCACATGGTGAAAACCCCTTCAAATATTTAACTCACTATCATTACAGAAATATCATGAGAACCGGCCCATGGGTCTGTTAGTTTTTAAGGTGTCAAATATGTCTGCATTGCTGGAAGTCGCCAGCATGCCATCTCCCAAGCAGCAGCTCTTTAACAGGCTCTTTGTTGCATGCCTTCCTCGAGAGCAAGGCTGTGTGCTCCTCCAATTCTCCAGAGACAGTCTAGCCTCTTCCTAGATTTTGTTTTCCTCTGCAATTTCCCTTTTATAGTTGAAGCCAGTGCTGAGGTCATTTGGCCTGAGCTGATCTCAATTACATCCCTCTGACTAAAGCAGGGGTAGGGGTGACATAGCAGGGTCACTCTGTTTCATTTTCCCTCTGCAAAACAAAAGAATCAGAGAAGATATTACCTGGGTCTCCAGAGCACAAATACACTACCTATTAAAACCACTTGCAAAAGTGACCACATTTGTCGATAATTTTGGGTACAAAACGGATTTATGGCATCCAAAGTAACCATTTGCTCTAATGAGGTTATATAGTAATTCACAACTTGCAAATTATCAAATAGTGAAACTTCACACATTTATCAAAAAGTCACATCCCACATGCCAGCACCTCTCTGAAAGGCTTGCCCTCTGCTTTCCAGAATTGTAATCTTCTTTAGCCAGAAAACCTAAATTCCTAATGATGGGCGGGTAAGAATGCTATCTAAAGCCTTGAGGCTGCCAGGCTGTCAAGGTCAAGCTCACATTCTCTCTGCTTGCTGCTGTGCCCTCGCACAGAATGTGGGCACAGGACAGACAGGTGCTGACCACTCACTTGTCGAATAAATCATTGGCATTGATAAATGAAAACTCAGAGTCAGAAATTGGGATTCAACCTGGAGATCTGAAAAGCAAAACAGCTGGCCACTGGCTCTTACCATGACCTCAGTCCGAAATAGTGATCCTGCCTCCTGGAATCTTAGAATGAGGCTGTGTCTGAGAGCTGTCTCGCCCCATTTTATAGTCCTTCCTAGGGCTGGGATTAAAGGCGTGCACCACCCGATTCTATGGCAACTAGTGAGGCTACTGGAATTAAAGGTGCATGTCATTGTGGCTACTGGGATTAAAGGTGTGTGTTACCATAATCTGGTCTGTAGAGCTGACCAGTGGGGCTGTTTTACTCTCAGATCTTCAGACAGTCCGTATTTATTAAAATACAATTGAAGTGTCACTACAGATAAACTGATAATGAGGCCAAAATGGAATTTTCATTACATGTATACATTTACATCACCAAGAATAAATACTGATTATTTGACTAGCCTATGCTTTCTTCCGGACTTTTCCCCCAAAAGGTAGTGCTGAGGAATATTCCCTTAGAAACAAGCCTAAGCTAAGACCAAACTTTCATAATTAATAAGTCTCTGTGCCATGATTTGAGTGCTGTCCAAAAAAGCCTGCTGTAATGTAGTCCTCCAATGTAACAGAACTTGCATTATCATCAGCCTGAGGATAATGGGTGGTTAGTGACTGACATTTGTGGGATGATTTGCAATGCATATTCACGTGCATATTCTCAATCCTAATGACAAAGTAGGCAGCTTAAATTATAGCACAGTCTCTCTCTCTCTCTCTCTCTCTCTCTCTCTCTCTCTCTCTCTCTCTTCTCCCTATTCCTCTCCCTCTACCCCTCCCTCCCTCCCTCTCTGCATCTTGGGAGAAATCTTGAAGTAAACATTGACTAGAGAGATGAGCACCAGACTGCAAGATAAATATTCCACTTAAAAAAAAACTGTCAGTGGCTCAATGGAGGGAGGACAACAACCAACAATGGAGGGAGGACATTATTTGAGGGTAGAATATTTATTCTTGATGAAAAAAGCTGAAGTCCAGCTTCAGGATCTTCACAATGGAGGAAAGGTGAGCTCTGGCCTGGGCCTCACCCTGTGCCGTAGACCACGTCTCACATGAGCCATGGAGCCTGTGCCCAGACCTTGGCATGTCTCGGGAGACACCTGCTCCACTCTGAGCCCACAACAGAACGGGTCACAGCTGCAACACAGAAAGCCTGAGAAGTGAGTAGGGGAACACCCGGAGAAGCTGAAGCAGGACAGGGCTCGAATCCCAGCACCTTTGCTGGTTGAGGGCTCCGAGACAAAATGATGAAAATCTACACTTATTGTTCAGGATTTGAGAATGGTGTGCCTCAGAATGGGAAGATTAACATAAAAACTGATTTATAGTAATATCACACACACACATGCATACACACACACACACACACACACTCATACACACATTTCCCCTGGTCATTTCCTTCCTTCTCCCTTCCCACAACCCTCACGTCATAGCGAAAGTTATCCATTGAACTAATATGGACATTCTATCAGAACAAACATTTCTCCCGTGTCATCATCTCTATTCAGAAAATATATTGATGGGAAAAAATAAGGATTGAGGGGCAATGGGAAGAGGATAATGCCATTCTGATTCTCTTCAAACCCTAAGTATCTGAAGCAGGGGACACACATGCATAGATCTATGTGGTTTTGACTCTATAGTTTCTACCATTTATCTGTTATTGATGGACACCACACTCCATGTTTTCTGCCAAACTGGATAATTCCATTTGTCACAGGTAACTGCTATACAGCTAAGTGGAGAACTGTGGGCTGATACCATTACTCAGTCATTACGACAGATGAAGGAGCAAGGTATGGAATCTGTGTATGCTCAGAATGCTACAACCAGCGACCACACACGACAGATGAAGGAGCAAGGAATAGAATCCATGTATGCTCAGGATGCTACAACCAGCAACTACACCGTGTAAAGCTGGGAGGCCATTAGTGAGGAGAGGAGGCGGTAGAAACCAGAGCCCTGTCCTTCAGCTATTCTCACACTTGCTGGGCATGAGAAAGCATACCATCTGCAGTCATTATGTCACTGGGGTTAGGAAAGTGTATGTTTATCAAGAATGCCTGTCCACCCAGCTTTGCGGAGCGAAGTCAAGCAGGAGAGTAGACTCCTGGGAAGGATATGGCATGTTCCTCTCCTACATATGTCGTCTCCCTTCCTCTCTTCAGTAGGTGTGTGGGCTAGAGGTTAAATTGAATATCTTCCTGAATAATTCTCCATCATATTTTTTGAGATGCGGTGGTCTTTGAGCCTGAGGCTCATTGGTTCAAGTAGGCCTGCTAGTCAATAAGCCCTAGGGATCCAACTGCCTCCATGCCCAGAACCCTGGGGCTACAGATGCACACTGTGGTGTTCAGATTTTTATGTGGGTGCTGGAATCTAAACTCAGGTCCTCACGCTTGCAGAGCAAGCTCTTCACCGATTGGACCGTCTCCCCAGCTTCAGGGCTGCCCTGGTTTGCTTCAGACTGTTAAGGTGATTATGGAGTAGCTTTGTAAAGCCCCCTCTGGGGAAAACACAGAGGACTCTCTACTCCTACCTGCAGGGTAAATCAAACTCAAAAAATTCCCTGTTGTAAAAGGTGGGAGGTTCCCTAGACCTCATCCAGGAGAAATGACAAGTACCCACTCCTGCACAGCCTTACACCTAACAGAGCCATGGATACTCATACGGCCAGCAGTAGTTAACACAAGGGAAGTAGAAAACCAAGAGGCAGGTCAGAGAGGAAACGGGGACTGTGGAGCTTAGCATGATCATGATAATTTATATGCATATATATTGCATGTATATGTGCTTATTATATGTGCATATGCATTTATACATGAATATGTTTCTATTTGTGCTCTAATGATGTTGGTCTTTGCCCACAGTGCACCTATGTATCCAGACAGCACAGGAAATTCCCTGGCATATGCGTTTCATATACCTACCCCAGCTGAGTTTCCTCAACATCCAGTAAAGATTTGGGGTGTTTCTGTTTTCTTTCCTACCAGACATTTTTATTAAATGTTTCTATAATGCAAACGTGTCTTGCATTATATTAACATTTTATACGAAAAGTCATATCCCATTCTCAAACTACCTGAACATAACGAGCAAAATGCTGGAAGTCGTCAGTGGAGAGAACGGCAGCGCTCACCCCTGAAGACTGAGACAGGAAGAGGGTGGTGCAAGACTAAAGGATGAATAATAACGTTCGGAGCGGTGTAAATCAAAAGAACTAAACTACTGTAAAATGCATCGTGATGCTTCTCTTCCATTTACTGGAGAAAGCGCTCTACAAAATGAGGGACTGTTGAGTTAAAAATATAAACGGGAGAGCACTTGGGAGGCAGACAAAGAGCTGAGTCCACAGCTATTATAGCCATCCAACCTGGCTTCTGATAATTAGATAACTGTGGTAAAAAAAAATAATAATAAAGCAGATACATGGAGGTATTTTTGGAAGTCACATATTAGAGCACAAAAAAATAAAATGAAAGATGTTTTACCCAGTTTAAATACACTTGGCTCTTAGTAAAACATAAGTGATTAGATTTACCCAATTTATTTTTGTTCTGTTTTGATGAATTAAGTTTGATTATTTCCTGTAGCAATTAATTTATCCAAGAGGCCTTTTTCTGCTATTTTAATCTGAGCTAGCATTATACCTAATGAACTCCTAGTTAAGTTCCAGCATTAGATGATAATTTTTAAATTGCATTCTAGGACTGGGCTGGTGTGATGGCTCAGAGGGTAAGGGGGCTTGCAGCCAAGTGTGAGAATCTAAATTCAGTCTCCAGGAAACACAGGAAAGGATCAGTTCCTGTGATCACCTCCTGATCTCCACATACATGCAGTGGCACATGGACACCTACATACATGTGTGTGTGCGTGCACACATACACACAGTTATAAATTAACATAAACTGCTTTATAACTGAAATAATATATGTTCACTTTTGTTTAAAACACAAAGAACAGATGTGTGTGAGCCAGGAAGTAAATAAAATGGTCACAAGACTTCTGATTACGGGTCTAGTCTGTAAGAAACTTGGCAGCCACCGCTGTGCCAACAACATGTAAACAGCTGATTGGGCTGAGAAATCCATAGCTCCTTTCAGATCTGTCAGAGAAATGGGGTCATAGAATATATTTCTGCACAGAAAATTAGTGAGAGAGATGGACAGACACACAGACCCACAATGTACTGGAGCAGAAACTTATCCCAAAGTAGGCAGGCACCCAAGTCCAATCCCTGGTGCGGGAGAATTGTCTGCATTCTGTCAATCATGTTTTAAATAAACGCTGATTGACCAGGCAGGAGGTGTAGGTGGGGAACCAGAACAGGAAGTAGAAATGATGCAATGAGAACAGGAGAATTCTGGGAAGGAGGAAGCTGATTCCGCCACTCCTGCCCATACCACTGAAGCAGCAGGATGTGATCTGCCCCACTGAAAAAGGTACTGAGCCACATAGCTAAAATAGATCAGAAAAATGGGTTAATCAAGATGTGAGCATTTGCTAATAAGTAGCCTGACCTAATGGGCCAATCAGCTTTACAACTTACAGAGTCCTTTGTGTGATTTTTCTCTGGGACTAAACAGCTGGGGGGCTGGGCAGGACAGAAACCCCAAGAAACAGGCCCTTCATGTTACAAATCCCTAGGATCCTTGTGATGGAAAGAGAGAACCAACTCCTAAAAGATGGCTTTGACTTGCACACACATACCATAGCATGGAAGTACATGTGCAGAGAGAGAGGGGTAGAGAGGGGAGAGAGTCCAGGTAATGGCAGTCATGGGGCTCTCTACGCTTTTCTAAGTTTCCCCCTCCGATTCTCACACTAAATGTCAGGGAGAAGATCAACATGCTTCAGGAAATGGGGAAATTTGCCTTTTTTTTGATAATCCAGAGCTCTAGCTTGTTGCAATCCCCCATGTAGGAGAAGAGAATGACCTGATACTCCATCCCATACTACCCAACCTACCCCACTTGAAGGCAAGGTTTAGAAGCATTTGCAAATTTCACAGGGCAGCAGAACAGACTGGGAAGGGGGGTGAAAATGCAATCACAGAACTGTAGTCACCCTCTCCTCTCCTATGCCCCAGCTCCACATCACTAAAGACCTGTTGACCTCAGTTCTTTGTGCCTACCATATCATGTCTGTCTGCCAACAGCAATGGCGAGGCATGCTATAGAGCCGAAACAGTTTGAAGACCTGAAGAAAGTACCAGAACCTGATGCAGACATGTCAGGAATGCCAGGAGATTTAAACTAACCATGACTAATACTCCGCTATTGTTTAACTTTTGTGTTCATTCCAAAATTCATGTGTTGGAGGCTTAGACAACAAACCCAAACCTATAGGGAAGTGGAGGCTGATGGGAGGTGCTGAGCTCATGAGGCCACTGTGTGCTCATGAGCAGAAGAATACAATCACGGGGACTGCAGATGTGTTCACTTTTTCTGCCCTCAGCCACACAAAGAAGCAACAAGCGGTCATCAGCAGACACCAGATCCTGTGCCTGTATCTTAGATTTGCCAGCTTCCAAGACTGAAGAGATTACATGTCTATTCTTTATAAACGATTCAGTCTCGGGAAGTCTGTGATAGCAACACAGAAAGGACTCATACGTGTGTCAAATGCGGTAAGGAATGATGCAGGCAGCTGGCAAGTGCAGATGCACAGTGAAGCAGAGTGAGGATGCTGCCGTACCAGGTCAGAAATGCTGTAAAAGCAAGGGAGGCTGGGTTTTGATGGATTCACTGGGAGACTGGACAGAGAAGTTCTGACTGAGACACTGTTTCAACCAGTTTCTGCTTTCAAGGCAGAAAGTTGGTATGAGAGAATTATCTGTATTTTGTCAATCATGTATTTTAATAAAACGCTGATTGGCCAGGCAGGAAGTATAGGCGGGAAAACCAGACAGGAAGTAGAGGTGATGCAAGAGAACAGGAGAATTCTGGGAAGCAGGAAGGTTCCTCTGCGACTCCTGCGTAGACCACCGAAGAGGCAGGATGTAAACTGCCCAGCTGAGAAAGGTACTGAGCTGTGTGGCTAATGTAGATAAGAATAACGGGTTAAGATAAGTCATAAGAACTAATAAATAGCCTGACCTAATGGGCCAATCAGTTTATAATCTTATGGAGATCTCTGTGTGATTGATTTTCTTTGGGACTTGCCGGTTGTGGGGTGCCAGGCGGGACAGATATCCCAACAAGCCGGCCATCATGTTACAGAAAGTCAAAGTGTATGTGGTGGGGGGAGAATGGCACAGGATATCCATGACGGGTAAGACACCTACAAAGGGCTTTATGTATACTGAGGATAACAGAAAGAAAAGAGAAAGAAACTGGTCAAATATTAGTGACAACAATGGCTCATGCATTTCTCAAATGAATGTTAGGCACTAAGCTAGACTCAGGACCTTAAAGAATACTAAGAATAGCTACAGGAATGACCCCCAAAAGAGGTGTGAGGGTGTGTGTGTGGGTGTGTGTGTGTGTGTGTGTGTGTGTGTGTGTGTGTGTGCACTGAAGGCTTGGTCCCCAAGCCAGTGCCATCAGGAGGTGCTGGGATTTTTAGATTGTGTGGCTGAGTTGATAGTCATTAGCTCACTCAAGTTGTGCTCTCATATCATTTGTGGGATCAGGGTCCCCCATTTCTCTGTGCTTTTGACTCAATATGCTCTGACATGGAGTCAGTGACATTATTCATAGCCTTCATCCAAGGGCCAAATCTGACCTTAGATGAGAACCTTCAGAACTATGAGCTATTTAAAAACAAACCAATGAAGAAAGGAGAGAAGGAAGGAAGGGAGGGAGGAAGGGAGAGAGGGAGGGAGGGAGGGAGGACAGAAGGCCACTTACCTTGCTCATCACCTTGAGGTAACTTCAAGCTAACTAGTAGAAGGGATTTTAAGAAATCATAAACACACATATGTATTATTCAAACTACAGAAAACTAAAGAAAGACATATGGACAGAAGCCAGATCTTTTTAATATATATATATATATATATATATATATATATATATATATATATATATATATATATACTTGGAAGCAAGGATAAAATTTACAATCTCTCTGTGCTCAGAAACCAAGCAAGGAAAAACAGAGACTAGTGAAGCATTCGGGGTTGAGAAAGGAAGCCCCACTGAGACAGAGCCACATGCCCTGAGAAAATCCCCAGTAGAAGTGAGGGAGAAACAAGCCCTCCCAGGCAAAGAGAAACTGAGGGATTGACTGCCAGCTGGGTAGTCCCCCCAAGAAATAATGGGGTGGATCTGGGAGAACTTGCAGGGAGGGGTTTGAATAGGACCCAAATATAATGTATGAAATTCTCAAAAATGTATAAAATAGGTATTAAAAATAAACCAGGGAAGTAGTACTATACACCTTTAATCCCAGCACTCAGGGGCAGAGGGTGGTAGACATCTGAGTCCGAGGCCAGCTCTATGGATGGAGTTCCAGGACAGCCAGGACTTCATAGAGAAGTGCTGCATCAAAAACCAGTGTGTGTGTGTGTGTGTGTGTGTGTGTGTGTGTGTGCATATGTGTGTGCACACACGTGTGTTAGCCTCATGTTTTGTTGTTTTTATTATTACACTTATTTATTTTGTATGGGGTTCATGCGTGGCACACTGTTTATGGGGAACCAGCTCTCTTCTTCCGCGTGTGTCCTGGCACTCAAAATCAGGCCATCACGCTTAGAAGCAAACACCTTTACCTACTGAGCCAACTCACTGGCCTCAAATCTCAAAATGCTTTGAACATTTTGAACACAATGAAAAACACAAACACATTGTATCAAAATTTATGAGATGAGGTTGAATCGGTGCTTAAGAAGAGATTATAGACTAAACAATTTTTTTAGAATGTTTCAAAACAATCTGGGTTTCCAGCTAGGGCTGTTGTTTTTTGAAACAAGTATGTTCCAACTCCGCATCCCACAGAGGACAGACAGCTCTCCAAAGACTTGCAACAAAAAGTCAAGTAATCCAGTTTAAAAATGGACAAATGCACTAGGCAGACAGCTATCTGAAGAAGAAATATAAATGACTAATGAATAAATACATTAAAAAACTGCTCTCTAGCATTGGCCATATTGAAATGAGCTGGTGTGTGAAACGCAGAGTGATTATAGAGAACATTAAAGAGGTTCCTTTAAAAAGTGACCATGGAGTTGGAGCTCCCACACTTTGTGCCTATTCCACTTCGAGGCATACGTCTAAAAGAAACCATCATATCAAATAGATACATTTACACCCATTGTGATACTGTTCACAACAGTTAAAAATGAGATTAGCCTAGGTGTCCATAGCCATAACATAAATCAAGTGTCATTTATGTATACATTGGAATATTATTTATCCACAAAGAAGATAAAATTCTTTTGTATGGATCAGAATGGATGGACCTGGGGCACACTGTTAGATGGAAGAAGACAGACAAGGAATGAAGAAGTTTCTCCATGTTGCCTTTCTTCTGCAGGGATCTTTAAAGTTAATCTGAATGTACCATGGTAACTCCCAGAGTCCAGGAAGTGGATAAAGGATAAAGTTCAGGGGTGGATAAAAGAGAGTAAATTTGATCAGTATTCACTGTCTGAACATGTGGAAATTCCACAGTAATCTACATAAATATGTGGAATTAATTCATGTTAATCAAAATGTAAGAGTTTTAAGAAACTAAATTAAATCTAAAAAGAGGAATAAGTAATAAATATTAAAAGCAGAAATCCATGAAATAAAAGATAGAAATCAACAGAGCAAATTTGCTAAATACAAGCTTGTTATCTGTAAATGCGAGCAAAGTTTAAAAAGACTCTAGCCAGGCTATGAGAAAAAGAGAAAAGACACAAATTATTAATACTGAAAATGTAAGGAGAAAATGCTATCAATTTCATGGATATTAAAGGGATCATTAAAAATCATTACCAAGAACTCAGTAGCCACAAATTCTCATGCTAGTACAGCAAACATTCACCCACTGAGCTATCTCTCCACTCTCTCTTCCCATTGTAGCTCAGGCTGGCCTCAAATTCTATATCCTCCGTCCTCAGCTGCCTGAGTGCTGGTAAACTCTCATGAAATTAAATACACTCATGCCAAATGATCCAACATTTGTGATCCTTAGTATTTACTTAAATTAGTTGAAAATCCATTTTCTCCCCCAGGGGGTGGAAATCTGTGTATACATTTAAAATTTCCAAATCTGAAAGCATTGGAGATTGCTTACACAGGAAACAAAGCAGGGCTTTGTACATAGGAAGCCAGTGAGGCTATGGGA
Source organism: Myodes glareolus (assembly GCF_982192425.1). NCBI lineage: Eukaryota > Metazoa > Chordata > Mammalia > Rodentia > Cricetidae > Myodes > Myodes glareolus. Next base: position 132,278,597 of record NC_142026.1, read on the forward strand.
TGTCTAAGCAATGAGATATTACTCAACGCTCAAAGGAACTGAACTGTCAAGCTATGCAGAGATACAACAGAAATCTCATTTCCTAAACACTAAGTACAAGACAGTGATGTGAAGTGGGTACGTATTGTGTGGCTCCAGAGATACAGCACTGTAGAGAAGGCTCAACTCTGGGGACAGTGAGAAGGTGCGAGGTCACTGGGATACGGAAGTAGGGTGACAGCGGGTCTTTAGGGCAAAGGAAGCCATTTTTATGACCCCAGAATGGCCACAATCCATCGTCGCCCATTGGCTGGAAATTCCATGAGGCACACTCCCTATAGCCTGCTGTCAGCTATACGGCTGGGGAGACAAGGACCACAATGGACTCTAGAAACCGAGCTCAAGGGAGGGTTTGACCTCAGAGATGCCATCAGTGTGAAGGGGCGGGAACCTCTGAGCCCACCGATCGGTTTTGCTGGGAACGTCAAACTTTTTTGAAATTTTAATTTTTTAAAATGTTTGTGTTTATAATAAACGTGATTCTTTTTTAAAAAAAATAATTTGTTACCTTCTCTCCTTCACAGTGGTTAAGTAAAACTTCACTGATGTTTTCCCTTTGTTCCCCAGGGCTGCCTTAGCCGAGTACCACGGACTGGGTGGATTACGGAAGAAGAAGAGCATATAATCTGATTCTGGAGGCTGGAGAATCAAGATTTAAGCTCTAATCAGGGTTAGCTAGTTTTGAAGGTTTTGAGGGAGAATTTGGTCCCTGTCTGTCCCTAGCTTCTGATGACGCCATGTGACCTTTGATCTTTTATTCTTCCTGTGTATGTGTCTCTGTCTTTGAATTTTGACGTTATACGTGGGCACTCATCACACTGGATCAGGGTCCCACACTACATCATCACATATATGAAACAACCCAATGTCCAAATATCGGGGACACCTTCCCAGACCCCTGGTGTGAGGGATACAGCAAATGACACCAAGTCACAACACATCTCCAGGCACCTGACGCTGTGGGTATGTGCTGGGGACTCAAAACATGGCCAAGCTGCTGAGAGCATATCAAAGATGTCACGTAGCCACAGAAGCAGCTGATGCAAAGGAAGGTGCTGGAGATGAGAGGCATTGCCAGGTTGGATAGACCACCGCTGGTTTGAAATAACCCACATAAGGGCGGCAGCGTCAAGCGGAAGCTTCCTGGAACTGTAAGGATTCTGCAGAGACTCCTGCTGTGAGCAAAGCAAGCTAGAAAGAAAGCAGAGAATGACTGTTGCTGTCCAGAGAGCTCTGTGCTTCCCTTTGAGTATCTGAGACCTGCAGGAGTCAGGAAGACAGGCTCTGTAAGGAGTTAGAGCCTTGTGAGCCCGGACATAACAGCAGTAAAAACAATGGCCAGCACATCCAAATAATAAATGTGGGCTCTGGGCGAAGGTTTTGGAATCCACAAGAAAAGGCAGAAGGTAGCTTTAGAGAGAGGCTATCCAGGCAGGGTAGGGATGCCTCACTGAGAGGAATTCTAACCATTCAGCACGTGTGTACTGAGTCCCAGCCCTGCACAAAAGACACCAAAAGACCAGTTCTTTCCCATGTATACCTGATGTACCCATTTGCTGCGGGAGTATCTTCTGCTCCGTCAGCCAATAGCCGCTGAAATACCAGCCCACTGGGGCGTGGTATATTTCTCTCTTAAAAAGAGCCACAGATCTCGGCTCGGTCTCTCTTGGTTCCGGCGCTTGGTCCCGGTTCCTGCTTCCGGCTCCTGCTCCAGCAACTAGGCTCCCTTCCTGACGGTTTATGGTGTATGTAAGTCTTACCCCCCAAAATAAATAACCCCTTAAAACATAACTGGTATGGGATTGATTCGCCGTTACCCATTCACAGGAAGACCTGCCTACCTGTGATTCGAGGAACCTAAGTAACTAGCCAGTGGTGGGCTACTCTCTGATGCTGTTTTCCTTGACAGATAACATCCTGCAGCCTCCTTGGGGGAATCCTTCAAATATGATCTAACCTCACTCCCTGGCAAATTGGCCCTTCCCATGACCAGTCAGCTATGGGGGGAGGAGGGTGAAAGACTGTAAGTCCATGTAACTCAGAATCACCCCTACCCCACCCCCAGTCATCAGAGACACAGGCTTTTGAGGAGGGAGAAAAACAAATGCAATTAAGAAAAATTGTATTGCTCAAATTTCCAATTACATAAATCAATGATACTGTCTTCAATACTGCACGGCATGCTGTGTATCACTGGGATTTATAGGCTTTGTGACTGATAGAGCAGTTCCCATCCCTATTACATCAGCAGGTTCTACAGCTCTTGGTGTCAGCAAAATAGATAAATAAATAAATAAATAAAGACAGTTACTTTTACATTCAAGTTAAAATCATATTGTATTTTCAGAGCACATGCCATCTCAAGAAATTATGCTTAGGCTGGGTTTTTCATATAAATAACTTTCCACCGGGCCATCAATCTGAGGCTGTGGTTTTCTTTCTCCCTCTTCTTTTCATTCATTTTTTAAAGTTGGCTTCGCATGTCCCCTTTTCCCCCTTTATTATTGTTTAAATAAAAGAATGAACCTAAGAGTTCATCTCTAATTGGCTTGAGAAGAAAGGCATATTCTGATAGATGACATTCCTAAGTGATTGCATTTTAGCATCTAGGCTTTTGATTCCATGATCATAAAGCTTAGGCCCTCATCTGTCGTTAGCCTGCACATCCATCGTTTAGTGTGTGCGAAGATACAGCAATAACGCATTAGTTTATTCATCCTTTTGTGTGTTCTCGACATTTTTTTCTTAAGGATTTATTTTTATTTATGTATGGGTTTACATCTGTGTCTGTGTGTGAGAGGGAGACAGGTGTATGTAGGTGCCTGTGGGGACTCAAAAGAGGGCGTCAGATCCCCTAGATTTCTAGGCAGCTACGAATCATCTGATGTGCATTCTGGGTACTGAGAGCCATCTGAGGCCAGTGTCGGCAACGGAACTTGGTTCCTCTGCAAGAACAGCAAGTGCATCTTTCCAATCTTTCTCTTTTATTGTTTAACTTTTTGATTTTCATGGAGCTAGGGAATTTTATATTTGGATTCCTAGTTATATTTTTGATCAATACTATTCTCCAGTGCTTAACTAATTAAAATAAATAAATAAAACTCTGTCTGGAGATATGACTTAGCTGGAAAACGTTCTCCATGCAAGCAAAAAGGACCTGAGTTCAGACTCCAGTACTCATACAAAAAATGAGGCATGGCAACACAGGCCTGTAATCCCAGCATAGAGGAGGCAAGTCAGCTATCAGAAGAACCCTAGGACTCAGTGGGACAAAAAGACTTTGCCTCAAAAAAAAAAAAAAGGCAACCAAGAAAGACTTCTGACTTCCATCTATATGTGCTTATAGGAAAATTTGTGTATACACATGTAAACACACAGAAAAGGTGAAAACTATTTTCCAAATGTTTCAGGAAAATATCAAAACAATAAACAAACATTACAGAAAAGTTACAAAACAGGGAACCTGCTTTTGAGTTCTATTTCTCTACAGCTAGTGTGGTAAGTTTTAAGGTATTTCTTTTTAGTATCTTTCCATATATAATATTTTACAGTAATTCTAGACATTAAAATGTGTTGCTGCACATTATCGGTCAGGGTAGGTTTCTAGTAGCAGTCACTTTCCTGGGCAACAATAGCGAGCCGTAGGCAAGCCTGGGGCATCAGTGCTTTGGTGTAAAAGAAATATGGGACATGTGTCAAGTTTAACATCTCCTGGGAAGGAGAACGACTGCCCAACCCAGAGGACCCAACAGGTAACCCTAGAGAAGGAGTCTTCATTAAATCTGGGAGGAAGGGGCCCTTTGTGTTCTTCCACATTTCTTTCTTAGCCACAGTAAACTTACCAGGTCACCCTCATCACCTTCTAGTCCAGTGAAGTCAAGGGAATGAGTTAACTTGGCCTTGGGATAGTCTTGGATCTCACCCTCCCTGTGGGCATACTGGAAAATATGGCCCCAAAGAGTCAATGTCGAGGACTAGGTCTAGGGATAGACAGAAAAAAGCAGGGTGGTGACCATGGGAGTATAACCTCACCTAAGTCTGAGGATCCACTGTGTGCTGTGAAAGGTCAGGGCTCTCATGGTGTGAACTGCTTGACTCTACTTTCTTCTCGGGAATTACCCTGTATCTGAGTCTCCACAGGGAAAATCTCAAAGGGCAGGAAAGAGGAGGAAAAGTCCCAATAAGGTTGGCTTGGGCCCCAAGAGTCATTCTTCCATAGCATCCAATACACTTGCTGTCATCCAGTAAGTCCATTCACACCCACCTGGCCTCCTATCAGCATCTCGGTGCCAGGTGTGAGGCTCAGATTGATATGGACATTCAGTGGAGTGCTAGGATCTGGTACCCTGACTATTCCAGGCGTCTTCAAGCTGTGTTCCTCCCGGGAAAAGAGTGTGGATGTTTGGAGATTGGAATTGATGTCTCCACATTGTATGCATTTACTAGAGGCAGAGTAGGCTGTAGAATTTCAACAAAGTTGACTGGCTCCCCAGAGCTTATTCCTGAGGACCGGTGCCAGAAAGAAGGGCTGTGCACCTGGCATGTGGCTTCATGGATGAAATGCTATCTCTAACAAGTTGGTCTCAGAGACACAGGTATGTGAAGTTTCAAGGAAGTCATGGATTACCCCATTCTCTTCCGTGACTGTCAATGTTTATGTGATGTTTTCCCATTGATGACATGTTGACTCATGTCTGGATGCTAGATCATGCTTAGCCCTTTCCACATAAGAGCCTCGCCTTTGTTATTCATGAAAACACATGGAGTTCATGTGAGGTGGGAGCCCACCACCAAAAGCATACTTCATGGGAAGTTAGGTTCTAAAATGTAGCATGGTGGAATATAGCCCTCTAGCCAAGTATACTACCCTTTATGAAAAGGAAATGAAATAATATAAATGCAATGAAGGGGAATATTAAAGAAACTTGGAATAATATCAAACAAGATAATAAGTGTAATAAGATGTTTCATAACAGCAAAGTGAGATGAGTGCTATGCAAAATGCAGTAGTAATTTTGATAAAATATTAAACATATAATTTAGTGATTCTAAATGTTAATAGAGCTGCCTTTTTGACTTGTTTTTTTTTTACACCAGTTGTATTGTTGTGTTTCTTCGTGACTTTTGAATCTGGCTCGAAGGCCATGTCACTACAATGATTGTCACTCTGTGATCCAGAACTCCAAAGTTCCTGGAGATTCCAGATTCCCACTTCAAACTATTGCTTCTAGTATACTTAATGAAAATAAATAAAAAAAACAAACAAAAAAACCTTCTTATACCACTGAGGAATTTGTTCAAACGCTTTCCACTAGTTTTCTGTGACCTATCTAGAAAAAATTAAAATTAAGAAAGCATTTGGTCTGGGTGGTTGTGATGCACACCTTTAATTCCAGCACTCGGGAGGCAGAGGTAGGTGGATCTCTGTGAGTTCAAGGCCAGCCTGGTCTATAAGCTACTTCCAGGACAGTTAGGGCTGTTACATAGAGAAACCCTACCTCAAAAACAAACAAACAAATAAATAAATATTTAAAAAAGAAAGAAAGAAAGCATTTAGGGGCTGAGGAGAGGCCCCTTTGGTAAAATGCTCACTTTGTAAGCATGAGGACCTGAGTTCAGTCTCCGAAATCCACATGTTTTTGTGTTTTTTAAAGGCTAGGCATGGTGTTCATTTGAAAGGGAAGACCCCTCTTTAGGGAAGGTAGATGCCTAGTGTTCAGTGTCTGGGCAGCCTATCCTACTCAGTGAGTTCCAGGCTAGTGAGAGAACCTGCCCCAAAACAAGGAGGACAGCACCTGAGGAGGAATAACATCGAGGCTGTCCTCTGGCTCCCTGCACACATGTCTGCATTGACACACATATGAACACATATGATACACATAGGGCTTAGAGAATGTCTTCCCGAGCACCTGAAATTAGAGGGTTAAAGCAGAACCTTTTATTTAGCATATAATTCTATGAGTCAAACTGACTAGTTTAATTCAGTGATTAATTCTTCTGCTCCTCACATTCTGATTTCTACCTATGATCAGTTACCAAGAACCAAGGTAAGGAAGTAACAGAGACTGAGCTGTATCTCTGTCATTGGCCAAGCCTGGTGTTTCTTAACACACTGACAGAAGCCCAAGACCATGTGGGAGAAAAAAAATTCCAAGGCAGAGATGCTAGGAAGCAGGGCAAGGAGGCACTTCCTACAGCCTTCCTCATGTGACTATGACAGGAAGTGGGAATGGGAATGGGGAGGAAGAGGTGACTCTTTACTACCTTCAGAAGTGGGGTCTATAGGACCAGGCAGTTGGGCATGGAGAGCGAGGGAAAGGGGGAGCAGTGACTGTGGTCTAGGTTGGGGCGTGAACTAGATGAAGATGATGACTGGCGATAAACAGGAGGAGCCAAAACTACCACCCTCTCCAAGCCTGTCCAAGCCTGTCCACAGATATATACAGTGAGAGTTCTCAGAATAGCGTGGCTTCCAGCTCCACACTTCAAGATCCAAAAAGCATTTGTCCATGTGAGTTATAGGACTGAGTGTCAATATACTGAAGGTTTAAACTGCTCATTTTTTAAACATCTATTACATTTTCAACATGACCGTAAGCCCATTCCATACTGTCAAAAATAATGACCAAAATCGGTCTTATGCAAACAGTTGTGTTCGGCCATAGAAAGTATTAATAGCAATGGTATTATTTATGGTTTTGTGAATCTCTCCATGGTCTAGTTTGGTGGGATAAGACCTACTTCTCCTATCTGCTCCCCAGGTAGCCTGCCTAGTAAATTGCTTTGCTTTACACCTATGAAGAGAAGTCAGCCTGACACAGGTGCCCAGGCAGGGACAGCAGAGCACACTATAGCTTCTTTATAATCGTGGGCATCCATGAACTCTCAGCCTGAACTCTACAAGGAATAGCATCCAAAAGCAGGTTTTTGAATAGGATTTCACTCCATGCAGAGGAGCTTTCTCCTACTTGGTTAGGTTAAAATCCATTTGACTGTTCTCTACTCTGATGGATCTCTTATTCATACATTGAGAACTCAGAAAATTTTAGTTCATTAGTTCACACTCATCTTACTGTGGGCGTATGTTACACACTAACAAGGAAATACTTGTACGTTAAGATGACCACCGACTTCACCAGGCAAGTCTCAGAGCACTGAGAAGCCGTCATACTCCCCGCAGTGAATGCACGTTTTCCAGAAGTCTAATTTTTGCTTGAAAGCTCAGATTTTAGCACTGGCAGCTGCGCTGTCAGATGTTTTCCTAGAACTGACAGGTTCCCTTCATTCATTTTTAAGGGAGGATGTCTGCCAAATACCCAAGTCTGAAAAAAAAAAACAGTGTGCCTATCAGACATTTTCAAGTTAAAAAGAATAGTGTTTCATGAAAAAAAAAAAGCAGCTAGCCTGACCTAGGACTCCATGAGTGGCGCTATCCCTGTGAGTCCTGTATTTCCCATAATAGTAAAGTGTTGTGTGTTTAAGACCAAGGTACCTAATAGTCATCATTGCTACATTCTTCAGCGAACAACACTGCATTCCCCATCTCTACAGTGTGTGGCTGGCAGACGAGAACACCATGCACGTGAGCCTTGTTTGAGGCCACCGCCTTGATGCTGGCTTGGGCTCCAGCAAGTTTACCTCATCGTTGTCTCTGACCATCAGACCGAATGCCAACTCTCTGAAAAGGGCCAGTAACATCTAATGAGTGTTCTGAAAACAGTTTTGTGCCCAAGGAGTTGCCTCTGTTTAAATGGCCTCAGAGATCCTTGGAAGAACCAACTCGTTCAGTTCCCATTTACATAGATGAAATTTATAGACTTTGCCATATCAATTTGTATCAGCAAGCTTCTCTCTCTCTCTCACCTTCCCACTATAAGAGGAAGTATCAGCTTTGAGAACAAGCTGGAAAGATGTGTTGTTTATTTGACAAGTATTAGACATATATCGCTCGGAGGGATTTCTATGCATGAGGAAACAGTCAAAACTCACTGTACAGGTAAAGAGAATGAGGTCATAGGAAAACCTGAAAGTCGGCGATGGAAGAGCACGGGCCTGTGATGAAAACGCTGTGCTGGGCTGAAGCAGAATTAGCAGAGCGATGAGTGAATAGCTCTTTAGATGTGGTCACCTCTCAGAAGCCAATCCATGGAGGACAAAGAAGACAAAGACTGAATTTTATTTAGGAGGGGGAGGTGGCTCTGATGGTATTATCTGGCTGTGCCTAAGATCACACTTTAAACTGTCACTTCTGTGAACCCCTGCCCTCTGCATGGGTCAACAACTTGCAAATCAATTTACAAAGCACAAATGAAAGTGTTTCTTCTTTCCTTGTTTACGGTTGAAGCTTAAAGTATACACATACACACACACACACTCATACATTCAGGATGCTTAAGACTCTGCTAAATACTCTATCGTGATCAAGATAAAGCTCATTTCTCTTAGCAAGGTGCAGCCGTCATTGTGATTCTGATTACTCAACAGCCTTGTGACTTAAGGATTCTACCAATACTGAGTCTGGAAACCAATTCCAATCAACTTAGCAGATTAAATATGGACTGAGACACAGCAGGGGAACATGGGATGGGTGATTGGTGTGTGCAGCTGATAACCCAAGGACTTCTCTCCTCTCATTTCACGTGAACTTTAGTCTTCCAAATATCAACACAAGATCTCCATTATCTCTGGGGCTGGGCTAGAAATAGCATGTCTAGGTACCTCCCCAAAGAACTCCCAGGAAGACTCCCCTTTCAATTCTTAAATTACTGAGAGCTCTCTCCATAGGCCATTGCCCTTCTGTCAAACCCAACCTCTTCCGTAAGTGTAAGTTCTCCATCAGGCATCTCTCTTGCAACCTTGGTCCTGAGGCTGGTCCCAGCATCACATCACTTAAGAGCATGTTAATGATGTCAAAGCTTCGGCCCTCCCCCAGATCTGCTCCGGATCTGCTTTACAACAAGATTTGAAAGCAACGGCTAGGCATGCTGTACTTGGAGAAGTGCTATTTGACTCGGTGTGACTTACCTATGACTGCTGTGAACTTACTCATCGGTCCCCGTACAATGAGACATGTCTTGCTTTTAGCTTCGTTCCACCAGAGAGCACAGTGCACAGGAGGTGGTCAATAGTTGCTCGGTAGATGAAGAAATCATAGATGAACATGTGGGACAGGACTCTGTAGTAGCATTTCATTTCCTTAAAAAAAATGCCTGAAGATGAGAGAGTAAAACAGCCACAATGGTCAGCCTTACAGACCAGGCAGCAATAACACACACCTTTAACCCCAGTAACCACACTAGTTGCCCGTAGAAACTGGGTGGTAGTGGTGCACGCCTTAACCCCAGCCCTGGAGAGGATTATAAGGCAGGAGGAGACAGCTCTCACACACAGTCTCATTCAGAGATTCCTGGAGGCAGGATCACCATTTTGGACTAAGGAAAAAGCCAGTGGCTGGCTGTATTGCTTTTCTGGCCTTCAGGTTGAACCCCAATTTCTGTCTCTGGGTTTTTATTAATTGTGCTACAAGACTCCTTATATTATCTATGAATAATTTCTGAATACAGAATCAAATACTCAATCATTAGGAGTTTTTTTTTTCTTTTGCCTTTCAGCAGCAGCAGAAACCTAGAAATAAATGTTAAGATGTCTAATTTTTTCCTTAAAGTTTTTATTCATTTATTATTACTGTGTGTGCACATGGCTTGGTGATGTGTGCATATGGAGCTTGGAAGGCAGCTGTGTGGAGTCGGTCCCTCCCTAACACCTTCCTGTGGGCTCTGGGAAGCAAACTCACCTCACCAGGCCTGTGCTGCAAGTATTTTTACCAGTGAACCATCATGCCAGCACTAAAGGGCCTATTTTTAAATATCTTGTTTATCTATATCAGTAACAGCTATACCTTTCTTCAGAACTCTTTATTACCCAGAAATTAAAATGAAATAAAAGAAAATGCATATGCCCTAGGAATGAAACCATCAAAATATATGCATACATTTTTAATTAGTCCTTAAATGTTGACCAATGAATCTTTATGACAATTATTGACTGTGTAATGTTCCCAGTGGATTAATATCCAGTGGAATCTGCATTTAAATTTCTTTCAATCAATGTTTTCAATTGGTTCATCCCACCCTTTCCTTCTCGCTCAATCTCTCTCTCTCTCTCTCTCTCTCTCTCTCTCTCTCTCTCTCTGTCTCTCTCTGTCTCTCTCTTTTTTTCCTTTCCAGCAAACAGGCTGTTGTAAGAGCAGTTTGTCATTTTTAAGTCACAAGGATTAGATTCTGACTAATTGGAAGGTTTGCCCATTATTTAAATGAATCTTGTTTGCAATTTCACCACTTGTGTGGATCTAGGAGGCGGCAGACTGGCCCATCAATTTGGTTAGGAAAGAATATGTGAATAAGAAGACTGACAGCATTCTCCCATGGGAGGCTCCCCGGCACAGCATTGCTTCCCTTGTATTAATTATCCACCCAGCACTGCCTCCCAAGGCCACACAAGCATCTGTCCTGCTCCCAGCTCCAGCACGACCCTCCTATTTCTAGAGAGTTCGGGTCCCTAGTGGACATACGGGTTAAGGGCTATAGTTGCCAAAAGCCTTTCTGGAAGTTGAGGCTGGGGCTTATTTCAGCTTTTGGCTGCTTCGGGGAGGGAGTTTGCTCCCAGTCACTGCAGGATGGAATCCTTTGCATGCAATTGCAGTATCCATTCACAGTTAGGTTTGCAGGGATCCAATGTGGCACTGTGCAGTGCAGTGCGGAGCTGCGTCGTGCATGGCTCTGAGGGGACATAGTATTCAGAGATGTCACTGACGGGTCACTCAGACAATAAGTTCTGATGCTGACACAGAGTCACCACTCCTTCCTGGCAGTACTGCCAGGGTCAAGGAACGGGGATTCCACCACAGCAAGGAAGGATTGCTTTACCCCCAAAGGGAGTTATGTGTAGAGACCAGAACAGTAGCAGAGGACAAGGTGGGTCCAGGTTAGAAAGATTCGGCAGGGGGTGGGGGTTTAAGGCTGGGGAGTTGACACTGGGTGTCAATGGGCCTTGCCTCATGCTTATTCCACAACATTACAGCTTGAGCTATAGTAGAACCATTCTCACCTCAAGGTCCAGTTTACTGACAGTCAGATGCTAAACGAGAGGAGTCTGAGTCTGGCTCAGGTAGGCTGTGGCTCCTGCATTTCATCCTAACACTCCGGAGACAGAGGCAGGCTCATCTCTGCGAGTTTGAGGCCAGCCTGGTGTATGCAAAACAAGTTCCAGGACAGTTAGAGCCATTACAGTGAGAAATCTTGTCTGAAAAGAAAGGAAGGAAGAAAGGGAGGGAGGGAGGGAGGGAGGGAGGGAGGGAGGGAGGGAGGGAAGAAGGGAGGAGGGAGGGAGGGAAGGAGGGAGGAGGGAGGGAGGGAGGAAGGGAGGGAGGGAGGAAAAAGAAAAGGAAAGAAGAAAAAAAAAGATGAGCTTGACCCCGAATATTTTGTATAGTAGACAGACGGTCACTGGGTGGCGGAGCGGCCTTGGAGCACAGCCCTATCCACTCTGGTCACAACAAGCACACCGCTGCCAGTCTTTATTCCTTCTCCACTGTTTCATCTGGCTGTGTTCTGCTCAGGACCAGAATGCAGTCTAGATAGTGCTAGGAGCTGCCCTGTGCCCCTGGGCTTCCCCAGCATGCCAGATCTCTCCCGTGAGGGCAGTTACTCCTCTATTCTATGAGATCCCCGAAAGGAAGGACTTGTCACAACTCTATGCCATCTGAAGTCCCCAGATGCTGAAGTTTCTTAACAGAAAAAAGATTAAAGTGGTCCACAAGACAAAAAGCTTTTAATTTCTGTCCCTCTTTTTTACCATTCGTTGCCCCTATGGCTCAGCTTGCTGGGTTGGAGGCACTTTCTCTGCAAGGGATTCCCCATTCCCTGAGAGAAATTTTCCTACTCTCTTCCCAAGGCTGTTTGGGCTGCAGACATGACCTAACCACGGTGGAATGAACTTTTTGAGTGCATTTCTTGAATGCTTCCCTGCTGCCAGCATTTACTGTGGTGTCCCAGGAAGCCATAGCCAGATACAACAACTCCACCTATTTCAAGAACGTTTCAATGACTCTGACTGTGTTCACCTTTTGTTTTGGCCGATTGTATGACTGTTTCCTTATCCAATCTTCAACTTGCACAATATCCTTCCCTGGTTAAGCA